>NC_066617.1:356515909-357135909 GCF_025201925.1 Gopherus flavomarginatus
CAGTGGCTAGTTAATTCGTGTCTTTATGACCATACATCTTCATAGCCATCAGGAATATTTGCTTCCTCCTTGTGGTGCTGCACAGGTGACATGAAGCTGGCCAGTTCCAGATTCGTGGTGAAGATGCTTCACAAAAGCAAGAGCATGACCAAGGAACATTTTAATGTGTGGAGAAGCTAGGTAATGGGTCGGATTCTCCACTGCCTTGTTCCTTGCGTGGTCATTTACACTTATAGAACATGTGTCTAACACTCAATAAGAGCTTCCCTCCTGGGGCCACTCTGTTCCTGGCCAGATCTTTAGCTAGATTAGAGTACCCTAAACCTGGAGGCCATTAGGACAGTTGGAGATTAGCAGTGCTTAGGGACCTGTGGCCACACTGCCTATATCAGCAACTGGATGTTGGAGGGGTTATAGCCTTCAAGGCAGTTCTCTATCCTCTTGAGTTTTTCCATAAACCAGGGGTCTCAAAGTCCCGGCCCACATGCCATCTGCGGCCCCGAGAACCTCCACGCTGTGGCCCGCGGAGGAGAGATGCAAGCGGACATGCTACTGGCAATTTTTGCTGCAGGCGCCGCCCCTCTGCAGCTCCCATTGGCTGGGGGAGAGGGACAGAGTTATCACCAGTTGCCAGGCAAAGTCAGCCACGGAGGCAGCATCATAAGTTTCCAGGCAGAGTCAGCCCTGGAGGCAGCATCACTTTTTTCCACAATGAATATACAAGTCAAAATACCGAACACAACTATCTGATGCACACCTTGCTGCAATCCTGAAGGTTTCAACTGCACAGTCACCAAGTCCAAACATCAACAAACCTACAGAACTGAAGCATTGCCAGATGTCTGGCAAACACTAAAAACTCTCTGGCAGGTGAATAATTGTATAAAGTTGTATGACAGTTTTATTATTTTGAAGAAATTCGAAATAAAAAATACAATATAAACATTTTCTTTTCTGAACACCATCTTCAGTGATATTATTGGCCTGCTGGGAGGATTTGAGGACTGGCTCTGGCCCTAAGGTAAATTGAGTTTGAGACCCTTGCCCTAAACACATGTGATCCTTGAAGGACTGGGTGGGAAAAGGGTCAAAACTGAAGTCCAAGGGCTTCAGCCCCAGCCAGAGGGCCAGTAGCCTGATTCCCACCGCTCAAGGCTGAATCTCTTAGGCTTTGGCTTGGGCCCTGAGCCCCAGCAAGTCTAAGCCAGCCCTGGCAACCCCACTTAGGCGTCCCAACCCACAGTTTGAGAACCGCTGATGTAGCAATAAGACTTCAAGAAGTGATGATGCTCCCTGACCAGGAGTTGAATAGGTGAACACACTCAGCCTTCCCCCCGAATAGAAGCATATCAGGCAGTAACATCACCTCCATGATCAGCCATGTCGTGTTGGTTAATTGTATTATTGTCATGGAGAGTTTGGTCTGGTTACTCTGTAAGTATCTCACTGAGATTAGGTTCTCATGCAAAATATACCTGTATTTAAACTAGTCCAGCAGGAAGTTCCCGTTCATTTCCTGCATCTCCTTTTTCAGTGTTCTCCATCTCAGTAGGATTGTTCTGTATGCCCAGAATATTGTGCAAGGGAACGGCAATTTTGTCGTTGTGTTTATTGATGTTACATTATTGACAATAACACTGACTAAGAAAAACTCACTGTGATAGCATACATGGAAACAATAATAATTATTATTATATAATCTTATCTCTCAGCAATGTTCTTTTTAAAAAAATAAATCTATAGGCCAAATTTTGCTCTCTGTTATTTATCCATTTAAATCCATTTAAAAGCGATTCACCTGCAGCTGATGCCTCAGAGCCCGTAACACCTCATGAGAAGCCCAGGCAGGGACCTATTCCCGAGCAATCTGGGCACAGACCCTCCATCCCAACCCTCCCCCAACTGTAACTGATTGCAGCCCAGATTTGTTTTATTCATACAGCATGGAGACATCCATAAAACCAGACTCTCTCATTAAACAGCCATTACAATTGTCCAATTAGCTTGCACTATTAAACAAAACCCAGCTGTTCCCTGTTTCGGCTGTTTGACACCCATTTGGAGGGCTGGGGTCACAGATTGTTGACAGATTTGAAAGTTCAGAGGTAGGCCCTAAGTCTCCTCTTTCTCTTTGTGAATTCAAGGCCCCATAAAGGGGCAAGTCTTGGAGAGGAGGTAGACTGAGAAGGGAGGAAGCGATGCCAAGAGAAGGAGGTGGAGGAGCTTGGTGGTGATGGGGTGGTGAAAATGGGAGGCATAAGGACTTCCTTCCCAGGAAGGAAAACTGTCCTACAAGTTGCCCTGGTAGCAGAGGTGTGATCTCACTGACTGGCTACAAGTAAGCAAGTTTATGCAAATATATGAAAACATAATGCACATTGATCTCAAACTTTTTGATGACCTGGCGTCCCCAGGGCTGAATAGCGAATTCATTATTAACCTTATTTTCAGAAGCAGTCCCTGGTATTTGTGTTGTGTCCTGTTCTCTGTATGAGCTCAATCCTATATCATCAGGGAGTTGGGGGGAGGTTGATATTATCTTCTACAGGAGCAAGAACATATCCAATGTGAAAATTGCCCTTCGTTTTTCACATTGGAGAGATGAAATGTGTGTGTGTCGTTTGCAGACTGAACTGTACATAAATCACTGAGAAACAAAAAAATCAAAACAAATTTAAAAAAGCCTCACAGTCCAGCGTTTAAAGTGAGGAAAATTATTTTTAAAAGCCAAACTTAAAAGGAGCATTGCAGAGTCTCCATTGAATCATCTACCATCCTACTCACTGAATTCCTCTGCTTATTTGAATCCACTTAACTATGGGGGGTGGAGGAGGTGGAGTCAAATCTTGTGGCAAGAGGAGAGAGAGGGGGATTTTAGCAGTTGGGTCAATAAGCATGACAAGAAAATGTGTTTCTTGACAGAAAACCCCCCATACAAAGAGGGAGGGTTTGGATTTTTTAATCTGTTCAAATGTAAGCTTTGGTTTTCTTTCATTAAACAAGCACAGAACTCTTTCCATACTGTACTGTTCTCTGATAGAAAGGCATAAATTATCCAGAAGTGTCTCTGAAATGGAAAGTTGATTATTGACCTAGATGAAATATGAGTGGCAATACCAAGCAGAAAGGCCTGGGAGTCCCCAACTTTGCTTAGACTAGCTGTGGGACTGGGGGGAAGTCACTGAATGTTTCTGTTACTTGGTCCCTCATCGTCAAAACACTTCTGTTCTCCCACCCTTTGTCTGGTTTGTCTATTTAGATTGTCAGTTCTTTGGGGCAGAGAATCTTTTCACTCTGTTTGTACACTGCCTTGCGCTATGGGGTCCCATAGGGATTGGTTTGGCCCTACATTATTTAACATCTTTATCAATGACCTGGAAGAAAACGTAAAACTATCACTGATAAAAGTTTCCAGAGGACACACAAAATGGGGAAGTGGAAAATAATGAAGAGGACAGGTCACTGATGCAGCAAAATCTAGATCGTTTGGTAAACTGGGCTCAAGCAAGCAATAAGCCTTTTAATATAGTTAAATGTAAATGTGTATATGTCACGGAGTGTGGGGGAGTCCGGCCCTGCACCCCTCTTCCTGGGACCCACAGTGACTCTCAGCCAGCCAGTAAAACAGAAGGTTTATTGGACAACAGGAACACCGGTTACAGCAGAGCTTGCAGGCACAGTCAGGACCCCTCCACCGAGTCCTCCTGGGCTTTCAGGGTGCTTAGATCCTAGCTAGGATACCCTGAATTCCGCCCACACAGCCCCAAGCCCAAACTCAAACTGCTTCCCTCCTGCCACTCCCTTCCTTTGTTCCCCTTCCCGGGCAAAGGTGTTTGACCTTTCCCCTCCCTTACCTAGCTCAGGTTACAGGCCCTGGCATCGTCCATCCCCTAAAGTCCTCCCCTGCTCTCCCACTCCCCACACAGACAGTCCCTACTGCATCACATCTCTCCCCCCTTCGAGACTGAACTGAGCGGGGTCACTCTGCCCAGTGACCTGGGGAAGTTCAGGGCCCCCTCTCCGGGACAACGCATCCGCTGTCAGGTTGGCACTTCCTTTCACATGGACCACGTCCATGTCATAGTCCTGCAGGAGCAGGCTCCACCTCAGGAGCTTGGCGTTGGCTCCTTTCATCTGGTGCAGCCAGGTCAGGGGAGAGTGGTCGGTGTACACGGTGAAGTGTCGCCCAAAGAGATATGGCTCTAGTTTCTTAAGGGCCCACACCATGGCCAGGCATTCCTTCTCGATGGCTGCGTAGCTTTGTTCCCGGGGTAGCAGCTTCTTACTCAGGTACACGATGGGGTGTCTCTCCCCCTTTTCATCCTCCTGCATTAACACTGCCCCCAGTCCCGTGTCTGAGGCATCAGTGAACACCATAAAGGGTTTGTCAAAATCTGGGTTTGCCAGAACTGGGCCACTAACCAGAGCCTCCTTCAGCGCCCGGAAAGCCTCCTGGCACTGCTCAGTCCAGATCACCTTGTCTGGCTTCCCCTTTTTGCATAGTTCAGTGATGGGGCCGGCTATGGCACTAAAGTGGGGCACGAACCTTCGATAGTACCCCGCCATCCCAATAAAGGCCTGGACCTGCTTTTTGGTTTGGGGAGCAGGCCAGTCTCTGATCACCTCCACCTTGGCTGGTTCCGGCTTCAGGCAGCCGCTCCCCACCCGATGGCCCAGGTAAGATACTTCGGCCATCCCCACCTTGCACTTCTCAGCCTTTACGGTTAACCCAGCCTTTCGGAGTCGGTCTAGGACTTGTTTAACCTGGGACATGTGGTCCTCCCAGGTCTGGCTGAAGATGCAGATGTCGTCAATATACGCCACTGCAAAACTCTCCATCCCCCTCAGTAGCTGATCCACCAGGCGCTGGAAGGTGGCTGGCGCTCCCTTGAGGCCGAAGGGCAGGGTCAGAAACTCATAGAGCCCCAGAGGGGTGATAAAGGCCGATTTCAGCCTGGCATCTGCGTCCAGCGGCACTTGCCAGTAGCCTTTGGTAAGATCCATAGTGGTGAGGTACCGAGCACCTCCTAGCTTGTCTAGGAGCTCGTCAGGCCTGGGCATAGGGTAGGCATCAGATACGGTGATGGCATTGAGCTTTCGATAGTCCACACAGAACCGGATTGACCCATCCTTCTTGGGGACTAGCACCACTGGCGAGGCCCAAGGGCTGGAAGACGGCTGGATCACCCCCAAAGCCAGCATGTCCCTGACCTCTCTTTCAAGATCCTGGGCAGTTTTACCAGTGACCCGAAAAGGGGAGCATCTTATAGGGGGATGTGACCCAGTCTCCACCCGGTGGACAGTCAAATTAGTGCGTCCAGGCTGGTTGGAAAACAGCTGTCGGTACAGATGCAGCACCCCTCTGATCTCAGCGTGCTGGCCCGGGGTCAGTTGCTCAGAGAGGGGAATCGCCTCCAGGGGGGAACCAGCTTTTGTCCCAGGGAATAGATCCACTAAGGGGTCATCTCCCTGCCCCTCCCAATGTCCACACACGGCCAACACCACATTCCCCCTGTCATAGTATGGTTTCATCATGTTCACATGGTACACCCGACGGTGATGTGCCCGGTTTGACAGCTCCACCACATAGTTTACCTCATTCAGTTGCTTGATAACCTTGAAGGGCCCTTCCCAGGCGGCCTGGAGTTTGTTTCTCCTCACGGGGATAAGAACCATCACCTGATCCCCGGTGGCGAAGGTACGGGCTCGTGCTGTGCGGTCATACCAGACCTTCTGCCTCCTCTGGGCTCGGGCCAGATTCTCCCTGGCCAGGCCCATGAGCTCGGCCAGTCTTTCCCGGAAGGTCAGGACATACTCCACCACTGACTCTCCCTCGGGAGCGGCCTTCCCCTCCCATTCGTCCCTCATCAGGTCTAGGGGCCCCCTCACCTGCCTTCCATACAACAGTTCGAAAGGTGAAAACCCAGTAGATTCCTGGGGTACCTCCCTGTACGCAAACAGCAGGTGAGGTAAGTACTTGTCCCAATCTTGCGGATGCTGGTTCATAAATGTTTTTAGCATCATCTTCAGCGTCCCGTTGAACCTTTCTACCAGCCCGTTGGACAGGGGGTGATACGCTGAGGCCCAGTTGTGCTGGACCCCACATTTCTGCCATAAGGACCGGAGCAGGGCCGACATGAAGTTGGACCCCTGGTCCGTTAAGACCTCCTTGGGGAACCCCACCCGGCTGAAAATTGTCAGCAGCGCATCTGCCACTGTGTCTGCTTCGATAGAGGACAAGGCCACCGCCTCGGGGTAGCGAGTGGCAAAATCCACGACCACCAGGATGTATTTCTTCCCTGACCGGGTCGTCTTGCTGAGAGGTCCCACTATGTCCATGGCTACCTTCTGGAAAGGTTCTTCTATGATGGGTAAAGGCCTCAAAGCCGCTTTCCCCTTGTCCCGGGCCTTCCCCACCCTCTGGCAGGGGTCACAGGATTGGCAGTACTGTCGGACATGGGTAAAGACCCCAGGCCAGTAAAAGTTCTGTAGCAGCCTCTGCCTGGTGCGCCGGATTCCCTGGTGCCCTGCGAGAGGGATGTCATGGGCCAGGTACAACAGCTTGTGACGGAACTTCTGGGGAACCACCAGCTGCCTCCTGATCCCCCATGACTCTACTTCCCCTGGGGGAGCCCATTCTCGGTACAGGAACCCCTTCTCCCACAGGAACCTCTCCTTGCAACCTCTCCTCATGGTCTGTACCGCACTAAGGTCAGCCCGGTCCCTGTGCTTCCGCAAGGAGGGATCTTTCTGCAACTCGGCCTGGAACTCAGCAGCTGGGACAGGAATGGGGACCGGCTCTCTCTTGCTGGCTGGGTCTGAGGCCGCAGCCTCTCTGCACCGTGCCCCTGGGCGTTCCCCGCTCCCTGAGTTAGGGGCCTGCACCTCAGGTCGAGTACCTTCCCCGTTGTCGGGGAGCAGTGCCATTTGCCGACTCTGACTACGAGTCACGACCAGGGCACTCTGGGTGTTACTAGGCCAGTCCTCAAGGTCCCCTCCCATTAACACGTCAGTGGGCAAATATTGGTGTACCCCCACATCCTTGGGGCCCTCCTTGGCCCCCCATTTCAGGTGTACCCTTGCCACGGGTACCTTGAATGGGGTCCCGCCCACGCCCATCAGGGTCAGGTAGGTGTCGGGCACCATCCGATCTGAGGCCACCACCTCGGGCCGGGCCAGCGTCACCTCTGCGCCTGTGTCCCAGTACCCAGTGACCTTCCTCCCATCCACTTCCAGGGAAACAATGCACTCTTTCCGGAGGGGCAGCCCCGCGCCCACCCGGTAAACCAAAAACCCGGAACCGGGAGCATCAACAGGTGGTATGTTGCCAACCCCCCTTTCCTGGGAACGTAGCCCCTCCTCCGATTGGGTTTTTACCCAGTCCACCCTCTGCGGGTTGGGTCTGCTTGGTCTGTCCCTGAGCTTGGGGCACTGGGCCCGTATGTGACCTCGTTGGCCACAGCGATAGCAGCCCATATCTCGTGGGTCCCCTTGAGTGGGTCGGAGGGACCTGCCGCTGGATGTTCCCCTTTTGGGGGGGTTCTCCATAGGCCCCCTTTGGGAGGTCCCATGATGACTCTCTCTCTGCGTTGAGGCAGGCCTGCTCCTTCGAGACTCCTCCCTGCCATCCCCTGCCCGACTGTCCACAAATTGGTCGGCCAGCTGGCCTGCATGCTGCGGGTTCTCCGGCTTCTGGTCCATCAACCACAGCCTCAGGTCGGACGGCCACTGCTCGTACAGGTGCTCCAGTATGAATAGGTCAAGCAGGTCCTCTTTAGTTTGGGCCCCAGCTGTCCACTTGCGAGCATACCCCTGCGCCCGGTTGACCAGTTGTAGGTATGTGACCTCACGGGTTTTACGCTGGCTCCGGAACTTTTTCCGGTACATCTCAGGAGTCAGCCCAAACTCGCGGTGCAGGGCCTGTTTGAACAGTTCGTAGTCCCCTGCCTCCGCCCCTTTCAGTCGGCTGTACACCTCCACGGCTGTGGAGTCCAGTAAGGGGGTGAGAACTGCGATCCTGTCTGCAGGGTCAACCCTGTGCAGCTCGCAGGCATTCTCAAAAGCCGTCAGGAAGGTATCTATGTCCTCCCCTTCCTTACGCCGGGGCAGCAAGTGCTTATCAAAGCTCTTTGTAGGCTTGGGTCCCCCCTCACTCACCGCAGCCGGAGCCTCACTGCTCCTCAGCCGGGCCAGGTCCAGCTCATGTTTACGCTGTTTCTCCTTCTCCTCCCACTCACGCTGGCGCTGGTTCTCCTCATGTTTACGCTGGTTCTCCTCATGTTCACGCTGTTTCGCCTTCTCCTCCAGCTCATGTTCACGTTGTTTCGCCTTCTCCTCCAGCTCTCGCCTCTTTAACTCGAGCTCCTCCCGTCTCAGCTCCCTTTCATATTCCAGCCGCATCCGCTCCACGGATGCCGAGCGTTGCCGGGAGGATCCCCTGCTGGGGGGTGAGCTTCGCCGTGAAGCTCCCCTGCTGGCCGGGGGTGTCACGGTGCCCTCGGTATACACTGGGCTCCTCCCCGCCCTTCCTCTACGCCTAGGAAGGGGGGGTCTCGGGAAGCCCTCGTCTGCCGGCTGACCACTCCCAGCAGGGACAGTCACTGGTGCCTGCGCTGCATCTTCTCGGCTGCTTCCCTCAGAGACAGGGCTCCGTTCATTCATGCGGTCTCCCTGCTCCAGCTGGGAAATCAGCTGGTCCTTGCTGAGCCTCCCTGGGTGCAGCCCCCTCTGCTTACACAGCTCCACCAGGTCACACTTGCGCCGCTTGGCATACATCTTCCTGCTGGCCACTCACAGGCCGGGGTGCTCGCCGCTCCCCACGGTTTCCAGGGGGACCTCTAGTGCACCAGCCCTTCTTGAGGTCACCACCTCTCTGCCAGGGTCGAGCTGCAGACTCCTCCGCCCCTGGGACCGCTCGCTGTAATCCCCCGGGGGACCCTGTTACTGCAAAGTCCTTCTCACTGGGCACACACTCCCAGGGGTTAACCACCCCTTCGTTTTACTGCTCCCCAGTCACTTACTGCAGGAAGCGCCGTCCACGGGGTGCAGTGTATCCCACCTCTGCCACCAGTTGTCACGGAGTGTGGGGGAGTCCGGCCCTGCACCCCTCTTCCTGGGACCCACAGTGACTCTCAGCCAGCCAGTAAAACAGAAGGTTTATTGGACAACAGGAACACCGGTTACAGCAGAGCTTGCAGGCACAGTCAGGACCCCTCCACCGAGTCCTTCTGGGCTTTCAGGGTGCTTAGATCCTAGCTAGGATACCCTGAATTCCGCCCACACAGCCCCAAGCCCAAACTCAAACTGCTTCCCTCCTGCCACTCCCTTCCTTTGTTCCCCTTCCCGGGCAAAGGTGTTTGACCTTTCCCCTCCCTTACCTAGCTCAGGTTACAGGCCCTGGCATCGTCCATCCCCTAAAGTCCTCCCCTGCTCTCCCACTCCCCACACAGACAGTCCCTACTGCATCACAGTATATCTGGAAGCAAAGACTGTGGGCCAAACATACAGAATGAGGGACTCTATCCCGAGAAGCAGAAACGCTGGAAAAGATTTGTGGGTTGTGGTGGATAATCAACTGAACACGAGCTCCCACTGTGATGCTGTGGCTAACAAGCTAATGTGATCCTGGGATGCATAAACAGTGGAATCTTGAGTAGGAGCAGAGAGGTTATTTTACCTCTGCGTTTGGCACTGGTGTGACCGCTGCTGGAATACAGTGTCCAGTTCTGGTACCCACAAATCAAGAAGGATGTTGATAAATTGGAGAGAGTTCAGAGAAGAGCCACACAAATAATAAAGGACTGAAAATAGGCCTTAAAACGATAGACTCAAGGAGCTCAATCTATTTAGCTTCACAAAGGGAAGACTAATGGGTTACTTAAAGACAGTCTGTAAGTATCTACGTGGGAAACAAATATTTAGTAATGGCCTGTTTAATCTAGCAGAGAAAGATATAACATGATCCAATGGTTGGAAGTTGAAGATAGACAAATACAAACTGGCAATAAGGTCTACATTTTTAACAGTAAAAGTACTTAACCACTGAACAGTTGACAAAAGGTTGTGGTGGAGTCTGCATCAGTGATCATTTTAAAATAAGGATTGGGTGTTTATCTAAAAGATCTGCTCTAGGAGTTATTTTGGGGAAGTTCTCTGGCCTGTGCGATACGGGAGGTCAGACTAGATGATCACAACGGTCCCTTCTGGCCTTAGAATCTGTGACTGAGACTCTAACCTCAAGGAGGTCTCTAGAGGCTGATGCTATGTTACTAATTGGACGGCAGTCTTGTCAAGTGGTTAGCACAAGACTGGAGTTTGAAAGACCTGAGTTCAACTCTCAACTCATGGCATTGTTTATAGTTTTTGTTTACATTGCGGTGGTGCCCAAAGATCTCTATGCAATCTTTAAAAAATAGGAAACATAGACGGACTTAACCAGCTGTTATTTATTGGGATGATTAAGTGGAAGTTTTACACAGAAAACGTACAGAGGATTGTTTGTCCTGAGCACAGAACATGGTGCCAAGAATACATCTGTATAACTGACTATTCTATGGCCAAGACAAGTCATTTACTCTCTCTAACTTCTCCAGTTTTCTCATCTGTAAAACTGTGATTACTCTTTAGTGCCAACTGCATGCCTGGTGCTCTATAGACACATGGGAAGTC
Source organism: Gopherus flavomarginatus (assembly GCF_025201925.1). Lineage (NCBI taxonomy): Eukaryota > Metazoa > Chordata > Testudines > Testudinidae > Gopherus > Gopherus flavomarginatus. Next base: position 356,526,578 of record NC_066617.1, read on the forward strand.
ATGGTCACAGCCCTCTCAGGGAACCTTTCTCCCAAGGGTGTTATGAGTATTATTTAATCTATGTCCTCCACTTTGAAGTTAAATGTGAAAGATGACTGTCATTATTGCTGTTGGGCTATCAAGCCCTGATCCAGCAAGTCATCTGCTTGGAGTTCCCATAGAAAAATTCCAAAAGAATCTAGATCTGACTGTTTACTCTTTCTCCAATTGCTGGACTCCATTGCTACCCCTTTGTCCAGATTTCATCCACTAGAGCAGAGGTAGGCAACCTATGGCATGTGTGCCGAAGGTGGCACACGAGCTGATTTTCTGTGGCACTCACACTGCCTGGGTCCTGGCCACCAGTCCGGGGGGCTCTGCATTTTAATTTCATTTTAAATGAAGCTTCTTAAACATTTTAAAAACCTTATTTACTTTACATACAACAATAGTTTAGTTATATATTATAGACTTATAGAAAGAGACCTTCTAAAACCGTTAAAATGTGTTACCGGCATGTGAAACCTTAAATTAGAGTGAATAAATGAAGACTTGGCACAGCACTTCTGAAAGGTTGCTGATCCCTGCACTAGAGAAATATCTGGATAATTGTGACCTCAATGAGAGTTTTGCTGGGGAGAGAGCTCCCAGGATCAAGCCCCCAAGTACTCAGAACAATCTGGCCCGTGCATTTCTCTCCTCAGACTCTGTGCCAGCCTGAGTGAGTTGCAAGTTTTTGTTTTCACTGAGAGGTTTTTCACACTGATGTCTTGCCAGTGCTGGCAACAAGTTAAGAGGCAGGAATGAGCATGGCAGGGCTTAATTCCCCTGACTCCTGCAGAACTCAACATCTTCCTTGGCTTGTGAATCTGAACCTCAAAATCAATTGCTCATTTTTTGCTGTACCAACGGTCTTGGGCTCCGAACCAAGAAACTTCTTGATTTGCAAAGGCACACATTTGAAAGGAAAGCGCTAGAGAGAGGGAGAGAAAGAAGACATCTGTTCTAGTGTGTAATGAAATCCTAATGCTGGGCAGACATGTGGGAGATCAGGAGATGCTTTTAAAATATTAACAAAATTGCAAAACAATCCCCATGGGAGCTTTGGGAATATTTGATTTGATGACACTGAGATTCCAATTTGTTCTTCCCCAAGAACCAGGAGAGATGGCATGCAAGTCAACTAGTCCCTCAGAATGGCTTCTTTCTTAAATACTCCGTAGTTATGGCACACAGCATTTACTCTGATTTGGAGGGCTTGGTGTATTAGCCTGAAATTGGCGATTAGAGCTGGAATAGAAATCTGGTCATATTTTCCTCTGCCTACTGCGCAGTTATCCCTGAGCAGTGTGCCCTAAACTGTGGCAACTCCATGCACAGAAGCCTACTGAAAAATCAGTTCCAGCTAATTTATTATTTTTACTCCTTTTAATGAAGATTTTAATGCTGAGAGCCATGCTGACCAGCCTTAAAAATTAATGGCAAGGGGGGGGAAGCTATCCTTAGAAAATTCCTTGGGAATACCCTCATGCTGACTTACCATTGTAGTCACCGGTGATCCACTGGTATAGATTCCACTTCTTCTAAAAGGATATGATCTGTTTGTTCCACTGTAATTGTGATGCTCATAAGTAGTGATAGAGCAGCGGTAGCATGGATGAAACTAGTACAATGCCCAAGATTTTCTCTCATCACCATATTGATAGGATAGCTCAGTGAAAAAATCCTCTAGCACTGCTAGAATGCAGCCTGTTTACACAGCTGCTTCTGGATCCACACAGTGTTAGCCTTACCTCTATTTTTCATTGAAACTTGACTTCTTACATCACAGATGTACTAGCATCACTTTTTCACCATCAAACAGAATAGAAGATGACAGTCCAAATTCAGCTCTGGTATAAGCATGTACATCTCTGTTGAATTGGGTGGAGTTACCATAGGTCTGAAATTGGCCTTGTGTCATGTTGAGATCACAGATTCCATGATTAAAAATAAATCACTCCTTTGAAGTTCAGGAGCAGCAGAAATCAACTGGTAAATGGCCATCATTTCCCTTCTCAGTTAGGCCAGTTGCACACCTTTGCAACTCCTTTATTTCCCTGGAGCTGCTCCTGAGTTGCTCCAGGGTGAGACCAGAATCAGGTCCAATGGATTCCGATTTTTTACCTAAAGTGTAACTTAAAAGATAAAGCAAATCCGTCTTGCTAAAAAGCTTAAATACATTTCTTCCCAAGATGACAAATTATTAAGCCCCTGTCTTAATCCTAAACATAGATTCAGCCTGGATTTAAATAAAACTCTGCTGGTGCAAAGTCCACCCGCAGGAAGATGCAAATGGTAGAAAATATTCACAAGCCCCATTCCAGTGTGACGGTGCCAGCACAGGCCCAAAAAGCTGGGGGTCACTGGCTAGGTAAGGGGTGCAGCTAGGACAATGTGCTAATTTAGCACTTGGGAGCTCCTCTGGCAGAGCCTGTGACAGAATGCTACGACACCTCTTCTCTCTCCCAGCATATCACTGTAGCCAGCTGCTGTGAAGGAAATGCCTATAAGAGAGTCTTCGATCAGAGATTTCTGTTAAGTGGGAAACTACAAATTGTGATAGGGGGGAGGAAATTGCCAGCACCAGAAAAGAGGGGGTAAAGGGAAATCTTATTCACATGTGTTACCTCCTACCCAGGCATTGTTTAGCATCTGTGCATCCACTTGGACTGAGGCCAATGAATCAAACAAAATTCTCCTTGTAATTAGATGCTTAATGAAAATCAAACAGAGGTCTCGTGGCCCAGCTTTGGAGAGGATTGTTTCTTAAATAGTTGCCCCTCGGGGGCATGTGAAAGCTGAAGTTGGGCAGCATGGATGAACTGAAGTTGGACAGGCATGAGTCACAGTGAAAAAGCAGGTACGCTGTATGAGTTTTGCTGTTCTCTCCAGCCTGTACCAACAGCAGTCATAGGGGCCGCTAATAAGCCTGCTCAGGGTAGGTCTACGCTCGCGGAGTGTGCGGGGTACAGACACTGCAGGCACTGCTAGCATGTGTATAAATAGCAGTGTAAATGGAATGGCACAGCTTACGCAAGCAGAATAGAGCAGAGTGCCCTGCACACCTGAATCCTCAGGTTTATACCTTACGTGGTTCTCTCCACAACCAAGGAGTGCCTCCCAAGTCTGCTATTTTTAGTCCTGCCGCCAGAGCTTTTCTCCACCGCCATGAAAGGCTCTAGCAGTGGGGAAAGGCTCAGCTGATGGCATAGGTGCTGATCCTGCAGACATGCACTGATGTGTAACCACACATTTGAGTTGTCCCAGTAGAGCCCAGAGGGCTACTCACAAGCAGAACATGAGTCTTTACAGGAATGTTAGGGCTGTAGCTGAGATCTTTTCTTATGGTCAGTGTGCCCGTAATCATGCCGCTTCACACTCTGACCTTCTCAGCTCTCACCATATTTCCATGCCAGTGCTTGGGTGGGCCACTGATGAGAGGGAAGCAAGGATATGTTGGAGGAGAGGAAGTGCAGTCAATGGAAGTAAGCATCTGGATCCAGGATTTTGAAAGCACAGGGTGGCCAGAGAGCTGATGAAAGGAAGGATGAGCCAATGGTCAGGCACCAACTTTGGACTGAGGAGATATTTTAGGTTCAATTTCCTGCTCTGCCACAGACTCCCTGTGTGACAGTGGGCGCATCACTTAAGATAAAACTTTCAAAAGCTCCTTAAGTCGTGTTTCCAGAAGCCAGTCTTGCTCTTAGGCCTAAATCCCATTGGCTTTCAATGAAACTTTGGCTTCTAAGTGCCTATGTAACTTTTAGACTCCTAAGTCACGTCGGTGCTTTTGTACATTTTACCCTCAATCTCTGTGTGCCTCAGTTCCCTGTTTATAAAACAAGGATAACAGCACTTCCATACTTCACGGGGATGGTATGAAGACAAATACGTTAATGACTGTGGGGTGCTCAGATACTAGGATGATGAGTGCCATGCAAATAGATAGTTGATGGCGAAGCAAAGTGGAAATGAGTGGTCTTTACATGATATGGGGAATAAGATAAATGGATTTGACAGATAAAGGATTATAACAGTTAGAAATAGAAAAGAGCTCTTAGAGCATCAAATTCATCCCCCACACCAGGGCCTGATCTATTGACTTACCTACCATGCTTTTTAAAAGGTCACCCATCGCCATGATATCTGAGCACTTTGATATTGTCCCTGATTCAGTACTCCTGGGAGAATTCTGTGCCACTGCACCTGCACAGAATTTATGTACCCTGCAGTTTTCTTTGCTTCCCCGCAGAAAAAATGACTTTCTGACAGGGAAGCAAAGGGAAGCCACAAGACCGGTCATGTGAGCCTCCCTAGCAGAATGTTTCAGGTGCTCAGGGGAGCCAGCAGAGAGTTAAATCACTGTGTTTCAGAAGGTGGGGCTGGGGAATACCTGGCTGGTGGCTTCTACTCTGTGCTGGACTCAGCTGCTGGTCCCGGATGGGCTGGGGAAGACGAGACTTCCTCTTCCCCTGCACAGCATCTGAGACCGGGCCAGACCCATCTCTAGCTTTCTCCCCCAGCTTCAGGAAGCTCTGCAAACTTCCCCGCCCTCCATCCTGCTTCCTGCACCCATTGCCCCTCAGCTTCAGGGGGAAGGATCCCTGTACAGAGAGCTGCTCCCCCATGCATCCAGATGCCATCATACTCAGACCCGCCCACCGAGCCAAGCCTCCCACACTCGGAACCCCTCACCCTGCAATGAGTCCCACTCCCCCTGCACCATCCTGATGGGCCACCCACACCCAGATCCCCACCCCACTGAGCCCCAACCAGCTGCACCTGGATCCCCACCCCACTGAGCCCCATTCCCCCAGCATCTGGACCCCCACTGAGGTCCCCGTACCCAGACCCCCACACCGAGCTCTGTCCCCCCCACACCAAGACTCCACCCTGCTGAGCCCCAACCACCTTCACCTGGGCTCCCCTGCAGAGTCCCATTACCATTGCATCCAGAACTCCACAATAAGCCCCTGTGCATCCAGATCCCCCCAGCACCGGATCCCCTACTGAGCCACCTGCGTCCAGATTGCCCCACACAGAACCCTCTCAACCCATACCTGGATCCCCCCACACTAAACCTCTCCACACTTGGATCCTGCCTTACTGAGCTTGCCTGCCCACATCTGGTGCACCTGGCACAGAGGGGCAGGGCCCTGGGGGTTGTTTCTGGGGCAGGCCCGGTCCTTGCACTGTGTCAGGGTTGGGTGCAGCCTCAACACTGAGTCCATGTCCCAGGGGAGGATTTCCCACCTCTGTGCAGCCAGTGGCCTGTGCTCTCCAGTGCCATGCTGGAGCTTCCACATTTATTTGACGAATAAAGTTTGCACAATTTTAAAATACTGTGCACAGAATTTTTATTAAGTTGGTGCAGAATTTTTAATATTTTGGTGCAGAATGCCTTCAGGAGTATGGAGGTGATATTCAAACACCCTTCAGTTTGTTTCACAGTACAGCATTCTCATTGCATATGACAGTGGGATGGTAAAGACAATGAGCCAGCTCCTATGTGAATGGTAAAACCAAAGAATGTTCTGCATCCTGTATGTATCCCTTACATAGCAAGGCGGGTTTTAAATCAATCTCATGTACTTTTTTCTGGGGTGAGTTTGTGAGGTGCGTTTTGCTAGGGGTGGCTCTCGGGATTTTGCCACCCCAAGCACGGCAGGCAGGCTGCCTTCGGCAGCTTGCCTGCAGAGGGTCCTCTGGTCCCATGGCTTCAGCGGACCTCCTGCAGGTGTGCCTGCGGGAGGTCCGAAGCCACGGGACCAGCAGACCCTCCGCAAGCAGGCCGCCGAAGGCAGCCTGCCTGCCGCCCTCTCGGCGACTGGCAGAGAGCCCCCCATGGCTTACCACCCCAAGCACGCGCTTGGCTTGCTGTGGCCTAGAGCCACCCTGGGCATTTGCTATCACATGTTTCTAAGGAAACAGCAGCACTCTGTGTCTGTGTGTGTGCTTGCGAACATGCACTTCAAGAGACCTACAGAGAAGTTTACGTAGTCAGCACCAGAGGGGCTGAAATAATTTAGGCTGTCTTGGGGTTTCAGTAATTGACATTGTCCAAGTGAGCATGGTGAGCTACAAAGCGGTTTGTTTGTTTTCCTCACCTTGAGCAGCCAGCATCGTTTAGGTGTTGGGTGAATTCTTTGCCTCTAGCCTGCTCAGCATACCTTTAGTGTCAGGGTTTTCTTCTAAATTTCTATTATTGCTGCTGTTTTGTTTTGCGAGGCGTTTACATTAGTCTTCTCAGTTCATTTTTCTCAGGGGACCCACTTACTTGTCTGCACTAGCTCCCGTCCACAGTAGTTGACAGGAGTTGTTATGGGTTAACTGCTCTGTTTAGAGCAACTGGCAGGTGCTGGTGTTGCTCTAGTTAAATGAAAATATAAAGATCTGTCTTCCTACCCAAGAAATGAGATCACATTTTGAGGAACAGGCCTAAGAATTTGGGGACAATCTATTATAAAGCTAACAATTCAACACGCTATTGACTGTATTTACTGACAGCTTGCATGCTTGACTTCCCAGGACCCCAGTATGATAAAATCATGGAGCGAGATTTTCAGAAGTGAGTTAGCGGTATTGGATGTCCAACCTGTGACAACTCAAAAGGGCCTAATTTTCAGAAAGTGCTGAGCGCCTGCCTTCTAAAAATCAGGCCCCTTTAAGGTGTTTCTGTTTAAACCCTCAAAAATCAAGGCACTCAAACTCTTGTCTTTATTTTTTATCCACTTTTGGTTGCTGTTCTATGGAATGGCATAGTTCATACTATATTGTTAACTCTGGATGTAAAGGTATTTGAGTTTTAAAATAATTTTCAGGAGATTAATCTTATAAGACCCACTCCAGTCCCAGGTAAGGTCTAGGGAAAGACTTCCATGGATTTCAGTGGGTTTTGGATCTGGGCCATAGTGCACATAAAGTATTACAATGGGAATACACACTGTATTTACTCCCGTATTTACATTTGGAACTCTCATTACCACTAACTGGGACATTATACATCTAAATTCAAAGTTCATCAGCGGACATATACAAAAGTAAAAGTTTATTTTGTAGAATATCTTATATAGGGACTGTGTCCCCAAATGATTTGCTGACTAAATAAATAAAAGAGGAAGACAGTGGGCAGCATAGAGAAGTTTCATTTCTCCTACATAATATACAAATAATTCCTATTGAAGTAGTAAATAAATAAATGAGCTGATTGCTTAACTGATTACTTTGTTTTAGAATAAATGACTGAAAACAGTGGTGTAAAGACATTGCAAAGTGAATAAATGAAAGCATTAACCAATAATTCGAATTATAGAAGAAAGAGAGAAATTAGAGTTGTAATTAAGGAAGAAAAGATGTGTTTTGAAAGATGAAAACGAGGTGCAGACATTGCAGCAAGGCTGTTCCTAGAAGAAAGAGCTGCAGAGAAAGTTCTCCTGTTGACAGACCTTAATATCAAACCTTTAAAGCTGCAAAATACAGTATCTTCTGATCCTCGATTGATAGGAGTTAGAGATGGAAAACACCTGTTGGAATATAGAGTAGAGGCAGCATAGTATAATGACTAAACTGCTGGCTGGGTACCAGGAATCCCTGAATTTTGAATCCTGGCTCTGTCAGTGACATGTTGTGTGGCAAGTCACTAGAGATGACATTTTCAAACCTGGGTGCATGAAATTAGGCAGCTACATCCATTCTTAGGCACCTAAATAACAAACTTTGGCCTGACAGCAGAAGTTGGTTGAATAAAAGATTACCTCATCCGCCTTTTCTATCTAATATCCTGGGACCAACACAGCTAAAACAACACTACAAACAAACCATGGCCTAATTTTCAGGGTACTGTGTTGCTGCATTTCCTAATAGGATCAGTTGGGTCAGTTTTTATTTAAATGCCTAAATGCAGAATTAGATGCTTTGTTTCAGGAACCCATGTTTGAAAATGTTGGGCTCTGTCACAAGGTGACTGGCCCTTTTAAGAAGGAGGGCACCTATGACTTATCAGCTACCTCTTAATTGGGTTTTAATTGGCACTTGGGCCATATAAACCGGAGAGCCTGACAACTGAGTGGGCCAGTCAGGAGACTGTAGATGAGATTCAGAGCTCAGGAGGAGATCTCCAGAAGGCTGTCTGCAGGCCCTCCCTAGAAAGAGGGAGGCATTATCAGGAAGCCACGACAGGGCTATCCTGCATACCTTCCTGAACCTGAGAGCCGTGCCCACGGAAGGCTAGAGAGGGCTGAAGACTGAGATATGTTTGTGTGCTCTCTGAGCTGGAGAGCTGAAGTAGGAGGGCCAGCGGGCTGAATGATGAGGTGTGCTGAGAGACGCCAGAGCAAAGCCTGAGCATGGTGAGAGATGCTGGAGCTGTACCGGAGGACCTGAGCATGGCAAGAGATGCTGCTAGGGATGAGGTGATGGACTGCAGGGACTTGAAGACTGAGAGTACCATTTGGACTACGCTAGGGAATTATGGATTAAGGTTGTGGGGCTTATTTTAATCTATTAACCTCACAAGGGCTTAATAGATACTTGGAAAGCCTTTGCGGACTATTTCTAGGCACCATTGGAAGCAGGGCCGCAGGCACCAGCTCAGCAAGCAGGTGCTTGGGGCGGCCAAGGGGAAGGGGCGGCAGGTCCCTTGATCCCTCTCAGAGGGAAGGACCTGCTGCCGAAGAAGAAAGCAGCATGGTGGAGCTGCCGCCGATCTCGATTGTGGCTTTCTTTTTTTTTTTTTTTCCTGCTTGGGGTGGCAAAAACCCTGGAGTCAGCCCTGACTAGAAGGTGCCCGAGGGAGGGGCTTCCTTATAATACACAGTCTCTATTTGATCTTTCCCATCTAGACCAGAAGAAGAAGACTTGCTTACTTTAGAAGGTTAATGGCCAGCTAACTAAATACGTTTGTGCACAGCTTAGAAAATACAAAATGCTAAATGTGTGCTGTAACTAGCTTGTATCCTTCTAAGGTAAGGTTATTCCCTACAATACATTTTCTACTGCCTTACCCAGTTCTTCTCTATGTGGGTTTGCCTTGGTAGATAAGGAATAGTGTTCAGATATTTGTTGCACGGTGCACTTCATTTTAGGTACTACTTGTATGTCCAGGGCCTATGGCTGGAGCCTAAAGATTGTTGCAACTGATCTGCATCTCATGATCTTGCATCTTTCCTGAAACTAGGTGATGTCACCTGATAAGCATCTTGTTAGACCCTCAGTCAAAGTCTTAAGCAATCTCACAGAACAATATGGGTCTTATAGATAATGACTAATGTACTTTCATGGGATCTTTAAAAATATTAAGCCCCATACTATCACTGTGAAGTAGGTAAGAATGATTAGTCCTGTTTTACATATGGAGGAAAAAGGAAGTTAAATGCCTTGTCCAGAATTGCACAATAAATTAGTGATACTACCAAAAATAGAACCAACCAATCCTGTTTCCCAGTTTCTTGCTCTTAAGCACTATACATAATTCCCTAGCCACCTAAGGCATATGGGTTGTAATCAAGATGTTTTACTCGATACTTAAATCCACTGTCTTCTTAACTTAAATCCACTGCCTTTCAGACTTGTGCAAGGTCAGGAATGTACACAATATTGTGCAGAGATAGTGGAGTCAGGACAGCTATCTTGACTTAGCGCTCCTCTCCTTTTCTATCCATGGTAGAGAGAGAAATTCTTGGTTTATCTTTCTAATCCCACAACTGAAGCTAGAATATTTCATGATTTAAAGGTGTCCACTGAACAACTACATTCTTCTTCAAGTGCTGTTCCCTGCGTGTATTCTCATGGGTGAGTACTCATGCACGCCATGGGCCAGAGTCCGGAAATTCTACCAAGCAGTGCCGTTGGCCTGCATGTGCGCAGTAGATCTCATGCTCCCGACCAAAGACATAAGAAGCAGTGCGGGCCGGTGCCTCTCCAGTTCTTTCTAATCACCATGTGGCCTGAGATGGAATCCTGTCTCCTCAGAGTTACGCAACTTTTTTGATAGAACTTATAAATAGATCCGTAAATAGTTTTTGTGCTACTTAACCTATTAGTATAGTTAGTTAGCATAGTTTGTTTTCCCCGGTTGGGGGACTCCCTTTTCATTGTCTGGGATATGCCCAGACTCCCAGAGTTCAAGAACTGGATCTCTTGCCCTCACTCCTTCTCTGTCGGTGACAGTCACCAGCACTGACTCTACTGCATGAGTTGTGTATCTCTGCAAAGTGCAGTATTAGTTGCTCATTTCCACCAAAAATTCACAAAGCTCATGAGTTTTGCCTAAGGAAACACCTTATTGGAGAAGGCTATAAGGCCCATCTCTGATCTGAGCCAGTAATATCCCTAGTACATTGGCCCTAAAAAATGAGCAGAGCCCTTCCAAGCACATGCTTGGGAGCAGAGTCTGCAGTACCTACGCCTGAGGACTCTTCCTTCAGGGCTTCCCATGAGCTTAGACTGCACTTTCCTGGGTGAAAATAATAGATTCCCATTGCAGTCTGTTCACAAGAGATGCAGTCCTTCCCTGAGCCTGTCAGGTAAGCCTTCGTGCTCAGACCATAAAGGACCGGCACCGCTGAAAACCCCCAGACTGGAGGGTGACGTCGGTAGGAAGAAAGATCTATTGGTGAGTTTGTTACACTGGTCTACAATTTTTGAGAAGTCGTCTGCTTCAGAGATAAAATGTGATATTTATTATGTATTTTGATGTGCTGAATTCAAATATGACAATTAAAACAACTGATTGGCTACTGTTTCTAAGATATTTAAGTTTTTACATTTTATGTTTATGTATATTGTAAAAGCAGCAAAGAATCCTGTGGCACCTTAGAGACTAACAGACGTTTTGGAGCATGAGCTTTCGTGGGTGAATACCACTTCGTCAGATGCATGTCACAATATGTATATTGTGTAGATAGTAGAGTTTTAATCATAAATTCTAAACCTAGGTCTTTTCATGTGTTTATGGTTGCTTTACATGTTGATATTTCACCTGTCCTGTTTATGTAACTCTTTAAAAATCAGCAAAAGGGTTATATAAATAAATTTTATTATGAAACAAAAGGCAAAAAAACTATTATGTACATAGTTTAGTCCTATTCAGTGTCTACTCGGCGCTTCTTGGCTTGTCTCTTGTATTCATTAAATGGAGCATCTCTTGTCACTGTCCAGCAATAGTCTGCAAGCATTGCTGGGCTCCATTTGCCCTGATAGCCTGCCAGGAGATTCCACTGCTATAGTCTGGAGCCCAACAGCTCTGCCTTACGCTTGGGTAGTTCCAAATCCCTGACAAGGTCATTCAGTTCACCTTGTGTTAGGAGGTGTGGTTCAGAGGAGGAGGATGGGAGAAAATGTGGGTCCTGTGACATTGATGGTTCAGGACCAGAAGTTTCATCCTCTTCCTCTTCCTCATCTGACTCAAGTGAGAATGATTCTGGTGCATCAGGAACCGGCAGTCCTTCTCCGTGGGGTACTGGGCGTATAGCTGATGGAATGTTTGGATAATGCACAGTCCACTTTTTCTTCTTTGACACACCTTTCCGAACTGGAGGCACCATGCAGAAGTAACAATTGCTGGTATGATCTGTTGGCTCTCTCCAAATCATTGGCACTGCAAAAGGCATAGATTTCCTTTTCCTGTTCAACCACTGGCGAAGATTTGTTGCACAAGTGTTGCAGCATATGTGTGGGGCCCACCTCTTGTCCTGATCTCCAATTTTGCAGCCAAAAGAAAGATGATAGGCTTTCTTAACTATAGTGGTTATACTGCACTTTTGTGATGCAAAAGTCACTTCACCACAAACATAGCAGAAGTTATCTGCACTGTTGATAAAAGTACGAGGCATCTCTGCTCACTTTGGCTAAACAGAAATGTGTCCCTTTTGCAAAATCAAACACTGACAAATAAGAGAGCAGGACACTGTATGATTTCTAGAGCTGATATAGGGCAATTTGTTCAGCAGAGTGATGTAAGCTTCGTTATGATTGCATCATCCATGACTTCTAGGAAGAACATGATGCAATTCATATCATGTATGATGCAATACCAGCTTCAGATTGCATCATTCATTATTTTGCCTCAAAAGCAAGTACTGTCCAAACCCAGTCATAGATTTATTCATAGATCCAGTCAAAGATGTATTTTAGTCATTTCTGGTTTAAATTGAGATCCCTTCCCTTTATAACTCACTTATCCTCCCCCATTCCCAAGTCAAGGGTGGTATATACTGACCCAATAGCATATCTTGAAAACTAGAGCCAATCAACAATTTTAAGTATCATTTTCGTTCTCAGTGACCCAGAATTAGTAAAGTTGGACTACATTTATTTCAGAAGCATTTTGGCTGTAGAGCAGTGTTACCCTTTTAGTTAGTATAAATTAATGTAATTGTGTGTTGCTTTATATTCTGTTTGCATCTTTTGCTGACCAAGAACTAGTTTTGTTACTTTTTAATCTTTGGTCAAATTAGTCATTAAGAAGCTAACTGGAAAAAAATGTTTTTACCCACTATTCCTTACCCCACCTCCAATCTTTTTTTTGTTTTCCTCCAGCAATTTCTCTTTTTCAGTATTCCTCCAGACTAATGTCTTTTCTGACACTAAATGTTGGAAGCAGGATTGCTGTTTTTGATAGTGCAGCTGTCCCTGGGCAGACCAATACAAGGTTTGAGACCAGTTTTTCTCCCCTAGATATATGACGCCAAGACTTTCTTGTTAATTATAGGTGTGTTAATAAATCTTTCCTTTTTGCCATGGAAGGAAACATTGTCTAGTGGCTAGATCAGGGATCTGCAGACCAAGACTCCATAATAATGCTTTCCTATCTTCATTAGTGTCAATGAGTCAGTGCACTCCAACAGATAGGCCACTGGGCTGTGAATATGGCACCTTTGTTATTGTCCCAGCTTTGCTGTTGAATTACTGTGTGATCTTGTTCAAGTCACTTCACTGGTGTGTGCCTCAATTTCCCCATGTGTAAAGTGGAGATAAGGCACATCCACCTTTCTAAAAGTGCACTGGGCTCTGTGGATGGAAAGGTGCAATGATACAATTGCTAACAATTATCAGTGGTGCGTGTGAACTATACCTTGCACACAAATAATGAAGAAGTAATTGCCCGAATTTACAGCATAACCAGCGTAACACCTGACTAATATGTCAAGTGGATCAGACAAAGTAAACTTGAGTTTGAAGTACGTGTGGGTTGGATGAGCAGAGGAGGATTTCCAGAATGAATTTTGCAGGGACAGGTGCCACGTACCGGGGGTGCTTGTGGCGAATGTGGTTTGATGACGTGGCTGACAGGAAAGAATACTGTACAGCAGTGGTCCCCAACCTTTTTGTGGCCAGTAACACACTCATGTTTTCAGAAGAGTGTGGTGGGCACCAACAATTTTTCAAGGTTTATTTTGTATTTGTACATTAAAGAATACAAAAAACATCATATTTAATATTACGTAGTATATGAATACATAAGATAAAGAGTAATTTTACATGTAAAAGGTATTAATTAAATTATTCGGCAATTACTCTTTTACCTTACCACTTGCTCTTTTTTATCTACCTGTAAGAAAAATTAAGGGTTTTTTAAAAAATAAATATCATAAACTGTTTTCATCTTATTTATTTTAAAAAAGTAAGACATTGTTGAACTGCTAGTCCAAATATGTGTATTATTCTTACTTTAACATAGAATGAAGCCTGCAGCCCCAGAGTTCTCTATCTCCGGCAGGCACAGGGCCACAGTTTCTCTCTGGCTTAAGCCGCAGTCCTGCACCTGCCAGAGACAGAACACTGGCGCCCACAGCCTGAAGCCCTGGAGTTCTCTGTCCCTGGCAGTCACGGGGCCCTGGCTTCTCTCCATCTTAAGCCGTGGCCCTGCGCCTGCCAGGGACAGAGAACACTGGTGCCCACAACCTGCAGCCCTGGAGTTCTCCGTCCCCAGCAGGCATGGGGCCGTGGCTTCTCTCCAGCTTAAGCCGTGGCCCTGTGCCTGCCAGGGACCGAGAATACTGGCACCTGCAGCCCCGGAGAAACCGGAGAGAAGCCGCAGCCCCATCCCTGCCAGGGACAGAGAACACCGGCGCCCATAGCCTGCGGGCCCCGAAGTTCTCTGTCCTCTTCAGGCATGGGGCCGCGGCTTCTCTCCCCTGCTGGGCACTAGGCGGGCGCACATAAATGCACTGGTGGGTGCCATGGCGCCTGCGGGCACTGCGTTGGGGACCACTGCTGTACAGCATGCTTCTCAAGGCTGTAAAGCATGGAGGGAGATTGCTGGCCAATGACTCCTGTGTTTTATGTTTCCTGTTCATTGTGATGGGACTTTGTGGTGCTTTGCTCTATGAGAAAATAATAACTATTATCATTAATGTGTTTATGAAGTCTTTTGAGATCCTTGAATGAAAGGCACTGTGTGCAGCAGCCTTTCAAAGCTTTCAGGGAAATTAACCAGCTAGGCACAGAATCTACTTTCCAACCCTTTACTATGATGGTAATTGGAAGGAAGAACTAGTGATATTTTGCTATCCCTTTGTCAAGCAGGAGAGTAGAATTTTGCAAGGCTGACATAAGTGCAAAGAATTATATTTTCGAATGAGACACAGTATCACTCTCCACCAGTTTGTTAGATCCTCTTTAATTGCATTTTCCAGTCCTGCAGGAATGGTAAATATGTTTGAGCATGTCAGAACTGTACTCTGCTGAGTTGCCCTGCAGAGATTTCAACACCATGCTGCGACCCAGCCATCAAATAGTATTGGTAAATCCACCTGTCAGAAGTTGATACATGTAGAATAACATTGATTAGAAGGAAATTCGGATGGAGAACCAGTCCTGTAAAAAGGATTCCATCTGCTTAAATTCCTTCATTGGAGGTGATGGCTTCCAAATTGGAATAACAAGAAGAGTCTCTTTTTTTTTTAATAAGAATTATTCTCTTTCTATTTAACTATTTTTATCTCTGCATTTTCCCCCCATAGGCATTTTACCTAAGGAAAATATACTGCCTGCTGCATAAGCTTGAACTGTAATTGAAAGTTAACCTTTGGACACAGTAGGAGTTGTGCTGATTAATCAGTCCCTAGCATCTTTCAGTGCTTTCTGATTATCACAGAGAGAAGTCCTAAAATAAGTCCTAAAATAGAAAATCAGAAATCAATTCATGGGCCTTTGCAGTCTTTTTACAGATAATGCATATTTTAATAAACTCGGTTTGAAGTTTGACTCTTTGGAGGATTTTATCAGGAGTTAAAAAATGGGCTTATTTCTTGTGCCACTGAAGAAAGCTGGGGGCAGATTATCCATCCAACAACTTCAGGATCGGCTGTATGAGCTTGGCCACTTTTGACACGATAGTAGGCAAATTAGGGAAATTTAGTCTAAATGAAATTACTATGAGATGGGTGCACAACTGGTTGAAAGACTGTACTCGAAGAGTAGCTATCAGTGGTTCGCTGACAAACTGGGAGGGCATATCTAGTGGGGTCCCCTGGGGGTAGGTCTGGTATACTGTTAAATATTTTCATTAATGACTTGGATAATGGAGTGCAGAGTATGCTGATAATATTTGAAGATGATATGAAGCTGGGAGGAGTGACAAGCAACAAAAATAATAAAAGGTTTAGAAAACCTGACCTGTGATGACAGGTTAAAAAAAGCATGCTTCGTCTTGAGAAAAGAAAACTGAAGGGGGACTCGATAACCGTCTTCAAATATGTGAAGGGCTGGTATAAAGAGGATGGTGATCAATCGTTTTCCATGTCCACTGAAGGTAGAATAAGAAATAATGGGCTTAATCTGCAGCTGGGGAAATTTAGGTTAGCTGTTAGGAAAACCCTTTAACTGTAAGGATAGCTAAGAATTGGAATAGTCTTCCAAGGAAAGTTATGGAATCCCCATCCTTGAGGTTTTTTAAAAACATTGCCTGTCAAGGATGGTCTAGGTATACTTCCTTCTGCCTCAGCGAAGGGGGATGGACTAGATGATCTGTTGAAGTTCCCATCTAGCCCTACATTTCTATGATTTAGAAAGGAAAGGATGTTTTTGTGACTATTGCACCAAATTGGCCCTCTGGAAGTAGGGATTCAGTTCCTGGACTCTGCTGCCAACTGCCCTGTGTCCTTGGGCAAGTCACTTAATCTCCCTGTGCCACAATTCCCCATCTGTAAAATGTGGGTGACAATGCATTCTTTCTTCTTCTCAGCCTGTCTTGTCTATTCAAGTCTCTGCTCCATATGAGGCAGCTGGGACGTCAGAGACCAGATTCAAGTATTTCATATGAGGCAGATCAGCAAATTTAACTTGAGTCTCACATAGCACTAACCAGCTGGCCAGTCTGGGACTGGTTTCTTTCCTGTATATTTTAGCAAAAAAATTCAAACCTCAAAATTTTTCTCCAAATGGAATTAATCTTTTCTGGCCACCCTAATGGGCCGTAGGCCCTGATCCGATGCCCGGTGATGCCTTACAAGGAAAATAAATAAATAAAAAGCACATGGAAGTAGTTTGAATGCCTTCAGAGCACTTCTCCTCCGCAACCCCTGCCCGGGTGGTGGTGGTGGTAGTGGTGGCTTCTGTTAAGACCTTTGATATATCCAGAAGAAACTGAGATGCATTTTGTCCTCCCAATTAGGTATGTAAAGTAGCACCACAGACTTAACTTACAATAAAGAACAAGGGGCCTACTGATCTCTCTTTATGCAGGCAGGGCCGGCGCTTCCATTTAGGCAACCTAGGCAGTCGCCTACAGCACCAGGATTTGTGGGGGCGGCAATTCGGGGGTGAGGGGTCCTTCGGCGCTCCGGGTCTTTGGCGGCAATTCTGTGGTGGGTCCTTCACTCGCTCCGGGACCCGCCGCCAAAGTGCCCCGAAGACCGGAGCACGGAAGAACCCCCCAGCCGCAGAATTGCCACCAACGACCAGGAGTGCGGAAGGACCTCCGCCTAGGGCACCAAAAACCCTGGCGTCGCTCCTGTATACAGGCTAAACTCCTCTTCATTTGTGTAGGATTGGGTAGCATTTCATAGATTTATCATAGCTTTCAAGGCCAGCAGGGAGCATTGTGATCATCTAGTCTGACCTTCTGCATAACACATGCTGTAGAACTTCCCCAAAATAATTCCTAGAGCAGATCTGTTAGAAGAACATCCAGTTTGAAATACTGAATTTACGTACAACCAGTCAAATGGCTGGATATAATCAACAGTCGTGACTGAAATGCCGAAGGGAGGACATGCCGTACGGCTCAGGAGCGCCTGCAACAACGGACCATTCTATTCAGAGATCTTAATATCTTAAACACAGAGACAGGTCTTGTCCATTATCTGTGGACATGAAAGACCTCATGGCACTTTTTATAAGAGCAGGGCTTTGTGCCTGTGCTAACGTCCAAATTTACTCATTCCATCTTTGCTGTGACCGCTGATTTCAGCTCTGCCATCTTAAAGTTCCCTTGCATATCAATAATATTGCATGCGTTTGTTTGAAATAGACTTTGTGATCTTTCAGGATGAGAGATACTTTTATGCATGTCTACCTATCTTACAGTCTTCTATTGTCCAATCACCTCTATAGAAAATAGTAATGATAGTAGAGACTGCTGCTTGAAAAGCAAGGAAGAAAAAACTGATGAGTACCAACATTTTCAAGTGTACACATGTGGCTCTATCTAGTGATGTATCTTTTATCTGCTATATTAAGAGTCACACAAGGTTCACCTTAGATTTGAATTAGAGTTCAGTCATCAGAACACATCTGCTTTGTTCTGTAGCCTTGCATACTGTCTGTTACAGCTGTCCCCCTATTCCATTTTGTTTCTTACAGCTGTCCCCATACTCCATTTTGTTTTTGTTCTCCTCCTGTGGCCGCCCTTCCCTGGCTGTTAAGTTGTTTACCAGGGCCACTGCCCTTCTCAAAGAGAGGGCCCCTTAAGTTGTTTAACAAGAGCCATTGCCCTTCTCAAAGGGATGGCCACTTGTGCTGCGTGCTAAATGGGACCACTGCCCTGTTCAAAGGGTTAGTCCTGTTATCACCTCGTTGAACCTGGGCTCGGTGTAGGGCAGGCAATGTCCAGAGCTGCAAGACCAATTATGTTTTTAAGATCTTGGGCATGAGTCATAGGCCTCATGTGCTTTTGAGTCACCTATTGCACAGGACTCTGCCCAGACATGTTTCTGTGCTCACCTGCAGTTTTTCCCTGTGCCTCCTCCCCTGTGACAGAGGGAGCCTATCAGGATTACTGGCGGGAAACTGCCTGAGTTTGCCTTTAAAAACAGACATTTTTGAAACAAACATCAGAAAGGTTCCTACATTTGTAATAACCTTAGTCCCAGATCTGGACCTTAGCGTCCAAAATATGGGGGTTAGCATGAAAACCTCCAAGCTTAGCCACCAGCCTGGACCTGGTACCTGCTGCCACCACCCAAAAAATTAGAGTGTTTTGGGGCACTCTGGTCCCTCTGAAAAACCTTCCCTGGGGACCCCAAGACCCAAATCCCTTGAGTCTCACAACAAAGGGAAATAATCCTTTTTCCCTTCCCCCCTCCAGGTGCTCCTGGAGAGATACACAGACACAAGCTCTGTGAAACTACACAGAGAGACTCCCCCCTCTCTGTTCCCAATCCTGGAAACAAAAAGTACTTTCCTATTCCCCCAGAGGGAATGCAAAATCAGGCTAGCAATCCAACACACAGATCTCCCCGATTTCTTCCTCTCACCAATTCCCTGGTGAGTACAGACTCAATTTCCCTGAAGTAAAGAAAAACTCCAACAGGTCTTAAAGAAAGCTTTATATAAAAAGAAAGAAAAATACAAATGGGCTCTCTGTATAAAGATGATACAACACAGGGTCAATTGCTTAAAAGAATATTGAATAAACAGCCTTATTCAAAAAGAATACAAATCAAAGCACTCCAGCACTTATATTCATGCAAATACCAAAGAAAAGAAACCATAGAACTTACTATCTGATCTCTTTGTCCTTACACTTAGAAACAGAAGACTAGAAGGTAGAAACTACTTCTCCAAAGCTCAGAGAAAGCAGGCAGGCAGAAAACAAAGACAAAGACTCAGACACAAACTTCCCTCCACCCAAAGTTGAAAAAATCCGGTTTCCTGATTGGTCCTCTGGTCAGGTGCTTCAGGTGAAAGAGACATTAACCCTTAGCTATCTGTTTATGACACGCCCCCCAAATTGCAGACAGTGGGGAAGCTCACTGGCGGCGATTTCCTTCTAGAACATTAAAATAAACAGATTAATACAACACATGCACCTTTACATATACTCCTAAGTATATAACTAACAGACTTCTACATTTTAAGAACACTTTTTAACTACTGAATTCTGGGAAACTCTCACGGGAGAGTGCATCAGCAACTTTATTAGAAGCTCCTGTGATGTGTAGAATTTCAAAATCAAAATCTTGGAGAGCTAAACTCCAACGAAGAAGTTTCTTGTTGTTCCCCTTGGCAGTATGAAGCCACTTTAGTGCAGCATGGTCAGTTTGTAGTTGGAACCGCCGTCCCCAAACATATGGGCGTAGCGTTTCCAGGGCGTACACAATGGCATAGCATTCCTTTTCACTGACTGACCAGTGACTTTCCCTCTCAGACAGTTTCTTGCTGAGAAACACGACAGGATGGAAGTTGTGGTCTGTTGCTTCCTGCATGAGCACTGCTCCTATACCACGCTCAGATGCATCTGTGGTTACTAGGAATGGCTTGTCAAAGTCCGGGGCCCT
Organism: Gopherus flavomarginatus; assembly: GCF_025201925.1. NCBI lineage: Eukaryota > Metazoa > Chordata > Testudines > Testudinidae > Gopherus > Gopherus flavomarginatus. Next base: position 356,546,320 of record NC_066617.1, read on the forward strand.
GAGCACAGGGTCAGACATGAGCATCGCCTAAGCTGGGTAAAGGCCTTTTGACACTCATCAGTCCACTTAACGGCATTTGGCTGGGTCTTTTTGGTCAGGTCGGTCAATGGGGCAGTGATTTGGCTGTAGTGTGGTACAAATCGCCTGTAGTATCCGGCCAAGCCTAAGAAGGATTGGACCTGCTTCTTTGACTTTGGGACAGGCCACTTTTGGATAGCATCCACCTTGGCCTGTAGGGGGTTTATGGTTCCTCGACCCACCTGGTGCCCCAGGTAAGTCACTCTGTTTTGGCCATTTGACACTTTTTGGCCTTAACAGTTAGTCCTGCCTGCCTGATGCGCTCAAAGACCTTTTCCAGGTGTAGTAGGTGTTCGGGCCAGGAGTCTGAAAAAATGGCCACATCATCGAGGTAGGCAACTGCAAATTCTCCCAGTCCAGCTAGTAGACCATCTACCAGCCTCTGGAAGGTGGCGGGTGCATTTCGAAGGCCGAAAGGAAGGACATTGAATTCATACACCCCCGCATGGGTGACGAATGCTGACCTCTCCTTGGCAGGTTCATCTAGTGGTACTTGCCAGTACCCCTTGGTTAAGTCTATTGTAGAGATGAACTGGGCACGTCCCAACTTTTCCAATAGCTCATCGGTACGTGGCATTGGATAGTTGTCCGGACGAGTTACAGCATTTAGCTTACGGTAGTCCACGCAAAAGCGTATTTCCCCATCTGGTTTGGGTACCAGAACCACTGGAGATGCCCATGCACTGGTAGATGAGCGGATTATACCCATCTGTAGCATGTTCTGGATCTCCCGTTCTATAGCAGCTTGGGCATGAGGAGACACTCGGTAGGGTGGGGTTCTGATTGGGTGAGCATTACCTGTATCAATGGAGTGGTATGCCCGTTCAGTCCGTCCTGGGGTGGCTGAGAACAATGGGGCGAAGCTAGTGCACAGCTCCTTGATTTGTTGCCGCTGCAGACGTTCCAGGGTGGTTGAGAGGTTCACCTCTTCCACGCCACGTCTTTTTTCCCGTCGTAGTAGACACCGTCAGGCCACTCAGCATCATCTCCCTGGACTGTAAACTGACAAACCTGTAAGTCTCTGGAATAGAAAGGCTTGAGAGAATTAACATGGTACACTTTAGGCTTTAGTGAGGAATTGGGAAATGCTATGAGGTAGTTTACAGCTCCCAGGCGCTCTTGGACCGTGAATGGCCCTTCCCATGATGCTTCCATCTTATGGGCCTGTTGCGCCTTCAAGACCATAACCTGGTCTCCTACCTTGAAGGAACGTTCTCTGGCATGTCTGTCATACCAGGCCTTTTGCTCTTCTTGAGCATCCTTTAGGTTCTCTCTAGCAAGGGCTAAAGAGTGTCGGAGGGTGCTTTGTAGGTTGCTTACAAAGTCCAGAATGTTAGTTCCTGGAGAAGGCGTAAACCCCTCCCATTGCTGCTTCACCAACTGTAATGGCCCCTTAACCTCGTGACCATACACAAGTTCAAACGGTGAAAACCCTAAACTGGGATGTGGTACAGCCCTGTAGGCAAACAGCAACTGCTGCAACACTAGGTCCCAATTATTGGAGAATTCGTTGATGAATTTTCGTATCATGGCCCCCAAAGTTCCATTGAACCTTTCCACCAGGCCATTGGTTTGATGGTGGTACGGGGTGGCAACCAAGTGATTCACCCCATGAGTTTCCCACAGTTTTTCCATGGTCCCTGCCAGGAAATTAGACCCTGAATCTGTAAGGATGTCGGAGGGCCAACCTACCCTGGCAAAGATGTCTGTTAAGGCCAGGCACACAGTGTTAGCCCTGGTGTTGCCTAGAGCTACTGCTTCCGGCCATCGGGTAGCAAAGTCCACTAAAGTCAGTACGTACTGCTTTCCTCTGGGCGTCTTTTTTGGGAAAGGGCCCAGAATATCCACAGCTACTCGCTGAAATGGGACCTCAATTATGGGGAGTGGCTGGAGAGGGGCCTTGACCTGGTCTTGAGGCTTTCCCACTCTTTGGCATACCTCACAAGACCGGACATACTTGGCAACGTCCTTGCCCATCCCCTCCCAGTGGAAGGACTTCCCCAACCGGTCTTTGGTTCTGTTCACCCCAGCATGCCCACTGGGATGATCATGGGCTAAGCTTAAGAGCTTCCCCCGGTACTTAGTTGGAACCACCAACTGTTTTTTGCGGCTGCCATTCTTCCCGGTGTCCACCAGAAAGAATTTCCTTGTATAAAAGTCCTTGGTCTATAACAAACCGGGATCGATTAGAAGAGCTGAGAGGCGGTGGGGTGCTCCGTGCCGCCGCCCAAGCTTTCTGAAGGCTGTCATCCGCTTCCTGCTCAGTCTGGAACTGTTCCCTTGAGGCTGGGGTCACCAGTTCTTCCTCAGACTGTGGACTTGGGCTTGGTCCCTCTGGAAGCGATGTAGGTGATGGGGTTGTTTCCGTTGCTGGTGAACCGCTCTCCGCTGGTGCACCTGAGGGTATTTCAGGCTCTGGCTGAGCCTTTTGGGTATGGCTGTCTGTTGCTTCTGCCAGTTGTGGCTCGCTGGCGCCCTCTGGCGTTGAGTTTGAAGATGTGGTTGCACTTGCTGGTGCTGGTTGCTGTTCCAGTTCCGGGCCTGGGACTGGAGGTGCTGTGGCTGTTTCAGTGGTTGGCATGGAATCCGGGTCCACTACCTCTGTCTGGGTCTCTGGTAACACAGACGGGGCCTCTGTGGACGGCTCAGGAACAGGAATGGGTCTGGAAGCTTGCCTGGTTTGGCTACGTGTAACCATTCCCACTCTCTTGGCCCGCCTCACCTGGTTGGCCAAGTCTTCCCCCAGTAGCATGGGGATAGGATAATTGTCATAGACTGCAAAAGTCCACATTCCTGACCAGCCTTTGTACTGGACAGGCAGTTGAGCTGTAGGCAAGTCTACAGCTTGTGACATGAAGGGGTAAATTGTAACTTTGGCCTTTGGGTTGATGAATTTGGGGTCAACGAAGGATTGGTGGATAGCTGACACTTGTGCCCCCGTGTCTCTCCACGCAGTAACCTTCTTTCCGCCCACTCTCAAATTTTCCCTTCGCTCCAAGGGTATTTGAGAGGCATCCGGGCCTGGGGATCTTTGGTGTGATGGTGGTGTAATGAATTGCACTCGCATGGTGTTCTTGGGACAGTTGGCCTTGATATGTCCCAGTTCATTACACTTAAAGCATCTTCCATCTGATGGATCACTGGGCCGAGGTGAGTTACTGGAGACTGGTGAGGTTGAAGGGTAGGGTATCTGTGGCTTTACTTGGGTGGTATGTGGGGTCTTTGGCTGTCCTCGGTTGTAGGGTTTATGGTCTGTGTGCCCCCTGGGGTAATCGTTCCCCTTGACAGTAGCTTTCTTGCTTTCTGCCAGTTCCATCCATTTGGCTCCAATCTCCCCCGCCTCAGCGATATCTTTGGGATTTCCATCTTGTATGTACCGTGTGATGTCTTCAGGAACACCATCCAAGAACTGCTCCATTTGTATGAGGAGGTGCAGTTCTTCCAAGGTTTGAATGTTGTTTCCTGTTATCCAGGCCTCATAGTTTTTTGCAATGTAGTAGGCGTGTTTGGGAAATGACACCTCGGGTTTCCACTTTTGGGTTCTGAAGCGCCGACGGGCATGATCTGGGGTTATCCCCATTCTGTATCTGGCCTTGGTTTGAAAAAGTTTATAGTCATTCATTTGCAGCTTAGGCATTTCAGCTGCCACCTCTGCTAAAGGTCCACTGAGCTGTGACCTCAATTCTACCATGTACTGGTCTTCGGGGATGTTGTACCCAAGACAGGCTCTTTCAAAATTTTCCAAGAAGGCCTCGGTGTCATCACCTGCCTTGTAGGTGGGAAATTTCCTGTGCTGTGGAGCAATAATTGGCGCCGGGTTGTTAGGGTTGGCTGGCACAGGCAGCCCAGCTTTTGCAACTCCAGTTCATGTTTCTCTGTTTTTCCTTCTCTTCATTCTCTTTTTGTTGTTTTTTCCATTTCTTTTTGGTGTTTTTCCATTTCTTTTTGGTGTTTTTCCATTTCTCGGTGGTGGGCCGCCTCCTCTTCTTCTTGCTTCCTTCTGTGGGCCAACTCTTCTTCTGCTTGTTTCCTTCGGTAGGCTATCTCTTCTTCTTCTAGTTTTCTTTTGTGTGCTGCCTCTTGGGCTGCCTGTTCTCTTTGGAAGGCTGCCAGTTTCATGCTTTCTTCCTTTTCTTTCATCTCCATCTGTTGCCTGTGTTCAGCTTCTTTGATTTGTTCTTCGGCCTCAATTTTTGCCTTAGAAGTCATGGTTCCTGTTTTCTTGTGTTGGGGTGCCCTCCGGTGTTTATCTTCTGAACTGCAGGTTCTGTTGCCTCCTGAAGTCTGCCTAGCAACAGTGCTTTTTTCCTTTTCTCTCTCTAGCTAATGTTCAATGAAGGGAAACCAGAAAAACCACTTTATTTGCATGCATATAAGTGCTGTTACTTGCCTCCTAATGGGAGGGCTATTGCATGACAAAAGACCCTCAACAGTTTGGTAATGGCTTCTTGCTTAACATGCAAGCCACAAACTGCCAGAGAGAGCAGAAAAAAAAATTCTCTCTGGTTCCCTTTTTAAAACCAACTGCTTCTCTCTCTGCTAAAAAGCCCTTAGCAGAGAAAAGAAAAATATAATATTCCTACTGGCTTCTGGATTCTGTCTATATCCCACCGCTGCTACTCATGTCATAACCTTAGTCCCAGATCTGGACCTTAGCGTCCAAAATATGGGGGTTAGCATGAAAACCTCCAAGCTTAGCCACCAGCCTGGACCTGGTACCTGCTGCCACCACCCAAAAAATTAGAGTGTTTTGGGCACTCTGGTCCCTCTGAAAAACCTTCCCTGGGGACCCCAAGACCCAAATCCCTTGAGTCTCACAACAAAGGGAAATAATCCTTTTTCCCTTCCCCCCTCCAGGTGCTCCTGGAGAGATACACAGACACAAGCTCTGTGAAACTACACAGAGAGACTCCCCCCTCTCTGTTCCCAATCCTGGAAACAAAAAGTACTTTCCTATTCCCCCAGAGGGAATGCAAAATCAGGCTAGCAATCCAACACACAGATCTCCCCGATTTCTTCCTTTCACCAATTCCCTGGTGAGTACAGACTCAATTTCCCTGAAGTAAAGAAAAACTCCAACAGGTCTTAAAAGAAAGCTTTATATAAAAAGAAAGAAAAATACAAATGGGCTCTCTGTATAAAGATGATACAACACAGGGTCAATTGCTTAAAAGAATATTGAATAAACAGCCTTATTCAAAAGAATACAAATCAAAGCACTCCAGCACTTATATTCATGCAAATACCAAAGAAAAGAAACCATAGAACTTACTATCTGATCTCTTTGTCCTTACACTTAGAAACAGAAGACTAGAAGGTAGAAACTACTTCTCCAAAGCTCAGAGAAAGCAGGCAGGCAGAAAACAAAGACAAAAGACTCAGACACAAACTTCCCTCCACCCAAAGTTGAAAAAATCCGGTTTCCTGATTGGTCCTCTGGTCAGGTGCTTCAGGTGAAAGAGACATTAACCCTTAGCTATCTGTTTATGACAACATTGCTGCCTGATCTGATCAGCCAGGGGTTTTGGGGAGTCCTTTCTCCGCTCTCGTTTTATTTTTGAGCATTCCCCGGTTTTTTAAACCCCCCCCACGAAGAACAAATTGCTACCTGAGAGATCTCCTGATTATTGAGACTGTACCAAGCCCTCCTTGCTTTTTCTGATGTTGCTGCTGCTTCTGACTTTGCTGCTGCCTTGGGGACTGGTAAGAATCCCTCTGTGAAACTTTCCCTACTTTTATTTTATTATTTTAGCTGCTGGCTCTGTTTCCCCAGCACACAGACTCAAGCTAAACCTTGGTCTGTGTCTTAAAACCTCTCTTAAACTCCGCAGCGCTTTGCTGCTAAAAATAAGTTTGTGCCGCTGCTAAGCTCTGCTCCTGTGGGCTTTGCCTTGGGGCTTCCTGCTTTCAGCTGTATCCATTGCTGCAGCCACCATCCCTTGGCTTCCTTGGGAGCTGCCTTGGGAGCTGTATCCTGGGCACATACCACTCTGCCCTCTGTGACTTCCCCATAGCATAAGATGCGCCATAGGTTTTGTTTTTTTAGTTTAGTAAGTCATAGTTTGTTAAGATTGTAGAGCTTGTAAGTTCACCTGCCTTGTTATAGTTTACTGTTTTGTTGCTCCATATAGTTTCTTGTTATAGTTTTGCTTAGAATTGTGATATTTGTTGTTTTGCCTAGTCATTGGTTAAGATAGATAAGGTTTTTGCTGCTTAAATTCATCTTCCCGCTGTTCCGATCTCTCCCTGAACTTTCCCGTGTCTGTTTTTCCCCCGCTCCAATCTCCCCCTCTGTGTGCTTCTCCGTGTCTCCCTGTTATAACCCTTTGCTGCTTTTTCCCCCGCATCTGCACTCTCTCTGAACTTCCCAACTCCTTGCTGCTTCCCCCCAGCATCTGCATCACCCTCCAAACTTCCCAAACCCCTTGCTGCTTCTCCCCCTGTGAAACTTCCCAAACCTTTGCCACTTTTTTTTTCCTTTGTTTTTGGTGTCCACTTGTTGCTTAAACCTCTCTCTAGCCCTTCTTTACACTTCTCCGCTGCCCCTCCCCTACCGAAGATCACCATCACACTGCTCCATTGTCCTTACCCTGCAGGGCTTCAGAGTCTCACTGCTTCCAGCCGCACACTCCTCTCATCAGTTCCACTAATCATTCACTCCCCTCCCCCCTCCTGTTCCTTGACCCAGCCTTTAGGTACACTCTTGCAGATTGTCTGCTATCCTAGCCTCGCAAATTAAGTCATTACTTTTCTTTTATACCGTTACATTGCATAATTTCACTTATCTCCCATATTGTATTATTGCACTGTGATTCACATTTTACTTGTAATTGTAACACCCCATTGGTTGCTTCCACTTTTCTGATATATTTTGTATTTGCATTGATACCATTGTGTTACATTGTGTATAAGGCCACTAATCACTTAATACATTCTATCTAAGATTGTTGACCATTTTATATAGAAGCAACCATTTTATTTTGCATTTCTTTTTGATACGTTTATTGACTGTACTGTATCCCATTGTGCTGAACCCCACTTACTGTACCCCACTGTTAGAACTCCCTACACTGTTCAATAAGAAGAACCCCTCCCATCATTGTCTATTGTAAACACCCTATACACCCAATCCCATTGTATTTCATTGTTAAATTCCCACCCCTTCCTTTTCCCTTTAATAAAGAAATTAATTGGCACCCCACCTGTATGGTAATTGCTCCCCAAGATCCCATATGCCTGCAGGCAGGGACACATACAACCAGTAGTTGAACTGCTCATGAGGTGACCCCTTCTAATTCAAAGAGAGGTAACCTCTAGTAGCATGTAAAATTCAGTTTCTGAATAGCTTTTATTTTCTTTTTTGCACTTGCCTCTGCCAGTAATGAATAAGAGTTTATGCCTGTATTGTCCTTCACTTCTGCAGCTGGATGACAAGAGACTTCCCAGCTGACTTCCCCACTCACCAGGATTTTGAGTATTCTGGATTGGGGTGTGTCTCTCTCTCTGTCTCTTGAAATTTTTTACTACACCTATACCCCATTATAACGCCACCCGATATAACACGAATTTGGATATAATGCTGTAAAGCAGCGATCCGGGGGGGCGGGGCTGCGTGCTCTGGCGGATCAAATCAAGTTTGATATAATGCGGTTTCGCCTATAACATGGTAAGATTTTTTGGCTCCCGAGGACAGCATTATGTCGAGGTAGATGTGTATCTGCAACAGAGAGTCCCGTGGCACCTTATAGACTAACAGATGTATTGGAGCATGAGCTTTCGTGGGTGGCTTTTTACAGATCCAGACTAAGACAGCTACCCCTCTGATGCTCTCTGCAGTCATCTCTGAGACTATCATGCTGTTCATTCAGTTAACACCAAGGGAAGGGTGACTGGGGTGGGGGATGCATTTTATGATGAATATTGTAAGTGCCACATCTGAAATATGCTGTTTTCATCAGCCCAAGAGATGCGTTTCTAAACCTGAACCATGGTCACTACACGCCAGTGTGATGTGACACTGTACTGTCAAGCTGATCCAGTCAATGTTTATTAATTAGAGCACTTACAGTATATCTAGTAACTTGAGGTTCTGAATAACCCACTTTTAAAGACCGATTCTGGGGTGGATGTAGTTCACTGCTGTCTCATAAAAGCCCAGTTACATAAAGAATTGTGTGAGACTGCCTCGGCTGAGTGACTCAATAGTATTTAGATATTAAGGTGAAAGAGTCTCCAGAAGTGCTAGCTTCTTTGGGAAATCTCTGAGTTTAACAAACAGTGTAGGGTTCCAAGTAATGCAACATTAAAATGCTTATGCTAGTAAAAAGCTCTTTAAAACCTTTATTATTTGTGAATCTATAAATCTTCCAGCAGTGTAGGCTGAGGGCTGCACACCATGGGAGACTGAAGGAGACCTATGGGATACCCAAACCAGATATAACTGGAGTAATTGCATTTCAGTCTCCTGCACACCACTTTTCCACCATACTTTAAACTTTATCTATTTTAGGCTTTTCTGGATTTCAAGTTCATTGCACTTTTAGATTTATGTTTAAGAAGACCAGAAACGGTGTCAGCTGAGTCAGAAATGGCTAGTTATCTGGCCAAGTCTATTACCAGTGAAGGAGTGGCTTTAATTGTCTCAACTTTTGGTTTGAAACCTGTAACTTCCTTAGAGCAACAGATTCAGCTCCCAGCAGCATTAACTTCTCTTTTGATACAGATACATGCAGTGTTTAATTGGAGCTGCAGTGACCAGAGTGCTGGCTCAGCTGTTGTTGCCCAGCACTGTGTCACACTGGGTTAATCCTGCTGTCCTTATTCACATGAGTGGCCTCGAATGGACTCTGAGTGAGTAAGGTGCTATAGGATGAAGCTGTTGTTTTCTATATAAGTTGTATCCCAGACTGCCATGCAGAGTTACATTACGCTCGGAGTAGGAGTTTCTGTTAATTGTCATGGAAGAAGGGAGAAGAGAGATGACAGGAACAGAACCACAAGGTCATAGAGCAAGGCAGGCTCTTCCACAATGCACTGAGCTGCAGACAGAAGTCTCTTGTGCCCAAAGGGGAGTGTGTGTGGATGGATAGAAGAGAAGCCAGTGCTAGTTGCACTGCAAGAATCGGAGAGAAAGAGAGAGACACCATGTTGGTCCTGCTGGCACTTAGCAAGTCTGGGTAGGCTTTTAAAGGCATGAAGAACAATTTTGACCTGGATACTGAAATGAAGTAGCGGGAGAGTATGTAGCTGATGTGATGGTTGTTCTTTACATTCTGTATGTGCTGGAGAGCTAGGGCCTGGGGAAGCCTACCTGGAGACAGTGTGAGGTGAAGATGGCATTGATGAAGACTTCCACAGAGGCAAAGTAAGACTCACAGAGTGACAGATAAAAAGTAATAATGTAGCAGAGAAATGCCAAGGGCCAAATTCCCTTCTGGCATTACTGAAGACAGTGTAGCTATATCAGCTGGGAATTTTGGCCCTAAATAGAAAAATGAAATAATAGTAATTGCACATCCAAAGAGATGTGCTGGAAATTCACCTAGGTCATATGATACAAAAGTCCCTCCTTCAAAAAAAAAATAGAACCAAGTTGTGATTTTTTGGTGGGGTGGGGGTGAGAGGGGACTTTGTATTTGAAAGCATCAGCTTACAAAAGCAAAGGGGGGGAGAGTGTGTGAGCTGAGGAAAGTTAAATCTATAAAGGCGGCCCAAATCACTGGGAATCCCAAGCACTGTGTTACTGAGGAATTCATGTGTGAAGTTGGCAAATTTATGGGCTTATTTTGACATACTGTATGAAGAACTTAATTTTTTCAACACTTTTCTGTTAGAAAAAGCATATAAAACTCATCTGATGGGAATTCACTCCATTTCCTGGTGATTTTTTTTTTCCTGTTTCCTATTACATGGTTAGTGATGGTAATTACAGACCCCGTTTGTACCTTGTGGATTTTGCCTATGCCGAAGAGCTTTCTTGGCACGTGCAAGTCTCCTTGTAGAAGGTTTTTAAATAACTGGCCCTCGGTAGGCATTGTTGCAGCACTCTTGATTAGACAGAAGGAGCCTCCCCTCTCATCCTGTTTTTGTACAATATAGTAACTGCTTTTCTCACACATTTGTCCCCACAAGGGACCCATAAACCATGATTTAGATGTTCATTATAATATCTCCCAGTAGCACTGCTATAGTGAAGGGGCCTTTTTTCAAGGTATTTTAATAAAAGTCATAACAAGCTTACTCCGTTCTAGGACTTGCGGGCCAAGTGCTTACCCTTTGAGCCATATAAAGAAAAGATGTAAATAAAATAATAGTCAAAACAAAGGGTAACTATTTTTAAGCAAAAAGAGTGTTTTGTTTTTAAATAGGAAAACAATGAAATACAATTTTCCTAGAACAGGAGAAGTGAGCAACAGTGAAGTCTCTGATAAGTCATCTGCCCCATCCCCTGATCAGTGGAGGATTTTTCTTACAGTGTAACCTTCACCGAATTTGTCTGGTGCAGTTTGAAATGACTCAAATGATATGGGAGTTCACCAGTTCCTTAGCAGAGCTATTCCACACATTTAGGAAATTCTTCTTGATAATCAGCCTAAATCAGTGGTCCCCAACGTGGTGCCATGGTGCCCGCCAGGGCATTTATGTGCGCCTGCTTAGTGCCCGGCAAGAGGGAGAAGCTGCGGCCCCGTGCCTGCCAGGGACAGAGAACTCCAGGGTTGCAGGCTGTGGGCGCCAGTGTTCTCGGTCCCTGGCAGGCACGGGATGGCAACTTCTCTCCAGCTTCTCCGGGGCTGCAGGCGCCAGTGTTTTCTGTCCCCGGCAGGCGCGGGGCTGTGACTTCAGCTAGAGAGAAACCGCAGCCCTGGGCCTGCTGGCAACAGAGAACTCCGGGGCTGCAGGCTTCATTCTATGTTAAAGTAAGAATAATCATAGAATATCAGGGTTGGAAGGGACCTCAGTAGGTCATCTAGTCCAACCCCCTGCTCAAAGCAGGACCAATCTCTAGACAGATTTTTTGCCCCAGTTCCCTAAGTGGCCCCCTCAAGGATTGAGCTCACAACCCTGGGTTTAGCAGGCCAATGCTCAAACCACTGAGCTATCCCTCCCCCCGAATAATAAATATATCTGGACCAGCAGTTCAACAATGTTTTACTTTTTTAAAATAAATAAGATGAAAACTGTTTGATATTTAGTTTGTAAAAATTCCTTAATTTTTCTTACAGGTAGACTAAAAAAGAGCAAATTCACATGGTAAGGTGAAAGAGTAGTTATCAGATAATTTAATTATACCTTTTACATGTAAAATTACTCTTTTTATCTTATGGATTCATATATTATGTAATATTAAATATGATGTTTTTGTATTATTTAATGTACAAATACAAAATAAACCTTGAAAAATTGTTGGTGCCCACCACACTCTTCTGAAAACATGAATGTGCTGCTGGCCACAAAAAGGTTGAGGACCACTGGCCTAAATGTTCCTTAGTCGTGTAATGTAACCCCCCCTTAGTACAGCTACAGTGCAGCATCTTGCTCTTAGACAATTTCTCTTCCTCATTGATCTTTACACCTCTCAGGCCTTGATTCAGCAAAGTACTGACACACATGCTTAATTTTAAGCAGGTGAGTAATTCCATCCTTGTTGAGCAAAGCACTTAACTACATGCATAAGTTAAGTCACTGAGTTCAATAACATTTAAACACATGCTTAAAGTTATGCTTGTGCTTTGCTGAATCAGGGCCTCATAAGAATAACCCTACTAGGTCAGACCCATGGTCCATCTAGCCCAGTATTCTGTCTTCCAACACTGACCAATGCCAAGTGCCCCAGAGGGAATGAACAGAACAGGTTATCGTCAAGTGATCCATCCCCGTCACCCATTCCTAGCTTCTGGCAAACAGAAGCTAGGGCCATCATCCCTGCCCATCCTGGTTAATATCCTGGTTACCTATCCACCATGAGTTTATCTAGTTCTTTTTTGAACCCTGTTATAGTCTTGACCTTCACAACATCCTCTGGCAAGGAGTTCCACAAGTTGACTGTGTTGTGTGAAAAAATACTTCCTTTGTTTGTTTTAAAGCTGCTGCCTATTAATTTCATTTGGTGATCCCTAGTTCTTGTGTTATGAGGAGGAGTAAATAACACTTCCTTATTTACTTTCTCCACACTGGTTATGATTTTATAGAGCTCTGTCATATCCTCCTCTCAGTCATCTCTTTTTTTAAGCCTCAGGTATTTGATGACCCATATATAAGAAGGATAAATTATGTGATGGAAACAAAGTATTCCTTTTATATGCTGTGTATTCTACATGCTTTACACACAAATATAGATGAAATCTTGGCTCCTCTGAAGTCAGTGGGTATTTTGCCATTGATTTCATTGAGTCCAGGATTTCACCCATGGAGTCGGTGGGCCTGACACCATTTTTGGAGTAAATCAGGATTAGTGCCAATGTGGAAAGGGAAGTAGCTCTATTTAAGTCAAATATGTTATACTAGTTTACAAGAGATCAGAATTGGGCCCAGAGTTCCTCCTACTACGAACAATATGATAGATTCTAGGATCTAAATGACAGGAAAACCCAAAATGTGGTTTCAACCGCGCCATAGTGGCAGACCCACAGATGGATCCTCCCATTTCCTCCCTGGTTCTAGATGCACCTTTTCACTGCCAGTCACTGGCCTGCTTCATCCAGTTGCCTCTCTCTGGTTCTGGCTCCATTCTACTGGACCGCTGATGTTGAACGTGAGCTAACAGTAAAATGCCATCTTTGAACCACCATATTGTGCCTTGGTATTGTAGGTTATCAGAACGTGTATAGGATGCAATACAGGAGCACAGATGTTAGAGCTATAAATTATGTATCCTAGTCCAGTTCCCTGTGAGTACAAGGCATAGAGCAGATATTAAACTGATAGTACATACAGTCTTGGCCAAGAGGATGTAGTTGTGTTGCAGTGATTAGACACAACTGGCTGAAATAAACGTGGTGTGTCAGGCTTTAAATTTATTTTTACGGATTTTGTTGTTAACTGTAGTGTTTGGAGTTTAAATAGTTGTCATCTGCCCCTAGCCAAACTTTCCCTTAGTGCTAGTGCTGAAGGTTTTCCCTTAGTGCCAATCCTTTGATTTTTGATTGACTTTTGCCCCTTCTAAATAATAATTTAAATATTTCCATCCACTCTTTTAATCTTGCAATAAATACCAAACTGAGTGTAAGCCACAGTATGTTTTGATTTAAGAGGTAAGTGTTTACTGCAGGGGCGGGCAAACTTTTCGGCCCGAGGGATGCATCGGGTTTCGTAAATTGTATGGAGGGCAGGTTAGGGGAGAGGGTCGTGGCCTGGCCCCCACCTCTTATCTGCCCCCCCTGGGACTTCTGCCCCATCCAACCTCCCTATTCCTTGATGGCCCCGCTGCGAGCTCGCCCCATCCACGCACCCCCATTCCCTGTCCCCTGACTGCCCCTGGACTCCCACTGCCCCATCCAACCCCTCCTCTCATTCCTGACAGCCCCCGTCCCAGGACCCCTGCCCCATCCAACCACCCCTTCTCCCTGTCCTGTGACTGCCCCCGGAACCCCTGCCCCTGTCTGCTCCCTCATCCAACCCCTCTCTCCTTCCTCCCCAAGACCCCTGCTGCCATTCAACCCCCTGTCTCCCCTGACCGCCCCACCCCCTATCCATACCCCCGCCCCCGACCACCAGCTCAAACTCCCCGCCCTCTATCTAACCCCCCGATACCCTTTACCATGCAGCCTGGAGCACCAGTGGCTGGCGGCGCTAGCGCCGGGCCACTCTGACGCTGCCACCACACAGCACAGAGACCAGGTCAGGCCGGGCTCTGCAGCTGCGCTGCCCCAGAAACTCACAGCCCCACCACCCCAGAGCATTGCGTCCGTGGCAGAGCAAGCAAGCTGAGGCTGCGGGGGAGGGGAGACAGCAGGGGAGGGGCCGGGTGCCAGCCTCCTGGGCCAGGAGCTTGGGGGCCGGGCAGGACGGTCCTGCGAGCCGTAGTTTGCCCACCTCTGGTTTACTATTACACTCAATATGGCAAGCCTTGGAAATGAGAGATATTTATTTGTCTTTCCTTTACTCTCAAAAAATAGAGGGAAATGAGTGGTCATTATTAACTACTATTAGCCTGTTATACCGAGGTTCATCTTGAATTCCTATTGTCTATAGTGTGAGTTGTGATGCTCAGCTCCAGAGTACATCAGGCCATAATCGTGTAAGCCCGTCTTCAATATTTGGTTTCTTTTGAGCACAATAAACCAGTCTGGAAACATAGAGACATATTTTACTGCTATTGCAACAATACGCATTGATTTTTTTTCCTGTAAATAACATTGCAGGTAATTTTATTGCAGGGAAAAGCTGATCTACTTCAATAATTAAGTATTTTGACAAAATATTTTTTGTGTTTATTTCTCATAGCAGTTTCTCCTGTGTCTTGTGTTTGTGCGTGTGTGTATGCCCCCTTGTGCTTGTGCATATATATTCTATCTGGCATAGTGATAGGAACAAAATCCACACTTATATAGCTATGAAGCGGTGGTCCCATCTCCTATTTGCAACTTCTCAACTTCACTTGGTACCATAACAACATTTCAAATAAGGAAGGAAGTGAAGAGAAGCATCTGCCTCTACAGACATCTTTGTCTTGGCTCCTTCTAAAACTCACTCTTCATTCTTCCACTCCCCAGCACTCGAGTGGCTTGATTTCTTGCTCTTAGTCTCTCTAACCTAAAATATTCCATAAAAACCCTCTTAAAATATAGACTCATATTTTCAAATGTGACTCAAAATGTAATATGGGTGCCTCCATTTTTTCAGGTTCCCAAACTAGCCGGGGGAGTAATGATTACTTTAAAAGGGAACCATCATGAGGATGTTCAGAAGTAAAGTTTCAGTTTGCAGGGCAGATCTGTTATTTACGATGAGGTCAGGATTTACAGAACAGGACTAGGGGGAGGACTATTACCTAGATGCCAACAAAATATACATTTTCATTTTTATTTATGTATTAGTAAGCTGAGAGCTGGTGACATGTGCCAAACTGATAGCCTGGACTCTGAACTAGAATGTCCACAGAGCAGGTACATCAGGACGCTTCTGCTAGCAGGACAGTGTGCCGATAGGCATGGTTTGGGACACAGATAATTTATACTTTCCTTTTATCGGTAGTTGTTATAAATTGGTTCCCGGTAGTCTATTAGATACTCTTTCTTTTGCATATTGTAAGACTGAATAAAAAGCTTAAACTATAAAACCCAACCCTCTGCTGTCTGATGAGATGAACTCAAGTCTCTTCTCTTTTATACTCTTTCAGATTGTTCTAATCTGATCACCACACAAATACTGTTATTTTAATGTTGAAGACTCAGACAAAAGTGCCATGGATGTGAAAGAGAGAAAACCATACCGATCTCTGACCAGGCGCCGTGACACCGAGCGACGCTACACTAGCTCCTCGGCAGAGAGCGAAGACAGCAAAATACCCCAAAAGTCCTACAGCTCCAGCGAGACGCTGAAGGCTTACGATCAAGACTCCAGGCTGACCTACAGCAATCGGGTCAAAGACATGGTGCACCAGGAGGCTGATGAATTCTGCCGAACGGGTAAGTACATTTCGTAAGGTGCTGCTGTAAGAAGTGTGAGTTAATCAACTCTATGCTGAGGTCCAGAGGTAGATGAGGGAATAACTCAAAGCTATAAAGTGTTCTGAGGTGCTCACAGAGGAATGTCTTTAAGACATTGCACAGAGCAATGAGAGAAAACACTAGGGGAAGATCAACATGGCTTTGTTGGAAGGAAAGCCAGTGCCTGTGGCATGCATAGGTAATGACGTCCCTGGACAGTGTGGTGGCAGTGACTGAACCTGGGACTTCTTGAGCATGAGATCTATTTCCTGAACTGAAAGACCAAGTTCAGTAGCATGGAAGCAATAGCATAAACATCTTTACATACCCTAGCCATTAGAGGGAGACGAAGAGCCATACTGGGTGAGCGTGGGTTGCACATAGATACTATGCAGTCAGTACTGAGCCCAGACAGTCTTAGGTTGGAAGAAATAGGGTTTCCTGTCAATCCAGGAAAGTGTGAATTGGGCAGCTAAAGTGAAATGGAACATACAGTAGTGCAAATGATGAACAGAAAGATTGACAGAGGCTGTCCATGACTTCTACTATATACCCCTGACTAAAACTGGGGCCGGGGTGGCAGATCGGGAGGGCTGCCTGGAAGATGCTGTGGGTGCTGAGGAGGGGGGTGCTGCGAGTGTTGGGGAGGGCGTCACATGTTCAGGGGTGGAGGGAGTGCAGGTGCTGCAGCGGGGGCTAGGGCAGGCTCCCTACCCGGCTCCTGGGAAGCGGGGACCCAAGCTCCTAGCTCCACATGCTGCCTCCGCTCTGCCCCAAGCCCCAGTTCTGCACCTCCCATTGGCTGGGAACCGCGACCAATGGGTGCTGTGGGAGCGATGCCTGTGGGCAAAGGCAGCACATGGAATGGGAGCTGTGGGAGGTAAGTTCCTGTCTCCCTTCTTGAGACGCCCCCCTCCCCAGGTAAGCACCGCCCCACACCCCAACCCCCCGCCCTGAGCGCCCGCACACCTGAACTCCTGCTACTGTGGGGTGCAGGGGGCCGAGACTTCCGCAGCAGTGTCTGGTATGCCTGGCCCAGGGGTGGCCAAGCTGCTCAGGCGGCTCCCAGCCCAGGTGCACCAGCTGTTGCAGAAGTCATGGAGGTCATGGAAAGTCATGGAATCTGTGACTTCTGTGACCTCCGTGACAAACATGGAGCCCTACTTATAGGGCCAGATTCTCAAAGGTGGATGCACATGACTGCACACATCTAATTTGTGTGTGAAACTATCACAAGATTGCATGCAAATCTGATATTTTGTGCATGTGCCCATAGACATGCTCCTTGTTCTTTAGAAATTGCAAGTATGATTAACTAACTTAATCATACTTAGCAATTATATAATGTCCTCCAACCTAGGCTCTCAAAACACTTCTGTCTCTAACTACCTATGAAGTTACAAGCAAAAGAAAGACCTGTTAGGTTATCAGACCTGTTCTACAGGTAGATATAGCTACACTGAGTCAAAATGATGTTAAATGACCTGCATAAGGTTACAGAGGCAGGAACAGATCCCAGGAGTTCAGATTCCTCATTGCCTTCTCTAACCATTAGAGCACACTGCACCTACAGATTTTGTCATTCTTCTTCAAGTGCTTGTTCATATTGATTCCATGTTAGGTGTGCGTGCACTGTGGGCACCATTACTGGAGATTTTTCCCTCAGTGGTATCCATTGGGCTGGCTCTAGCACTCTTTGATGCTGCACACTTACACACTGGTATAAGGGATCCTGCCGACCCTGCACCCACCCAGTTCCTTCTTACTGCCTGTGATGGTTGCTGGAGCAACAACTCTTGCTTCGGCAAGGCGTTTTTCAATGGTTTCTTCTCTGTATCCCAGTTTATTAGTCTTAGTTTAACTGTAATGTAAATATTGTAAATAATACTAGTATAGATAGTTAAAACCCTTCCTTTATCACTGAGGGGCTCCCGTTGCCAGCCATGCCCCCCCTCCACCTTCCCCCCAGCCCCTGGGCTTCAAACCTTGTGCCTCCTGTGGCACTGCAGTTGTCTGAAGTGTCTGGGAGCTCTGTCAGCTTTGTCAGGACTTTAAGCCTCATACAAACAAAGACAGAGAGGCTAGACTGAGGGTTATCCTAATGGAAGATGCTGTTAGGCCAGATTCAAAGCCACGCCACTCAGATTTGGCACCGAGCACTTTGACCTCAGTGCAAAGCACTTTTCCGACACCGCGCGTGTCCCAGCATCTTTCTCCATCTCTGGTACCAAGAAGAAACATAAAAAGAGGGCGCTTACTGGTGCTGAAGAAAGGCAAGCAAGGGGAAAACAGTAGAGTGCAACCCGTGTCGGCCCATTCCTCCACCCCCAGTCCCAGATGGCACCATCAACTTCACCCAGAATGTTGAATCCTGTGCAGGACCCCCAGCTGATGCCAGAAAGTCATTGTGGCGCCAGTGAAATCATGGTGCCTTCAACCCTGGAAGCCTTTGCAGTGGCCAGGGACTACTTATTGCTCCCAATACCGCCAACTCCAATGGGACAACTGTCGGCTTCAATGAGCACGAGCAGGAGAGAGCATGATGCTCCAAATTCCTTCCCCGCAAGGGGACATTCAATACCTTCCAGGGGTAAGCCGCCCTGTTTTCTTCTATGAGATTGTCCCCAGTCCAGCAGCGCTCACTGGATAATAATCAGCAGAAGTGAGGGGTACCGCTCTCCTGTGGTCACCTCAGGAGGATTCTTCATCTGAGTCCAAGGTGGAGCCTTACACCCATCCAAAGAAGCACAACTGGTACCCATCTTACATGCCACTGAACCCTGGTACAGGTCACCCCACCAGTACCTGGTGGACAGTGACCTATGCAATGCTCATTCTGGAACCCATTCTCCGAGTACTGGGCTCATCTTCTCACTGGTCATACTTGGTTGCTTCTGAGAGGAGGGTCCCTGCACTGCTGTGCTTGGCACTGGACTCTTGACTCTGATACCGAACCTGGTACCAATACACAGGATGTGGACCCCATGGAGGTAGTTGAGGCTGAAGAAAAGGAAGAAGCTCCTTTTCTCCAGTAGAAGCCTCTTCCTCTCCTGTCCTCCATCTTCCTCTCCCTGGATCCAGGGGATTGGTACACTGCCCTCTACTTGAAGGACGCTTACTTTCACATTTCCATCTTCCTTGGCCACAAAAGATTCCTCAGGTTCATAGTAAACCAGACTCATTACCAATTCACCATTCTCCCTTTAGGCCTGTCTGCAGCCCCCAGATTTTTACGAAATGTATGGGGAGTGGTAGCTACCTTTATCAGAAGGCAAGGCATTCAAATCTACCCATACCTCAACAACTGGCTGATCAAGAGTCACTCAGAGGCCTAAGTAAAGAACAGCATCAGGTCCAAGCCACCTTCCAAGCCCTGAGCCTGTTATAAACGAACAAAAGTCAACTCTCATTCACTACAGAGAATAGAGTTTTTCGGGGCAGTGCTTGACTTGACCCAAGTCAGAGTCTTCCTTCCAGAGCCTTGATTCCAGACAATATCGGACCTGATATGCAAGGTCATGGCCCAGCCAATCACAACAGCCCAGGTTTGCCTCAAGTTCTTGGGACACATGGCTGCATGCACTTACATAGTCCGGCATGCAAGGCTGCACCTCTGCAGATGTGATTAGCTTCAGTGTACTCACCGAAAAGGCACCACTTGGACTCAGTACTTGCTGTTCTAGCCCCGATCCTCGCCTCCCTCGATTGGTGGAAAGACCCCTAGTTGGCAGTGGCGGGCGTTCCCTTTGTCAACCCCGAGCAGTCAGTGTCCCTAGTGTTGGATGCTTCACACCTGGGTTGGGGAGTCCACCTTGATTGTCTCGGAACACAGGGCCTATGGTCCCAGGAAGAGCTCTCCTTGCATATAAACGTCAAGGAGCTCAGAGTGATCCACTTAGCTTGCCAAGTGTTTCTTCCCCTGTTCACAGGCAAGGTAGTGCAAGTACTGACGTACAACACGGCAGCCTTGTTCTACATCAACAAGCAGGGAGGACTGTGCTCCTCTGCCATCTGTCAAGAGGACTTCTGCGTGAAGCACTACATCCCCCTTGAGGCTTCTTATCTTCTGGGAGCCCAGAACATCCTGACAGATCACCTCAGCAGATCTTTCTTCTCTCAGAATGAGTGCTCTTTTCGCCCAGAGGTCACCAAGTTCATCTTCTGAAGGTGGGGCTCTCCCCAGATAGACCTATTTGCGACCAAGCAGAATAGGAAATACCATCATTTTTGCTCATTGCTAGGGCACAAGCTGGACTCCCTTTCAGATGTCATCCTGCTTCCATGAACAGTACTCCTGTTCCATGCATTACCTCCAGTTCCTCTGGTACACAAGTTCCTTTTAAAAATCAAATGGGACAAGGCAAGAGTTATTCTTATAGCCCTGGCGTGGCCATGTCATCACGGGTTCATCATGCTGCTAGATTTATCAGTAACACCCTCACTACCGCTCCTACACTGCCTGGACCTGATCTTGCAAGATCGTGGCCATTTACTCCACCCAAATCTCAGCTCCCTTCACCTATACCTGGATGTTATATGGCTGAACCCAGAGGAGCAAGCCTGTTTAGAGCAAGTTCAACAGGTCTTGCTGAGTAGATAGAAGCCGTCCACTAGGGTTATCTGCCTCACCAAGTGGGAGCTTTCTCAATATGGTCATCCCAACAAGACCTTTCTCTGACTTGGTCTTCCCTTCAATTTATTTTAGACTGCTTGTGCCACGTAAAACAACAAGGTCTGCCTCTCACGTCTATCAAGGTGCATCTAGCAGCAATTTCGGCCTTCCACACACCATGAGATGACAATCCACTTGAAGGGGTTAGAGAGACTTTACCCTTGGGTTCGTGAATCAATTCCCCTGTGGAGTTTGAACTTGGTCCTATCAAAATTCACAGGTTCTCCCTTTGAGCCACTGGCATTGTGTCGTCTTTTTCTCCTGCAAGGTTGCGTTCTTTGATAGCAATTACCTCAACCAGAAAGGTCCCTGAAATCAGGGCACTTGCGTCAGAACCATTGTACACGATGTTCTTCAAGGACAAGATTAAACTGTGCCCCCCCTCTGCCCTTCCTGTCAAAGGTGGTCTTGCACTTCTCTGGCAACCAAGCCACTTTCCTGCCAGTCTTTTTCACGAAGGCACACCAGAGTTCAGAAGAATGACAACTTCACTCATCGACTGTTAGGCATGCCCTCACCTTCTACATTGAAGGGACTAAACCGTTTTGTGGATCCATATAACTTTGTGGCAATAGCAGAGAGGATGAAAGGCCTACTGGATAACCTTCTGTATTCATTCATGCTACAAGCAGCAAGCAGGCGAATGTTCCACCACCTGCCATCTTGACCACTCATTCCACAAGAGCTCAAGCCTCTTCAGCATAATTTCAGGCCCAGCTCCTCAGTGCATATCTTCTCTTCCCACTACGCCATTACCCAGCAGAGTCGAGATGATACCAGGTTCAGGCAAGCAGTGTTGCAGTACTCATGTCCATGAACCGAGTCTACCTCCTTGGGTAGTGCTTGTGAATCACCTAGTGTGGAATGGACATGATGAAGCCGTCGAAGAAGAAAAACAGTTACTGACCTTCCATAACTGTTGTTCTTCGAGATGTGCTGTTCTTGTCTATGCCACGTTAGGTGTGTATGTGCTGTGTGCCCCATTGCTGGAGATCTTCCCCTCAATGGTATTCATCGGGCTGACTCTAGTGCCTTCTGGTGCCACGCGCTTATGTGCCGGAATAAGGGGCACTGCCAGCCCTGCACACTCTGTTCCTTCTTGTAGGCTAACTCTGACAGAGGGGCAGGAGGGTGGCTTGTGGAATGGACATATCGAAGAATAACAGTTACGGAAAGTCAGTAACCATTTTTTTTAAAATAATTTTCTTTCTTTTCCTCTGTGCTTGAATTTTCCTATCTCCTCAGCTCTGTGATTGGCCTACCTAATTATAAAAATTAGCCCATAGATTTTTATGGCCAGATTTTCAGTTGGTTAAATCAGTTTAACTCTATTGACTTTGGTGGAGCTTCACTGATTTACACTAGCTGAGGACCTGACTCTATTAGCTTGTGACATTTTTGCTTGATACAAATACGGCAAAGTGAATTTTTTCTAGAGCTGGATGAGGAGGCAGAGAGGAGGGAAACATTTCAAACTGACCAAATAAGTTCAATAAATAAACAAGTCAGCATTTGAATGGTTTTACCCAGAATGAGTGTGCCGAAAGCAAACAGCGCAAGTCAGCATAGCAAAATATAGACCAGACCTGAATAAAATAGTTTTAGATATTTATTATCTTCCTTTTATTGACTTGCGTTCTCCCAGCTTAAAAGGCTACACTGAGCATAGAATATGAAAATCGATGTGTCTCATGCTGTTTGTTGCAAATAAATTTGATTTTCAGTTAATTGTAGCAGTCTTTTTTCATAATTTATGAGTTGCTGTTGCTGGAGAGCATCAATCAATCATTGATGCGTTTGAGGTTGTTGAGTGTAGATTGTTACAGGAGGGAGGGGGACTTGTGATCATTGATCGGTGGACTAAAATCTGCAATGTGAGGGCAAAAACAAAAGGCTCAGCTGGCTGGTGAACAGTAGAGTGTAGGCCTAATCCTTACTGGGGGGTCTGGACCACAGGCAGAACTGGTGGGGTGGAGAGTGGAGATGCAGTTATATCTGTTTTATCAGTCAGTTCAAGTTCACTTGCTGCTGAGGCTGTGGAACAGGAGTACATGTTCTCCGGTATGATAGCACAGCAGTGGTATCTGGATTAATTGATCACAGGCTTGCTCTGTGCTCTCTGAGCTGGCTCCCAAGGTTTGCTGGAGCATATGAGCCACAAGTATCCCTGCCTGTCAACTCTGTCAGAAAGCTTAATCTATTTTAGTTAATTACGTAGGTGTGAAGTTCACAAATAGTTTATGTTCTCTGAGCATTCCAGACCAGAGTGCCTCAACCAGCTGAACCACAGTTATTTTCTTCTCACACTGAAAAGTTTTTTCTCTGCTTTTATTTGGAGCTGGTGTCAAGTTTGTTGGTCTATCACTCTATCTCCTCCTTTGCACCCTCCTCCCTTCCCTCTTTCCACTGGGAGCACCATAGTTAACTGGATTAAGCAGATGTTTCCCTATTAGGAGAAAAAACAAAATGCCAGCTGCCTGTCGTTAGTGGATCATTCACTGTACGGAAGTTATTGCAGGAGAGAGTACCTGCTAGAAGAGGTCTTTTGCTGGGTCAGCTAAGCGATAACCTACAAAACCCAGAGTACAGCTTAGAACAGCGCTGTTAGTTGTGTTGGCCAGTTTTGTACAGCATCAACAGATGGAAACTTGAGAGAAATCACAAGCTTTGACATGGCTTTAGTGTAGGGATGGGAGCAAAACTCAGCCCTGGATCCAAAGTCAAGGTCCAGAGTGGAACTTGGTATCTCTAATGAGCAGAACTGAATGCACTTGAATATGTTTCACAGTCCAGCCCGAGACACAGCTGTCTCTAGGTTAATGTGTTCAAATTCAAATCATTGTAGAAAGCAGCAGGAGCTGAGAACTCCCATCTGAACAGGGATCTGCATCCTGAGTTTAGATATGGGGTTTCAGACCCTTTTGATAATAAAAAATGAGACAGGCTTTTCTGCCCCAATAAATTTTGGTGGCTGTAATAATTAGAAATATCTTAGATTTATTATGGAACTTCTGATCGTGCTTTTCTAGTTTAGTGTACAAACTGTGTCCAGTGAGAGTTTGAAGTCATCAGGTATGTTATGCTGCAAAAAAC
Source organism: Gopherus flavomarginatus (assembly GCF_025201925.1). Lineage (NCBI taxonomy): Eukaryota > Metazoa > Chordata > Testudines > Testudinidae > Gopherus > Gopherus flavomarginatus. The sequence continues at coordinate 356,569,810 of NC_066617.1, forward strand.
CCAAACAAACCTGGCAAGGAGTCACAAAGCCTGGGTCAACTGACTTGGGCTTGCGGGACTTGCACTACAGAGCTAAAAAGAGCAGTGCAGATGTTTCCATTTGGGGTCTGAAACCTGGTTAAGGGAGAGTGTCTCAAAACCTGGGCTTCAGCCTGAGCAGAGATATCTACGCTATTTTTAGCTCTGTAGCATGAGCACCCACGAGCCCAAGTCAATCTGGGCCGTGAGACTCACTGCTGCAGGGTTGTTGGGGCTCTTTTTTTTTTTTGCAGTGTAGACATTGTGATGCTGGCAGATCAGGTGCCAGCTCATACCAGAGCCACAGGCCAATTCTCTTCTGTTTTAGTATAGATCAAAGTGATTGTCAAACCTATGCGAGTGTATTTGGTGTTTAAGCTTCATGAAAGCTAGTGGGAAGTTACTTGGATTGTTTTCAGTTGTCTGTATCCTGTTATAATGTAGGAAACATTTACATTGTGTGTACCCCTGTAACTGAATAACCCATCCAAAAAGAAAGAAACCTGGTTGAGTGCAAATGAAGAATTTTGACAGAAAAGTGCTAATTTCAAAGCAAGGGATCGTGTATGATGATCAGAGGTCATTAAAATGCATTCCTCACTCCTTCATCAAAAGAAAAGACCACGTGGGTAGTGACACTGTGAGCTTGTTTTCTCAGATAAGTGTACCAGAAGCAAAGCAGTGATCCCCAGAGACAATCTGGATACCCTGAAAAGATGTTTTGGGAAACTGGCTGTTTATTATATCGCTGCCACCATCTGGAATTACAAATAATGACTCACCTGTGCATGTTTTTTACCTGTTTTAACCTCTCAGTGACTCACATTCTTTTTTCATAGCTAATAAATCTTTAGTTAGTGTATTATAGGATTGGTTGACAGTTTTGTCTTTGGTGTAAGATACAGAGTACAGTTGATCTGGAGTAAGTGGCTGGTGTCTTGGTACTGGTGTTGTGATTTTTTATTTGTGACCATTATCACAGCATTCAGTTTGTCTGATGGCAAGATAGGCTGGAGCGTCTAAGGGGACTTTATGTGACTCCATGGTAAAACTGATATAATGATCCAAGAGTTCACAGTGGTCACCGGCTTGGTGAAATCTAATTGTAGAACACATTGCAAGCATGAGGTATTCGCCCTGTTTTCTGACAGTCTGCCATGAGGTAGACGCTCTTAGTTGTGAGCCGCTCCAGAGAGCATGACATGTGTCCCAAGAGTTCGGCTAAGCAGAGAGATCAGGATTGGCCTCTACAAGAATCGCTTTGCCTACAACTGAAATTTAGCTGTCTTTAAGGTGAAACATGGTAGCTGTTTAACAGTGCATAGCAACAGAATGGTGAGAACTGCCATATCCAAGTGAAAGTGCAAGGGAGATTAGTTAGGAAGAATATAATTACCCAAAGTTGGAGTTTGGCCAAGACACCAGGTCTAATGCCCCCTACTGGTCCAAAACATTCCTTGAATCCATCAGATTGTGACATACTGTAGAGCTAAGGCAGGGGTGCATTATGTCAGGTAAATGCACAGTGCAGATAAAGCCATTCACAGAGTGCGAAAGTCTTTTAAAGTATTTGAATGCTGAAAAAAGAGAATGTAAATTAATAAAAAAAATATGGATTAGAATGGAGCCAGTAATTGCTCCACTAATTGCTCTCCCCAGTTTTTCAGCATAAGTTTCTGAACAGAGTGCTAATAACTGAATCCCCATTCACACTGCCTGGGACTGATTACGAAGCTCTGCAGGTAACTAGACATGAACTCAGGAGTCATTTTCAGGTTATATTTTTAGCCAGCAAAACAATTGCATCTATTTGCAGCCCAATAACTTCCGCTGTCATTATGTCAGAGTGAATAAGCTAAGCTGGGCTGAGAATGGCTAGCATTTGGAGCTGAGACCTCCGAAGGAAACCTAGGTCCCACAAAATGTGGTTTCAGTGATTCAAGAGGTGGCACACTCACCTCTGAATCAGCTCTGAATCAGTGCTCCAGGACTGTTTGATAGTGCTGGATATCAGTGGATATGGAAAATAAAATCCTAACCATTGCTGATCAGTAAATGTCCCATGTTACTTCCCCCAAGAGCAGATGTGTTCTGGTCAAAATCTGTTTGCAGTGATTATATTCTGTCTTAACCGCCCCTGTTTCTCCTCTTTACTTTTAAATTGGATAAGTTTGGTCAAGGCACTATTGTCTGTTACTTAAAGAAGGGGACAAAGAGGCAGGAATTTTATCACTATGTTGCCTTGGGGAAGTCATCTAACCTGTCTGCTGTTATCCATATTCTTAAAATGGGATAATAATACTCAGTTACCTCTCAATATATTAACTTAACTGATATTTGTAAAGTACATTGTAAGGCACTGTATAAATGCTGGGTAGGATTTTTGTGTAGTTCTGGTGTGTGCTGCTAAGCAGCTGCTGCTGTTTGTGTTTAGTTAGTTCGCTCATTTGCTGGTTCGCTCACTGAGGATGAGGTTTCCTGGTGCATGAGGATGTGAACTCTACTTATTTAGACCTTTGCAATACTTTGCACTACTGCGGTGAACATTGTTCCCATTTTGCAGATGGGAAAACCAAGGCACAGAGAGGTTAAGTAACTTGTCTGATATCACATTGGAAGGCTGTAATACAGCCAGGAAGCAAACCACATCTTCCAATTCCCATGCCTGTGCTTTAACCACCAGATCATTAACATTATCCAGCTCTTCCTGGGGAAAGGTGGACTAGTTGCCATTTATTTTTAAAAGTAAATGACAAAGCCAGCTATTTATGAATGTGTTAGTAAAGATTCCAAGAAACTAAAGAGGAAACAAATCTGTTACAAGAAATGCCAGAACCATGATAGTCCTCACAGGAAAGAATATGAAAAGTAGCTGGTGTGTTTGTTATCATAAGTATTCATAGTAAATTACAGATGAGATGGCGGAGACATGTTTTGTTCACTGGGACTGAAAATTCACTGTTCATTTTACCACGGTGTACAGAGTCATATGTTAGGGCTAATAACAGGTGTCTCATCACTTGTTGAGTGACACTACTCATAGTTAATAGCTTCATAGTATTTTACATTCTCCTAGTACTGTTCAAACACCTCACTGAATCCTCACAATATCTGAAGCGGGAGACCAGGCATATGATCACCATTCTTCAAATGGTAAATCTGGCGCAGAAGAGTTAAGGCCCCCATTTTCAGAAGTGGCCACTTTGGGTGCCTCAATTGCTGGCTGGCTGACTTGAGACACCTAGGGCTTGGTTTTCAATGGGAGTTGCAGGTGCTCACCAACTCTGACAATCAAAACTTAAGAGCCTCAGCTCAGACATCCAACAGTAGAAGCAAGTTTTGAACATTGGGGCCTAAGTTGCTTGCCAAAGGCCATGCAGCAAGTCATTAGAACTCAGGAGTTGCTGTCTCCTGCTCTTGTGCTGAGAGCACTTGACTATAGAATCATAGTAAAGTAGGGCTGGAAGGGACCTCAGTAGCTCATCTAGTCTAAACCCCTGCACTGAGGCAGGACTAAGTATTATCTAGACAATCCCTGACGGGTTTGTCTAACCTGTCCTTACGAACCTATACCACCTGCTTATCCACTAATCATTCATATGCTGGACAGAAGAATTATTCCAGTATGATTAAAAACCACAATTCCATGTTCTCTCCTAGGAGCCAACTTCTCTTTGCGAGAGCTGGGCCTTGACGACGCCATGCCCACACACGGGACTTTATACAGGACTGATATAGGGCTGCCTCACTGTGGCTACTCCATCAGCACTGGCTCAGATGCTGACACCGAGGCAGATGCCGTCATGTCGCCGGAGCACCCGGTGAGGCTCTGGGGACGCAATACTAAGTCAGGCCGCAGCTCCTGTCTCTCGAGCCGAGCCAACTCCAACCTCACGCTCACCGATACGGAACACGAAAACACTGAAACTGGTAAGTGACAACTCCAGATAGGCCTTCACAAATGCCTCTCTTCATAGTCCAATTTTAATCTGCCTTGATATTTTATCTGACTAGGAGAAGGGAGGAAAATGCTCTTAATCATCCCAGGGTGTGGCCTTTTGCACTGCCATGCAAAATATTAATTAATGAACTGCTAGAAAGGCTCCTACTTATTCATTACAAACTGGAGATCAGTAAGTGGCCATGTAATACCCCATCTGCTCTTCATAGGAGCATTTCAAACAAAAAGCACTGAAATCTCCCCTCCTTCCATGCTCATCTCTTGTGCATATTTTTGGGCCGATAGTTTTCCTCCCTTCCTGTCTGGTTCCTTGGCAATAGGTGCATGGTTTATGTAAATAGGCTGGCTGCTCTCTGATGGAAGCGACTGTGACATATTTTTAGAGACCTTTCCTTTGTGGGAACTCAAAGCTGAAGGTCATGATTTTTTTTTATTTTTGTAGCCTTCTCTCCCCAGCTGCAGAGACTCCTGCGGGCCTGGCTGGTGCAGGAGCTTTTTGGTCAGCAATTCTGCGAGTCCATGTGGGAAGGAGAGAGAATTTTTACAAAATTGTGGTTTGACCCTAGTGTTTACACAGCCCTGTGCCTTTGCACCTTTAATTTAATTGCTGCATCTTAAGATAGCTGCTGTCTGCTAGCCCCTCTGGAGCTTGGGCTCAGGCAACGAACGCTGACATGAAGTGACTGCATTGTTTGTTCTCTTTATGCTTCTTGATACGAGTATTGTAGTGACAAATTATGATGATTTTTACTTGGGAAGCCACGACAGGGTAAGGTGTACGCCACCCACATGATTTTCTGTTTAATTCCAACAAAATTACAGCTGAGGCCTATTAAGGTTTTGTTAAGTGATAATGATATATGTTAGACAGGCTCAAAGATAACAACCCTCTGTTAATGGGATTTAGGAATGGTTTGATATGTTTTTTCATTATCTTTACAGTACTTTTTTACTCCGTAAGTGCTGCAACCTCAGCAAGGTCACACCCATTTTGGCAGGCGAGCAAATGGAGTTGCAAAATCAGCAGTTTTAGTTCCAGCTTTGGGCTACGTTGTCTAGTGTTTGCTAAGTGACCTGTGGAACTGTTGGGTGACTTATGGGATCTTGACTTTGGACACCCTGTTAGGTCTTTATTAATAAACAAAACCAAAAGCTTACGTCTCTATTCCATTCTCTTGTAGTCGATCCTTATCGCATCCCTCCCCATGGTATCTGAGCAGTTGTGATCCTGTCCTTCAGCTTTCTCTTTTACTCATGCCCGCTAAGAAAAGCAAACCACAGAGGTTTAGGCTTTTTCACAGAAAGAGAGGAGTAACTGCAGTAGCCTCCTAGAGTGTCTTTCAGCAAAACATCTTTAAAAAATGGATCCAGGCTTCCATAATGTGGTCTCTATTGGTGCAAATGCAACTTTGCACATCAAAATCACTTGCATGTGAAATTGTTACACGTTAGCACTGGTGCCCGAAATTGATAGTCACATATGTCTAAATACATATCTACCAGATCACTCTCATTACCATGCTATCTGCAGGCCTAAAATGAACACAACTGACTTATGTGCATGTACATTCTGTTGCTTATTTGTTCAAATAAAAGTTTGTAACATTTTCACAAGCAAATGACTTGCATCTCTGATGCTACAGTTGCAGAGATGGAAGCCTGCTTGAGGCCACTTTAAAAGTTTGGTCTAGAAAATATGAAGGTTGTTGGTTTTTCTTCTTTGGCAATTGGGCTTCTATATCCTAAACTATCAAGCAGGCTATTTTGAGAAACCTTAGATTTATGGGAGAAATAGTTCAGAGGACATGAGATGTGTACAGCAACATAATGCAATGACTCAGTCTACAGGATACCTTTGTTAAGTCAATATTAATTGTTGACAGTATTGATAAAAGCTATAGCCTTTAGCTGAACTCAATATGGAGCTTTATGAAGCTGCCATGAATAGCAGGTTTTATGGGGCTCATTAAAACCAGTTTTTCCATTGCGGGTTAATGTCAGCAATTTTTATGTTCATTAATTATCCAAAATAAATAAGCAATATTGACATCTAATGTCTGTAAATCCCAAGCCTTCTGGGCAGGTTTATAGTTAGGCCATAATTGTGTTTTTTGCAAAATGAAATACTTGGTTCTTCACATTCAGAAGCAGGTTTGCACAAGTGCCAATGGCCTTGGGGAGAAGGCTTACTTTGGCTAGTAACTACCATCAGAATCCATCCTCTTGGCCTGGGGAAGACAGCTCCAACGGTGTTGGTTCTATGACGTGTATAATAATCCACATACACAAAACCACGCACGCAGGCGGCAGGCATGGAAGAGCATGAGATGCTGTGACTCAGCTGGTCCCAGTCTGTTCAGGCAGGAGAGTGCATTTGCTAGATTAAGTGCTTATCTTCGCTGCAGAGGTAACTCAACTGTTATAACTCGACTGTTGCCTCGAACTTGAGACCCATCCACACACAAAACCCTTGGCTCAAGTGGTTCTTTTAACTCAGATTGGCTGGCCCGCCAGGGGTATAAGGTATCGCTTGAGTTAGAGCCACTTGCTAACTGCTAACACGATCCGTTTGTGCTGTTAACCCAGTCATCAGTGCAGCTGCAGTGTTATTTCATAGTGTGGCTGCTTTCACTGGAGAGGAATTAACTAGAGCATAAAGAACCTGAGTTAACTCTGCTGTGAAGACCTAGCCTAAGGCTTTACAAGACAGTAACTTCCTTATCCCTGTCTCCTGCAGTATCTCCCTAGCTTAGTGATGTACCAGCCTCTCCACTGCTATCTGCCTCAGTTCCATAGGATGTCCTATAACTCTGTTGGTTTGAATCCAGGAGTTTGTCATCCTGTCAAAGACTAGGGTTTTGAGCAGTTTGAGCTCCCCTGCAGGTTAGAACACTCACAATGGATGTGTGGGCAGTGTTGGTGTACGACGGGTCACCTCAGAGGATCGATCTTGAGTTCATCATTCACGTCAGTACGAGAGCGGTGGTAGAGTCTGTGACCCTGATCCAATAAAGCACTAATACAATTCATTGTTAATGTTAAACATGTCACTAGTCCCAATCCTGGATCAGGGCATGTGAGATGAAGGGACATTGTTTTGCTGGGTTGCAATGGAAAAAGCTTGAAGTATCTGTACGGATTCCCTTCCCACTAGGTGGAAACTACTTCTTACTGTTTTCTGAGCGAGCAGGATTACATTACAACTGGCTGATAACATGTAAAAAGAGGTCTGTGTGAAAGAGGAGTTCCATCCTATTTTAAAAGCAACAGACATTTTTTTCAGCTTCTGACTGTTGCAAAGCAGTCCAGGTACGTAAGTATGGTTTGTTTTGTTTTTTACTATTAGGATTTCATTTTGGCTCTGTGTTATTCTGTAGCAAGGTACACACGTGGTTAAACAAGAGAGGGAGGGAGAGAGAGAGAGAGAGTTCTTCATTAGCAGTACTAGTCAGCAGTGATTAATGTCATTCATGTGCAGAGTGGAGCTGATGTCTCTCTCTGTGATCATTTCCTGTGGGGAACAGTGTGGGCGCAGCATCAGGAGGCCAGAAGGAGCTCAGAGACAGAATGAGTAACATCAAATGACTCAGAATGGTTCAACATCGTCAGATACTGTACAGAACCAACTGCTCAATTATGATATATTCTACAAAGGAATTATTATGTACTGGGGAAGAGGTACAGTGTAAATCTTGTCCGTCTGACTTGGAGATGGGCATAAATAAAAATCTTAGATTCAATCACTCTTGAACTTTAGAGGATTCCAGATCCATAATTTGTGTCCTGGACCCCTGGCTATCTAATTGTGCTTTATTGCAGGTGGCACTTGAAAAATTGAGAAACCCATGCATGAAACCAGTGTCATTTTTTTTTCCTCTTTAAAAAACTGCATGTGAATTTTTTGTTTACCAAAGGGGCCAGAATAACACCACTGGAGCTCAAAGTCCTAAATGTAACCATGGAATGGATACAGTATGATCAGTGTAGTGCAGCATTCCTCTTACACTACCCCTTTAAAGTACCAGTTCGTTCAGGAAGCTTAGTTGAATCTCAACATCCATTTAGCTTTTGGCTCCACTAGTGAAATTGCTGATTAGTGCCAAATGTGGTGATGGTGGCTACAGTGATATGGACACTTACTCTTTGGTGACAAGATTAAGAACACTGATTCATTCCACGGAGACATTCCAACACCTTTTAGATAGAAATTAATTTTCTTTCAGTCACTGCTGGGTTGCATTTAAATGAACTTTGTGAAGCTCTCATGAAGATTGGCCACGCAAGGAGCAATTCTGCTCTCCTAGCCTTACTAGGATGATGGTGGAAAAAATGAATGATATTTTGCTTTCCCATCAAAACAGATGGCTCATTCTACTTGGTTAAATATGCTACACAACCTTATTTACCACCACCAGGTTTCCTGTATATGTTTCTGTTCCTTTATGAGATCAGAAAGTTGTCATGATGATCAAACCACATACATCAAAATCTCATCTGCTTTTTGCAAACGTTTTCTCTTTAGAGCTACATTACAACAGCTAAGACAACCTATGTCAAATTGTGCTTATTTTTGTGGGTTTTTCTCATTCCTTCCAGTGGTCTGTTATCCATCCATCTGATGTAGTCCATAAATACCAGCAGTGGTTATATCCTTGATCCACACCTTCTAAATCATTCTGAATCTCTGAGAGGGAATACTTTTTTTTTCAGATTTCCTTGATTCCCAAATCATGTTGATTCAGTTCACTGGCCCAAAATACAATTCAATACATTAGTATAATTAGCAGCACCAGAATTACTGTGTAATCTTAGCATTACAAATTATTCCTTAATACCCTTGTTGGTTATCAGTAGTGACTTTTCTTTTTATTACCAAGTTTTGCTGACTAATTTCCTTTTAGGCTTCATACACTCTGTTGTTAATATATTACTCAGATTGCAGCAACATAATCTTTTTTCAGAATTAAATAATGCATTCTAAAGTACTTTCAGTAAATGAGTGCATGCCTCAGATATGTTTACTCTCATTTTCAAATGGCGTAGGCAAAAATGTGATACTCAGAATAGGAAGATTTCAAAAAGATGTAAAAAAAAATATTTCTTTAAAACAAAAATACCCTGTGGTTTCTCATACTTTCCCTATACTTTCTGAGTAGATAGAGACAAGAATAAATCAGAATTATGTAGGCAAGATTAGAGGCTTGCTGGCTGTCATTCATCCCTTGGTTCACCTAGCAATGACATTATATTAACAAGATATCTCAGCTTGAAATTAAAACTGGCCAAAAGCCAGATGCAAGATAAATTGCATAGGATAGCAGGGAACGCAGGAGAATTGGAAAAACAAATGGCCTGATCCAGGACTCATTGCAATCACTGAGAGTCACTGACTTCAGTGAGATTTGGACCAAGTACAAAGGATCCTTCTCCTACATCCTCTGATACTAGTCCAGACAATTAAGATTTCAAGAGCAGTAAGCAATTCTAATAGTCTATTGGGACTACCTAGATATTGCAGTCTATAATACCCCCTTTGTGGATGAAGCTGTTCTCAATCATGGAAGCCCAGATGATGACCATGAATAGGGGAGATACTTCCATTCTCTTAATCCTCTAGGTTGCTGATACTCTCATGAAGTGCACTCTGTCTTGAAGGAGACTTTAACTACATAAGCCTCCCAAATGCCATCTTCTCCACTGGAAAATGGTTCCTTTAAAGGCCATCACGCCCTCTCTGTTATTTTTGATCCAACTTTGTAGTTGCTGAAGTCATGTAGGGTAAATCCCTCATACGCCCTTTGTGTCGCTCTCGTGTTTTGTTTTTTTTCCTTCCCCTTTCTCAGTATTAGGGTCTAGGCACAAGATCGGAGGAGAGTAGATATCTCTTGAAAGATGGAAATGTGTGAAATTGTCTTAGTCTAATGATATGGAATAGTCTTTAACACAGCTTTATCTTGGTAGGATACTAAATTGGTTGGATCAGAGACAACAGAGCTATAATTAGACCTGGTCAGGAATTTTGTGGCAAAATTTTTCATTCAGTTGTTGAAACTGAATCCTTTTGCAGGAAAAGGTTGGCTTGATAAATTTCTCAACTAAAAAAAAACCCGAAAAAGATTTTGAAAAAGGATTTCAGCATTTTCAAAAGAAATGTTCTGTTTGTGAAACAATTTTTCATTTTGAAATTTAAGCAAATTATTTTTAAAATGGTCACAATTCAAACAAAAACATTTTGAAATTACCTAAATGAAACATTTTGATTGACCTAAGCTGCTTTGTTTTCAGAAATTTGCTTCATGAACATTTTCGTTATTTAATGCAGTAATATGATTTTGATGTTTTTGTCCCAGATTCAGAATGAGAATTTTTTTTGAAATCTGAAAAATGTTCATGGGACAGGAAAATCATTTCCTACTTAACTATTATCTCTCTTTACGTTCAACCAAAAAGCTGTCCACTAAGCAGAAAAAGCCTTTAAAATCAGGAAACATTTGGATTGCGTGCTCGCGCTCTCTCTCTCTCCATTGCTGAATTAAGGACTAGGAGGCCAAAGCCTATTGAGGTAAATTTCATTGGGCTTTAAATCATATCCTACATTCAGATCAGAAGAAGTCAGAGTGTCTTGCAATTGCTTCTTGGCTCTCTGAACTAAGAGGTGAAAACATTATCTAAAAGTTGTCTCTGATCAACTAGTCTCCAGAAAAAAACAACTCTGAATGTGTCCCAATGGGAAAATTGTCCCACACTAACCTGTATATTGCTTATTGCTTCATTCTCTGCCTTTAAGGAACTAAGCCAGCCTGCCATAAGGATAAGCTGCATGACAGAGGATGGTTTGTTGGTTTCATATTATTTATTACTATTATTATTACTCTGAAACCAGTTTAAAAAAAAACACAACCCTCCAAACTGAGTAATAGATCATGGATGCTGACATAGGAGGACTTGTAGAAACCAAATATAAAATAATATATTTATATTAAATAATTATATTTATGAATATTGCTGGTAACTTGCCAACTATTCTATACGTAAATCTGAGTGTACTGAGTTTTGATACCATTTCCCTATGCCTTAAATAATTTTCTTGGTTCCAATGCACTTGAGGGAATACAGGGAGGTACTGATACAGATATGCTGAGAAATATTTTAATGTCTTGCTGACATGTCTGACCTCTGACAGGGAAGAACCTGTCATTGTGAAAGGGTAGATCAGGGCCCATATCCATTGCCAACTGATCCCTCCACTGGAGACTGAAGTCTTCTGTTTATCCAAAATGCAGGCAGAAAATCATAGGCTTCCCCACTCTGTCCTCACATCAAGCCTCAAACCAGGGCTGAAGGATCACATCTAGTCATAAGATAGCAGCTTAGTCTGCATGGCCCATTCATGGGCTTGGTGCTTCTATTAGGATGCCATTCTTGGTGTATTGTTGTTATTTATGTTGCAGTAATGGCAACAATGTGCTAGTGGCTATGCAAACGTAGGAAGGTGCAGCTTCTGCCGTGAGAGTTTGTGATCTAAAAACCCATCACATATGCTGTTCATTAGCTGTTAGATCAGTGGTCCCCAACCTTTTCGTCTGGCGGGCGCCAGATGAAGGACCCTGCGGCGGTGGAGCACCCACTGAAATGCCGCCGAAATTCGGGGGCAACGCCTCTCGATGACATCGCTTGTTGGCGACAAGCGTCATCATCAAGAGGCGTCCCCACCGAAATGCCGCTGAAATTCGGTGGCATTTCTGTGGGTGCTCTCCCGGGGGCCAGGACGTGGACACATTAAGATGCCCCTGCGGGCGCCATGGCGCCCACGGGCACCGTGTTGGGGACCACTATGTTAGATCATAATGACACTGACTCCAATCCATAGTGCTGGTCAAAAACACAAGACTAGTAATACTGTGACATTTTCAGTGTTTGCTGTAGTCATATAGACATTGGCCATAATTTGTAAAGCAATGCTTGGTCACTACTAACATGGACTAGTTTTGAAAGGGTCTGTTACCAGTCCCCTCTATTAAAAAAGTCATCTAGTCCTCCCAGTAGAGAATTTCTAAAAACAGCTTCAGATGTGTCGGGAATCAGGGCCTACAGCAGAGCCAATCTCTGGACAACCTAACAAGCACAGCTGGCCTGTAGTAGGCTGCCTAATTGTCTACACCATCTGATTGGCTGGAAGCATCAGTGGATCTGTTCTTAAGCCCAGCAGTAGCAGCAGTTCAGTGGCTGTTCCAAGCATTTGCCCATGGCTGAGAGAGCTCCTCCTTTGCCTCGCTCCAGATAACTCAGTTCTGACTCTCACCTCCAATTCCTGACCTCTGACTGTTGGCTCTCACTCCTGGCCTCTGACTCCGGTTCTGACGATGGGCGCTGATTCCTGGCTGTGGAGGCCTACTGTAACCACTAGGCATGACCGCCCATATCTTGGTCACTAACAGAATGTGGCTCGGGCAACATATATCTGTTTATCTTTAGCACTGAGTAAGAAGACAAGTGTAGACATTAAATGTTGTTTGTGACTGGAAGAAAGGATAGTTTTGTGGTTAAGGCACTGGACTGGGACTCGGGAGATTGGGGTTTAGTTACTGGTTCTGCTACAGACGTCCTGTGTGAGCTTGGCCAACTCACTTAGGCCTGGATGCACAAAAGAAATTAGATGCCTAAGTCCCTGTCTCAGCACCACTGCGATGCCCAAAACTCCTGCTCCACCCTGTAGGTGCCTGAACTCAGTGCCTACATTTTTGCAGTAAAAGTTCCCTCGGCACCTATGTTTCTCCACTGAACTTGCACATCGTTGCCTCCCTCAAGGTGTTTGGGCGCCTGTCTCCCACCTGAGCCCCAGAGCGATTCACAAACTAGGAAAGATAGGCCACCTCAGGAATGTGCAGGACCCGACTGTGCACATCTACTGGATTGGGCCCTTGAGGTGAGGTCATACAAAACAGCTGGAGGGGAGGAGGAGGAAAACAACCTCCCTCACAACTTTTAGCTGAGTGATTAGGGTACTCACCTGGGATGTGAGCAGCTTGCATTGATCTAAGTATGTCCCTGCTCTCTGCTGAGAGTCCTGTTGCCCCCTGGGGTTCCAGTTCCCCACTCCCCACCAGGAGCATGGCAGTTGACTGGACTCTAGGCTTGGATCTCCCTGCCAGAGGCAAGAAGCCCTGGGGATAGAGGGTGAGAGGCCCCAGGGATAGCTGGGCTCCCGGTAGGGAGCTGCGCAGAGCGGAGGGCCCTGGTTCTCAGCCCCACACACTGCCCCTCTTCAGTCAGTGGAAGTGCTCCTGGTGAAATTGCGCACTTCCCACAGAAAGATGCAGTGTGGATATCAGCCTGCGGTGACTGTGAGTCGGCCAAACATAGGTCGACTTAAGATTGTAGTATAGATGTGACCCGAGTCTCTCTTGTTGAAGATGTTACACTGTGGGTAAATAACCAGAGTCATTGGACTTGGGGGGACAGGATCCTGCATCTCCCCCGTCCTGGGTAAGTGCTCCAATCACTAGGCTATAGAGTCATTCTTATTCTGGGTCTTGCTGTCTCTCTAGCCTAGCACCCTGAACCTTCCAGGGTCTATATATACAAATCTGTACTGTAGGTAGGGTGAAGGCTTTTACACCAGGAACTTTAACCCAGGTTTCACGCTGTCTTGGGTGGAAACTCACATTTCTGTCTCCAGGCCAGGGATTTTCCAGGCTGCACAGTTCCCTGCCTACTCTGTGCTTGTCGAGGTATGAACCCCCACTCTGAACCTTAGCGTCCAAAAGATGGGGTACCTGCATGAACCCCCCCAAGCTTAATTACTAGCTTAGAAATGGTAGAGCTGCCACTACCCAAAAATAGTGTTTTGGGGCACTTTCTGGCCCCCAAACCCTTCCCTGGGGACCCCAAGACCCAAAGCCCCTTGGGTCTCAAAACAAAGGGAAATAAACCATTCCCCTCTTCTCTTCCTCCCAGATCCTCCCTTCCCTGGGTTACACTAGGAGATCGCTGTGATTCAACTCCTTGAATCTTAAAACAGAGAGGAAATCCACCTTCCCCCCCCTTCTTCACTCCCCCTCCCAGACTCTCCCTGAGAGAGAGACAGTGATACTAACACAGAGAGAAAGCAGGTTTTTCCTCCCCTCCACTTCTCTCCTTTCTCCCACCAATTCCCTGGTGAGTGCAGACTCCCTCCCCTTGGGTCTCACACAAGAATGAAAAAACAATCAGGTTCTTAAAAAGGGAAACTTCTAATAAAAGAAAGAAAAAAGTAAAAATTGTCTCTGTAAAATCAAGATGGAAAATGTTACAGGGTCTTTCACTTATAGACACTAGAGAGAATCCTCCCCCCAGCACAAATACAAGTTGCAGCAAACAGAGATACAATCATTCCAGCAAAAATACACATTTGCAAATAAAGAAAACAAACAAAAAGACTAAACTGCCTTTCTAACTGGTACTTACTAAATTGAACAGAAAAGGCTGTTTCAGAAACTTGGAGATATCTGCTTACAAGTCTGGTCCCTCTCAGAACCCAGAGAGAACAGAGCAAAACCCAAAAAACACAAACAAAGGCTTCCCTCCACCGAGATTTGAAAGTATCTTGTCTCCTGATTGGTCCTCTTGTCAGGTGTTCCAGGTTCACTGTTTGTTAACCCTTTACAGGTAAAAGAGACATTAACCCTTAACTATCTGTTTATGACAGTGCTATTCCCAGCAAGGCTGCCTAAACAAGCAGTGTGTGTTTTGCTTTCTCTTCAAAGGCTATAAACAGTATAATTTTCAGCAGTTAGAAGTTATCACACAGCTCTTTGTAAGCAAGCACATTTATTCTTAAGTTGAAAGCATTGCAATGAATATTAAACAATTATATAAGAACCTACATGCATGCTAATAAGTTTACCAGAGATCATCCCCTCTCTTCAACACTTAACAAGGGCTTTGGCAGGAGTCAGTCCTTCAAACACCACAAAGCGGTTTTTGTGTTACAAGTTTATAACAGCCTTAGCTCAGAGCTCGCACACCCATGAATCAGTTAGTTTTTCCTTTTATACCGCTTGGACCTTTGATTGTGAGACTCTGGGAACAGGTGATCAGCTGACAATGGTCCTTTCCTTGTGGCTTAGCTTTTACATCACCGGAGATGGATAATTTGCATTCCCCTCCCTCCTTGAGAGGTTATAAACAATCCCAGCCTACAATAACACATAAACTATTCATTTAATACAATAGATCCCAATGCTACTTAGACTTAATTCAATAAGGTCTCCCCAGAATATGGCAGGAAATTGCCCTGTCACAGTCTCTATGCTGATAACTCAGAGATCTGCTTCTGTCATCCACACCTGTCCGTTTCTGTTCAAACTAAAATCTCAGCCTCTCTGAATCTCTCTGTGGCTGTCTAGCTGTCAGCTCAAGCTCAGCTTGGCTAAAACAGAGCTCCTAATCGTCCTCCCTGTCAAGGACTCCCCACTCCCTCGTTTCTCGATTACTGTAGACAACACCACCTCCCAGCCAGACACTTTCTCCCATCAACCAGGCATCAGCTTTGACTCGGATCTCTCTCTGCGTCCTCACATCTGGGCTTTGTGTAACTGTTGCCAATTCTTATTCTTTCTTATTCATCCTCACAGCTCAGACTCTTGTCCAAGCTCTCCTCATTCTGCGGCTTGATTACTGCAACATCCTTCTTTCTGGCCTTGACAAAGCGGTCTGGCCCTTCTTATGTCCATTCACAATGCTGCTGCACGAATTATTCTCCAAGCCCGTCACTGTGGCCTTGTACCCCTCACTATGAATCCCTCCACTGGCTTTGCATCAAGCCACTCGTATTCACTTTTAGTGCCCTTCACAGTCAGTGCACCCTACCTGTCGTATCTCATTTGCTGCTGAATTGTTGGTGCTCACATCGATTAGCCCATGGTGCCAGCCTCCTCTGTCCATTTGTTAAGTTTTCAAACAGGCATCTTCATGCTTTCTCCCTTGCTATCCAACACAGCTGGGAGGTGTTCCTCATGAATATCTGCAGCACTAGCTCATTATCCACCTTTACATCCCTCCTCTTAAACTCTCCTTTGCCGTGATGAGTACAAAAGAACTTAACAATGGTTAGGCAGCTAAATACGCAGATACCACTGACCTATCATGCCAACCAATATTGTCTCGTTGTTTCCATGTACCCCCCATCTGTTTCTTTCCATTTGTTGTCTCTTGTCTTTATAGTTAGAATGAAAGTCTCTTGGAGCAAGAGTCACCTTTGTGTTCTGTGTTTGTACAGCACCTAGCACAATGGGGGTCCCTTTTCTTGACTAGAGCGCCTAGGCACTTTGATACTACAAACAAATAATAATGGCTCGTAAAAGCACTTTGAGATCATCTGGGATGAAAGCTGTTATATAAACATAACCCATTAGTATTATTAATGTTTGAGAAAGCAAAGTGTTTTTTTCTATGGTTGGTTCTAATCCATCTAGCCACTTAATAAGCTAAATTCCCAATAGGAGAGATGACAGATAGAATGCAGCATATGTTCAGATAGTTCTACAGGATCTGTGGACTCCCTTAAGGATGAGATGTTCTTATTTCTCACATGGTTGGTTTGATCCTATGCCAAGAGAACTACTGTGTAATGGGTAGAAGAACTATTTCCATAGATATATGTAGGAGGGAATTGGTATTGTTACTAAACAAACCTTTTAAGACACCTTAAATTGGGGACTTGATTGTTAGAGCAGTGATTCTGGCTCTGAATTTAACACCACCTCTAAACATCTTCACCTCGTTTATTGAAATCCAAGGTTAGCATTTTGGATGGCCAAGGTATGACTGCTCCTGAATGAGCGCGCTTGGTGAAGGAGAGTTAGCAGGGAGCATCCCCAGTGGTACTGCTTGTTCTCCATGAGCCTTAGTAAACAAAACATCTAAGCAGGCTGGGGCTGGGGTAGGAGGGAATCAACAGTGCCAGAACCAGCATAAAACTGTTAGGTTTTTGAGACAGATGGAATGTCCTGGTGCACCTGCATGCTCGCCTCCACTCTGTGTTGTGCCTTATAGGCACAATCTAGCTCCAAATGATGCTCCCCTTGACACAGCAAACACACAGGACAATTTGGAGGTGTGCTCTGATGGAGCATGTTTTTATTGCTGTGGAAAATGTCTGTTGTGTGACCTTGAAAGCTTCATCCAGTTTCCTTACACAGTTTACAGTTATTAACCCTCATTGCATGTTCAAAATCCCTTTTGAAAAAAACCATCAGCCCCATTTCCTACTTCCCTGCTCCACCTGTTTTCCATCCCAAGGAACCACTCAGGTGGCAAACCGTCCTTTTTCTTTATTCCTATCAGTGTCTCTGGTCAAAGTTCCACCCAGGTTCTTATTTTCTTCACTGTGCTATAGTCAGCAAACAGATTTGTTTCTGTAGATAGAGAACAAAAGCATCTGCAAGCCAACTCATTTCCTTTCCAGAGTTCTTGGAGGGCAGAGCTGGGGCAGAGTGGGAAAGAAAACTCTTGTCAAGTGTTGGAGGGATAAAGAGAACTCTTTTTCCCTCTCTTATTATTATTGGGAAGGTTCTCTTAGCCTCCCTACCTCCTTAGGGACTAGTAACATATTGAAAAGATCTTTCATGCAGACAGAGAACAAACACACTGAAGAGCTGCATCAGAAAGGAAAAAAATACTTACCAGTAATGTTGTTTGTCATAATCTCTCTGACTTTCCCCATCCTCCAAAGGAAGTTCTCTGTCACATAAAGCCAAATCTTAATGCTCCTTATTCTGGCAGACTTCTGTAGAAATAAAACTATTTTCCCATGCTTATTCTCTCCCCCACCCCTTCCTTACATCTCCTTGTCAATTGCTGGAAATGGGACATTTTGATTACCACTACAAACAGTTCTTTTTCTCTCCTGCTGACAACAGCTCACCTTAACTGATCACCCTCCTTATAGTGTGTATGGTAACACCCACTGTTTCATGTTCTCTGTGTATATATATATGTCTTCCTACTGTATTTTCCACTACATGCATTCGTTGAAGTGGGGCTGTAGCCCCCGAAAGCTTATGCTCAAATAAATTTGCTAGTCTCTAAGGTGCCACAAGTACTCCTGGTCTTTTTGTGGATACAGACTAACACGGCTGCTACTCTGAATTCTGTAGAGCAGATTCACTGAGGGCTAGCTTGAATGGTGGAAGTTTTACCTCTATATGGCGTGAATGACCATATAGGCTAGCTCCAGTTGATTCCTTCAGGTAGGGACTGATCAGAAAGATCACGCTCCTCAAACACTAGGTCCCTTCCACTCAACAAATTGGCACAAGCAGTTGCTTTGTCTTGTCTGATGACTGAACAGAATCATCTCAGTTGGGGCCACATGTGAGAGGAAGAGTCAGGCTCATAATGGTAGAGTGAATTCATTTTTCATCTTACCAAGGTAGGAAAACTGACTTGCATGATGTGATGTGTGGCTGTCTGGATCAAGGTTTTGATCCCGTCTGCTGTAATACAAGGATTGTCTCTGTCCAGACTTGTTGCTCCCTTCAGTGCTATGTAGTTTGCATTGTACCAGTTGACTGCCACTTCCTGCCCAAGAGATGATACATTCAGTCCTTAGTGGCAACGCTAAGCCTGGGCACCTCTAGGCTTTGCAGCTCATAGCCCCAGCACTTCTCGGCTTGCTGCATCAGTTATGAATGTAAAAAAAATTACTTCGGCCCCAGCACCTAATGGATTGAGCCCCAGCACCTTTTTCATTACAACTTAAGCAGTGGATACATTTCAGTAGCTCTTGAGATCCTGGGAGATGAATGGCCTTGACGCCTTAATGGTGCTTTTCTGTCTCTAATATCAATGATGACTACGCCTGACACAGTTAATGAGAGACAGGTATGTGCAAATCAGCTGAGCGTGCGTGTGAACGAACAGCTACACACACAAATGGCCATTTGTGCATGGAACTCTCCCTGTTTGCAGTTGCAGTCATGGTAATTATGCTTACTGAATTTTGAAAATTGTGCCCATCAATGGCTTGCCCAAAGTCACACATTCAATGAGGGGCAAAACCTGGGACTAGAGGCATTTCAGGAGATCTGACATCCAGTCCCCTACTCTATCCACAGGCTTTGAGATGCTGAGTGAGGTTCTCCCCCAGTGTGTATTGGCATAGCTCCATTTACTTCAACTGTTGGACGATTGGAACTGCACCGATTTATGCTAGCTGAGCATCTGGCCCTCGAAATTCACACAAATGAGAGAGGCATTTTTCTGGAGGGTGTTAAATCTGATTTATTAAAGTCCATGAAAAGGTACCTGTATAGCAATTGCCTTTTTCTGCGTTACAGAAAGAAATTGCACTCTAAGGTAACTCTGTTATTAAAAAATAAAGCTAGCACTACTGGTGCTTGAGGCACAAGGCAAAACAACAGTCTCATACAAGATATACACTTGGTAAAATACTTCACCTAATGTCTCATGAAACGATGATTGAAATGTCAGGGTCAGTTGGGTTTAAGATGCTGAAAGACCTTGTCAACGTGGTAGGAACAAAATGCAGGTTTTAGGGAGAAATTCGCAGAATAAATCAACTGGTTGATTTAAAAAGAAATTCTCTAGCCAATTCTGGAGCTCCATACTCTGGAGGATCGTAGTTCAGTTTTCAGTGTCCCACTGTTTGGATTATGTAGTAAATATCGGAGTGCAGGAACTGAAGAGAAGGGGATGGAATATAATCGAGAAATCCAAAGCAGGAAACTATCTTTAAAAAAGTGTCTCCCATTCATAAAAGAGAGACAATATTTGTGATGATATGCACATAGATATATGTTTTCTTTAGAGATGGTGGGTAGTTCATTAGCTTCTAAAAATGACACCCACCTAATCATATCTTTTATTTAAAAAATAAAATAACACCTTACACCTGTTAACCTGTAGCTCACTCTTCAGTGAAGAGAGACTCCAAGGGTACGTCTGCACCGCAGCTAGACAACTGCAGCTGGCCCACGCTAGCCACCCTGGGCTCGTGGGGCTTGGGCTGCAGGGCTGTTTCATGGGTGAATACCCACTTTGTCGGATGCACCCACAAAAGCTTATGCTCCAATACGTTTGTTAGTCTATAAGGTGCCACAGAATTCTTTGCTGCTTTTACAGAGTTTGTAAATTGTACATTGTTATAGTATAATTCCCAAATCTGGACCTTAGCGTCCAAAATATGGGTACTAGCATGAATTTCCCTAGCTTAATTACCAGCTTAGATCTGATAGGCTGCCACCGGTCAGGATTCTGAGTACCTGATAAACTCTGGTCTCCCCAAACCTTCCCTGGGGACTCCAAGACCTAAATTCCTTGAGTCTCACAACAAAGGGAAATCATTCCCTGCCCCCCCTCTTTACCTCATCCCAGATCTTTTCCGCCCTGGGTACACTAGGAGATCACCGTGATTCAATTCCTTGAATCACCACACACAGAGAGGAATGATACCTTCCCCCAGAGGCAATTCAGATTTAAGCTCCGTGAATCTAAAACAAAGGGATTCCACCCTTCCTCCCCACTTCTCCTTCCCTGTTAAGTACAGACTCAATTCCCTTGAGCCTCAACAAGGGGAAAAAATCAGGCAGGTCTTAAAAGCAAAACTTTTAATAAAAAGAAAGAAAAAATAAAAGGTCTATCTCTGCAATTTAGATGGTAAAAAGTTACAGGGGTTTTCAGCTTATAGACAATAGAAAGAAAGCTTTCTCCAGCAGAAATACAATTTAAAGTACTTTCACCCAAATACACATTAAAACTCTACCAGCCAGATACACAGTTGCAAATACAGAAAAACAATTAAAAAGACTAAACTGTCTTTCTACTTTTGTACTTACAAAATTGGAACAGAAGATTAGAGAGCCTGTAGGTATGTGTGGTCACTCTTAGAGCCTAGAGAGAACAAAGCAAAACCCCAAAACTACAAACAAATAGGCTTCCCTCCACCGGGATTTGAAAGTATCTTGTCTCCTGATTGGTCCTCTGGTCAGATGTTGCAGGTCACTGTTGGTTAACCCTTTACAGGTGAAAGAGACATTAACCCTTAGCTATCTGTTTATGACATACATAGATTCCCCAAACTGTCACATTGGTACAAAGGCTATGTGTGAACCAGGCCTTGATTAAGTAGTAGTGATTGAGGTACAGGGTGTCCCGGGGGACGGATGACCTGCTAGGAGGAGTTGATGAAGATGCAATGGAGGGCCATTAAAGTCAGCTAGCCATTGGTTCCAGTAATACCCTGCCCCTAGATCATTATTGCTAATATAGACGGAAAATGAAAATATAATATGTTTATGGATTTTTTCTGGGTGATAGTTTGTTGTACATATTTCAATATGTAATAAACAGTGACCCGTACCTCTTTATCAGCAGACAGATTCATAAAATAGGTCATCTGAGATGGCTTTGAAAGGTGTTTCAGTACTAAGCTCTCCATTTGTTTTGATATAACAGAGGCCCATACTTTATAGAGCACATAGGATGAAAGGCAGTGTAGAATTGTAATGCAGTATTATTACTACATCAAATCTGGATCTCCCTTTTCTTATGGATGAGCAATCAAATAGAAACTTTTCAGGGTCTCAGCCTTTGAAGGAAAAGTAGAATTCTTTTTGGATAGCGTTAGCACAATAGTAATACAAGGCAATATTTGTACTTGCACCTCTGAAATTTAACAGCAGTCATCATAACTTTTAAAAAGATCAATCGCATTATCTTTCATTGCACAGCAAACATCAATATCACAGAACGTTAGGACAGGAAGCGACGTAGAATATACTGTACCCAAATAAATCTGCAGGGGGAAATATTGGTAGGCAGAAGCGTACAAAGCAGTGTCTTGGTGAATTTCTGGGTGTTCTGTAAAACAGTGACAGTGATGTACCAAGCAGCAGCTTGAGTGGAATCTTAAACAGAAGGAGTATGTAGGTGAGATGCTTTTGTGAAGAAGCATTCAGACACTACATGCCACAGATAAACTGCCATCAGGGTACCATGATGCCTTTTCATGTTAGAATCATAGAATATCAGGGTTGGAAAGGACCCCAGGAGGGCATCTAGTCCAACCCACTGCTCAAAGTAGGACCAATCTCTAGACAGATTTTTGCCCCAGATCCCTAAGTAGCCCCCTCAAGGACTGAACTCATGACCCTGGGCTGAGCAGGCCAAGGCTCAAACCACTGAGCAATCTCTCCCTCTTGGAACACTACAATCTGAAAAGAGAGTTTGACAATATGCATGCAGCAAATTCAGCTGGGAGAGTTTGCAAAATGTCTTTGTGGAGTATATTTGTTTACGTATAGGGAAAAAAAAAACGTAAGAAACCTGCCTTGGCCACTAAAGCTAGCTTAGGGAGCAGGGGAAAGTAGAAACGAATCAAAGTGACTGCCCCAAGGCTCATAGAGGTTTAGCTCAAAGAATGGAAGAGACTGAAACCTAATTTTTAAAATATATTTCTGTACAGTTATTTTCTTAGTGTGCAAAAAGAACAGCCGCCTATTGATTAGCTTTACGTTGCACAGGGCTGATTTCCTGAACAAGCTCAATATCAATAACTCAAACTCTGGGAATAACCCAGTGAACATGGAGTGTGGTTGACCTTAACAATAACCTTTACACTATGTCTGTGGTAAGAGGGAAGAGCAAGCATTGAAGATGATAATGAAGGTACTTGTTTTAGTGCATATTAATATGCACGGCCATTAAACACTCTTCCTGCTAAATTTTCATTTCACGAGCAAATTGGATGAGACTTAAAAGAGCATGGGGTGAAATACTGATTTCTGGATCCGTTTCTGATGCCTGAATGTCCTTTATTGTGACCAAAAGATGTCAACATTAAAGGAAATAAAGAACACTGTGTTGGAGACTTGAATTCTTTTATGGCCTCTGCCACTGACTTGCTGTGTAACTTTGGAAAAGTCACTTCGCCTCTCTGTCCCTCTGTTTCCCCTATGGGAATATTGACGTGTGGCCTTCTTTATAATGTGCTTTGAGATCTATCTAGGTTGCTAACTGCTGAGGTGGTGGTTTTTATTATTATTTTTTATTATACAATCTTTACATTATTAAAAGATGACAGCAGAAGCTGCTCTCCTGCTTCCGTGATAGCCCTGCTGTGATGGAATTAGCACACCTCTATATTTGTCACTGATGGAACTGCTGCTGGAATCCTGTGTCCACCTCTGGTGCTCACAGTTCAAGAAGGATGTTGATAAAATGGAAAAGGTTCAGAGAAGAGTCATGAGAATGATTAAAGGGTTGGAAAATATAGAGTCTAGGAGCTCAGTATATTTAGTTTAACAGTGAGAACATTAAGGGGTGACTTGATTACAGTCTATAAGTACCCACATGGGGAACCAACATTTAATAACTGGCTCGGTGCAGCAGAGAAAGGTATAACATGATCCAATGGCTGGAAGTTGAAGATAGACTGAACCAGACTGGGAATAAGGTGTATATTTTTGATGATATTAATCACTGGAACAAATTAACAAGGATCGTGATGGATTTTCTATCAGTGGCAATTTTAAAATCAAGATTGGAAGTTTTTTTTTTTTTAGATCTGCTCTAGCAACTCTTTGGGGAAAGTTCTCTGGCCTGTGTTACACAGGCGGTCAGACTAGATGATCACAATGGTCCCTACTAGTCAAAGAATCGAAGATTCTGAGTGCACTGATGGAGAAGAGTTCGATATAAATTATCTTTTATAATTTGTACAGCATTGAATGTACGCTAGCTGCTGTGGGTGAGATTTTCAAACATGCATAGTGGGTTTAGGAGGACAAGTCTCATTGAGAATCAAAGGGATAGGTGCTTTTGAAAATCCCACCCTTTATATTTACAAAGCTAGGCCCAGACTATGACAGACCCAAGTGTGGGTGCACAGGATGGAGAGAGCATCCAAGACACCTCTTCTCGCTTGCACACCCTCCACAAACTCCTGTCAAAATCACAATCCTTGTTCCCAGGCAACATGGGAACAGCTCCCTCTCTACACCCACACATTCCCCAAACAGTGGGAGGGGGAGGGGTGAAAGTAAAATTGAAAACTTACTGGTATGGGGCTGGCTCCACCTCCCCATCCCCTAGAAGGGGCAAGGCCTTGGGCAGAAGGGGCAGAGCTGGGGGTCAGTGTGCCCCAGCCAGCCCTTCCAGGCTACCTGGCCTGTGTCACCCAGGGGTCCAGTGGCAATTTAAAGGGCCTGGGGCTCCGGCCGCCGCTACCGCAGCAGCAGCTGGAGCCCTGGGTCCTTTTAAATCACTGGCCCCAGGGCAGCTGCTCCTTTTGCCCCCCCACCCCTGGTGGAAGGCAGTAGGGGCCGGTACTGGCAGCCACTTTTTACTGGTACACCGTACCGGCCCGTACCACCTTACGTTCACCCCTGGGGAGGAGGCAGGGGCATGGTCTCTCACTCTTCCCCATGGTCCTGCACAGTGAACACCATGAAGGGGTGACACGGCAGGAGCACATCCTCCTATGCCTTCCCAGTGTGACCTTGCCCACAGAGCAGACTCATGCCCCGAGGGCACATTCGAGGTCATTGTGTATAGAAACAGGTGCTGGCGAGCAGATGGATGTGGGTGCCACTTCCACAGCTGTACGCACAGGTACAAATGCAACGTAAGACACTGGAGAGGTCAAGGCCAGACAAGACTCAAACTAAAAATGTGAAAAGAGAAACAAATGATTAACAATGAGAACAGAGGGCTAATCTAAATCTCTGACCTCTTCACTCAGTACAGTGTTCCATTCCGGTTTGTTGGTCTAAGGCAGGAATTTTAACAAGACCTCCATTGCAGGGCTTCCTTGCCCAGTTTTGATCATTGTCCAAACACGATCTCAGCCGATCAGAAGGACGTATGCTGATGGCAGGGAGTCATAAAGCAGTTGAACTCTGACAAACCTCAGCTATCACGAAAGATTCACACCTTCCTCTCCCAGTGGGCTTTGTCCAGGGGGCAGGACTTGATGGCAAGAAACCCTTCCCTCATATTCCTCTTGCATGCACACCCAAACACACAACCTCCTTCCAGCTCACTCTTCTGTTAAGCCCCTGTTCTGCTGTCTAGCTTTATGATGTTACTCTGCAGGCCAAGGCAAACCCCATCATTTTTCTTTCCCTGGCGTCATAGATCTGCACAGCGCTACACATTAGTGAAGCTGTGTCAGAAAGTTTCCCTGTCCCAAATGGCACCAGTTGTTATAATACAATACAGATCCAGTGTGTGAAGAACGCATCAAAGTATAGCTGTCGTTGAAGAGATTTTTCTCCAGGTAGGAGGGCAAGGGGGGAGGGATTAATTTGTAGGTTGTTCATGTATGAAGAGAGAGAGGCATACAACACAGTAAGAAAGCAGGGGTGGCTGACCCCAAGTTCATCTTTAAAGTATTTGTATATGTGTTTATAGATTTATTATAAAATATTTATTGATTATGGTAGCATCTTGAGGCATCCCAACCAAGATTGAGGGCCCCATTGTGCTAGGCACTGTACATACGCATGGTGAAAGATAATCCCTGCTCCAAAGAATTTACATATAAAGAGATAATAAGTACAAAGGAAGGATTCTCCCCATTTTACAGATTGGGAACTGAGGCTCAGAGACTGTAAGACCCATAGAGAGATCTAGGTGCTTAGCACCTCTGAAAATCAGGGGAATTGTGTCTGAAGTTAGGCACTAAAAAATGGAAGGACCCAAAATCAGTTTCTGTTGTCGAAAACATTAGTGGTACCTCTTCTGACTCCAAGACCCATGCTCCATCCACGTGAGTGTATTTGTTCCCATGTAGCATTGGTTACTCCTCATACCTATGTAGTATTCACTCCAGTACTTAAAGCGAGTTAAGGATTTCCATGCAGGCGTAGCAGTCTGCCCATGCACTATGCAATGCAGGCTCGAGGTCTAAATGTGGACCTCTATTTTCATTTCTAATAAGGCTTTCATCCAGACCATCATTGTTTCATGTACTTCTTGTACTACTTCATCTGTTTGCTTTCAACACTGATGCCTGTTGCTTATTAGTCTAATCTATTTTCTTTAGTAGCAGAGACTTACTATTTATGCCTAACGTTTGCCCTCAAAACTTTTTGACACTGGGTAGGGGATCAAAACAATTTAAAACATAATATTCTGCTATATGATGATAATTCCCCCTCGTCAGTGAACATTAGGAAATGGCATTATTGTAAAGACCCAATTACCTTTTTTTATGAGCACTGTATATTTGGAAAGTAATAAAACAGAGTTATAAAACCTAGATGATTAAGAATCTCAGAGATGCTCTGCATTTCAAGAGGGGAGAATATTCTTTTAATTGTATCTGAGCTCAGACCAACCAATGATTCGTTAGGTTCAAAGCAATAACATTACCTGGGAGGCAATAAAAGGAAGCACAGGAAAGTTCTATGACGAATGATTCCCAGCAGACACCAGGTACAAGAAGGGAGTGTGGTTAATGATAAGAGTAGCAGCCTAGGAGTCAGGACTCCTGGAGTCTCTTCCTAGATTTGCAGCAAAAGTGCTATATGGCCTTGGGCAAATAGCTTCAACTTTTCTATAGCTCACTTTACTCATTGTTAAATGGGGTCTAAATACCTAGTACAGGGGTGTTTTGAAGCTTAATTCATTAACGTTTGCAAAGTCCTTTGAAAGGTTCGGATGAAGGAAGTTAGCTAAGTGTAAAGTATAACAGTTGAAAGCACGGAGGGCAAACACACACACAGTTTTTTGTTGAAAGAAGAAAACTGAAAAAAGGGACATGTGGCGATAGACCGGGAAACATTCCTGTGACTTTATAATAAGGGATTGATCAGCTTTGTTTAACAGGGCAGGTATGACAGGTCTTCAGATAGATTTTGTCTTGGAGCAGTTAGTCAGACATTTGACTTTGAGCCTCATTGTACCCCCAGTGCCTTCAGCGATGGTGGGATCAGATTCTGTATGTCCTGTAGTGATGATTGTACAGTGTTTAGCACAACCCTAATCTGAATATCCGTAGCAGCCTTGTATTGCAGACCTTCCTTAGCAACCACCAGAAATGTAAAACTTTTTCTTGCAGAGACAATTTACCGATGTACAGGCACAGCTGGGGAGCAAAGGGTGAAAAAGAGGGGAGGGGGATGTGAAAGTTACTCAGTTTGAACAGACTTGCAAAGACACCTGAAACCTTTGCATCTCACACTTGGAGGCCCCTACATGCACAAATTTAGGCACCATTATTTTCAATTGTGATTGCAGCAGAGAGAGCCTAGAGCATTCCACCTGGTGGAAGACCCGAGGCCTGAACCAGAGGCTGTGAACCAAAGTCAGGCCATGAATTAAAGCAAATGCCTATAAGTAAGGCTAATATTTTGTCACGGTTATTTTTAGTAAAAGTCATGGACAGGTCACAGGCAATAAACAAAAATTCACTAACCATACAAGCCGCGGTGCAGGGGCGCACGACCCCAGCTGCAGCCCTGGGCGCACGGCCTGGCTCCAGCCCCAGCCGCCGCCACAGCTCCAGCCCCAGCTGCTGAAGTCGAAGAAGTCACAGAGGTCCAGTAAAGTTACGGAATCCATGACTGCCGTGACCTCTGTAACTAAATCATGACCTTACCTCTAAGTTCAGTGTCCAGTACATGAGCTTCGCACAGGTACTGCAAGCATTGCTAAAATACACTGAATATGGAAACACGTTCCAGCAGGCTAGCATAAGTAGAACCCAACCTAGCACAAGATAATATGGTTTGATGGAAGTGATGAAGAGTGATGTTTGGCTGCAACATCAGGAGAAAGATACAAGCTGGGGATGGTAACAAACATATCGTGAAACTTGTAGGATAATACATAAGTTGTTTATCCCAAATTGTTTCTCTTGGTCTATAAATGGGGTACCTGGCCTTAGCCTTTGTCCAGCATAGGGGGCAGCCTATGGGGCAGCTGCTGACTGAGCTGAGTCCTTGTCACAGGGCACTCGTGTGTTCATGTCCCTGGGATATTGATCCAGAGAGCTAGTAGTGTGTTTTGAGGGCAGTAAACTTGGGCGAGTGCCTTCACCGCTGCGGTCTTTCTGGGTTGTATCATCTAGGCTTGCTGAGCCAGCTACCTGCGCAGAGCTGGGACGGCACACGGAGAGAGAGAACACCCGCATGTCAAGCTGACAGCAATGAGTGCCCAATGTGATTTAAACTGATCCCCTGGCAACTATTTTCAATAGGCTGGTGTCTTTTCAACAGAGTCACCTGTATAGTTTGATGGCACAGTTCAAAATGAAGAGCCTCCCACATCATTCCACAGTGTTGCCCTTGAGTTCGCTTGACCCCTTACACCCAAGTGAGCGGATCCAAAGCCAGTGTGTAGATCTGCAGATACAGTCTGGTTATGGGAAAGTTCTCTTCTCATCCCCAAATGATGAGGGATGTAGCCTCTCTGGATCCATCCAAATCTTGAGAAGTAGTATTCCTTGAGTGTTTCAAAGGGGAAACGCCAAGAGAAATTCAGATCTGAATGACAGAATCTGAGAGTTTATTACACTGAAATTGCCCATTTAGATTTTCAAGGGGATAGTGTCAGGTAGGGTAGGCACAAAATTTGATCTTAAATTAAATAACATATATGCATCTTCCTCCTGCCTTGTGCATCCAATAGTTAAAATAAGCATTAGAGATCTTTCTGCAGGACCCCAAAAAAACAAAGCAATGTTTAGGCTCTTACTTCTTCCAAGCACTATTCATAGAACTGTGCTGCCATCACTGGTGATGTTAGAGCATCAGAAAAGAACTCAAAATAAAGAAGTGTTAATTGAATGATCTGTGTATGCTGGATCTGGAAGTTGAGAAATGGAGGGAACAGATCAAAGAACAGCCAAAGGGCTGAGTCTCTATCCTCTATTTTAGTATCCCAAGTTTAGGGTCTTACAGTTTTGGCCACCTAAGAAGTCTGATTTCCCTGTACAAGCAGGAAGAAAATAGACTTCTCACTGCCCTATTTGTGCACAGAGATCCCTTTTACATGTTCAGTGTTTCTGGATCTGTGAGTTACAATATGTCTGACCCTTAGCTTTGCTCGTGTATACAATGGGTGCTTCATTGTCTCCGTCAAGTCAAGCTGCTTCAGCAGAGAAGCACCCTGCTTTTCTCATCTGTGTTAGTCCAAGACCTGGAAAGAAACTCTTTTAGACTCTTAGGAGCTGGTTTCCCTCATTTCCTCAGTCTTAGCCAGGGTTTGGTGAGACATCAGGTGTCTTACATATTACTCTGCTGCCTCAGTTGTTTCACAGAATTGGATCTTCCTTAGGACATGGACAGCACTCACAGCTTCAAATGGGCCATCATCCCAACTAAGTGCCTTGGGGACACGTGTTGTCCAGTAAACCAGTTAAATCACTTCCACCATCACAGGCAAAAGCCCCCAATACTCTAACGTTGTGTGCGTGTTTGGTTTTCTGGACACACGGTTTCATACATTCACAGCTGTCAGACCTTACTCATGCTACAGAGTGAAGACCCCAGCTCTCTTCTTTAACTTGTGTGATGTTGCAGTAGCTCACTCTAGAATGTCTGTCTAGCTCCCTCCAGGATTGCCTTGCAACATGTATTGATCAGATTTGGCATAAGGGGGTCATCATGTTCTTCTGAGACTGCTGCTTGTACCATGGTGCAGAGTTCTAAGGTTCCAGGCTACTGCGGTGTCATTCCAAATTGTCTGGGGCAGGTCCCTTTTAACAGCATCCCTTTTCAAGGCTAAGCTACTAACTTAGTTCCCAGTTGAAGGAAGTACTTAAGCTACTGACTTCCATAGGATTTAAGCAAGCGCTTAAAGTTAAGCATGTGCTTAAAGGCTTTCCTGAATCAGGCCCATGGAGTCCTATCCTGTGAAGAGTGTAGGGCCTCCATCTCCCACCAAAGCCAGTGAGAGTTGAGGCCACTCAACCCCTTCCAGGATTGAGGCCTTCCAAGGGTGTGGAATTTAGTGTTTTCTGTTTCCAAGCATTCGTGCCCCATGAGTTTCAGTTTGAGTTTAGGATTTGATTAAAGCCAAAACCTCAAAGACACACTCCGCTAGAAGCACCACATCTTGTTCAGTTGCATTTTGAAATGAGAGATCAGCCTAAATTTGAACCTATGTGAGCACAGTGGTTCCCATTCGATCATCATTGTTTGTGCTCCATTGACTGTAGGGGAGACCAGGGGAAAGGAGGCAGGGAAAAATCAAGAGAAAATCAGCTGAAAAAGCATTGTGAAAAAAACAAATATAGAGATGATGTGATCAAAGAAACAGAGTGGGAGAGAGAAAATAATGTAGGGCTTGATCCTGTGCTCATTGAAGTAAAATGGCAAGTCAGCGGTGCAGGATCAGGTCTTTAATAAGCATATGTGCACAGGGTTAATATTGTATCTAAAGCAGCTACTTACGCCAGTCTAGCTTTCTGATGACTGTTCTATCTCTACCAACTAGCAGAGGCTAGAAAAAACACATAGCATCTGATTCTCCCTTGCTTTGCACCTTGGTACTACTGGGAGAATTCTGCACCAAAAAATTAAAAATTCTGCACACGATATTTTAAAATACTGCAAAACACTACATATTTTATTTGTCAAAATGACACAATATCATCATGGCAGTTTCAATTATTTTGGTAATTTATTTCAAAATACCTGTCAGCAACTATGTCTGTATGAAAACAGACAACAGAAAAGGTTCAAGAAGTGTTTTTTGACAAATTGATTCCTTACTAGGCATATTAATACAGAACTCTGAGTAATAATTCATTTGAACTACAGTACAGAAATATATTTTCCTACCCTACAGAAGCAGTGCCAAGGTTTGGGGGAGTCAGGGGTAATGGAGGAGCTGAGGAAGAAGTAAATAATTGCTTAGAAGGAGGCTGGGTATGAACTTGGAAGAGAGAAGTATGGAAGGTTGTGGGTTTTTTGTGGGTTTTGTTTTGTTTTTTTGGCCGGGTAGGGGGCAGGAAGTGTTAGGGAGCCTTCCCCATGCAGACCCTGGCTGACCCCTAGTCTCTCTCATTCAGTCAGGCACATCTGTCCTTGGCCCCATGTGTCCCTGCACCTCCTCCCCTTTGACCCCACATGTCCCTGAACTCCATCTCCCATTCAGCTCCCATCCCAGTCTGTCCCCCCACTAGCCCATCTGAACCCCAGTCTGTGACACCCAGCAGCCCGATATGCCCCACACTGTCCATCCCCCCCATATCCCATGTCTCCTCCCCTGGCCCCACAGGCAAAGCACTGTGAGGAACTTAGCTTCTTCTCTTCTCTATCCACAGCTGCAGCAGCTCCCGTCTGGGAGCAGCAGCTCTTTGTTCTGGTGTCACAGCAGCCCTGGTGGGTGAAAGGTGTAACCGCAGCACTTATTTGCAGCAGAAGAATGTATTTTCTGCTGAGAAAAAAAAAATTCTGCACGGCACATGAATTTTGCAGTGCCAGGAGAGCAGAATTCCCCCAGGAGTACCCTTGGGTAGCCATTTATACTAGTGTGAAGTGAATACAAAGTGGGCATCAAAAGGTACTAGTCTGATAAAGCAGCATTTTAATGCTACTTGCACTCACTTTGCGTTAATGTAAATAACTGCACAAGGTCTAAGGCAATAGAGAATCAAGCCCCTCTCTCTCTCTCTCTCTGTAACTGAATCCCTGGAAAGTCCATGTGCTATTCCAATTCATATCAGCTGAGAGTCTGGCCCGTGGGTTTAAATTACAGAGGAAAAAAGTATTCATGAACTGAGACTTGTTTTGTAGATTTACAAAAAAAAAATTGTTTGGCAGGTTTGCAGAACCTCAAAATCCATGAGGTTCAAGCTCTGGATGAAACCAGATGAAACCACCAAACTTTGACTGCTTTGCACTGAAAGCCACAGATACTGTGAGAACAGAGTTGTTCCAGATTCAGTCCAGGTTCTCAAATGTCAGTGAAATCTTTGGCAGTCATGGGCTGAGTTTGGGGTATGTAACTAAATTTTCTCCAAACTCTGCTAGTAATCCACATTATTTACATTGTTTCGGTGAGGTTTCCTAGAAACAGAAATAAGTTTTTAAAAACTTCAGAGCCAGAGCACTGGAGCCTATGCTTGTTTTGCAGGGAGCCCCTATCCCTTCAGTTAGTTGCAGAGAGTATCTGCAACCTTAGAAATCATTCAGTTTGTTTTGATTAAGTTGATAGAGAATTTGTACACTTATTATTTCCACAGTCTGTGATCTACAAACTGCTGGCACACTTCTAAATCTGAGCTTTCTAGTCGGATCTCTCTGCTGGAAAAATGCTGGAGCATTAGCACTGTTGCTTTCATCCTGTGTTACTAGGTAAAGTAAGGGTGGCTCCATGAAATATTTTAATGTGTCTGTGTAGATGGGATATAATCCTTGCAGAATGTCTGACTCTGAAGTTATATGACCCCATTGCAGCTGTACATTGGTACATTGTTTCCTGATTAATTTGCCACTGAAAGGTCAACTGCATATGTATTATACTTCACTTCCTATTCTAATCTATAACATAGCGGTGTTGTGTGCTATTAAATAGGGGCTGTTTTCCACTCCTAAAGTGTTGGTGGACAGTGAAGTGTTCCCTGTGTGTTCCTGATCTGTCTCACCAGGGTGTTGTGAAGTATTAGATAGAGTCTGAAAAGTACTGTTATATTCAAGGCCCTATAGCATATCTCTCAGCCAGCCAAGACCCAAAAGTGGGATGGAGTGTGAGATAAGGACTGAAAATGTGGGGCCCAAAAAATTTGTCATGAAGGAAAATTATAATGCTGTGGGAGTCATTCCTTTAGTGTAAACAGCTTTCTGTAACCTCACAATTTCTGCATTTCTGTTTGGATTTCAAGAATAAAATAGAAGTTAAATCTAGTATGTGGGACACAGGAGAGCTATGCCCTTGAGAAGTACCAAATCTTTATTATTATGAGTGGGACTGTGGTTTTATATACACTAGCTTTATCCTTCTGGTCCTTCACTAAATGAGAATATTTCCAACATACCAGAAGTTCTTCCCGGGTCATTTAGTGTTATCTGGCCTCCTAATTTTTAATTTTCTCACTTATTTTGTTCAAAATGTCCATTATCTCATCACCAACAGAGTATGTTGAGGGTTGTTGGGAGCAAATTCTATGAAGTTGCGTAACATCAGAAGCTTTGAAAACAAAATGAGAGCTATTATGAAGGGTGGTGGGGAGCAAATGCTGACCCAGAATTATTTGCACTGTTATTCTGGCAATTCACATGTACTCGGGTACTGTACTCGAAATGCCCTGGCTTTTACATAAAACTATATGCAATATGACAGCAGTAAGAAATGCTACTGTACAAGAATGCAGTCTGTTTGTGCATGTCTTTCATTATTGGGGGAAGTGATTTCTCTGTATCGTTGAAGGGATTTTGTTTTCACAGAATCATAGGACTCAAAGGGACCTCAAGAGGTCATCTAGTTCAGTCCCCTGCACTCAAGGCAGGACTAAGTATTATCTAGACCAGTACTTCTCAAAGTGGTGGTCCGCAGCAAGTTTCTTCATAGTATGGCACCGGTCCCTGGTACATTGGAAAAAAAAATTGCCGGTCCCCCACATCAGATGGTCTAGATCAGTGCTTCTCAAGCTATCCCTGACAGGTGTTTGTCTAACCTCCTCTTAAAAATTTCCAATGATAGAGATTCCACAATCTCCCTAGGCAGGGTGACAAATGACAAAGTTAATTTCATCTAAATGCATATTGAAAATTCGTCTTATTGGCTATGCAAGCTGGTAAGTTTGCTAAGCTTTGTTCAGCCTTGCCTGGGGGAAGCTTTCTCCCAGCTTTTTGTTTGTTTGTTTGTTTTATTATGAAGCTTTACATAAAATTGTTTTCAAGTCTCTGTGCTCTTTTCTAGAGGTGAACTGATGAGGTAGTGTTCATATCTTAATCTAGGCTAGATTTATAGTAAGGAGATTGGTTAGAAGCTGAATCAGGGCTAGGTGTTGGGTTTGGTTCAGATTTGATGGCCCCAGAGTCTTACAAGTGGTTCTCACAAGATTATTGCCTTCTGCTCAAGGGTCATAGAGTTTAAGGCCAGAAGGAACCACCAGATCACCTCGTCTGACCTCCTGTATATCACAGGCCACCAGTCCCACCCAGCACCCACATACTAAACTGAACAACTGAAGAGATCTCAGCCACCTCTGAACCAGAACTGGGAAATGTGCCCTTTCCAATTCTGGATCTGACTCAGACCCAAAACTATAAAGTTGGTTTCAAATCTGAAGATTCATCTCCCAAAATAGAAAGTGATTTTGGCCCATCTCTAGTACTCAGATTCCACATCCTAAAGTAAATCCAATCTTGCCATTCTTGAGATTTGGAAATTTTAAAATTCTGACCCAGTGCTAATTTCTGTTCACCTCTTGTTTTCTACCAAGACTTTTTTCCCCCCCTTAGTGTTTCCTGGTTTAGACCCTGAGCTCCTCATCCAGGAACCTGCCTTGTGATGCTATCACATATTAGTTCCCACTCTGCCTGGATCAGGAGGGAACTTTATTTACTTGTTAAAACTTGGGACTGGGAGTCAAGAGTTCAGGAGTCTTTTCCTCACTTTGCCACTAGTTTGCAGTGTGACCGTGGCAAAGCACGTTGCCCCTCTGTGTCTTGGTTTTACTGTCTGTAACATGGGGACAAAAAGACTGATCTAATTGTCTCACAGGGTTGTTGGGAGATTTAATTCACGAGCTTTTGTAAAGTTCTCTGGAAGATGCAAAGGAGGGACTGCTGCATGCAGTCACAGAGCCTGCCTGCATTCTCGCTAACCACAGAGCAAGACCAGAATGCAATTCTGAGAAGAGAAAATAAACTGCTTTTCCCTGTCACCACACAAGGTGACAGGTGAGGCAGACAGTGAATGATGGGTGGGCAAGTCAGGTCACCTCTTCAGCAAAACGTGACAAAGTGATTGTGGGGGATGACAGAGTAAGTGAACATGCACTTTGTCATTTCATCTGCCGCTGACAATGAAACCCAAGGCACCTGAATTAATAGCAATTACCATGTCTTAGAGGCAAACTCCTTGCTGAACCTGCACTTTGCTTTCCCATTTCTCCTTCTGAGAGTTCATTTAAATGTCTATGAGGCAATCAGCATTTCTCCACAGTCGCAAAGCGAGGAGATTGGGTTCAAATTTCAGTAGTCACTCTTCTCCTTTCAAAGCGTGTTGTTGGTTTTCATCTTCCCCTGGCTGTTTTTGTTTCCCCACAAACCAATAGTTTGAGCTTTATGTTGATGCCGTCCTGTAAGTGGGAGGAAGAGAGACTGTGACTTGAACCAAAGAACCTCGCTAACTGTAGCCCATCAGTCCATAGCCTGGTCGCTTTGGCGTATCACAAACAGAAGAGTAGAAGGGATCATTACCTGAAACTGCAGTCGTGGGCCGGTCAGAGTCACACCAGCTTCATTTCCCCTGGCAATATTCTAAAGCCATTAAGGTAATTTGGGCTCTGTCCAGCCATCAGTTAGCACTGGGAGAATGCTGATTGCTGTCGACTGACGCATTACTGTAAGGTAAAAAAACATTACAAGAATGAATGCATTTCAACTAGATTTTTTTTTAAAACTAGAAACAAGGCTCTGATATGTGGCAAATAGAATCCTTTGCGCTAATCCATTTCTGCATGTGCAGTGCTCAGAATGGCATTGTGGACCTTTCATTGTCTTCTATATGTTGCTTTATGCCTTCTTATATGGATCCGTAACAGTCCCTTCTGGATGCTAAAATCTATGAATCTGTGCCCCTCTTCTTCCCAGAGTCTTCCTGAACAAGAGTTTCTAGTATGAATAAGGGGGAAATGAGCGTAGTAAAAATGCCTCAATTAGAGTAAATAAGCAGATGTCTGGATAAACAGATGGGGGCCTGCACTCCATGTGGCTATTTATGGTTGTAGTCTGTTCTGATGGTCTAGGCATTTCTATAATATTAGTCAGGACATGACTGTACCTGGAGCTGTATAGATGCACAAGGTGACAGAATGCAAGAAAACTGCATTCTCTCTTACCTGGCTGCCTGGGACCCGCCATAACACGGTGCTCAAGGGAAGTGCAAATGCCATCTCTTGCCTATCCAAATTAGGCAGGAAGTGGGCATGGGCATAATATGGAGGTGGTACAGGGGGGTAATGCCCCCCCAAACTGCAAACCTCAGGCAGGCATGGAATTTGCCTTCCCCCCACATGCAGCCTGGTTGACCTGACTGGAGCTAGCCCCCCTCCTCAAATACAGAAATCAAACTGTGCTTATGGAAGTGGGTGGGGCCCTGTCCACACTAATCAGTCAGATAGATGGGGGTAGAGGATCATGGGTGCTGCATGCCCTTCAAAGGCAATGGAGCAGTTGTGTTCCCCTTCCTCTTATCAAAACCCTGGAAAGATGCCTCCCAGCGCTCCCACTGTGCCACAGTACCATCTCCAGTATGGGGCTCTTCTTTAAAGGCACAGAGGAGCAGACCATAGTCTGATTCAGGAGCTAAATAAATGGATCCCAGCATGCCCACATAAAGAGTACTAGCTGCTGGAAGAGTGGGAGGGATGAAGGGAACACAGAAAGAGGAGGTTTTAGCTTGTAATTGCAGGGCTTATCCGTTCTTTACTGCTTGTACAGCACCTGGCACATCGTGGCTGCCATCAGAAACAAATAATAGTTTACAGGCACATGAAATTGCTTTTTTGCTAGAATTACAGCATTAGTAGGTGGGAAAGAGGAGCAATAGGTGCTCAAAACTTTGTAGGGTCAGTTCCTTGGGACCCAATCCTTCTCCCTTGGTTGTTTGTCAAAACACCCATTGAGGTCACTGGGAGCAGGTTCAGGATTTTAGACTCTCATCTATTCAGAGAAATGATTATTAGGGCCCAATTTTCAAACTTTAGTGACTTAGGTTGGGCACCCAGAACCTTATTTAGGTTTCTAAAATATTGCTGATTCAGGTGCCTTCATACAGATTTTGGTCTGAGTTGCAACACTGAAGTTTGAAACGGGGGGCATTCTTTGTATAGACCACTGAACCCTCTGTGCAAATCCATGTGCATTTACAGCTCTTGATACATAGTGATAGAGGCCGTTGGACCATGGCAGTGCAGCATCTCTCCTGAGTCCTCTTTCTCATACTCCAGTTTCAGTGACGACCCATGCACAACTCTACTTCCCTGTTCCAGCGGAAGAGGGCTCCTAAGTACTCTACCAGTTTCTAAGGTCCAAGCCCTGCCCCCATCATTGAAAAGCAAACCTGGATTGCTTACTTTGGTTCCAGTTAACAGGTTTTTTTGGGGGGAAATGAGCTAATGCAAGCAGAAAGTAACACAGATTGCCTGTCATTTTATTTAGGCTCATTGTGTTTTGGTTGTCCTGATGCGGAAACAGAACAGAAACCTTCAAACTTCTGCTCCATTAGAGGAAAGAAAAGGCAAAGCACTTTTTTTCCCCATTTTTTTTTTTTTTTTAAAAACAGGCATCAACTAGTTTGTGGTCGTTAATTAAGAAATGATCCCAGAGAAAGCTGCTGCCGCCACTCTAATAAATCATTCATTAACAGTCCATTTCAGTGGGATTGTTGTTTCCAAATACTGTATTCAGCTGTTTAAGAAGCCTTTAATATATCTGAGGAGAAAAGCAGTTAAGAATCCAGTCATTACCTGGTGTTTAATGAGCCAGGGCTTTAGGAGCTACAAACAATATTTGTGGTGTTTGTTTCTGCAAATGTGGATTGTTTTAAGGGTGTCAGTGTGCGCAATACTGTAGTGATGGGTGCTATCTAAGAATTTAGATGGACGTGCAGGCACATAGAATCATAGGACTGGACTGAGGTACCTTGAGAAGTCATCTAGTCCAGTCCTTGGCACTTATGCCAGGACTAAGTATTATCTAGACCATCCCCAGACCTGCTTTTAAAAAATCTCCAAAGATAGAGATTCCACAACCTCCCTAGGCAATTTATTCCAAAGCTTAACCACCCTGAAAGGTAGGAAGTTTTTTCTAATGTTCAGCCTAAACTACCGTTGCTGCAATTTAAGCCCATTGCTTGTCCTATCCTCAAGTTAAGGAGAACAATTTTTCTCCCTCCTTCTTGTAACAATCTTTTATGTACTTGAAAACTGGTATCATGTCCCCTCTCAATCTTCCCTCATAGGTCATGTTATCTAGACCTTTAATCATTTTTGTTGCACTTCGCTGAACTTTCTCCAATTTGTCCACATCTTTCTTGTAACGTGGCGCCCAGAACTGGACACAATACTCCAGTTGAAGCCTAATCAGCACAGAGTAGAGCAGAAGAATTGCTTCTTGTGTTTTGCTTACAACACTCTTGCTAATACTTCCCAGAATGATGTTTGCTTTTTTGGCAACAGTGTTACACTGTTCACTTGTGATCCACTATGACCCCCAGATCCCTTCCCACAGTACTCCTTCCTAGGCAGTCATGTCCCATTTTATATGTGTGCAGCTGATTGTTCTTTCCTAAGTGGAATACTTTGCATTTGCTTATCATGAATGCATGCATATAGATCTCTATAGAAAGATAATATACTGAGTTTGAAATATTGCTTGCATGAGGAACGATACTATTAGTTAGGGTGAAAAGTACCTCTGATGTCACTTTTGCAAAGTAACAATTCTTGCAGTGTAAAGGAATCTAACAGTTGTGTACCATTGATTGCATTAGTAAATTAAACTGCAACATCCTTAATTAACTTTCTATTTAATAGATTTTTTTAAAAGGGCAACATACTACATCTCTCTTGCTTTTTGTCACTCACTTTTTATTCTTTCCTTTCAGAAGTTATGGGCTTGATGCAGAAAATCCAAGGTTATTTTGGCCTGTATTATCTTGTTCAGACTAGATGATCAGAGTGGTCTCTTCTGGCCTTAAAAATCTGTGGATCTGCTATCGATCATGATGTGTCTTTCTCCAGCATTATCTTTTGTTGTCTGTTTGCAAGTGAACTATAATCCCAGTTCCAAACACTGATGCATTTGTGGAGCATTTCAAATCCAAATCTACATTTTGTAAATGGCACCCACTTTTATAATGGGCTGAACCATGGATATGATGCATCCATCTCTGAAAATATGGGGTATGTGAAATGTATAAGAATTTTGTGTGTTAGAACCATGATGAGGAGCATATTAGAAGCACCAAAGATCTATAGCTAAATAGTCCACTTCTAGTCTTAAAATAATCCGTACATTAATAGTTGTATGTGAGTCCCCAAAATGTGCTAGGCACTTGACAATCAAATAAAAGACACGTTCCTTGCAGGAGCGGCGCCAGGGTTTTTGACGCCCTAGGCGGGGGTCCTTCCGCGCTCCCGGTTGTTGGTGGCAATTCTGCGGTGGGTGGGGGGGTCCTTCCGCGCTCCCGGTCTTCGGGGCACTTCGGCAGCGGGTCCCGGAGCGAGTGAAGGACCCGCCGCAGAATTGCCGACGACGACCCAGAGCGCAAAAGGACCCTCCGCTGCCAAATTGCCGCCAAGGGCGGCAAAATGCCGCCCTCCCAAATCCTGGTGCCCTAGGAGACCGCCTAGGTCGCCTAAATGGAAGCGCCGGCCCTGGTTCCTTGCCTGTTACAATAGTAATGCCTATAAGCCTTGATCAGGTATCAGGACCCTACTCTTCCAGGCATTACATATGCAATCTTAAAAAGACGAACAATGCCCCAGAGAGTTCATGATCTAGCTAGAAAAATCTAAGCTCCAAAGAGTTTAGAATTTAAAAGTAAAACAAGATCTAACAGTGAGATCAACATCAGTTCAGGAACATGCTTAATCACAAGCACAACTTTTAAACATGAAAGCAATCTTATCCATGTTCATCAAACCACTTAACCATGGGCCTAAATCCACTGACTTCAGTGGGACGTTCCCTGTGGAAAGTTAAGCACGTGCTTAAGTGATTTGCCAGACTTGGTCTAAAGTGCTCAGGACCAGATTTTTAAAGGTATTTGGACATTGCTCGGCTCAGCATTGCAACACCTACCTGACTTAGAAGGCTGTTGCATTTTCAGAAGTGTCTTAAAGACTTGGGAGCCTACGTGCCATTGGGACGTAGGCTTCTAAATCAGTTAGGTGTTGCAATGCTGAGATGAGCAAAACCTAAATTCTGTACCTTTAAAAATCTGGGCCTTGAAGTCTAAATCTGCTGATACTTTAGAGGTTCCTGAGCTTCTGAATTTGATCTACCCCTTCTACCAAGGCAAAGGAGCCCCCTTAAGAAATGTTGGGGACTCCAGTCCAAAGAGTATTCCTGGAAGTGGGGCAGGAAAGACGGTTATGTGGATAAGGCACTGCATTCTGACACAGGAGACCGGGAGTCTGTTCCTGGCTCTGCCTCTGACTTCATGATTGTCCTTGCTTAAGTCACTTAACCTGCCTGTGACTCGGTTTACCTTATCTATGAAATTGGGGTACATTACTGACCTAATTCACAGGCGTGTTGTGAGGATAAATCCCTTAATGTTTATGAGACGATCAGATATTATGAGGATGAGCCCACCTTCTGTACAAAACTGAAGCTTTCCAGGCTCTCCTATGACTTACCTGACACTCAGTCTGTTTAGACATTTTGCGTGTGTGTCCATGCTATGTTTTAAAACCTGCAGCAGTGAGTCTCACAGCCTGGGTCTGCAGACTCTGGCTCCGAGACTTGCCGTCAAGGGTTTTAAAACATTATCTCATTCATAGTGGCTTTCTCCACGTCTATGTTTATTAATCAGTTTTCCAGTGCACTACCCATTTCTTGAAAGAATGCAGTTGGAATTTGCCCTCCTTTGTCTTGTACGTGATTCAACAGCTCATCTCACCTAATGAATCTTTATTCCAAGAGATCAGATTTCTTGAGCTGTATTCTGGGATTACTAAATAAAACGTGTGTCTTTGCAGAGCCTTTTATAGTCTCTTCTAGCCTTATGAAACACATACACCAGCACTCCCTATTATCAGCACCAACGTTACTATCATCTGAAACATTCCTGTCTGCGTTTACAATAATGGCTATCATGACATTTTCTAATCTCCTTCACCCCTTACTGCTGATGCTGCCTTTCTTTTGATTAGTGCAGGTAATAATATGCCTTCTTTTCCTTTTAAATCCTGGACTGCATCATGATGTTTTCTTAATTCTTAAGTAGTTTGCCTCTCAAGAGACTTAAAAGCATAACACTGTTAAAGAGAGGATCAAAGTATTATCCCAGCATCCTGGTTGGGGTAGCCATTTCAAACCACTTGAAAACAGTGAGAATATGCTGTCTGTGATCTGATCTTACCTACTTTGGGGTCTTTTCTTTTACACATATAATCTTTTAATAGTATTAGCCATTCACTTATGTCTTTTTTATTAAACTATTAATTCTATATTGTTTTTATTGTGTATTTTAATTGATGCCAAAGTTAGGCATTCATGGACAACAAGGATTTAGGGCAAGATGGACCCTGTCCAGCTGATGATAAAAAAAAGCTTACAAAACTTAGAAGAATTAAGTCAGACTCTTTAAATACATTTTTATTACTTCTTTCAAGGGCAAAATGTTGGTGCCATTTGGACATCAGTGGGAGTTTAGTCATTGGCTTTAGTGGCACTTGTAGACTGATAGTTATCCTATGAAATGTGTACATTTTTAAGATGCAAATTTGATATCTCTTCTTAATACAGAACAGCTTTCACACTTTGATATCTGCAACTAACTTCATTACCTGAGAAGAATAAACTTATTTTCCACACAGAAGTACAGGTCTGTCGCATCTTATGCACATTTAACTTGCGCGATTTCAGCTTCATGCAGTCGGCACCAACAACAAAAAACAAAAAAAAGAGAAAAATAACAATTTTAATACTGTACCTGTAGTGCGGGCAATTCCGCCCGCCATTATTTTGACTATACGCGGTTTTCTCTTTACACGCTAACCGTAGAATGGAACCCCCGCGTAAGATGAAACAGACCTGTAATATATTTCACTTGCTAAACTAGAATCCCCAGACCAGAACTTCAAGACAGAGTTAAAGTTGAGAATATATTGCCCTTAATAAAAAATTC
This sequence comes from Gopherus flavomarginatus, assembly GCF_025201925.1. Lineage (NCBI taxonomy): Eukaryota > Metazoa > Chordata > Testudines > Testudinidae > Gopherus > Gopherus flavomarginatus. Next base: position 356,611,832 of record NC_066617.1, read on the forward strand.
TCATGGTGACAGAATAAAGCAACACTCCCCACTAAATACTTGAAATAAGGAAATTTACAACAAAGGTTCCAACACTACTTCAAGTCTGTCCTGGTATCCTCACTTACCCTTCAGTTATAGGCAAGAGACTTTCTCTGAGTATAGTCCTATCTGAATTTCCAATACTGGTCACTGATCCCACTCTTTGCATATTGGACAGTGAACCACCAACTGCTGTTTACTTAGTCATATAACTCAAAAATACGCTATTAGAATTGCTTGCCTCTAAATTCTATTCTGGCCTCTGATAAATTGTGAAGAATTTCAGGCTAAGAGGATGCTTTGTATATTATAGGATTTTAAATGGAAGTTTTATAAGAAGGTGCCAATTTAGCTTGAGATGGAAACTGTCTTTTAGCCTTGACAGTGGAAACAGTACAGTGGCTCCTTAAAATAGCAATGTGGTATCCTATCTGGAAAGCACCAGTCAGCAGGAGTGAGTAGCTCTCAATACCTGCCTACCAACCAGGAGTGCATTCAAACTCACAGTTTAGAGGTGAAAGTTTCTGTATTACATGACTAATTCTGTCTGGTCCCTGGGACCTGTTGTGTATGACAGTGTCCACTTCAATTGGAAATAAAGGAGTTTTGGACAATCTGCTTTTATAAAAGTTTGGGAAGGGGGTGAGGGGGAAGAGAAGGAACCCAACAAATAATTTAACAGAGAGAACTGGAGAAAGAGGCCTATGCCAGATCTTCAGATGATCTGTGTAACTCTGTTAATGTCAATGAAATGGTACCAATTCTGCGAGCTGAGAATCTGACCCTCAAACATATCAGATCAATTGGTCGTTCTAATCAGAAAGCCTGCCCTACTGTTTCTCAGGCAGAGCAAGGTGAGACTTAGTCGTCCATTTTTCCATCCTATAGAACAGGTCTGACACTTTGGGGGCTGAAGCAGACCTTCGCTCTCAGAAAAGACAAACTGCTGTCTTGTTTCTCAGAAGGAAACTTCATGAAGCATTATGAAAAAATAAGTAAGAACTGTGTCCATAAGCCCAACACCACGATAAAATACACATCTCAGACTTCACCGTACAGTCCAACTGCCATCTTGCACACTGCTTTCCTTGCATGACCAGATAACATCTTGTGGAGATGGAACACAATGCTGGGAGAGAAGTGGATCAGAGCCATAGAACAGTAGTGGCTGGCTTTACTTTGTCTATTGTTTAGATGAGAGGTAGCTTAGAAGCTTGTAATTACTGAAGTAGATAGGAAAGGAATTTTGCCATCCACAGATTGAAAGTGCTTGTGGGAAGCTTTCTTTTTCTTCCTCGCTTGTTAAAAAGGCCATAATCAGTATTGCCCAAGCGTTCAAAGATCTGAACTCCACTCCCAAAAATCATGAGTGGCTTAAAAATCATGAATTTAAAAACAAACGGGGTCTTTTTTATTTACCTTTTGGTTTTTGAGCCTTTAAAGTTGTGTTTCCCAGCTATTCTCCACAACCATGAGGTCTTGAAACATTATTGAGTGACTGAAAGCAATGGGGTTTTAAAAAAATAACTAAACATCACAAGACTTGCAATAAAATTGTGACAGTTAGCAACACCGCATCATCTGATGGATATTAAGTAAGAAGTAAGAAGCTGGGAAAGTCTCTACCTGTTATGGTGCCCTAGATTTTGAAAATTGAAAGAATATTTCACAAATCTAATTTTCTTTTCCCCATTGTGGGTCTGATTGTAAATGGGGTCTATTGATTTACACCAGTTGAGGATCTGGTCCAGTAATGGAAATTATAGGTGCATAGCAGCTTTCAGGATCAGGCCAGCGAGGGGCAGGGTGACCAGATTTCCCAATTTTATAGGGACAGTCCCCATTTTGTGGTCTTTCTTATATAGGCTCCTATTACCCCCCACCTCCTGTCCCGATTTTTCACATTTGCTGTCTGATCACCCTAGCGAGGGATATGTCTGCATGGCAGTCTGAGATGTGATTGCAGCCCAGGTAGACATGCCTGCGCTAGCAGTACCCGCACAAGCATAGCGAAAAATAGCCGTGTAGAGGCGGCAGTAAGGGCTTCAACATGGGCTGTACAGGCATACAGGGGACCTTAGTACATACTCACATGAACTCGCACATAGTTAGAGTCTGAGCTGCCATTTCTACACTGCTGTTTTCAGCTGTACTAGCATGGGTATGTCTCTCATTGGTATATTTATCCATGCTGCAGTCTCACCGGGAGCTGCAAGGGCTGTGCCTACAGACAGGCAACATAAACAAAATGTCTCGCGGCCTGCCAGCGGATTACCCTGTTGGGCTGTGTGCCGCAGGTTGGTGACCCCTGCCCTAGCACAGAGTCGTTGTGTTTGAGTCTCTAAAACTGCGCGGGAATTTTTAATATTTTAAAAAAAATCCCCAAACTGTTTACATTCAAATTAAAAAATTCTTGAAAACATTTTTATTCCTATTAAGTTTGAAGCTAATATATTTGACCGCATTCCTTCATTATTCCTTTACTTACTTGACAGTGTTCCTTTTTTATGAAGAGTTAAGTCAAACAAGCACGTTATTTTCTTTGGTCTGTGACAGTTTGTGTTAACAATTTCAGTAAATGGAGGTAACCAATACCTTAGAGGGATCATTGTTTCCTGCAGAGAATGCACCCAGACTGTTGAAATGCCTATCCAGACTTCCATGCTTTTCTCTTTCTCCTTGCTGGTGATTTATATTTGGTTCTGACTTATTGTGGATTTTGCAAAAGTGACTGTTTAGAAAACTGAATTACAAGCATAAGTACTAGATTGTTCGGTAAACTCTGAGCTTTATCGCAGCAGCCCCAGAGACCGCTGTTTGTCATTTAATACGTGGCTACTCTAAAACCAGCAAGAGAGAGAGGTGTGCAGTGCAACTGCATTTGCTGATTTGTAGGGTCATATACGGAGTGTATTTATTTATTTAGCTTGGGAAAGAGCATCGTTTGTTTCAACGGGAATGTCTACACAGCAATAAAAAACGCACAGTGGCAAGTCTCACAGCCTTGGCTCCAAGACCCTGACCCCTCTTGCCAGGTTTCAGAGCCCGGGCTCCAGCCCAAGCCCAAATGTCTACACTGTTATTTTTTAGCTCTGAAGGGTGAGCCCCATGAACCCATGTCAATTGACCAGGGCTCTGAGACTTGCTGCCATAGGTTTTTTATCACGGTGTAGACGTACCCATAGTGTTTAAATCTAATATATCGGAGATACTTCCATTTGATTTCTGCTCTGTAATGTAACACGCTGGCTAAACACAAGCATTTGACAGCAATGAGCTGTGCATTAAGCCAGTATAACTCTGCTTCTCTCTCCTCCCACGCTCCCCTCCACCACACCCCTCAAAAAAAAACTCACTATGACTGACAGGCTTGGGATCTCATGCTGATTTTGTCATTTAACTTGCAGCAGGATAATCAGAATCTCCTAGGAGGATTTTCACTTTACTAGAGGGCGGATGGAGAGCCTTCAAGGCACTCCAACTGCAGTTGCATAAGGTTTATCATTAGGGATGCTCTCCCCTGTCTGTTTTCTTGCTAATGTGGTGCTCAGTGATTGGTAATTGACCATGGGATATTTGGTGGTACCAATTCTGCCATCACCTGTAAAATCATATTGGTAGACTCGTTCCTTATTTGTGCCTTGTATTTTCTAGGTGAGGTGAAGCTGATTAATGTTGTTGAGACCTCAAAATACTGTTTAAATAGATTTGAAGGTTTTGTGTGGGATTTTTTTTTTTGTTTGCTTTGGTTGGTTGGTTTTTTCTTTAACATCTTTGGATCGTTGGGAATTAATTAAAAAAGTGGGAGGCCAGATCAGCTGTTTTAAACTGGCATGCATTGATGTCCTCATCAGTAGAGTTACACCAGTTTATACCAGCTGAGAGTCTGTCCAAGTGGATTAAAAAAACCCTGCAAATTCCAAAAAGGGCTGTTGTCTTCATTAACATTCTCCTTGTCCTGTTTTCTCCTTTACTTATCCTATGGGAAATTTTTATGATTTTATGTTTCATCTTTTAGAGAAATGAAACATTGAAACATCTTTTAGAATGTAATTCTCATGTGAGGTGCTGGATTTGACAGCCCTGGGGGCTGAACTGCTTTGTGTTCAAAAAATAGGTACTGAATAGGTAGGGCCTATATAAACTTCCCTTAATTCTCCACCATTTTGTCTCCGAACTCATCACAGCAGGAAATACTTCTAGAGAAAGAAGTTCAGTCTCCATTCCCAAGCAGTTCTAGCCTCTCTACTATCTAAGATAATTATATGGCCCTTTCACTGTTGTACATGGGGAACCTCACAATTTTTTAATGCATTTTTTTTCACAACTCCCCTGTGAGGTAGGGCAGTGCTACTGTGACCATTTCACTGATGAGGAATTAAGGCACAGAGAGGCTAAGCTATTTATCCAAGATGACACAGGGGAGTCTCTGACAGAGCAAGAAATTGAACCCAGCGCTCTTAGGTCCCACGAATGCAACCTAACCATTTGGACCATCCTTATTCTCTGCTACAACTGCTGGTTTTGGTGGTAGTTTCTGTGATATGGACGCCTGTGCACTAGGACCTGGGTCGAGACCACCAACCCTTTTCACCGAGGTTCTGATGATGGTACCCTCAGAATGCTGCCAGGGACATAGTGTGTCTTAGTGGCTGGAGCACTAGGCTGGTGCTCAGGATTCTATTTCCAGCTTTATCAGGGGCTTCTGGGTGGCAGTGGGCCAAGTCAGTTCCCCTCTCTATCTCAGTTTCGAAATCAGTAAAATAGGGCTCATGATCCTGACCTCCTTGGTAAAGCACTTTGAGATCTACTGATGAAAAGTGCTGTACAGGAACTAGGTGGTATTCTTATTACCAGTCGGAGGCCCAATCCTCAGGCCCCAATTCAGGACAGCACTTAAGCATGTGATTAAGTTCCAGTGAGCATGAGCATGTTTGTTGCTGTCCTAAAGTGGGGCCTTAAATACTTATATGGGGGGAGGCTGTTCTTGCGATTACGGCACTGGCCTAGGACTCAGTCCTGAGTTTGATACTCCGCTCTGTCTTAGACATCCTCTGTGACTTCGGTCCTAGCCGAGGTAGCACCAGCCTATTCAAGTAACCGCCAAGTAACTTACCCTTCAGTTATAGGCAAGAGACTTTCTTAGGGTCTAGTCCCATCTAGTCCTATCTGAGTCACTGCAATAAAAGACCCGCGGCTGGCTCGGATCAGCTGACTCAGGCTCGCAGAGCTCGGGCTACATTGCTAAAAATTGCAGTGTGGCTGCTAGAGCTTAGGCTGGAGCCTGGGCTGTGAAACCCAGCAAGTGGGGTGGGTCTCAGGGCCCAAGCTTGCATGTCTGCACTGTAATTTTTAGCCCTGCTTCCTGAGCCCTGCAAGCCCAAGTCAGCTGACCTAGGCTCTGAGATACCATACCCTGTTTTTTTTACTGCAGTGTACACATACCCACAGGATCAGTTCCACAAACTACTGAAGTCAATGGAAAACTCCCATAGACTTCTGTGGGCTTTGGTTTCATATCATGAATTTCTAAGAATGACTAGGGAGGAGTATAAAAATATTGCTCGAGCATGCAGGGGTGTAATCAGGAAGGCCAAAGCACAACAGGAGTTGCAGCTAGCAAGGGATGTGAAGGGTAACAAGAAGGGTTTCTACAAGTATGTTAGCAACAAGAAGAACCTCAGGGAAAGTGTGGGACACTTACTGAATGGGGGAGGGAACCTAGTGACAGATGATGTGGAAAAAGCTGAAGTACTCAATGCTTTTTTTGTCTTGGCCTTCACAGACAAGATCAGCTCCCAGACTTCTGCCCTGGGCAGCACAGTATGGGGAGGAGGTGAGCAGCCCTCAGTGGTGAAAGAACAGGTTAAGGACTGTTAAGAAAAGCTGGACATGCACAAGTCCATGGGGCCAGATCTAATGCATCCGAGGGTGCAGAGGGAGTTGGCTGATGTGATTGCAGAGCCATTGGCCATTATTTGTGAAAACTCATGGTTATCGGGGAAGGTCCCGAACAATTGGAAAAAGGCAAATTGGAAAAAGGCAAATATGCAAAAGGGAAGAAGGAGAATCTGAGGAACTACAGGCCAGTCAGCCTCACCTCAGTCCCTGGAAAAATCATGGAGCAGGTCCTCAAAGAATTCATTTTGCAGCACTTGGAGGAGAGGAAGGTGATCAGGAACATTCAACATGGATTCACCAAGGGCAATTCATGCCTGACCAATCTGATTGCCTTCTATGATGAGATAACTGGCTCAGTAGATATGAGGAAAGCAGTGGACATGATGTGTCTTGACTTTAGCAAAGCTTTTGATAGTCTCCCACAGTATTCTTGCCAGCAAGTTAAAAAGTATGGATTGGATGAATGGATTATAAGGTGGATAGAAAGCTGGCTAGATCGTTGGGCACAACGGGTAGTGATCAACGGCTCAATGTCTAGTTGGTAGCTGGTATCAAGTGGAGTGCCCCGGGGATCGGTCCTGGGGCTGGTTTTGTTCAGCATCTTCATTAATGATCTGGATGATGGGATGGATTACACCCTCACCAAGTTCGCGGTTGATATTAAGTTTGGGGCAGAGGTAGATATGTTGAAGGGCAGAGATAGGGTCCAGAGTGAACTAGATAGATTGGAAGATTGAGCCAAAAGAAATCTGATGAGGTTCAACAAGGACAAGTGCCAACGCTATTGTACTGAGGACAGAAGAATCCCATGCACTGCTACGGACTGGGGACTGCCTGGCTAAGCGGCAGTTCTTTAGAAAAGGACCTCGGGATTTCAGTGGACAAGAAGCTGGATATGAGTCAACAATGTTCGCTTGTCGCCAAGAAGGCTAATGGCATATTGGGCTGCATTAGTAGGAACATTGCCAGCAAATTGAGGGAAGTGATTATTCCCCTCTGTTTGGCTCTGGGAGGCCACATCTGGAGTATTGCGTCCAGTTTTGCTCCCTCACCCACTACAGAAAGGATGTGGACAAATTGGAGAGAGTCCAGTGGAGGCCAACGAAAATTATTAGGGGGATGGAGCACATGACTTACAAGGAGAGGCTGAGGGAACTGGTCTTATTTAGTCTGCAGAAGAGAAGAGTGAGGGGTGATTTGATAGCAGCCTTCAACTACCTGAAGGGGGTCTGAAGAGGATGAAGCTAGGCTGTTCTCAGTGGTGGCAGATAGACTCATAGGTCAGAAGGGACCAATATGATCATCTAGTCTGACCTTCTGCACAAGGCAGGCCACAGAACCCTACCCATCCACTTTTATAACAACTCCTAACCCAGGACTGAGTTATTGAAATCCTCAAAATTGGTTTGAAGACCTCAAGCTGCAGAGAATCCACCAGCAAGCGACCCATGCCCCAAGCTGCAGGGGAAGGCGAAAAACCTCCAGGGCCCTGGCCAATCCGCCCTGGAGGAAAATTCCTTCCTGACCCCAAATATGGCGATCAGCTAAACCCTGAGCAAGTGGGCAAGACTCACCAGCCAGCACCCAAGAAGGAATTCTCTGCAGTAACTCAGTTCCCATCCCATCCAATATCTCCCCGCAGACCACTGAGCAGACATATCTGGTGATAATCCAAGATCATTTGCCCAAATTAAACTATCCTATCATAACATCCCCTCCATATACTTATCAAGCTTAGTCTTAAAGCCAGAAAAGTCTTTTGCCCCCACTACTTCCCTCGGAAGGCTGTTCCAGAACTTCACTCCCCTAATGGTTAGAAACCTTCGTCTAATTTCAAGTCTAAACTTCCTTATATCCAGTTTGTACCCATTCGTCCTCGTGCCTACATTAGTACTAAACTTAAATAATTTCTCTCCGTCCCTAACGTTAACCACCCTGATATATTTATATAGAGCAAGCATATCCCCCCGCAGCCTTCTTTTGGCCAGGCTAAACAAGCCAAGCTCTTTGAGTCTCCTTTCATAAGGCAGGTTTTCCATTCCTCGGATCATCCTAGTAGCCCGTCTCTGGACGTGTTCCAGTTTGAATTCTTCCTTCTTGAACATGGGACACCAGAACTGCACACAATATTCCAGATGGGGTCTCACCAGCGCCTTATATAACGGTACTAACACCTCCTTATCCTTGCTGGAAATACCTTGCCTGATGCATCCTAAAATCGCATTTGCTTTTTTAACAGCCGTATCACATTGGCGGCTCATAGTCATCCTGTTATCAACCAGTACCCCAAGGTCCTTCTCCTCCTCTGTCGCTTCCAACTGATGCGTCCCCAACATATATCTAAAATTCTTATTATTAATCCCTAAGTGCATGACCTTGCACTTTTCACTATTGTATTTCATCCTATTACTATTACTCCAGTTTACAAGGTGGTCCAGATCTTCCTGAATAGCATCCCTGTCCTTCTCCGTGTTAGCAATACCCCCCAGCTTTGTGTCATCCGCAAACTTTATTAGCACATTTCCGCTCTTTGTGCCAAGGTCAGTAATAAAAAGGTTAAATAAGATCGGTCCCAAAACCGATCCTTGAGGGACTCCACTAGTGACCTCCTTCCAGCCTGACAGTTCACCCTTCAATACGACCCACTGGAGTCTCCCCTTTAACCAGTTCCTTATCCACCTTACAACTTTCATATTCATCCCCATCTTTTCCAATTTAACTAACAGTTCCCCATGTGGAACCGTGTCAAACGCCTTACTGAAATCTATGTAAATTATATCTACCGCATTTCCTTTATCTAAGTAATCCGTCACCTTCTCAAAGAAGGAGATCAGATTGGTTTGGCACGATCTACCTTTAGTAAATCCATGTTGCAATACGTCCCAATTACCATTGACCTCTATGTCCTTAACTACTTTCTCCCTTAAAATTTTTTCCAAGACCTTACATACTACAGACGTCAAGCTAACAGGCCTATAATTACCCGGATCACTTTTATTCCCTTTCTTAAAAATAGGATCTACATTAGCAATCCTCCAGTCGTACGGCACAACCCCCGAGTTTATCGATTGCTTAAAAATTCTCGCTAACGGGCTCGCAATTTCACACGCCAGTTCCTTTAATATCCTTGGATGGAGATTGTCCGGGCCCTCCGATTTTGTCCCATTAAGCTGTTCAAGTTTGGCCTCTAACTCAGTTGCGGTAATATCCACCTCCATATCCACGTTTATCATCCCTCCATCATTGCTAAACTCCTCACTAGTCTTATTAAAAACTGAGGCAAAGTACTTATTTAGATATTGGGCCATGCCTAGGTTATCCTTAACCTCCATTCCATCCTCAGTGTATAGCGGCCCCACTTCTTCTTTCTTTGTTTTCTTCTTATTTATGTGGCTGTAGAACCTTTTACTATTGGTTTTGATTCCCTTTGCAAGGTCCAGTTCAATGCGGCTTTTAGCCTTCCTCACTTTATCCCTACATGTTCTGACCTCACCAAGGTAGCTTCCCTTGCTAATCCTGCCTTTCTTCCACTCCCTGTAAGCTTTCTGCTTTTTTCTAATCCCCTCTCTGAGTTGCTTGCTCATCCAGCTTGGCCTACAACTCCTGCCCATGGTTTTTTTCCCCTTCCTTGGGATGCAGGCTTCCGACAATTTCTGCAGCTGCGACTTAAAGTAATTCCAGGACTCCTCCGCATTTAAATCCACAGGTTCCTCCGTCCAATCCACTTCTCTAACTAATTTCCTTAACTCTTTAAAATTAGCCCTCGAGAAGTTGAAAACCCTAATCCCAGATCTACATTTGTTTATCCTTCCATCTAGTTAGAACTGAATCAGCTCATGATCACTCGAACCAAGGTTATCCCCTACCACCATTTCTTCTACGAGGTCCTCACTGCTCACCAAAACCAAATCTAAAATGGCATCCCCTCTCGTAGGTACTTCAACTACTTGATGAAGAAATCCATCCGCTATCACATCCAGAAAAATCTGACCCCTATTATTCTTGCAAGCACTCGTCCTCCAGTCTATATCCGGGAAGTTGAAGTCTCCCATAATCACACATTTCCCCTTTGTGTTTACTTCATTAAAGACATTAAAGAGGTCTCTATCCATATCCCAATCAGATCCCGGCGGTCTATAGCACACCCCAAGCACTATCTCAGGGGAAGCTCTAGTCGCTTTTTTACCCAGTGTGATTTTTGCCCAGACAGACTCTGTCTTATCCATTCCATCGCTTCTTATTTCATTACAGTTAATCTCATCATTGATATACAAGGCTACTCCACCACCTTTGCCTTTCTTCCTGTCTTTTCTAAACAGCACATAGCCTTCAATACCTGCACTCCAGTCGTGAGTACTATTCCACCAGGTTTCCGTTATCCCTATAATATCCGGTTTCATTTCCTGCACCAGTAGCTCCAGTTCCTCCATCTTGTTACCTAGGCTCCTCGCATTAGTGTACAGACATTTTAATTTTTGGCGTTTGGCGTCAGTGACATTCTTTCCCCCGTCGTGCACAGACCTTCTACCACCAGCATCACCCGTTACTCTGGTTTCTACTCCCCTATTCCTCCTTGGATCAATTCTTTAGTCCGCAAGGGTATCCCCTCTCACTTTGTTTACTTCCCGCTCCAGGTTATATTCCGGCGTGGAGATCTCCTGAACATCTCCCAACCATCTCCTCCAACTTCCTAGTTTAAAGCCCTCCTGATGAGGTCGGCGAGCCTCCATCCTAGAATTCTATTTCCCTCCTTACTTAGATGAAGTCCATCCTGCTTCCCCAGATGACAGAACAAGGAGCAATGGTCTCAAGTTGCAGTAGGGGAGGTCTAGGTTGGCTATTAGGAAAAAATTTCACTAGGAGGGGGTGAAAAACTGGAATGGGTTACCTAGGGAGGTGATAGAATCTCCATCCTAACAGGTTTTTAAAGCCTGGGTTGACAAAGCCCTGGCTGGGATGATTAGTTGAGATTGGTCCTGCTTTGAACAGGGTATTGGACTAGATGATCTTCTAAGGTCTCTTCTAACCCTAATCATCTTTGATTCTATGATAAGTGCCTCAGCTCCTTACCTGTAAAATGGAGACTATAATACATCCCTGTATGAAGGGGACATTGTGAAGATGAAGGGTTTGATTCTGCTCCATCGAGGTCATTGGATGGAACATCAAGTCCCAGTTCATTAATGTTTGCGGGTTACAATGGAGGATATACAAATACCATGACAGATGGGATGAATACAGTTTCTTATATGAGTGGTCTCTTGACTTCAGTGTGTCTGCTCACGTGAATTACTTTACTCACATGCCATAGGGGTTGATGATCAAATCACTGAGCTGGATGCAAACTAGAAATCTTTAAAGATAAATCTGTATCTAATTCTCAGCCCACTGAGCTATCTTCGCCCCAAGCTTGTGGCTAATTTAATCCACTTGATGAGGTTTCTGTCCAAACCTATTTAACATTTTACGCCAGATACTCCAGCCACATCTGTTTACATAATAGTGTTTTTAGTAAGGGAAGCCTGAAACGGAGCAAGTTTAGCAGCTCTCTTATTTAGTGTCATTTGTTACTTTGTGTTGGACTTTATTCGCCCACATGCATCTCTATTTATGTTACTTTAGTACTCACATCGCAAAAGCAATGCCTTCCAACAGTTGAGTCTTCCTTTGTGCATTATCGTAAACTGCTCGCTTCCAAGTGACTCTTTCAGCTCCCTACAGAGGCAGATGAAAATTAGTTCCTAAGCAACAAACACTAATTTTAAAAAGAAATTGCTTGTAAATTCCAATAGATGAGTGGAGATACTGATTGCATTTTTGTGGTAGATAAACCTCGGCATTTGTCTACAGCTCCTGGTAGGTATCAAATATATTGTGCTTATAAAATGGTATAGGCTCTAGGTGCATGTTTGTTGAATGTATGGCAGTATATAAAATGTAATGTTGTTGTTAAGTGTGTGCCAGTAATGGATTAAATCTTAAATCTGAGAATTAGATTTCCCTATAAATCTTGGCACAGCCATCATAAGACTTCTGGAAGCCATATTTTAGCCTAATCACAGCATTTCAGGATTCTGGCTTTTGTTTGTCAGGAGACATGGGTAGAATACTCTGGAACCTGTGGCTCCTTGAAGACAAACTTTGGGAAGAAATCTGCATTATATGAGATGTTTGGAAATGAGCATGTATTCCAAATATTCATCTAAAATAAACATTCTGCCTATTGTAGGCTGAAGCCCTGTCTGGTTTACCCACAGTATAAAATACAGGAGTTAGAGATGCATTCATAGAATCATAGAACATCAGGGTTGGAAGGGATCTCAGGTGGTCATCTAGCCCAACCCGCTGCTCAGAGCAAGACCAGTCCCCAGGCAGATTTTTACCCCAGTTCCCTAAATGGCCCCCTCAAGGATTGAACTCACAATCTTGGATTTAGTAGGCCAATGTTCAAACCACTGAGATATCCCTCCCTCCTCTTAACATTAAACATGAATGGGGCAGCCTGAGGATTTAATGTGAGGTTGGGAGCTGAGAGAACTGGCTTCTATTCCAGACTTTTTCACTGATTCACTGGGTCACCTTCGATAAGTCTCTTTGACTCAGATTTTTAAGTGTCTGCTAGTTGTGGTTCCCACAGCAACTCCATTTAGAGTCAACAGGGAGGTGCAGGTTCTCAGCTACTTTGAAAATCCAGGTGTAAGTTGGGCACCCAAGTGGTAGGCCACTTGCTAAAGTTTGATATTTAACCTGTCCGTGGCTCAGTTCCCTCATCTGTAAAAAAAGGGGGAAAATAATGCTTATCCTCCTCTTTCCTCCCCTTAATTAATCATATTTATAATTTACTGCCAGCCTCACCCACTATGCACAGTGCAAACATAAAGGGAGAAACCATGCCTGTCCTAGCAGGCCTTTTAAAAAAACAAAACAAAAAAAAGGCAGATGAACGGACAAAGAGAATGATGATATACCCGTCCCCCCCACAAAACAGAGGGGAAATTGACTGAATAGGGAATCTGTGAAACTGATTATACATACAGTGCAAGATTGGTGGGCCAACTTCTGTTGGTGAAAGAGACAAGCTTTCAGGCTCACACAGAACAACAACTATACATACAGTGCTGGCAAGTAGGACTGATGGGAAAACAAAAATTCTGTGACAAAATTCAAGGTTTTGATCTGTGTTGGAACAAAAGCAAGGCCTTTCAAAATGTATCATGGCAAAAATACAAGACAGATATACGTGCACCCCAGAATAGTCACCTGGATGTGGGGGACTCCGGCTCTGCCTCTTTCTCTCCCCCATCTCTCTCTGGCCTAATGAATATTTAATTATTCATACAAAGCAAAACAGCTCCAACAGGAGAGAGGCAGAGAGACCCACTCCAGAATAGCCAATGGCTCAGTTTTCCTCTGATCTCCTTCAGTGCTAGCCATTTTAAATCTTAATTGTAACAAGGATAAGTTAACAAAATATTCAGACAGAAGTGTGATTTTTTTTTTCTATTGACTGTGTCCCTTTCATTCTGCCTCGGTGGCTGATACGCTGCAGCAAGGTGTTCCAATCCCAGTAAGTAACTTTTAGCGGAGCAGCGCAGCTGGGTTCTCCCAAGATTTCGTGGTGTGGTGAGAGTAAGCAAACAGATGCTCTCAGGGTGAACTGCGGAAGTGGAGCAAGATTGATATATGAGGAGGCTCTGAGTGAAAGCAATGCGCTGGATTGAAATGTAGAAAATGAAGCCATGCCGAGGCTGCCCACCTCTGATGTAAGACCTGATCCCGTTGAACTGATGTAAGTGAAGGTTCTTCAGTTATTCCAGGGAGGGTCTGATCCAGTCGACGGGATCAACTTTGCAAAGGAGGCCAAGGCCAAGGGTGAAATCCTGGCCCCACTAACATCAATGGGAGGTTTGTCGTTGACTTTAATGGGAGCAGAATTTAACCCTGGATTTCTAAGTGTACCGAGCACAAAACTGAGGCTCATTTTTCCAAAGTGCTTGACAACCAGGCACTACCATTGTGACACTTAGGTCTAGATTTATCTTCCAGAAATGTGGTTACTTCCTTGGGTGCCTAAATGGGAGTTGAGCTCTTCTGAATATTCTGACCTTAGAGAGAGTGTTTGCACAAACTGACCTGCCTACTCAAAACCAGTTTTCAAATGCCATTTTTATTAACTTTTTAAAAAATAAACATCTTCAGACAAAGCAGCTGATGGCAAACAGATGTTATATGGCTTATTAGCATTTAGCTCTCCTAGGTACTCAAACGGAGATGGATCTAGACAGATCAAAACCTCCCCAATATTTGTTTTAATGGATGGGCTTTCTTGAATTTGTTCACTCACTCAGAGGAAAATGTTAAGAAGTGAAAATGATTAATGAAGGCAATTGAATACCGAACATGTATGTAATCTAAGCCAAATCATTAGATGTTTATATGAAAAAATAATAGTGGCTACAGCTAAGCAAACCAGGATACTGTTTGCAATGGCTAGAAATCCTCATGCATACACTGGCCTGGAGTATTGCTACTGCCATGTGCAGTCAAGGTTAGGTCAGTAGAACTGCAAACAGTGTCAAACATGGTGGCAAACAGTAAATCCACTCTCAAGTGTTTGTAGGATTAATCCCAAAGATAGTCAGCAGATGGGAAGAAATTCGCTTTTACTCCCTGACACAAATTTGTAGTTTTGCATGATTCATTTTATAATGAGTGTTTTATGCGTTCCATCTGGGATTGGCCACTGTCGGATCAGAGGCGGCTCTAGGCACCAGCGCAGCAAGCACATATCTGGGGTGGCAAGCCACGGGGGGTGGCCTGTCGGTCGCTGTGAGGACGGCAGGCAAGGTGCATTCAGTGGTGCGGGAGGTCCGCCAGTCCCGCGGTTTCGGTAGCAATTCGTCGGCGGGGACGCTGAAGGCGCAGCACCAGGGTACCTCCTGCGGGCATGCCGCGGAATCTGCGTGACCAGTGGACCACCCGCAGGCATGCCGTTGAAAGCCGCCTGACTGCTGTGCTTGGGGCGGCAAAAACCATAGAGCCGCTCCTGGTCAGATATGATACCATACGAAATGGACCACTGGTCTGCACCGATGCAGTAATTCCTTTGTCCTTATGGTCTAAAGCAGTGGTTCCCAAACTTGGTTCCCATCTTGTCCAGGGTAAGCCCCTGGCAGGCCGCAAGACACTTTGTTTACCTGAAGCGTATGGCCTCTCACAGCTCCCAGTGGCCGTGGTTCGCCGTTCCCAGCCAATGGGAGCTGTGGGAAGCGGCGCAGGCCGGGCCACTGCTCCCAGCAGCTCCCATTGGCTGGGAACGGTGAACCACGGCCACTGGGAGCTGCGAACAGCCATACCTGCGGAAGCTCCAGGTAAACAAAGCATCTCATGGCCCACCCTAAACAAGCTGTGAACCAAGTTTGGGAACCCCTGGTCTAAGGAATACATCCTCAACTGGATGTGCTTTATTCTAACTGCTCCCATTAACTCTGATGGGAGTTATAGCTGCAAGTTCAGTGTCTCCCTACTAAAAAGAGCCAAATCCAAAAGATGTGCTGAACATCCCCACCTAGCACTGAGTTCCACTTAAGTCTGCACCCCTCTTTTGTAGCCTTTCTGCTAAAATGACTATGTTCCACTCCCTTTTGCAAGTTATAAAACCTCTTTCCCTTTGAAGAAGGCAGCATACCCTTTGGATTGGAAAATGCACAGAGGCCGTAACCAGGACAGGGACATGACATCTGACCACTGTAGTATTCACACTCTTGTGAGGACAAAACTGGGTTTTCCTAGACGTGATGCCCAGGTGGGGTGGAAACTGCCTGCTTGTACCTAGTTCCCAATTTTTTAGTAATGAACTGGGTGCACTGTCAGTATTCCAGGTATAAGGAACTCTCAGTACAACTACTTCAAAGTCACACTTATGTTAGCGCCTCCATACAGTGCAATGTATTAGTAGTCCTTGGTTGTTAGCATTGCTGATTTATCTGGTTACTGTTGTAGTATTCTCCAAAAGTAAACCAACCACGCTATTCTCATCCCATATAGTCTGTCTTAAAGTGCAATTGTGGTTTAAAAAAAAAAAGTACAACTAGCACCACTTTTTTTCAAGAGGAGATTTCCCCTCAATTCATATCTGCTGATTTTACTGTCCAAACCAAGCTTTTATTCCTATTAGCTGGTTTGGCTCTGCAGTGCTATGTATGAGGCTAGCTGGATTCTATTCTACCTGTTGCATCATCAGCACAATTATCTGATATATTTGAATGCAGAACCTATGCTGGAAATGAAGAAAGAACACAGCTGGATTTTCAGATCTAGCTTGAGTTTCCAGGATTGGCTCTAGGGCTGAACAGGGGGCAAGGGAAGATGGAGAATCTTTAGATTGTAAACTTAGCAAATCAGATGTGAAGTCATTGAGAGTGTGGGCCTAATTCACTTTTGCATTATTCCATTTTTATAGTGGAGTGACATCATAAATTTGAATGGAATTATTATTAGTCCAGTATAGAAACTGGAGTCCCACAGTGGTGAATCAGACCCAACAAATCCTGAACCCCACAATGCTGTTTCACAGGTACTTATCTGTCTCTAACCATCTTTGACTGTGCGTGTTAGCTCACAAGGGACACTTTGACACAAGGGACACTAATTTTAAATGAGAGGAACTCCTTCCAACCAAGGTAGCACCAGCTCTGATTTACCCACAGTAAAATCTCTCTTCTTTAGTCCTAATTTTTAAAGGATAAACATTCACTCGAGTGTGAATGGTCATTATTTCCACATCTTGTGTAGCACCAATCAGTTTGTAATTGCTACACAAACATTAAATAAAATCTGTTACTCCCCTTATGGAAAAATATAGAATTGGATAAAAAATGACAACCTTTCTATAGGTTTTGTATAAGATTGGCTAGAACTTAGAGTGAGAAAAGAATATCCTTCTGAGTTAAATTCTGTGATTGTTTAGCATTATTTCTGTAGCACCCTGCTGATTTCATTCCTGCTAACTTATTTCAGGTTTTTCCATAAGGGTTGTAACTCTGTGAATATGAGGCGGAAGGAGGGGGGTGGGGAAGAGGCAAAATATCTCAAACACTCCCCTGTTTTTTCTGCTTTAAAAAAATAAGTATAGGTGCCCAGGAAAACATGGCTGTCAACCCCCAAGCATCAATGACTGTTCTTTGTGTTAATCTTTCCATTTCCTGCAATTTCCAGTTCCAGGGTCAGCAGTTTAAAAAAAATCCTTAACTACTGTAAAATCATCTGTCATTTGATTTTCTCCCCCCGGTCTCTTAAAGAGTGTCTGCAATGAATTACCTCTCTGTCTGAAATGAATTACCATTTCATCCCACACAAACACACCACCATTAGCTGCCCCAAGCACAGTCTGGAACTATATTGCTCTTGTATGTTAAACAACAGACGAGCAACGGTGAGATGAAATTGATGATGTGAAACATTAGAATGCTTCAGTAAATCAGTTTCTCTTATGGCATGGACTTTACATGTAGCTTTCTTTTATAAAAAGAAAAAGATCATTAAGTTTCTTTTTGTCTGTCTACAATTCTGCTGTCAGTTACATGGGTACAATCCCGTTGGCCTCAGTGTAGAAGGCACACAAGACATTGACCAAATACTTTGGGGATGTAGAACCTTTCATTACAACAATCTTGGCTCAAATCCAGCCTAGCCTAGTGATGACTACATGGCCTTATAATCTGCCTGTTAAGCTGTGTGAAACAAGTGTCAGGGCCCCAGATTCATCTTTATTTGTCCGGTGTTCTCATCACAAAAAAACGCCACTGCTGAGTACTGATTGGGCAGGAGTAGCTAGCCACCATGTTGCTATTAGAGATGGTCCCTCTAGAACAGCATTGAAGCGTATCAGTGGAGTCGTATAGGAAGTTGACTGTGCTGTACATGAGTTGTGGCGAATAGAGGACTTCAGTTTCTTTGTTAGCCAGTCCCCGTACCCAAACACTAAAACTTTGTCCACTTGAGAAAGTGGACTTGCACTTAAATCAGTTTTCAAACCAATTTAGCTGAACAATTTCAATTGTCCATGTAGACATCATTATTGTGGTTTAAAAGTGGCTTACTGCAGGTTACCTTAAGTCAATTAGGTTTAACTAAACCAAAATAAGCTTCTCTTATATCAAAATAAGAGTATCTATACAGGAGTTTTCACTGGTTAACTATGTTGGTTTAAAAGCTGTTTCATGTTGTATTGAGGCAGCTTGAACAAGCCCTAAAAGCATTCATATAGTGGTTTCCAGTTCACACTTGTTTAACGAGACCGTTTAAAAACCACATTTTTCATGTAGACAAGACTTAAATTCCCTGTATACGTGTCTGAATGGAAATGGTTCAGCACAGATATTCGTGAGCCACCAAGGCATGCATGCAGTGATGCCTTAGCACTCCTTCCTGCTGAAATGGCTGTCACTCCATTCTCCTGTTCAGGAGCTGCTTCTCTTTAGGAGTGTGTGAGGGGTTTGTTTGATAAGCTCCTGTGCTGGAATATAGTGTAAATACAAATGATCACTCCTGGAGCTGTTGTCTGAGGAACATAAATCATGTCTGTAAGAGATGAAGGCTAAACCGTGCATGTGTTATTTCCGCTCAGATGTCACCCAAGAAATGCATAGAAATGAAAAGGGAATACATTACAACTATTGAAAGCAAGGCTGCGGCCATAAGGGTAGATGGGTTTCATCATTTTTTAATGTACAGGCCTTGTCAGTCAGCGGCCAAAAACAATAATTATGCCTTAAGAATGAAAGCCAGGAGCAGGTAGTCACTGGTGCTGAGGTTGTGTGGGGCTATCATAGTAAGTATCTTCACTAGGTTATTTGTAAGCTGGAGGGAAAGCCCTCTGTATGGCTCTGGCTGAACCCTCTCTTTATAACTGAGCTTTAGATTTCATCAGTGATTTATCAGTGGTAAATCAAGTGTCTCCAGAAGAGTTCCGTTAAACCACTGAGTATTAGAAATTCCATTGTATCAGTCAACAAGAAACAGAGTCTCTGTCCATAGAGTGGTGAATTATTTGGCAAAAGCTTAGTAGCTTAGGGTGATTGCCATTCTTTTCAGACAGAACATGAGCAATGATATTATCAGGCTCCCGTTTAAATACCTCCTACAATGCTTACCACATTATACCTGGTGATCACGCCGTCACCACTTCAAAACTCCACGTGTCCAGGTTTTTCCTATTATTGACTGTTTAAAGGAGAACAGTGTGTTGGTCTACTGGACTGGGCCTCTGGATTCTAGAGACCTGGGTTCTTGTCCTAGCTCTGCCGTGGCCTGTTGACTGACCTTGAGCAAGTCACTTCACCCCCTTGGACCTATAGTTTCCCTATCTTCAAAACACTACTCTGATACTGCTCTCCTTTGTAAACGAACTTTGAGATCTGCTGGTGAAAAGCACTCTGTAATGTCAAGTTGTTCTTCACAACGCTTTTCTGTTGAACTAGCTCTCCCATAGGACTTTTCAGGAAAAGCATGTAAGACATGTACAAATAAATCTGCAGTTAACTATTCCTGTTCCTTTTGTCACACTGCTCTAATGATCTAGGTATAATAGTACTAACTAATCTCAGGCCCGGTCTACACTGGGTGGGGTGGGGGGATTGATCTAAGTTATGCAACTTCAGCTACATGAATAACATAGCTGAAGTCAGCATTCTTAGACCTACTTACCATGGTGTCTTCACTGCAGTAAGTTGATGGCTGATGCTCTCCCGTCGACTCCACCTGCGCCTCTCGCCCTGGTGGAGTACTGGAGTCGACGGGAGAGCGCTCAGTGGTCGATTTATCGCTTCTAGATTAGACGCGATAAATCGACCCCCGCTGGATCAATCACTGCCTGTCGATCCAGCAGGTAATGTAGACAAGCCCTCACACTAAATAGCTGCTCAGTCCCCAAGAGACCAGTCATAAACCAATTTCTTTGGCTGAACTTTATGCCTACCTAGTCTCCCATCCAAAACGGTTATCCCCTGCCTTTATCCAGTTTTGTGTAGCTGGCATATTTAGGCATGCCCTAGAATACTTAATTTCATCAGGCATGGCTCTTAAGAATTCTCTCCCTAGCCCTCCAGACCCCATCCAATCCCTGAATGTTGTGACAGTCTGCCACAGATGCGCACTACACTGGATCATTAGGGTTTTGAAGGTGTTTACGTAATCATAAATACATTCGTCCCCAAGGGAAGGCATTTTTCATTCCCAATAACTTTAGAGACATGGATTCCTGAACTTTAAAAAGGCTCCTCTTCCCTATCCCCAAAATGCAAGGAGCGGGGGGGTTAATGAGGTCTTAAGTTCCTGTAGAAGGAGCAAAAAAAAAAGGGGCAGCTTATGTGTATAGGCTCGGAAGCATCTTTCAAGCTTAGCAAGTCACTTTCACATTGAAATACATTTCTGTATTTCTTTTCATGGGAGTTCTGTGGATATTAAGTTCTGGGCATCTTTAATATTCACATTGAGTGTACAGCAAGGCAATGTTACTTTCCAGTTACTCCCCTAATGACAGTGTCTGCTGAATCATCCAGTGTTTCTGTCTTAATCAATATAATTCATTACTGAAGCTCATTTTTCCATGAACAGTACTCTACATACAGTATTGTGGGGAGGTATTTTTGTGAAATTAAAAAAACACAACATATTGATTTCTCCAAAGCTGTAATGGGTTTGCTGTCCAGCACATAACACGGTAGCTCTGCTGCATTCTTAACTGTAGGGGCCTCGCATTCACAGAGAGGGAAATGCCCATTTAATTTTATATTATTTTGGGGGCACAGGGGTTGTGGCACAAATATCTTTTTTAAAAATACTTTAAAAATGACAAATGTTGTAATTGCTGGGGGTTTTGGTTCCTTTTTTTTTTTTTTAATTGCTTCTAGATGTTCTCATGAAAAGTGCCGGATTGACAGCCCTGAAGACTGAAGTTCTCTGCTTATCCTCAGATCAGATAGACCATAAGCAGTGGGCTTGTAAACTCTCTACCCTGCTGCATCAAAATGGCTCAACCCTGACATGGAAGGTAACACTGCTAGTTGTAGTTCAGTCTCCATGACCAGTCTCCAATCTTTCGTTTCTTTGCCAACTTGCTACCAGCTAATGTTAATTGTGGCATTGGTTTCTGTGTGGCATGCAGCTAGTTGATTTCTGGGAGACCACCAGTCTCATTTCACATAAGTGCCAGATTGCTAAGCTAACCAGCCCACTTTTGATCATTACTAACCTGTGTTGGATTTAAAATGGTGAAAGGATCCCCTGAGCCAAGCAGTTCGTCTCTGAGTTCTGTAAGTACTTGAGATTGAGCTGTTTACAAAAATGTGCAATATTTAATTAAAGTCAGCTACTGTAGCAGAGGTCTGGAGGGTAGCACATGTTATGGTGGGATCCTGTGAATGATGGACCTGTGAGCTTTCAACGCCACATGGCTATTGGTCAAAGAAGTAATTAAAGAGAAAGTTGAAACATGTAACTAGAAAAATTGTGATTCCTCAATCTACTACAATTCTTTGAAAATGTGAACAAAATAATGGATACTAGAGAGGCAGTGGATATTATTTATCTGGGCTTTTTAAAAGATGAGAGGCTATCAAGAAAGCGAAAAACATGTGGTCAGTGAGGCAAAGTACTGTGGTGGATCAGAAGCAGCAAAGAAACAGAAAATGCAGATTAGGAATAAATGCTTAATTCTCACCACAGCAAAAAGTTAGGAGGGGGTGCCACTGGTGGTGTTTAATATATTCTTTAATTACTCCAAAAGGGGGTGAATGGGAAGATGGCAACATTAGCAGATAACACAAAGGTATCGAGATAGTCAAGACTAGAGAAAAGCGTGAGGAATTCCAAAGTGATGTAACAAAGCCAGGTGAATGGGAGGTGAATTTTAGTTTTGACAAATGCAAGACAGTGCACTTCAGGAGGAATCCTTTGAGTTACCCATACACATAGCTGGATTCTAAATTAACTGCCACCACTCAGAAGAATGACCTTAGGCATCACTGTGGACAGCTCGCTGCATAACAGCAATCAGAACGGTAAAGGCTGTATAAAGACAGGGATTAAAAAATAATACTGCAAGTGTCCTAATGTCATTCTATTAAGTGATGGTAGGCCTTCATTTGGAATACTGCGTGTGGTTCTGTTCCATTGAAAGTCTGGCTGTCATCTTTCACATTAACACATTGTGCCTTCTCTGTAGGCGATCCCAGAATTGTCTTCTAAAAACAAAATAAACAGTGAATACCTGGACCAAAATTCACCAAGTGAGATTAATTCAGTAAAACACTGACCACCTTCCCCATTAATCTTGGGCTACATTGTCAGCCGGTGTGAATCGGTCTATTGAAGTCAATTTCCACCAACTGCAGATCTGACCCCAAGTGCTTTCTTTCATTTCATTTCATTGGCTATCTTTTTTTAAGCTGGTATTGATTCTTTCCCTCTTAGAAGGAGCATGGCTCTGTCACTTCTGAGTTTCCTTCTTGCAGTGCTGGGTGATGACTGTCTGTAATGTGAATGGAGTGTGAGAGGAGATGCTTATCAATCCATTTTATTTCCTTCTCACAGAGACACTTGTTTGAGAGAACGATTTCCTAACTTAGCCAAAAGAAGCTGCAAGCCTGTGCTTTTCAATTTGGTCTTTGCCTGGTTTTCAGGAATAATTAAAGTTGAGCGTTGTACTCACAGCCCATCAGCACAATAAGATCAGCATAGTAGAGACAAACATATTGATCAAACAGTTCAGCAAGAAAATTGTATGGAGATGGTGTACCCTGGCTGTAGTTAAAGCAGCAATGGCTACTATCTGTTTGAGAAACTTCACCGCCTACAGGCTTCTTCTTCTGTGAGATAGGTCAAGGATCAACAAATGTATTAGGTTCCTTTTTAAAGTGTTTTTCAACCTTGGGAGACAGACCAGACTAGTCCAAAGAGGGCAGAGAATAGGAGCAGTTGGGTAAGTGGAAGCTGTATGGCTTTTTGTTCCCCTGCTGTTGCAACCAAAGCAGAGTACAGTTGCTTGTATGTCACCACCTTATCTTTGTGTCCCTAATGCAAGCAGCTATGAGAGATGCTCATATGTAGCGGTTCATACAGCTGTCTACTGGCCCAAGCTTCTGATGTCTGTTCCGATGCTATTTGGCTTAGCCTCCAGAGCACTGGCAGTCTGGCATGACAGAACTAGTGGGGGATACCCCACCCTGAGGACCACCTAACTGAGTACTTAGTGGGGAATTGGAGAAAGAGCCACCTGGGTAGTAAAACACGGAAGGAAAGAAGGGAGGGAGGAATTAGACTAAGAAATATTAAATGAATGGAGACAGAAAAGGACAGTGTGTTGGCTGCATGCTGGGTTCCAGACACCAGTGGTATCCTTACCATGCAGAGTGTAAAATGGTTTGGGATCCCTCAGACTGGAAGGCTCTGCAGAAATGTAGTGGTTAGTGAAGGCTAATTCGCACCTCTGAGTCACTGACTTGAGTAGTCACTGTGGGTATGGAATTGCCTCTAGGCTCCAGTCCATACATGCTCACACTTACACACATAACCTTGCACACATAACTAGGGTTACCAGATAGCCACTGTGAAAAAATGGGTCAGGGGTTGGGGATAATAGTTGCCTTTATAAGAAAAAGTTCCAAAAAACAGGACTGTCCCTTTAAAAATAGGACATCTAGTCACCCTACACATAACTGTCTTTGTAGGACCTGAGTCTGCTCTCATGCACCCCTGTCTCAGTCGTATAACTGCACTGACAGCTGGAGTCACTCCTGATTTATATTGGGATGAGTGAGCCTTTGGATTTTTGGTTTTTTATGTTAAAAATATAAGGAGCCCATTTGAAACGTCGTGTTTTAGACCCAAATTTGACAGCAATTCCTGTGTTTTAAATATATAAGGAGAGATTTAACCCTAACAATCCATTGCTTGTGGCATTTCCTTTTTTAAAAAAGTGCTGGCTGTTATCTGCATAAGATCTTGCAAAAACAAACTGTTACGTTGCCCTCCCATTGCTGGTTCCTTAGCAGCAGCTGACCAGACACCACAGATTGCCAGTGCTGTACTGATATCACTGGTGTAACAGAGATATTTAGGCAGAATAAGGCATAATGGAAGCTTAAGATCTTGTTAACCAATGATAACAAAAGAACCATGTTAGTTTTAGCTCCATTAGCAGCACAAGGAAAATAATCTGTCACTTTTTCTTGACTAGAAGGCTATATGGGGGAGGTCATATAAAACATTGACATGAGTGGTGATGACTCAGCCTTCTTTATGCGTCATCAGGTTTTATAGACTCTAAATAAGAGATTGGTTGGTATTGGTGTTTAATTTGGAGAATTTATCCTTGCCAAATCCCCTTTTGAGGAAAGGTTGTATTATTATGACCCTTTTACTGATGGGGGATCTGATGGGGACACAGAGAGGTATGACTTGTCCAAGCTCACACAGGAAGTCTTTGGCAGAGCCTAGACTCTGGTGTCATAGTAATAATTAATAGCCCAGATCTTCTGGATCTCACACCTGTGTCTTAACCGTAAGGTCATCCTTCTTCTTTTGAGCTGTATCCATTCTATTCGACTTTGGTTTCTCTCCCCTGAATGAGGTATAATGCAGAATTTTATTTTTGTGACCTAAAAACTTTCCAGAAATACAGAGCTGCCGAGTGATGTTAATACAAGTCTGATATTTAATAAATTTGTTCTGTTGTAATTGAGAACACAGCCACTATAAAGGATAAATTCAAATGTTTAATCTCATGTAACCTTTTAAAGGCTATCACAAGATGGTATATACAAGATATGCCACCTTGGTCCACTTGATTTGCAAATCTATGACCATTCCCTATCTCAATAAAGATAAAACCCTGTGAGTTTTATTTTGTGCTCTGTTGCACTGATGTAAGCCTGGTTTATCCTACCATAATTGAGAGCAGAATTTGTTCCTGTGTATTCATTTTACCCAGAAAGGTTGGTATTCCTTTGATGTAACAGGTACTCAAAGATAGATCCATAGCTGGAAATGAAGGGCCTGATCAAGTCTGCAGTTGAAAAAATTGGGGCTCGGTGCAGGTATCAGGGTCTATCCATTCAGGTCTGATTGCAGGATTGGACCTTAATGTGTAAGGGAAGCAAGGGAAAAAAAAATAAACTAAAGAGTGTATTTGGCTTCTCTTACAAGATACAGTCTCTTAAGTAACAACATTCAGCGATCCTGAAATTGAGTGAGGGCCCAAATTATTGGCTCTTGAGTAAGAGGAGAAATCAGTGGTAATGGGCTACAAAGCTTTTCCTCTCTGGGCGGCCCTTGGTCCAGTTCCAGCCCAGGTCAAAAGCTATCAAGACTTACCTACCATCTGACAGCTGTTCGTTGGATTTCTGTATGTTATTGGTTGGTGTTTTTAGTCCAGACACCATTACAATATGCGCCGTTGCTGGCAATCTCCACAAAAGGACAGAGATCGAGCAGATCTGGAGGCTGAACTCTACAAGTAGTTCTTCCGTGTCAGGAATAAGGTGAATTAGTGGGGCATTGTGAGGGGAGCTTGCCCTGCCCGTGTGTATGC
This sequence comes from Gopherus flavomarginatus, assembly GCF_025201925.1. Classification (NCBI taxonomy): domain Eukaryota; kingdom Metazoa; phylum Chordata; order Testudines; family Testudinidae; genus Gopherus; species Gopherus flavomarginatus. The sequence continues at coordinate 356,637,345 of NC_066617.1, forward strand.
TGTCCCTGGGCTGTAGCTAAACAGAGCTTCAATCTCCCAGGCTGGAAGCCTGGCACGTTTCATCTGGGATTTTCTGCACTCAGTGTCCCCCACTGGCACCCTCCTCTTGTCCTCTCTGTTTTGTTTTAGTTGACCACTGTACCTTTGAGACCTCTTTCCCCTCAACCCACACAGGAATCAATTAGTTTCCTCTTGTGGGACCTTTTAAGGGGCCTCACCTCTTCCTACTGAGGTCAAATATGCTGATACTGAATTCACTTTTTTATTGGAGTGGGGAATCTACATTAAATGCTGCTCTCAGTCCTTAGTTACAAAATAGGGGCTAGATTGCAAACCTCTCAGGCAGACTGATGAGTAGTTCCTCAGGCAGTTCCTCCATTGTGCACCAGGTCAAGTAAGGGGCTCCGTAGCCAGCCCTCTTGATAACCCATATGTTAGCGTCTAGCAAAAAAACAAATGCAAGAATCTTAGGGGCCAGTCCTTTTAGGTGCAGAGTGCCCACAGAAGTCAGCATCTCTCAGGAGTCGCTCAGTGCCTGTCATGATCAGTGAGCCTTTTGTGAGACAGGCACCTTTAGTACTTTCCCCTGGGATTATTAAATAGAAATCTCTAATCCAGAAAACATTTCCAATATTAAATTTAATTCAACGGCTCGATGTCAGCCAAGATAAATAGGGTATGGAAGGAGAGAAAGAAATTCTGGAAACAGCATGTGCGTACTGAACACACATCTGTTACTCAAGCTATGTCTGTCACTCAAAAAGACATCATCCAGCAAACCCGCTCAACCAAATCTCATCTCAACTGATCAAGGAGAGCAGCTCTTTGGGTGGCGTGGCTCTTGCTTGTGCTGTATAACGTTGAGAGCCTATTTTCACTTCCCCCTGAAATCAGTGGATGGTTTCCTTGTTGCCTTCAGTGAGAGTTAGAGGAGGCCCCAAGTGTCTCCTTGTTTTATGCAAAGGAAAAACAGCCTATCACATTTATTTCTTCACTTTTTATTTTTAAAGTTTTGTGTCAATTTTCAACCAAAGTGAATGGTTACATGCCACAGACCATGTTTTTCCTTTGTAATTAGCATAGACAACATGCTGTGGAAGTTTCAAAACTATGCTAATGTGAGAATTGATTTCTTATGTGCAAGTTGGAGCACAAATATCTTGTATTTATTTCTTTTCATTTTCTTTTTGCAAGTAGTTGGGATTAAAATAAAAAATACTTAGGAAGTAAATATTTTCAGAAGACTTCTCCATGCATCTTTACTTAAAGAAACCTTAGCTAACTGCATTTTCAGACTGGCTTCTTGTGACTTTCGTTATCTTAAAAATATCTTATGCTGTGCTATAAATAACCAGCTGAAAGGAAGGTGATGCTTCACACAGAGGAGGAAAAAAAGCAGCGGTGGTTGTCCTTAATCATGTTCAAACACAAACATCAAGAATGAATGGGGGTCCCTCCATGCATTTTCAGGCTGAGCAGAATGGAATAAATCCATGAGGATTTAGATTTGAGCTCATGGTGTCAACGTGCATTATTGTGGGGTCTGAAAGATGCTCTGAGGTATTTGTAAATAACCAAATGAAACAACTCCCTTCAGTATGGCAGTCTGTCCCCTTCTAGTACAGTTTCTTGAGGGGGAGGGAGTCTGGGAACCTGGGTTCCCTTTCCAGCTATGCTACAGAATCCCTTTGCGACCATAGGCAATTAACTTGAAACTTGATCTTCCAATGAGTCGGGTCTGTAAATCAGCATGTTGTCATATGTACCTACTCTGGACATGCCGTCACTGCAAATGTGCATGCAGATTTTGTATCCGAATACATGATGACCATTTTTGAGTCCAGTTGGCTGTTTGCCAGGAGCAGCCAGTTAAGAGCCCCAGAGAGGGCATTCCTGGGTAGGGCAAGTGTACAGCCATAGCTCTGTCCTCTTCATTCTAGGAAGACTACGGCAGAGGGACTGCTGGGTATAACTCCTGTATTGTCATCGCAAGGGACCTACTCCCTGTGGTGCCTCCCTCGCCTCTGGAGATGTTATGCGTAACACCTCCAGGCATGGAGGCTCAGGCAAAACATCTCACTCAGTCTCCTAAGAATTATAACTGAGTTTGTACATCTTTAAAAAGCATAAGAAATCCTTTGTTGTTTTGCTGTAATAATCATGCAGAGCATGCGTGTGGCATTAGCCTCTTTTGCTACTGTGCCAACAACATAGTTGTAGCAGAGAATATCTACACAGATATTGTACAAGCTACCATGTAAGATTTATTGCTAAATCTCACTGAAACTGTTTTTCCTGTTGAGTTTGAAACCAGACCCTAAGACGATTTTTCTGCAAACTTCATCGGGTCTTTGCATGGGTCTTGTGAAACACACAACTGATACTGTCTCATCGCTACATGATGTAGCACACATGTTCGTTTTTATCAGTTTGTCATTCTACAAGTAGATCACTTAATTCTGATGACGTTAAAATGAATTTTGCTTTCTTTCAAACATGCAACAGTTACCAGCTGATTAAGGAAAACGTTACCAAAGACCATTTAAATTAATTTTAATGCATGTGTGTTCTGTATTGGTTTAGTTTGAGGGCACTTTTAAACAAATAGCATTGTCATTGTGAACCTTAATTATTAATAGATTAATAGATAAATGGATTAAAAAGTTCAGTATGGCTTTGAGAACAACTGCTAGTGGCATAAAAATTAGGTGCTTGGTATTAGTAATGCTAATAAATGGCAAAAGGAAAGCACTTGGAAGAATGATGATGTGGCAGCTGAAAGGTCAATGAGGACAATTTTCTCTCCTTTGCCCAAATGTGTGTTGAAAATCAAGATGTTTCTGTGCTTTAGGTGGTTCTCTACAAAAGATACGGGTTGTGTTGATCCTAAAGGGTAAAAATGGCAGCTCCACTGCGCCCCACCTGAAAGCCTGCATATTTAATAGGCAATTCATGAAAAATTCAACAAGCACATTGAACGTGTTCTAGGAGTGAGGCTACACGAAGACCAGCACGTACATCTGCAGAAGCAAGCTTTAGGCAGAAATGGAAAAATATTAGTGATGGGAGAACTTCTTCTTAAAAGGCCTGGAGGTCTGCATCAGTTTGGACAACATCAAAACTTTATCAAAGTTTTTAGTCTGTCTTTGCAAAACAGGTCTGGAAATCCCGGGATGTCAGGCTCCCTAGTGAGTCTTCTGCCACTTGGTCAATTTCATCCAGGACCAGCAATGATTGCAGACTCATGGGGCTAGATTCTGATTTCAGTTGTACTGGTGCAAGTCTACAGTAACTCCACTGAGTTGAACTCTGGATTTACAGGGATGCGAATGAACTCATTGGTGTTACTCCAGATTTAGAACAGTGTAATTGAGATTGGAATCTGAAGGGAGATTTTCAAAGACATGAATGGGAGTTGGATGCCTACGTCTCGTTTGTGCTTTTGAAAATGAACTGCTGGTCTGTTAACTCAAGCCAACTCTTGTTTTAATTGGCCTTGATACCATTTGAGATATAAATACCTACCCTGTGTATGGGACTCTTCTGTAGCAGTGTCTCCTTGGAGTTAGGGTAAGTTCTTAGAAATGGTTTAAAGCTTGCATTATGTTAAACAAAAGCACTTTAAAAAGCTGAGAACTTGAGAACAGAGATTTTATGCAGATACTTCTATTCTTCCACTTGACCTTTGTCTGTAATGCAGACGGCCTTCAAAATGATGTGAACTTCACTAAAAATCAGTTTTAGTCCTTGTTAGAAAATAGTCTTTGTCACGTAAAACCCCTTTGATATACATTTCAGTAACATTATATTAGATTCTTTCTTTTCCAGAGATGGACTGAATTTTGTTTCACTTCTGGAGGGGATTTAAGTTCCCTCAGGTCAGGGGTCAAGGTTATGAAAAGTCAGCATTGTACTTACCCCTTCAGCTAAATTATTAATAGTCTGATTAGCAATCTGTCTGAGGTAGAAATGTTCAGGCACAAAATAGTGTAATTACTGTATGGTGTGTTGCATCCTGGAAATCTCATCACTTGTGTAATTTAATGCTGGAGAGAACAAAGCACTTGAGAATACATTACAGGGTACAATCACAGTGACTCTGAAGTTGGGAAGGGATGTGCATCCTGACCTAATATGTCTTTTTCACCTCTATTATCAGTGACTTTTAGCAACATCATCTCTCATGTGTCAGATAAGTTTCTAATTAGTGGCTCTCCCAAACCTTCCTCCCTCTAAAAGGAGCCCCCTCAAAAGATGAGTCAAGCTGGTTTAGAGGTTAACCTGCCATCCTTTCTGTCTTGTACTGTGAGGAGAAAAGTATAGAATACCTGTGCTGGAGGATTTGCCAGAAAAATTACTCTGTTCAGGAAACAACCCACTTTTATGTTAGATTAGCAAGAGGAAGCTGGATGCTTAGTGCTACCTTAATGACCCCTTGGCCCCTTAGTCTCAGAAGACTTGAAGAATGTGGTAATGGAATTGTGTAATGTTTTTCTCCTTTTATTTTATTTCTTTTGCTTTTCAGAACACAACTAGCACCCGTTTAGGCTGGTTTTACATTCATTGTATTCATGTGCCTATCTTGCTTCTTCATTTTCTAGTGGGTTGAACTGATGTTAATCAAGAAGACTCCAGCTTGCCTTCTTCCTTGCTGTCTACAAAATTTTACATAAAGTAATAGAGTTGGAAGATAGGTTGTGGCCCAGCATGCCGAGATTGGGGTCTTGTCAAAAGAAAGAAAAGCCGAGAGAAACTTTGATCAGAACTCAGTCTCCTGAATCAAAATGACAGCTAGCGTCACTGGATTTCAGAAAGGCAATAAAAAGCTGTGGGCCCTATTGGGATAAATTGCTTGCTTCTCTTCATGCATAGCGATGTCTATTGTGATGTCTATTGTAATCTCTCTCTAACTGTGTAACTTACTTGCCAGAAATTCTATACAAGCGAGCATGGGGGTAGGCATTGTTCTCATGTCCAGTTTAAGACACATGCTCTCCTAGAAGGTAGTGTAAATCAACATGCATAATCGTCATGTACCAAGTCCACAAGTGCCGCTCATGGCCACAAGCTGAGCTGTATCAGAAGTTGAACTTTGCATGTTCCATTTTATTTCTTGGAGCGATTTCCTCTTCTCGGAAGATACCACCTTTAGGGCTCACTCCTGCCCCACTATGAAGTCAACAAAACCTTTTTGCCCACCTTTTAATTGGTGACAGGACCTGGACCCTTCATTCATAATGCAATATAATGTAGGCTTAATTGATTTGTCACTTACTGTGCTGCTTGGATAGAATCACCTGCGTTGTATGCACCTGCTTTAATGAATGTAGAATGACAAAGCTAGTGTTTCTTTCATGGAACTTGTGGTGTAGAATACAATCAATTAGCACTGTGATCACCTCAGTTTAGTTAGTACATGTTCCCCCCAAAACCCTTTACAAAAGAATAAGGACCTATATCTATATGCACACTTAAGGGATTAGAGTCCTCTTACTGGAATTGAGAGAATCAGAGTGCCTGATCCAAAACACCACCATCACCACCCCCATAAACTTGGAAAAAAGTGCTGGTTCCAACTTCAATCCCAATATGAACTTTGCAGTTTGGGCCTCCTATAATGGACTGAACAAGCTCTCACAAGGTTCATATTAAATTCTGCATCTGAGTTCAAAAGTTTGGGTCCAATCTGAAAATGGACTGAACAAAGCAGTGGAAAAAAATATCATAGCTGATCTAATAGGTCTTTTCCATTACTGCTATCTCTGGTTCTCTGAACCCGCAACTAAGCATTCATGTAAACAGGGGAGTTTCAGAGGGAGTTCTGTTGGAGGAGCAGGTTTTTGTAGTTTGTGGATTGTATTGTGTAGTGTGTGTCTGTGTGTGTGTGTGTGTGTGGAGGCTGCCAGGGGCAGTGTGCTGGGAGAGCAGCGGAGCCCTGATAAGGGGGTGGGGCTTACCTGATTAGGGGTCCTATAAAAGTAGTCAACCAGTCAGGCAGCTGCAGCGGCACAGCAGCCAGCAAACAGAGCAGTTTCAGAGGGAGTTTACAGGGGGAGGTTGCGGGGGAGACTTAGACAGAGGAACTGACAGGCTAGGTAAGGGATTGGGTGGTGGTCTGGTGCCTGCTGGGGGTTTGTGTTGTGTTGTGTTCCTTGGACTACCAGGCTTTAGGTGGGAAGGCTATGACTGATACAGAGGTAGCAGAGAAAGACACAATGAGGATGACTGGATGTGGAAGCTGCAGCATGTACATGATCTTGGAGGGGGTACCTGAAAAGAGTTTCGTCTGCATGAAGTGCTGCCTGATAGAGCTGGTGGAAGAAAAGATCTGAGGACTGGAGATGCAGGTGGAAACTCTGGTTGAGTTTAGAAGGGGGTTTGAGCAGATGATGGAGCACAGACACAAGGGGGCTGAAGGGATAAGCTCAGACGTGCAGATGGAAGCAGAACCAAAGAATTCAGAGGAGAGACTACTGGGTGAGGAAAGTGGACGGTGGAAGCATGTAACTAAGAGAACCAGGCAGAGGAAAAGACGGGCCAATGAAGGAGAAATAGAACTCAGGAACAGGTTTGCAGAGTTGGAAAATGAAGAAGGGGCACAGCAGGTGGTCGCTGGAGAGAGGGCAAGGAAAAAGAGAAGAGCTGATAGTCCTGCGAGAGGAGGGGAGGAGTCAATGGAGGAAACACCAAATATAAGCCCCAGGAGGATTGCAAGGGTGAACAGGAATCGAGAGGACTTGCAGCCAGTGGGCGCAGGGGATAGACCGGAGAATCACACTGTCACCAGGAAAAGGCAGGTCTACGTGATTGGAGACTCCTTACTGAGAAGAATAGACAGGCCTGTAACTAGAGCTGATCGGGAGAATAGAAAGGTGTACTGTGTGCCGGGTGCTAAGATACGGGATGTGGACCTGAGGCTGAAAAGGATCCTAGCGGGAGCGGGAAAGAATCCGTTGATTGTCCTTCATGTGGGAACGAATGATACGGCTAGATACTTTCTGGAATGTATCAAGGGAGACTATGCCAGACTGGGGAAGACGCTTAAGGAAATCGAGGCTCAGGTGACGTTCAGTGGGATTCTGCCGGTTCCTAGAGAAGGGCAACAAAGGTGTAACAAGATTATGGTGATCAACAGATGGCTCAGGCAGTGGTGCTATAAAGAGGGCTTTGGGATGTACGGCCACTGGGAAGCATTTACGGACAGAAGACTGTTCTCTCGGGATGGACTTCACCTGATCAAGGAGGGAAATAGACTTCTAGGATGGAGGCTCGCCGAACTGATTAAGAGAGCTTTAAACTAGGAATTTGGGGGAGATGGTTGGGAGATGTCCAGATCTCCACGCCGGAATTTAACCTTGAGAGGGAAGTAAACAAAATAAGAGGGGATACAGCCGTGGACAGAAGAATTGGCATAAGGAGGAAGGGTATTGTAGATACCAGTCTAACAGGTGATGCTGGTGGTGGAATGTCTGTGCCTAACAGGGTAAAGAATGTCAGTGAAGCCAAACGGCAAAAACTAAGATGTCTGTACACTAATGTGAGGAGCCTAGGGAACAAAATGGAGGAACTAGAGCTACTGGTGCAGGAAGTGAAACCGGATATTATAGGGGTAACAGAAACATGGTGGAATAATAGTCATGACTGGAGTACAGGTATTGAAGGCTATGTGCTGTTTAGGAAAGACAGAAATAAAGTCAAAGGTGGTGGAGTAGCATTGTACATCAGTGAGGAGGTTAACTGTAAAGAAATAAGAAGTGATGGAATGGACAAGACAGAGTCTGGGCAAAAATCACACTGGGAAAGAAAGCTACTAGAGCCTCCCCTGAGATAGTGCTTGGGGTGTGCTACAGACCGCCGGGATCTGATTTGGATATGGATAGAGACCTCTTTAATGTTTTTAATGAAGTAAATACTAATGGGAAATGTGTGATCATGGGAGACTTTAACTTCCCAGATATAGACTGGAGGACAAGTGCTAGCAAGAATAATAGGGCTCAGATTTTTCTGGATGTGATAGCAGATGGATTTCTTCACCAAGTAGTTGAAGAACCAACAAGAGGGGATACCATTTTAGATTTGGTTTTGGTGAGTAGTGAGGACCTCATAGAAGAAATGGTTGTAGGGGACAACCTTGGTTCAAGTGATCATGAGCTAATTCAGTTCAAACTAGATGGAAGGATAAACAAAAATAGATCTGGGACTAGGGTTTTTGACTTCTCAGGGGCTAACTTTAAAGAATTAAGGAAATTAGTTAGGAAAGTGGATTGGACTGAAGAACTTGTGGATCTAAATGTGGAGGAGGCCTGGAATTACTTTAAGTCACAACTGCAGAAACTATCAGAAACCTGCATCCCAAGAAAGGGAAAAAAACCATAAGCAGGAGTTGTAGACCAAGCTGGATGAGCAAGCATCTCAGAGAGGTGATTAAGAAAAAGCAGAAAGCTTACAAGGAGTGGAAGAAGGGTGGGATTAGCAAGGAAAGCTACCTTAGTGAGGTTAGAACATGTAGGGATAAAGTGATAAAGGCTAAAAGCCAAGTAGAGTTGAACCTTGCAAAGGGAATTAAAACCAATAGTAAAAGGTTCTATAGTCATATAAATAAGAAGAAAACAAAGAAAGAAGTGGGACCGCTAAACACTGAGGATGGAAAGGAGGTTAAGGATAACCTAGGCATGGCCCAATATCTAAATAAGTACTTTGCCTCAGTCTTTAATAAGGCTAATGAGGAGCTTAGGGATAATGGAAGGATGACAAACGGGAATGAGGAAATGGAGGTGGATATTACCACATCTGAGGTAGAAGCCAAACTTGAACAGCTTAATGGGACAAAATCGGAGGGCCCAGACAATCTTCATCCAAGAATATTAAAGGAACTGGCGCATGAAATTGCAAGCCCGTTAGCAAGAATTTTTAATGAATCGGTAAACTCAAGGGTTGTACCGTACGATTGGAGAATTGCTACCATAGTTCCTATCCTTAAGAAAGGGAAAAAAAGTGATCCGAGTAACTATAGGCCTGTTAGTTTGACATCTGTAGTATGTAAGGTCTTGGAAAAAATTTTGAAGGAGAAAATAGTTAAGGACATTGAGGTCAATGGTAATTGGGACAACTTACATGGTTTTACTAAAGGTAGATAGTGCCAAACCAACCTGATCTCCTTCTTTGAGAAGGTGACAGATTATTTAGACAAAGGAAATGCAGTAGACCTAATTTACCTCGATTTCAGTAAGGCATTTGACATGGCTCCACATGGGGAATTATTAGTTAAATTGGAAAAGATGGGGATCAATATGAAAATTGAAAGGTGGATAAGGAACTGGTTAAAGGGGAGACTACAACGGGTCGTACTGAAGAGTGAACTGTCAGGCTGGAAGGAGGTTACTAGTGGAGTTCCTCAAGGATCGGTTTTGGAACCAATCTTATTTAACCTTTGTATTACTGACCTTGGCACAAAAAGCGGGAATGTGCTAATAAAGTTTGCGGATGACACAAAGCTGGGGGGTATTGCTAACACAGAGAAGGACCGGGATATCATACAGGAAGATCTGGATGACCTTGTAAACTGGAGTAATAGTAATAGGATGAAATACAATAGTGAAAAGTGCAAGGTCATGCACTTAGGGATTAATAATAAGAATTTTAGATATACATTGGGGACACCTCAGTTGGAAGCAACAGAGGAGGAGAAGGACCTTGGAGTATTGGTTGATCACAGGATGACTATGAGCCGCCAATGTGATATGGCCATTAAAAAAGCTAATGCGGTTTTAGGATGCATCAGGCGAGGTATTTCCAGCAAAAATAAGGAGGTGTTAGTACCGTTATATAAGGCACTGGTGAGACCCCACCTGGAATACTGTGTGCAGTTCTGGTCTCCCATGCTTAAGAAGGATGAATTCAAACTGGAACAGGTTCAGAGACAGGCTACTAGGATGATCCGAGGAATGGAAAACCTGTCATATGAAAGGAGACTCAAAGAGCTTGGCTTGTTTAGTCTAGCCAAAAGAAGGCTGAGGCGGGATATGCTTGCTCTTTATAAATATATCAGAGGGATTAATATTAGGGAGGGAGAGGAATTATTTAAGCTTAGTACCAATGCAGACACAAGAACAAATGAGTATAAACTGGACACTAGGAAGTTTAGACTTGAAATTAGACGAAAGTTTCTAACCATTAGAGGAGTGAAGTTCTGGAACAGCCTTCCAAGGGGAGTAGTGGGGGCAAAAGACATATCTGGCTTTAAGACTAAGCTTGATAAGTTTGTGGAAGCGATGGTATGATGGTGTAGCTTAATTTTGGCAATTGATCTTTGATTATCAGCAGATAAGTATGTCCAGTGGTAAGGATGGGATGTTGGATGGGATGGGATCTGAGTTACTGCAGAGAATTCTTTCCTGAGTGCTAGCTGGTGAGTCTTGCCCACATGCTCAGGGTTTAGCTGATCGCCATATTTGGGGTCGGGAAGGAATTTTCCTCCGGGGCAGATTGGCAGAGGCCCTGGAGGTTTTTCGCCTTCCCCTGCAGCGTGGGGCATGGGTCACTTGCTAGTGGATTCTCTGCAGCTTGAGGTCTTCAAACCACAATTTGAAGACTTCAATAACTTGGACGTAGGTTAGGGGTTTGTTATAGAAGTGGATGGGTAGGGTTCTGTGGTCTGCTTTGTGCAGGAGGTCAGACTAGATGATCTCATTGGTCCCTTCTGACCCTAAAGTCTATGAGTCTATGTTTGAGCCCTTCAGTCAGTAGCAGTTTTGTAGCTTCCACTCTTAGCACCGTTCTTCCATGCTCCAAGGATCTACAACTTTGTCCAAGTCACTGATCTTAAACCACTCTTTTGGTATAAGACTTGGCTTGAGCTGGAGTTCACGTATCTCCCCACTATGCCAGTAGGGTGTTTTTTCTGACAGATGATTTCTAACCATTTTTTTCCAGCTGACCCTTGAACTTCTGTAGGTCAGCACTGCGCATCCCAATAAGTTTGGCTGAAGGTTAAACCATTAGTTTCTGTGACATAACCAAAATGCAAAAACCTGCGTTTTTCTGGAGTAAGTTGGGAGCTAGACTTCTTCTGTCTAATGTTTAGAGTTTTAACCTAATGTTCATAAATCTTATTGATCTATCGATCTATCTTTGAGCTTTTGCTTGTTTGTTTTTTGTTTCCTCCTTGATGCCAAAAAATTCTGCTAGAGAAAACTTAAAAGAGATCATTTGTCTTGGCGAAAGTGTGAGGCTACCTGCTGAGAAGCCTTCCTGCGGGACAGCCCTATGTGGCAGACTTCTGTGCTGAGAATTCTATCTTGCCATTTCCCAGGCTTTCTCTGAGGAAATTGCTATGAATGAAAACTCAGCAAACCAAGAAACCACCCAGGAAAATTTTCTAGAAGACACTGTCCCACAAACTCCATACTTTCAAGGACTCCAGTGCAAACAGTTAAATTTTGAGGACTTTTTGTGCACCATTATTACAGATGCTGAATACAAACTAATATTAATTCAACCAGAACTGTTTAAACATTCTTCTTTAAGCATTCATCTGTAAGGTGCACCAGTTTTAAGCTTGATAATAGTACATCTCATCATCTGTTGAGTGAATTAATACAGGGTTTAATTCTCCAAGGCACCTTCTAGGGGTCCTTCCACATAACATCTGAGATCATCCCATGGAAATAAAACCTGGATATGACTATTCTTGAATAACAATATCTTTTCATTTGTTTATCGTGAGTGTAGTGCTGTTGGAAGGTGCTGCATTGATGGTCCTGGAACCTGGTGTTTATTCACAGAATGGGTACACACATGGGTGGAGCTTCCTCACACCACTCTGCCAGTGTGCCTTTACCTTGCAAGAGGGTAGTTACCACATCCATCTAATTACTGATATATTAAAAAGACATGATCCGTGCCCCTACAGAGCTTACAGTCTATTTAATCCTTGTTTTGTCTGTTGCTATGGACAACAGTCCCTGTGGTACTTGATTGCGCATCTGAATGCATTTCATATAGGCCATTGAACTCCTATTAGAAAGTAGTAATTTCTATCAAGTATCAGAGGGGTAGCTGTGTTAGTCTGGATCTGTAAAAAGCGACAAAGAGTCCTATGGCACCTTATAGACTAACAGATGTATTGGAGCATAAGCTTTTGTGGGTGAATACCCACCTCTGGTTATTGCAGTTATTACTGATGGGTGCTGGCTTTCAACTAGCAACTCAGAAATGAAATTCTCACTATCTTATTACCAGTCCACTGAGTTCTTCCATCATCTTACTTGTACAAAACCTCATGTTAAAATTCAGGCCTCCGGAAGAGTCTTGGGTATTTGTGTATCTTGCATTGAATATCTATGCGAACAACATGTTCTTCCAGAAGGATTAACTGCAATCTTATTTTGATAAATGGGCCAGAGTAGGATGACAGTATGTGTTTTCTAGAAGCGAAGTGAGGTGCCATTACCTTGAACACCACTGAAATAAAAAGAGAGAGAGACACTAGTAATTCTCTTGGATTAATTTCTAAGATCAACATAGATAAGGAACTCTCTTAGACATGGCTTAAAATTACATATAATGAGCGTGGGGAGGAAGAGATGGTTATATCTCAAAGAGAAGTTACCATGATTTTTTTTGATAGGCTCCCAATTTTTCAGATGAGGAAAAGAAATATTGCAAAAGAGGGTGTTCCTTATTTAACCTTCTCAGCTAAATTAGGTGGGTTTATATTCTCTAGCCTGCTTAGATTGTCTGCCAGCAGTGTCAGCTGAAGAAGATCAAAAACATCTCAAACCACATGAATGATTTAACCTAAAATCACCCACCTTTCATGTATCAATTTGAATCTCTGCAAAACCAGGTTAACCAGTTACCATCCTGCAACCACCATGCATTTTGGTACTATTCAGCATGGCCACACAAGTCATTGCTACATAAGGAGAAGCCCTAAATTCAAACACAAGGTGGTTACAGATCAGGGCTGAGAGGCAGTGGTAGAAATAGATGAGAAAGTCTGTACAAAGACTTGCTGTGCTGTGCCTGTTTCTATCCATTGCTTTAGTTGCTGATTTTTATGAGCACTAGAATTCACTTACAAAAATAAAACAAAAAACAGGGCCACATTTCACAGGCATCTTATGTTTCCCAAAGATGTTTTTCCTACAGGGTGTTGGATTCATTTTCTATGAGATAAAGAGAGGGCAGGCTATCATGAAACTACCGGTAAGAAGGCTCTGACCTTAAGGTGCAGGTTCTGAATGTCATTTTGTCAGTGTGTATGTCCATACAACAAATGCATCCTAAGAGGGGAAGAGAGGAGATGTTTGATTTTGATCAAGGATTGAAGAAACACCGTATCTACAGAGGGACAGGCATCTTCCTTCTCTCTTCATCAGGAAGCTTTTCAAGAAGGAAGAGTACAGCAAACAGTTTATCTGAGAGATGGCCTGGCTTTGGAGAGATCATGAGTTTCCCGTTACCGGCTACGTCCGTTTTTTTTTCTTCCTGCAATTTGGTAGAAAGTGGTGGCATTTATTAGACTTACTCATGTACCTCTCAGACTATATACTGAAACACTGTATTTCCCAGACTCATGATGATTCTGATGCTAAGATTAAGACAAAAGCTTACTTGTTTATAGAACACTAGTTAATTTCTTCTTCCTCTTTTAATTAAGCTGCTTCTTTGGAAAGGTCACTCAAGACCATAGTAAAAGAGAATTAATTGCTAACAGCACATAGGTGACAAATTACCCTCTTGATATTTAGGCTATCTAGGGTGCACTGAGGAAGAACCATCTTCCCTGGAGAATGATGTGGGTGACTGTCTTGGAGTTGAGTATGGGCATGAGCGATCTCCATTGGAGAATGACGTGGATTTTAATATAATATTCTGGAGATAGGAAAGGGAAATAATAATAATAATAATAATAATAATAATAATATATAAAAACTTCTCTCATCCAGAGAAGTCAAAGGACCAGATCTTGTCACCCTTATGTATGTTGCTTAATATTGTATTTCTGAGGGCATTCTGCACCCCAAAATAAAAAATTCTGTGCACAATATTTTAAAATTCTTCAGGTTTAATTTGTCAATAAATTAAATGCAGAGGCTCCAGCAAGGCAGTGGGGAGCATAGGTCACTGGCTGCACAAAGGTGAGAGATGACCCTGTAGCCTCCTCACTTCCTACCCTGGGGACACGGACTCCATGGTGAGTTTGTACCTGACCCTGACACAGCACAAGGCCTGGGCCTGCCCCAGAAACACCCTGGGTCTCTGCCCCTCTGCACTGGGTGTGGGGCAGGCAGTATCCAAATGTGGAGGAGCTCAGTGTGGGGGGATCCAGGTGTGGAGTGAGAGGATTCTGTATGGGACAATCTGGGTGCAGGCAGCTCAGTGGGGGGTCTAGGTGTGGGGGATCTGGATGCACAGAGGCTCGTTGGGGGGCGGGGGTTCCAGGTACAGGGGACTCTGCAGGGGCTTCCAGGTGAAAGTGAGGGGTCTGTGTGGGGGGACTCAGCAGGGTGGTCTGAGTACTGAGGGAGTGGGACTTGGCAGGGTGGGAGTCTGGGTGCAGCTAATAAGGGGTTAGTGGCATGGGGGTCTGGATGTGGGGACTCAGAGTTGTACGGGGGGTTGCACTCGTCAGGGTTGGGGTTTGAGTGCAGAGAGCTCAAGGAGGTGGTCTGGGTGCAGGGGTGGGGGTCCAGAGGCAGGGGGTCTGGGTGCAGGGGGCGCCAGATGCAGGGGTTGAGGTTCAGTGGCATGAGGTTCAGTTATGGAGGGCGAGGGGGGTTCTGGGTGTACAGGGTGAGGCTTGGTGGGGGTGTCTGGGTATGGGAGACCCAGATGCATGGGGGTTGGGCAGATGGGGGAGCAGCTCCCCGTACAGTGACCCTTCCCCCTGCAGCTGAGGAGTGATGGGGGAAGCAAGCAGGGGAGGATGCTGAGCTTCCTGCAGCGTGGGAAGGTTTCAGGGGGTGGGTCTGACACAGCCCCAGCCCTGCAGTGATTTACCTCTCCGCTGTCTGTGCCAGGTGCCTGAAACGATGGACCTGCGCAGCTAGGGAGTGGTCTATGACTGCTCTTGCAGCTTCCTTTTGCTGCGCAGTGGCGCGGAATTCCCCCAGAAGTAAGATTGTCAAAGTTTCAAAGTTGCACAACCATACCTCTGCCCTCCTGAGTGCACTGTGAGTCCGAGGTGTAATATGAGTTCATCTGTGTGCCCTGTCTAAATATGAGGCATCTGCATTCCGACCCTTTTTCCAAAAGATAGTCAGTGGCAACACCTTTGTTGTTGCTGCAGCAAAGAATCCTGTGGCACCTTATAGACTAACAGGCGTTTTGGAGCATGAGCTTTCGTGGGTGAATACCCACTTTGTCAGATGCATGTAGTGGAAATTTCCAGGGGCAGGTATATATGTGCAGGCAAGCTAGAGATAATGAGGTTAGTTCAATCAGGGAGGATGAGGCCCTGTTCTAGCAGTTGAGGTGTGAAAACCAAGGGAGGAGAAACTGGTTTTGTAGTTGGCAAGCCATTCACAGTCTTTGTTTAATCCTGAGCTGATGGTGTCAAATTTGCAGATGAACTGAAGCTCAGCAGTTTCTCTTTGAAGTCTGGTCCTGAATTTTTTTTGCTGCAGGATGGCCACCTTAAGGTCTGCTATAGTGTGGCCAGGGAGGTTGAAGTGTTCTCCTACAGGTTTTTGTATATTGCATTCCTAATATCTGATATTTGTTGTTGCTGTGATTGGGTGTTTCACATGTAGCAACTCTATTCCAGGCTTTCCCAATAGATTTTACCTGATAGCTATTACATTATGTAATGCCTTTTTTATTCCATACTGTTTTACTTTTTCCATCTCGTGTCTTTTCAGAAAGCTGCTGTTTTTTTAATCACTCACACCAGATAGTCTATTTTCTCAAAGGTCAGTCATCAATGTGCACATTCCTCTTGGTTATCCATAGTTGGCTCTGCCTGATTTCTTGACAAGTTCAGGTCCCAGGATGGTCTTCAAGGATCACTGTTGCAGCATTGCTACCTTTAGCGGAAGGACAGTTGCACAAAAGGTGGTTGAGAGGGTTCAGGAGAGACTTGTATTTAAAAATTAATATATAAAGAGGCAGACAGGAAATGCCTGGCTATTAGATACCTAACTCAGACATTATTCAGTGTGGTGTCTGCTTTAATGCTTTCCATGCAAGTTCATTTGGGGAGCAGATATACAATTCTGCTTGATTTTACAAGACACATAATTAGCATCTCCAGGCTTATAAATAGGATTTTAAAGCATAGCACGTAAGCCTCTATTCTTGGTGTTCAGTTCACTCTGTTTCTATTCCATTTTGAGGAAATACTGGTCTATTAAACCAGATCTTGAAATCATATACATCTATGGGTAGCAGATTCTTATTAAAACCATGGCTTGGGGTAGATTAATTTCTTTGGGTATTTCTTTTCCATTGTGTTGCCTTTCTACTCTTTCTTTCTAATAACTCATTATTGCCAATGCTGCTTTTCTGGATTCTCTTTCAAGTTCTGCAAATGACTCACTTCATGGCCTTGGTCAGGTCAGTTTACTTTACTGAACCTCAGTTTCCGCATCTGTGAAATATATTTTCCTTTGTAAAGCACTTTGAGGTGATTGGATGGAATGTGCTATGTAAATACTTTGCATGACTCCACCAGCAAAGTTGCCTTGAGTTGATTCCAGTGCCATTTAATGCACTCGTCAGCAGGTGACACAGAAGACTTATTATTGCTCATAGCATGTTCTAAATAACATTTATAGTTGTTAGATGACGGTTTGCAACAAATCTCATGCTTCGGGGCATAAGCTGATCACCTGCCAGGGATCAGGAGGGAACTCATTCCTGCATGTACAGCAACACACAGTTAGCTAGATGGATAATTTTTCTATAGATCTTGGTATTGGCCTCTGTCAGAGAGAGCCTGCTGGATTTAATGGACCAGTGAGATTGGAAAAAATCTTACGATTCTAACAGTACTGCGCTAAAAGATTATATAGTTCCAGTTCCACCGGTGAGGGGTCTTGAAGTAATTTTTCCAATCCAGTTTTCCTATTTCATATATCGTTTGACAGATACATTGATCTATCTCCTGGATGGCTTCACAGCACTGGAGCGACAGCAGCAAGGACAGACAGTAGAATCCACTGTAATAGCCTTCTCCCCCCTCTTCTTCAGTTGGTGTTTGCACACAGCTTAGGCAGGACTGAATTATTGTGACCTTACAAAAGAAGCGAGCAATAACTCTGGTGTTTGCTGGCTGCAAGCCATGCAGGACTGAATTCATTTTGAACACCTCCTTCCTGAAGAGTTGTGGAAGTTAATCGCTTCCAGTTTTTCAAATTTAGGGAAAAATCCATAGTCACCTCAGCTTCAGGCCTTAGTATTATTGGATGATCAAAAATAATTATTACCGCTGAAATAAAACGTTTCCCCCCCCCACCTTCTGTGACAAGCAATGAGAGAAGTTGCTGAAACCTTCGCTGGGGCTGAGTGAGGAGCTGCAATAATTGGGCCTACAAATTTACTCATATGTTCTGTAGCGGGGTGGTTCCCCACTCCTGCCTGGAAGGGCTTAAAGAAGCCCCGGCAGAGGGCTGTGGCAGGGGAAAGGCTGGGCTGATTGGAAAGCAGCCACTGGCTGTGGCTGGCTTAATGAGGGCCCAGCTGGCCCTTATAAAAAGGCTGTGAGCCAGAGGCCCAGGAGTAGTCTCTCTCTGTCTTCAGAGAGAGAGGGGCCTGGCTGCTGGGAAGCTCAGGGTGCCTAGAGTGAGGCAGGGCTGGGGAGCTCCAGGCTGGCAGCTCCCCAGGCTGCAGGCCTTGTTCAAGGCCCCATAGAGGCACTGGGTTGCAGAGAGAGGCAGCAGCTCCAGACCCAACCTTGTGTAAGATGAGTGGCTAACACTGCAGTCCGCCCCAGGGCACATAGTAGCCTATGACTGAGGTGAGGTAGAGCTGGAGGGTTGGGGGTTCCCCTGGGTGGGGAGACCCTGAGACTGCAGGGGTATTGTCAGGGGGCAGCACCCCAAGCACAAGGGGCACTGGGTCCTGGGTGGGACACAGGGGCCAGCAGCAGTGGGATACCAGCCTGCAGAGGGCGCTCCAGAGGCTGGAAGAGCTAATTCCCAAGATGACCAGCAGGAGGCACTGCAGGGGTGAGTCCGCACCATTACACGTTCCATCTAAATTAACACAATAGGGGTCAGCCATGGACAGATTGCTACACTTTTACCGTGTTAGGTGAGCTGGTTAGTTGTAGCAGGCAAAAGCTGTTTTTCCCCACGATGAATTCACTGAACATACACATACTTTACACATACTTTACTGAATAAATGGGCAGGCAAATCATTTACAGATACTTTCACTTCGTATCCAACTTCCGTGGTCGCTTGAATCATCCTTGCTTCCTTATCGCTCTTCCTACACCTAGCTGCCACTTTTCTTCTCTATCCAGAGCACTCCTGTAACTCTCACCTCTCTTGTTCTTTTCCTCTTTTCCCTGTTTTCTAGAAAGATGTGCTCTCCACTTCTCTTACAGCTCTGAGCTGCTGTTTTCCCCACCTTGTCCATGACACTTCCACAGCTTCCACTCCCACACCACTCTTCCTTCTCTGAGCCGTTGCTTTGACACCCTGATCAAACTAATTGAATGGCTCTCACCTCCAGGACTGTGTTATATGATCCTGTGGCTGACTTTGGTGATACAGGTGCATGAAGGTTGCAAATCAAATATGTACGTAGTATATAGATCTATCTATAAGGATATATTGAGAGACTTTTTGTGTTTCTTTTTATGCTTTATTAAGACTGTGCTACAGTTATTTATTTTTAAAATCATAGGGCTTGGCTTTATTCTGTTTGTTTTTCATATCAAATATATCAGGCCCTTGCTTCCTTTTTGTTGCCGGAGATTGTTGCTCCCCATCGGTAAGCAATAACGATGAGAAATCTGTTTGTGACTGTCTTGCCCCCTAGTGCCTAGAGGCTGGAAAGAGGATATAAGTGCTACAAATACAGTGGAGATGCTTCTTTAGTTGAAATAGTAGAATTATTGCTTTTGGATTCCAGGGCCTCCACTCCAGTTAATTCCTGGCAGTGAGGGACTGCTCTGACAGAACCAGGGAGTGGCTTATAGCAGTATTTCTCGATCTTTTTGATATCAGGGACCAGCTTGCTGCCTTCCTAAACTGTGGCAGGGAGATCTTAGGGACTGGTGCCGGTCTACAGACCAGTGTTGAGAAACACTGGTTCAGGGCAAGGGTTCTCAACCTTTTTCTCTCTGAGGCACCCCGCAACATACTATAAACACTCCAGGACCCAGCAGGGGGCCTCAGGGCTCTTGGCTTCAGCCACTGGATGTGTGTGGGGGCCTTTGGGTCTTTAGACCTACAGGGCTCCGGACTTCAGCTGCAGGGGCGGGGGAACTCAGGGCTCCGGACTTCAGCCACGGGGTGGGGGAGGGGGGATGGGACTTCAGCTGCGGGGGCGGGGGCGGCTCGGGGCTTCAGCCTAACGGAAGCTCTGTGGCTCAGGGCTTGAGCCCCGCAGCTCTGCACCCAGTTTCAGCCCCATCAGGGCTAGGGGCCCTATCCTTCAACCGTGGGAATCCACGGCCCCCTGAAACCAGCTTGTGGCCTCCCAGGGGGCCATGGTTGAGAACTGCTAGTTTAGGAGGCTCATGATAAAATCATAAATGAATAACAAAAAGGAAGAGTTGTGCCTTTTGTACATTTAGCCTTGTGGCTGCCTGACAGGTACAGCACATGGTTATTCTGCAAACAGCCACTTTGTCCAACCAGAATTGCCTTCAAAATATACTTGAATTAGTGATGCAGTTGGGAATCTTCAGATGCAAGACAGCTTGCCAGTAGTGCCTTAACTTCCTTAGTGAGACATGGTGGGTGAGATCTTTTATTGGACCAGCTTCTGTTGGTGAAAGCTTTTGAGCTTACCCAGAGCACTTTGTCAGGTCTGGGAAAGGTATTCAGAGAAGTCCTCACTGTTTTATTGAGTCTGGGATGCAGCAGTGATGGACTTTCTGTTGCTCTTATTGTCCTGCAGGTTGCTTATTGTCTGTCCCTGTTTTCTCTATGAGTGTGCCATGTTTTTTTCTGCGCACCCAAAGGACTTGGGGTGGGGTGGCAGATGGAAATACCAATACTGGCCACTTCCTCCATCCCCTTTGTGTTCCCAGCTGTTTTTATTCCTGTTAAGATATGTGTGGAAGCAAAAAACAAGATTTATAAAGATTTATTGTAACATTTTCAAACATAGGCACTTATCTGTTGGCACCTCAATCCATTTTGACTTTATTGGGAGCTGCAGGTTCTCAGCACCTCTAAAATCAGGCCACTTGTTTAGGGATGAAATCCTGGCCCTGGTAAAGTCAATAGTAAAACTCCCAATGACTTTACCGGGGTCAGGATTTCAGCCTAGGAGCCTCAACAAAGACTTAAGTGTCTCTCTTTAAGCATACAGTTTTGCAGACTGGGGCATGGCGTTTTACTGCATCAGTGTAGTTTACATTTATTTTACTGTCCCTTGGTGTCCTTAACATGTGTTGTGTGGAACTAATTTAACCATGTGTAAAAATGTAGAGGAGATATGGTCGGACAGGGCTTACAACTTCAAAACGTGCTTCTCTTGTTCATTTTAGTTAGTCTTTCATATCTCTTAGTCTAATGAAAGCATATGAAGTACAAACAGATCAGAGGCAACTCAGAGATTAAATATCTTAGATACAATAGCTAAGTAAATCACTAAATAAGGGTAAAGCTAGATATCCTAATAAAGGAAATCCTACTTATTTTCAGTTCTCTAGCTGATACCCAGCAGGTACTGTGTTTATTTAATATTTCTCAAGTAGATTTTTTTTAGCAGTTCTCTGCAATCAGCCTGCATATTTTGTCTAGATGACTGAATTAAGTGCTTCAGAAAGGCTTGGTAAATGCATTTTGCCAGCATTTCTATAATAGTTTGGTAAATGGATATCTTAGAGGTCCCAGGAGGTGCGAATCATGTACTTTGTATTTCCCAAATGCGAAGGTCATTTCACAGAAGGGGACATTAGACAGGACTTTGCAGAAAGAGCACAGAGGACAGCACATAGCTTTCATGGATTGGCTCTGCATTTTTCTGTAGGTAGAACAGGAAAGGGCTGCAATAAAACGTCTCTGATGAGTTTAATATGTACAAGTTTGTGTCTACGTCAGTTTCTGGGGAGAGTTATAACATAGCGTGACACTCTGGGGTTCAGCCCAGACTAGTGCACGGTTTTGTCACCACTTGCCCTGACACTACCAGCCAGCACACCGGTCACACTCAGGCTTCTGCCACCCAGTTACTTTTTGCAGAACAACCCCAACATCCTCCTGGTTCTAAATTTCCCCCAAATCGCCTGCCAATGTGACAGTCTGCTGGGATTCCCATAATTGTGAGTTACTGTGCTGCTCCTCTGAGCTCAGCAAGTGAGAGTTTTGCTACTCCCAAGCTGTGTGAACACACCAGCGTGTCTGCCTTGCTGGCAAACTCTTCAGGACACTGCCAGGCCAAACCTTGCCTTGCAGGTAACAAACAATGAATCCTGGCTCCTGAGTTCCTGTCAGACGTCTCCCTGCAGCGTCCAGCCCTCTCCTGAAATATGCACAGAAGTTATTATGGTTGTTGCTTCTTTAGAAAGACAATGTACTGCAGCTCATTAATTTAACTGGGATTTGACTGTCACTCTTATTTCAATCACAGCAATGAATTGGTTTTTAGTAAAAGTAAAAGCAGTTTATTTAACCAAAGGATGTGGGATTAAAGGATGTTATGTATAAGGAATAAAGAAAGAAGATGGAAATTAGAGATCGAAAGGCCTCCTAAATTACCTATCCATTCACCAGCCAGTGCAAGAATGTTCAGTACAGGATATATGATGACCACTATTGACAGTGGGAGATTATTAAACTGTGGATCTGTCAAGTGAAGTTGTAGCAGCCTCATTGATGGCGATATTTAAAATTAGACTTGGTAAAGCATTGGACTATATACCGTAGGGAACAATTGTGCACTAGCCTGCAAAGATGGACAAGATGATGTAAGAGGTCTTTCCATCTCCAAT
The DNA here is from genome assembly GCF_025201925.1 of Gopherus flavomarginatus. Taxonomy (NCBI): domain Eukaryota; kingdom Metazoa; phylum Chordata; order Testudines; family Testudinidae; genus Gopherus; species Gopherus flavomarginatus. The sequence goes on from NC_066617.1 coordinate 356,659,465, forward strand.
GTATCTTGATTCTGTATTCGGGAGAACCAGAGGGCATTTGATAAAATTAAAAGAAATTAATTTTAAAAAGGAGAAAAGGATAAATGAATGCAACATGTAAATAGGTTGTGGAACTACCTGCCACAGGATATTATTGAAGCAAATAGCTTAGTGAGATTCAGAAAAGGCTGAGTCATGAATAAGAACAGAAATCACACCTGCAGTTACACAAGCTAGGAAAAAATCATAATGGCTATCAATCATCTTGCTTCATTGTGTAAACTGATTACCAAGTGGTGTTAAGAAGAAATTTTCCCCTATGGTATAGTACTGTATAATTAAGTGTTTTATGAGAGGATTATGTATCCACAATTGGCCACCAATGGAGAAAGAAGGATGGCAGACTACGTGGGCCATTGGTCTGTTCTGGTCTGGCAATTCTTACAGTATGTTTGTGTGTGTGCGCGTTAGTGTAATATTCTGACTATTCCTAAGAAAGGAAAGGGCAGCCTTGCTTTGTATAATAGCTGGGAAGAGGTCAGGTTTTTCAGTGAGTAGCGGATTTGACCAATAGTCTGATAAGGATGTAGATTAACATCTTATTTGGTAAAAGTTGTTTAAAGGCAGAGATTAAAGCGCTCACTACGTTGCTTTAATGCTTTTACTACAAAGCCTTAGTTAAAGGACATCGTCATAGTCTGTCAAATTGTGTGAAATAGCGGTATCGCATTTTGCCAGTCAGTGTGTTTTCCTACAACAGCCAGTTAAGTGATTGTCATAACCTTAGTGCCAGATTTGGACCTTAGCGTCCAAAATATGGGGGTTAGCATGAAAACCTCCAAGCTTAGTTACCAGCTTGGACCTGGTACCTGCTGCCACCACCCAAAAAATTAGAGTGTTTTGGGGCACTCTGGTCCCCCTGAAAAACCTTCCCTGGGGACCCCAAGACCCAAATCCCTTGAGTCTCACAACCAAGGGAAATAATCCTTTTTCCCTTCCCCCCTCCAGGTGCTCCTGGAGAGATACACAGACACAAGCTCTGTGAATCCAAACAGAGTGACTCCCCCTCTCCGTTCCCAGTCCTGGAAACAAAAAGCACTTTCCTATTCCCCCAGAGGGAATGCAAAATCAGGCTAGCAAATCCAACACACAGATCTCCCCGATTTCTTCCTCCCACCAATTCCCTGGTGAGTACAGACTCAATTTCCCTGAAATTTCCCAGTAAAGAAAACTTCAACAGGTCTTAAAAGAAAGCTTTATATAAAAAAGAAAGGAAAAATACATACAAATGGTCTCTCTGTATTAAGGTGACAAGATACAGGGTCGATTGCTTAAAAGAATATTGAATAAACAGCCTTATTCAAAAAGAATACAAATCAAAGCACTCCAGCACTTATATTCATGCAAATACCAAAGAAAAGAAACCATATAACTTACTATCTGATCTCTTTGTCCTTACACTTAGAAACAGAAGACTAGAAAGTAGAAACTACTTCTCCAAAGCTCAGAGAAAGCAGGCAGACAGACAAAAGACTCAGACACAAACTTCCCTCCACCCAGAGTTGAAAAAATCCGGTTTTCTGATTGGTCCTCTGGTCAGGTGCTTCAGGTGAAAGAGACATTAACCCTTAGCTATCTGTGTATGACAGTGATGTCCAGTCATTTTTTGGGAAAATTTTTTTTCCTTTCTGCCATGGTTGTAAATCCCTCCTTAATAGCTTGGGAATATTTTCCTGTATTGATTTCATCCATGTTTTTGTGGTTGGTTGGTTGCTAGGTTGGTTCTAGGTTTGGAATGAAACTATAAAATTGAAACAGAGATTTTATCTTTAGTCTAAAAACAGCTTCTCCTGGCAAACTGTCTTTTCATTCCAGTACCTATTTGGCAACACTGTCATCAGCACCACTCTGGGAATCTTTTCCAGCAGAGAAGCACCGTTCACATAACCCGTGACTATCATTTTTTCTCTTGATTTTCTTACTAACACAAAGATACATTTTTAAAGATGACCGGTTTAGAGCAAGAGTCTGATGATGAGTAGTGTCTCTGCTCTGCAGCTTTGGAGGAGTACCACAACTGTGAGCCGCAGCTAGGACTTTATTCCGACCCCAAACTGTATGAATAGTTCTGCCTCCAGTGATGCAGGTAGTCTTCAGACCTCTAGCTCTCTTTAACACATTGTGAACAACTCTCCTTCAAAATAGCTACGATTTCTCAAGCACAAGGGGCTGACCCTCTGTTCTTTGTTATGATTTGTGTTACAGTAGCACCTGGAGGCCCTAACTGAGATCACTGTGCAAACACATAGTAAGAGACAGTCTCTGCCCCAAAGATCCTACAGTATATATAAACAAATGAGACACAGGGCAGTAGGGGAAACAGAGACATGAAGTGTCTTTCCCAAGGTCAGACAGCAGGTCAGTGGCATATCTAGGAATAGAACCCACAACTCTTAAGTCCCATGCTCTATATGCTGGTGAAATAGTATATGGGCTGCTAGCCTATAGAAAGAAGAGGCTTGGGAAAAGAAAGCTTTCCCCTTTCTCAGATAATTCAAGATCTAACCCAAACAAAGGGAGCCTGCAGAAGGAGAGTTTTTGAGAGGCAGGTGCTTTGATCCTGCTCTTCTGAACTAAAGAAGGAGAATTACCTAATTATGAACTTGATGACTCCTAAGAAATTTAGGAGAGCATGTTTTTCCATAAAGCGAATTGAAACTGTACTGGAAAAAGGAGATTAATACTGGATATTTTACTAGTTACTCATGTCAAGGACATGAGCCAGGATATACAGGATGGTAAACTCACAAGGAAATGGCTTCAATCAAATTCTAAGAAGCATTTATGCTTCCTTTTCTAGTTGGTAATAGGAGACATCATTGGATCTGATCAAGAATGTCCTGATAAGTACAAAAGGCTTAACAAATAAGCTCAGAAACTTTGTGTAGTACCAAAATGTAAAGCCAAGATTGTAACTTTACCCAAAATAGCCTCTTTGTTAAAGGGCCCATTCATTCCACCTGAAGATGATTTTGTCCCCAACAAGCTTGCTGATAAATGGGTAGGATTTTCTTCACGTTCTAACTATCCTATCAACTCGGTGGCTCTCCAGACATCAGCAGCTTCTACTCATTTTGCATGGACTGTACTTATTTTAGACAGATTCACTTCCTTCCACAAAGAAGAATATAAGCTCATTGCTTCAAAGTATCTCCTGGGCTGCTGACTTCATTTCTGATTGATCTGTGGACTCTCTCTATTTAGCCTCTAGTCCCATGGTATTTGATGTGGTTGATACCACACTTCTGGCTAAAGGCTAGGAAGGCAAATGTTAAGACCACACACCTGATGGGATCCATTAAGTATTTTGGAGGAAAGTGTTTGGAGAACCACTGACAAAAGGAAGGAGTGGAAGCATCTCCATGGGATTGTCTACCATCAGTCATTCTCTAGACACTTATATCCTATCTACGTTCATCCTTCTCCCGGAAGAGTCCTCTGTCCTCCTTAACAGAGAGAAGGGAATACACGTCTCTTTCTCTTTTGGCAACATGATCTGGCCTCAAACATGTTTTCCAGACTTGGTTTAAACACAGTAAAGCCTCATCCACATTGACCGAGGTTCAGTTGGAAGGTTCATAAAAGGTAGCAAGCCTTTTGATGAACCTGGGCTGAGCTTTAGGCTTGGACCATGTATCTAGTAAGTTTCACTTTCTGGTGCACACGTGCTAATGCAATGGAGTTGTGGTTTGGTTTACAGCATTCCACTGGTACTTCACTGGCATGGTTGTTAAAAAAAAAAAAATCTGCATAAACCAGCCTTGCAGATTTTCTGTGGAAATTGACCAGACCAGCCACAAAAGATGTTTTCTATGACCCGATGTCTCAGAAAACAGACTGATGATCTTATATGCACCTGTCAAAAACAAACAAAACTTTGCCCCACACAAGCAAATGGCTAAAGTTTTGCAAGGCTGCTGTAAACCTTTCTATTAGTGTTAGGCTTAGTGAAAACAATTTCTACAAAGTCTAACCTTTGGTTCTAAATTATGGGAAAACGTACTTCTAAGCAGATTTGTATGTAATCATTTGCAGAGAACCTCAGACTTTATATTGGGTGTTTTTGATCAGATACAGCATTAGTGTCATATTGAGACAGGCCATTTCATGGGCAGCTCATCATCCTTCCTACTGATTACATTATGCTTTTACAAGTTGGTTTTGAGTAAAGCTGAGCGAGCCTTTGTAATGCTGATCCCCATAATTAGGCTTGTGCTTCCCATAAAACTTTAGCAAATGTAGATGATTTGCATAAATATTCCTGAAGCAATAGCATGAATAGGCTAGAGTGGCTTGGATTGTTTATACTGACCCTCTTTATGGGAAGGTTATTTTATACAAGCATTTTCTTGTGTAGCTGGAAATTGGATGACCTGCTTGCATTTTGTTGCAACTGCCCAATTTCAGTCACTGGGCTTGTTTTTTTTAAAGTTTCAGGGCTTACTTGCAACAGTTTCTGCTGTTGTGTGCACAAATGACTCAGCTGTATAGTCAGCTCATGTAATGGCCTGTGTAATTTTCTGAAAATCTAGCCCATTGTTTCTAGGTTGGCAGAATCCTGAGAGGGTTCAGACTGTAGTCACACATTTCAGTGAACCCTCATCCATACAGAGGGCTAAAATATCTCCTAAGCACAGCGTGCATCATGAGCATTGCTGCGCCACCACAGAGCATCTCAGGCCACAGGAGAAACAGAGTTTTAGGGAGCAGCAATGCCCTCCCTGCTCCCCTCCGCTCCATCCTGGTTCAAGCAATAGTAATTTTCTGCTGGCTTGTTTTACTGCACTAGCTTAGCTGGGCTGTGGGTGGAGACTTTCTCTGTTCCTTGCCCCTCCCCACCTCCACCCCACTCTGGCAGGGAGTAAGCGGGCATGCAATGTTACCCCAGCAGGCCCCAGCTCAAGTTCCAAGTAGCCTGCACAAGAGCAGCACAGGGGAGTCCTATTTCCCCTTATGCTCCTGCATGGGCATGCTACCTGTATCAAAATCTACACTGGTATATACCTCAACAGCAGAGTGCAGGTAGCATCTTGTCAGGGTGCCAGCTCAGAAGAGCCTACTCCCTGGCAGCCCATCTCTGGAGTATGGGTGACAGAAAATAGGCATGAGGGCATAGGTCTGCAGCCAACTGTCCTTTTTTTCCTTCCCACATCCCAGTGCTGAATTCCCCATAGCCACACAATGCTCTCATGTCTGGTTGTTGTACGAACTCCTCTGTACGTGCACTGTTGTGGTTTCCATCATGATGAACGTCTCCCCAAAAGAACCTGCATGATGCACGTTGGGTTCAGCAAACTTGGACAGGGTTGTTCTCAAATTCCTGCCCATCCTTCGGCTATTTCATCCACGGGAAGGACTTTTTTCATAATGAATATAGCGCCCTGGCAAACTATAGCATAAAACACATCATAGCAGTTCATAGCAGAGAGAAAAATGTGCTTCAGGGCCACACAATCCTATGCAAAACACCTGCCGTGCTGGTCATATCGGTAACATATGGTCCCCTAACTCTATGGGAGTTCAAGTGAGGTTCAGTATTTCACCCTAACCTTTTATTTGCCCTTTTTCTAATACTCCAGACCTCTCTGCAGTGCCCACCATTATTTTTCATTTTCAAGGCACATCTATTTAAATCTTTATTTTGGTGACATAGTAACTGCCCAAACTTTCCTTGTTCAGATGATCTTCATTTGCCCCTTTTATTCTTCCTCTTTATTCTGCAGCTGTAAATCAACACACAAAATTATTAAAATAAAAAAACCCAAATCTCAGGTGAAACTTCAGGAAATAGAATGATTAAGAATAGTTTTTGAAAGCTACTTTTAAAAATCAATTCTAAGTGCAAGATATATATTTCCTGTTGAACTCCGCTGTTGTGACCATCTATTGTTAAGGAACAGCAATAAATTTCAACAACAACTTCTTATTCATATGATTCACTGACATATTTTGCCAGACAGCTAATCCGACTTGCCTTTTTTTCCAGAGGTGTTTTATGCTGTCCATATGAAAGGCATGATATGCTGCCCATAGGAAAGGTGTGACTGCTGAGAGTCCTCAGGAGAATTCTTTCTTTCTCTCCCTACCTGCCTTTCTGAGGAAGCCACACTTGTGTAAGCTAAAAAAGAAGCATTTTTCCATGTGATAATCAGGGGGCTGTTTCAAATATGTTCCCCTCACCTTGAAAATCAAAATGCCAGATGGGCATAGATATTCTCCCACTCCTCTCCTCAAGGCAGCAGAGGTTCCAATGCTCTGAAAGGCAACTGGAGGAAATTACTGTATTTCATATTCTACAGAGAAAGCAAGTTAACACTGTTAAGGAGGCAGGGCAGAGCCCATCTTGCATTCTTCTACATGTCAGCAACCCATTTCAAATGCAGCTGTTGGAATGCCCTGATGCCAGCTCTCCTGATTCCTATGTGAGACAGCTCATCCTAGCCTAGGGCATGGTAAGGATCTCACCCTTACTACATTCCTTCATGCTGATCAGTATTAGGCCTGGTCTACACTACATGTTTAAACTGAATTGAGCAGCATTAAACCGATTTAACCCTGCACCCATCCACACAACGAGGCCCTTTATATCGATATAAAGGGCTATTTAAACTGATTTATGTACTCCTCCCCGATGAGAGGAGTAGCGCTGAAATCGGTATTGCCATGTCGGATTAGGGTTAGTGTGGCTGCAAATCGACAGTATTGACCTCCGGGAGCTATCCCACAGTGCACCATTGTGACCGCTCTGGAAAGCAATCTGAACTCGGATGCAGTGGCCAGGTAGACAGGAAAAGTCCCGTGAACTTTTGAATTTCATTTCCTGTTTGCCCAGCGTGGAGCTCTGATCAGCACGGGTGGCGATGCAGTCCCAAATCCAAAAAGAGCTCCAGCATGGACGAAATGACAAAGCATTTGAAAAAATCTATGATAGAAAGAGACCACAGCACAGTGCTGTGTGACAAGCATAATGGAAAGCCAAAGAATCAAATGGACGCTCATGGAGGGAGGGAGGGGGTACTTGAGGACTCCAGCTATCCCGCAGTCTCCGAAAAGCATTTGCATTCTTGGCTGAGCTCCCAGTGCCTGAAGGGTCAAAAACATTTTCCTGGGTGTTTCAGGGTATGTGTCATCAATTTACACCCTTCCCCCCTCCCTGGAAAGAAAAGGGAAAAAAAAAGTTTCTCGCCTTTTTTCAATGTCACCCTATGTCTACTGCATGCTGCTGGTAGATGGGGTGCTGCAGCGCTGAACACCAGCATCCCCTTCCCGGAGGCAGACAGTACAATATGACTGCTATCCATCGTCATCATCAGCCCGTGAGTGCTCCTGGCTGGCCTCGGTGAGGTCGGCTGGGAGCGCCTGGGTAAAAATGGGAATGACTCCTGGTCATTCCCGGCAGATGGTACAGAGCGGCTGGTAACCGTCTTCATCATAGCAACTGCAGGCTGAGCTCCATCAGCCCCCCCTTTCATGTCTAAAGAAAAGATTCTGTCCTGCCTGGACTATCATAGCAGCTGGAGGCTTCCTCCCCCTCATTTTATCTCACTAAAAAGTCAGTGTTTCTTATACCTGCATTCTTTATTACTTCATCATACAAATGAGGGGACACTGCCACGGTAGCCCAGGAGGGTTGGGGGAGGAGGGAAGCAACGGGTGGGGTTGTTGCAGGGGCACCCCCTAGAATGGCATGCAGCTTATCATTTCTGCGGGATCTCTGGGGCTCTGACACGGAGCGACTGTGCTCTCTGGTTCTCTAGTACACTTGCCCCATATTCTAGGCAGGATTAACTCTACTTTTAGACAAAACATAAAGAAGGGAATGACCTGGGGAGTCATTCCCATTTTTGTCCATGCGCCCCCGGCCGACCTCAGCGAGGCCAGCCAGGAGCACCCATGACAGCAGCAGACAGTACATAACTACTGATAACCGTCATCTCATCGCCAGTTTACAATGGCATGGCAGACGGTGCAATAGGGATGGTAACCGTTTCTGCTACCTTGCAAAGGCAAATGAATTCTGCTGTGTAGCACTGCAGTACCGCGTCTGTCTGCAGCATCCAGTACACATACGGTGACAGTGACAAAAGGCAAAGTGGGCTCCACGGTTGCCATGCTATGGCGTCTGTCAGGGCAATCCAGGGAAAAAGGGCGCGAAATGATTGTCTGCCGTTGCTACACGGAGGAAGGATTGAGTGACAAAATTTACCCAGAATCACCCGCGACACTGTTTTTGCATTAGGATCTCAACCCTGAATTCCAATGGGCGAGGGAAACTGCGGAAACTATGGGATAGCTACGGGATAGCTACCCACAGTGCAACAGTCCGGAAATTGACGCTAGCCTCGGTACATAGACGCACACTGCCAAATTAATGTGCTTAGTGTGGCCGTGTACACTCGACTTTATACAATCTGTTTTACAAAACCGGTTTATGTAAAATCGGAATAATCCCGTAGTGTAGACATACCCTTAGTCAATTAGGAATGGTGAGGGGAAATTGACTCTTCTTGGGGGCGGGAGTGAGGGGAAGCAGATATAGGAACAAACATATTTCCGTTGTATAAGCAGGTCATGGATTTCTCCAGCTCAAGACTAGATACATTTTTAATATAGATCAGTATGATTTAGTTTGGATGTCAATAAGGATCGCTCAAAGCCGCTTTGCAAGGAGGAAAAAAGTGCATATGTTTAGATTCTCTTTTTGTTTGACAGGGTAATAAACTCATCCAGCAGGTGCAGATTATGGAGTACACATTTTGTATCATTTATCCAACCATGTTTTGAATCAAGAATGGCTGCCAGCGTTATTTTTCAAAGACAAGGCTTGTGCTGTATTATAATTTGATTATAATGGTGCTTGTCATTGCCAGTATAATTAAGGATCCCTCGTATAGCTGTTATAAACTTCATTTTTAGGACTATGTAATAAACTAAGCATTTTAACTGGCATGAGGTAATCCACAAATCCTAATTTGTTTAAAGAGGACTATGCTCTAGGAATTATTTTGGGGGAAGTTCTGTGTCCTATGTTATTCAGGAAGTCAGACTGGATGATCACAATAGTCTCTTCAGGCCTTGGAATCTATGATTACAAGGTCATAGATTCAAGATACCTTTTATTTTGCACCTGCAGCATCCACATGGGGGAGTTACAGAATAGCATGCTGATGTGCGTGGCAATTCACACCCCCACGGTATGAACTGTGGGGCCATGTAAACATTAAGACTATAGACGTGTAGATGTTCACTCTATAGAGAAGCGACCATACTTTTTTCTGCTTTCTGATTACATATTTTTGTATTTGTATTTGTATTTTTGCTAATTAAAACAATATTTTTTTAAGATGAGAAATGGTCAGGCTTTGAGGCCCTAATGAGATTGGCCAAATGTTTAGAACAGAACTGATAGCAGTTTTGTGTTCTGTTTCTGTCACTGACTCACTGCGTGACTTTGCGCAAGGGACGTAAGCATGCTATGACTCAGTTTCCTTATCTATAAAGAGGGACAGTAACTCCCCCGAACCTCACAGGAGTATCACTGGGCAGAAATCAGTGTTTGTAAAGCAACGTGAGATCTTCAGTTGAAAGGTGTTATAGAAGGGACAATAGACAGATAAAAATCTGATGTTACTTAATATCTTTATAGCAGGCAATACCCTTTTACGTATTTTGACCAACATTAAACCTGATTGAAACAGGTGCCTTACAGTATTTGCAGCATGAAGAGTCATTGTTGGGCAGCACTTACTTTCCTAACGATTTCTGGAGAACTTTTGATTTTTGGGGATATGCCACAATACATAATATATCAGGTATTTTATTCACATAAATTTGAAGCCATATACAGATAATGTGGTTACCTGCTGTAGGAGAGGGTACCCAGAGTCTCTAGTGTCCTGATGGGGGTTAGTTTGTAAATTTAATAATAAGGATGCTATGTTTCAGGTTGTTGCTAGATGTGTCTGTTTTATTAGATCAGTAGGGTGACCAGACGTCTCGATTTTATCAGGGCTGTCCCGATATTTACTTATTTGTCCCACGTCCTGACTGATGTTTGGTTGGGATGCGAATTGTCCTGATACTTTGCCCTCCGGCGCACAGGCGGAGGGGGCTTGTGCCCCCCCCGCCCCAACTCTGCCCCGGTCCTGCCCCGACTCTGCCCCCTCCCTCGCATTGGATCCCTCCCCAAATCCCCGCCCTGGCCCCGCCTCTTCCCCAAGCACGCCACATTCTTTCTGCTCACCTCTCCCTCCCAGGCTTGCACTAATCAGCTGTATGGCAGCACAAGCGCTGGAGGGTGGGGGAGAAGGAGAACACGGCAGCCTGCTCAGGGGAGGTGGAGGGAGAGTGAAGAGGGGCTGGTGCTGGGGGAGGGGAGAGCCATGGAGCTGCCGGTGAGTGCTCAGCCCCCACCAATTTTTCCTATGCTCTGTCGGCTCTTGGTTTTTTTGTTCCCCCCCTCCACCACTGGCTCTTGGGTTTTTTTGCTCCGCCGGCAAACACTACCACCACCTCCCCCCACCCCCCCGCGTCCCTATATTTCACGCCTCTCATCTGGTCACCCTATTAGATCAGTGAGTTTTAATGTCCTCGTTACTTCCTGTACTTGTCAGAATGCTTTGCTGAGGATATGTCTATACTTGGAGCTAGAGGTGTAACTCCCAGTTCAAGGAGATATCTCCACGCCAACTCTGATCAAGCGAGTGTGCTAGAAATAGCAGCATGGCACCGCAGCAGGAGGGGCTAGCCACCTTGAATACATACCTACCGTCTTAGACAGGAACTGTTCATAGCACACTAGCTCAATCAGGAGGTATGTCTCCTGAAGCTGGAAATAACACTTCATGTGGGAATGCCCCAAGTTACTCACTTCCTGACAAACGCTCTGAGGCAGAGGTGCCATCCCTGCATGCCTCCTTGAGGCATGGCATTGCACTACAGCACTCTGACCCAGAGAGAGTAACATACCATTCAGACAGATCTATTCAAATTATATTATTCTGCCTCTAATCCAAAGAGCATAATTTGACTATTCAATACAAGAGGATATATGGGATTGTTATAAATTGATGCAAGGGGCCCATAGTTGGAATATGGTTTTATTTTTCTGTTAGTTTCCAAATTGCAAGAATGTGCATAATGAATGGTTATCTAGTCCTTCTGTTTTATCATTTTTTGAGGGAGAAATAGCATATGTTGCAGACAGACTTGCCTGCATGCTCAGGTTCCATAGCAACCCAATGTTGCTGTGGATTCGTTTTGTACCAATCAATTAGAAATTTTGCTCTGGCTGCCAGAATGAAAGCACATGGGCCAAATCCTGTTCGCTTTACTCAGTCACGTAATCCCACTGGCTTTAATGGGATTACTTGGGTGAGAAAGTGGGCAGGATTTACCCTTATATCTTGGATTTCCTTCTTGCTTTATTTTTGTTAGATTATTTATTTATTTGTTTTACTGATCAAATTTTAGTTTTTGGCTTTTTATCCATCAGTGAAAATGTAGATAATTCTCCTTGATGGGGCTGTCAGGTATGTTCGACTTCTATACATAACAGTTGTTGATATGTGTAATATGAAGTGGTTATATGCCCTGTATAACAATCATGCAGCTATGCGTGTAAATGACTGGTACACATTGTCATCCTGTAGCTTGTAAAATCCTCTGTTGCATCCATATTCATAAGATGGGGTTTTCCAGGACACAGCAATATGTGCCAGTAACCTGCAAATTGCTGAATGATTTCAGTCGAACTGTTCATATCAAAGGTCTGATTATGTACTGCTTAAGGCATGTATAACTCCTATTGAAGTCTGCGAAAAGTTTAGTGTGAAAGCTGTAAGGGGGGCAGATGATTAAAATCAGTGTTGTCAATGGGGGGTTCCCCACGTTTTTCATTTCACTAACCAATCTTTCAGTATCAGAGAAAATAAAATCTAATGAACTGCAGTATATGTATTGTGTGTGCGTGTGTAGTATAATGTTATATGTGTGTGTGTGTGTGTGTGTGTGTATATATAATATATACATATATATATATAACATAAACCATCTGACATAAACTGACAAAAATGTTGACATTTTGAATTTAGGACTTCTTTTCAGATCATTATGCATACTGGCCAATCTTATTGGGCTCTGAATATAATGTATGATGATTTGTTCAACGTGTGCTGCCTGACCTAGACACAGTGAGGAGAGTGAGGCATATTAGTGTTACCTGGGTCGGACCAGAGAATCATTATACTCTCAAATGAACTCAAACCGAAAAAGAACACTTTCACAAAAGGATCACTCCATATCTGACTTCTCAATCCTTGTCCTCAAAGGAAACCTGCACAGCACTTTTAAAAGATGAGTTTGGGAGCTTAGATTCATAACTTTGCTATTCACTAAAAATCATGGATTTATGGCTTATGACAACAATCTCTAACCCACTAACCCCCCTTTTTGGTGTTAGGGGTGCAGGGGTGTTAACAGGCCACTTCATATTGAAAAGTCCTTTAAAATATGTTAACTACAGTACAAAAGCTGGTCTCTTTCACCAACAGAAGTTGGTCCAATAAAAGATATTACCTCACCCACCTTGTCTCTCTAATATTCTGGTACCAATACAGCTACAGCAACACTGCAAGCATTATGTTTAATCAAGTAAAGCTTTTTAAAAACATTTTTTTAGAAAGTTTGACACAGGTTTCCATGCTGATTTTTCAGCACTGAGTAATTTTCATGATGATTTTTCAGTATTTGGAAAATGTGACAGATTTATCATTATTACTTTCATATGAAGTGTTTCAATGAAAAAATTCAGTGTTAAATGCATTGTCCTGTATTTTAACTTCTTATATGTTTGTGTTTATATTCCCTCTGTTTTTAGTGATGTACTGCACATATTCAGAGATCAGGCTTGAATAAATATAACAGCCTTTCTTTTAGGCACTTGGGATTTTTTATTTGATAGTTTTGTTTGAAAATCTGCTTGAAATACTTTTGCTGTCATTAAGTATTAAAATCCAGATCCTGCAAACTCTTTGCAGTGTGTTTGCAGAATTGGGGCCTAAATACTCACTTCGGGCCCAATCTAACTTCTTTTGAGGTCAATAGGAGCTTTTCCTGAGCCAGGAGTGGCCCGATATAAATACTACTTATTATACTGCCTCTCTCTTGACTTCATGAAATTATACTGTCTGGATTTACTTGTAGTCTAGCCTGTTGCTAGTCAATTTCATTGGTGTGCTGACATGCACTAGCACATCACTGCAGTGTTTGAGTCTGTCCTGTCCCCTTTACTCATGTGAGTAAGGGCACTTTGGGTTATAAACAGTACAGAGGAATGATTACATCCAAATCAAGAACTGTTCTGAATAATTTTTAAGAAATCACAAAAGCATTTCTAGTGATAAATTTAGTAAAACTTAAAAAAAGGCTAAATTTGGTGCTTAAATTTGTTGATAGTGTGCATTTCATTAGACACACATTCTACATTAGATTGGAAATTACAGGATTTATAAGAAGCACACTGTACAACATATTAATATTTGTGTGTGTGTATATATATAGCGAGAGATGCATATGCACTGTGTAAATTCACACGCCATGCATATTTACACAGATGTGTTAATAAATATGTGCAGTATGTCCTATTTTTGAAAGTCCCCCCCACCCCACTGTGCATGTTTTCTGTTGACTTTCCTTGTGTGCCTTAAATTTTTATTTTTCTGTCTGTGTTTGTGTTTGTGGTTCACAGGTCCTCCTTTGCATTGTTCATCTGCCTCATCAACCCCTATTGAGCAGTCCCCTTCCCCTCCCCCTCCCCCTGCGGCCAATGAGAGCCAGAGAAGGTTGCTAGGCAATGGTGTGGCCCAGCCAACCCAGGACTCTGACTCTGAGGAAGAGTTTGTCCCTAATTCATTCTTAGTTAAAAGTGGCTCTGGAAACCTCTGTGTACCTGCCAATGGTGAGTTATTCTCTCTACCTACTTTACTGCTTGCTTGTTGTACAAGTTGTGTGTGGGCCTGTAGGATGCAGGTTTGGTTTGCCTCCTGGACTTTGAATAATAATTCACCATGTGTTTGACTTTCTGCTTCAGTTTTGCAGCCACTTTATGTGTATTGTTTTAAACTCCTTGTGTTTCCTGCGGAATTGTGTCCCGCCGAATTGCTGTGCTGGTTAGAACAAATCACCTACCTTGAAGACAGCACCTGAGCCCAGCTCTGAAATGCTGATTGTGGCTGAGGCAGCCCTGCTGAAATGTCACCCAACTTCACACGTTAGTGTTTTCGCTGCGGGACAGCATGTCAGGCAGTCTGTACAACTTTCTGTGTACGTTCAGTGCATGGATGTCAGGAACGTTTCCTTTCAGATGACCAGTTCAGAGATCAGATAGTATTCAGGCTTTATGAAATGTTTACTTTGATTGAATTGTAAACAGATGAGGGGACTGTGTCCTGAAGAACTTCAAGTTTATGAGAAACTTTTCACTGGGTCTGCTTTTATGGTTTTGCTGGGCCTTCTACTCTCAGATTGGTACAGATGTGAGACAATCTCAGTGGCTGCATTATGAGAGTACAGATGTAAAAACTAACTTCTGAAGCCTCAGCCTGCATGTTTTAACCCAAATATGAGTTGTGACAAGTGACATGAGCACGTTACTGTCACACGCACAGGCCAGAAATAGGTTATGGATCCAAATTTCTACAAGTAGCCTGGATAAATATCCTAAGGGTAACATACAAAGGCAGCAACAGGACCCTATCCTACTAGGTACCGAATCCTCATCCTTTTAGTGGGATCCCTTTCCTGGGTGGCTCCGACTGAGATAAGTAAAGAAATGCAAAGGAAATAAAATGATTTGCTTTACAACTTCGCATCCTAAAGACAATGACTTGTAAAAAGAGAAACAAAGCTCATTGATAAAGCAATGTTAAATTCATCAAGGACAGTGCAACCTGATGTAGTGCAGATACCAGCTGTGAAACAACAATGCAAGTCAGCCCACTGCTATCCAGCCAGAGTGATAATTGCAGGAAGGTCTGATTTATGGAGGTGAAGCCATTCACAGACATCTACCAAAAAAAAAAAAAAAAAAAAAAGTGAGAGAGGTTTACAGCATCTGGTAACAACTTAGCCCCATTTCAGTTGAGCTGTTAAGAAGGTTTCCTAGTATGGTGTTATTTCAAAGGAAAGGGATAAGTTTGACATTGAATTAATTCCTCCCCTTCTCAGCTTCCTCTTTCTTCTCTTTCTTGCATTTGCTATGGTAAAAACTAACTTTCCTTCAGGGCTTTTCAGTGGAGAAGGTTATCTTCCGTGAATTGTCATCATAAGGAGAACAGGGGGGAAATACAGTGTTGCATTCATTCAGGAAACTGCTTAAAATTCATATCCTCCTACCTCCCTTCAGTCACTAGTATAGTCAAGTTTGCAGTGGTGTGGATGAACCTTTAGTGTTCACAGTAACGCAGTGATTGTTGGTTGGAGACAAAAGCTGCCCAAACTAACATCCTCAGTAATTCTTATATTCTGTCTCTTTGTCCATCTATCTGTCTCGACACCCTCTCCAGGTAGAGAGAGAGAGAGATTAAACCCCTTAATCTCTTCTTTTACTAATTAACTGAACAACAGAAAAAGCATTGTTCAGAGTCTGCAGTGAGTTGATGACATTATTGTATTATTGATGTGCTGGTGAGTTAGTGAGACTTTAGGCTCTTCAGCTGTCTGCTTATTTATACTCCTCCTCTCCTTGCATCAGTTTGTCGAGGCTTTACATTCCCCAGGGCCTTCTTTGTGTGTAAAATTCTGCAGGTTGGTAATAAATATGTCCCATACAGAGACAGTGTGTCTGGGGTCTCATTTGGGTGCTGACTCGAGTTGTTCAGTAATGAGAGGTGCAGGTAAATACAGCACATTTGTGACCTGCTAAGATGTCACCGTCACTCTGCTATCAGCAAAAAACAAAGGTGACCTTTGAAAGCCTCATTGACTTATTATGCATCCTATCAACCCATAATCTGGGAGTTCACCTGAATGAGAAGCACAGACCATACAAGTCCATCATGTCTAAAATGCTAAGGCTCTTCTGACCTCTCTTAATGGATTTAATTGCCTTGCTTCCTTAAAGTTCTGTTTCTATGAGGCTTAGTCAGCGTAGACTTTAAATGACAAAGGCAGCTCTTTATGTCCCCTAAATAGGGAAAATTAGTAAAAGCTTATTTTGGTTAGGACTAAGTTTAATACAGTTAGAGCACTCATTCTCTGTGTATAGTGGCTGTCTCAACAGGGCTGCCTGGGAATGCCTGCTTAAGGATTTGTGTTGCACTTTTTAATTGATCCCTGCTAGGTTTTCTTTCCACAGCTGTGTAAACTCAGCTTTAGAGGAGTCCATCCAAAGTAAGTAACACCCATGGAGCTGCTGTTCCAAATCCCCATGTAAAATGCAAATATAATGCACATGGAACAAAAGATATTTTTGAAGATACATTAGACTAGTCTTTTTCTGAGTTCCGCTCCATTGAAAAAGGTTCTAATGTAGTAGTATTTCTGGGAAAATGTTCAACTAAAATTTCAAATGTTCAACTAAAAATATTGAAGAACTAAAGTAGTAGGTAAAGACCCACAGATTTTCTTTCTTCAACGTTTTATTTTTGTGGTCCATATATTGGAAACCCATCTTTTCTATTTAAAATCAAAGTGTAACCCCATATCTCTATTGTTAATAAACATTTTAATAACAGAAGGAATTTTCAGAATCAAAATCACTTTTCTTCTTATTCGTGTGAACTCCCAGATTTCTATGATCTTTTGAGCCATATTTTCCAAAGTGACTGGTGATTTTAGGTGTCTCAGTTTTTGGGTGCCCAACTTGAGAGACCATAAAAGGTCCTGATTTTTGGCTAGTGTTGGTGGTCAGCACTTCCTGAAAATCAGGCCCCTTTAAGGTATCTCAAATACTTTTATGACAATCTAAGAAAAATCAACTACACCGACATGCTGCCTAACAAGCAAAGAGGAACATTATGAGATAATACCATAGTCAGAAATTTGTCTATCTGTGGTACTCTTATGGCCCCCATAACTATAGTATTTGAAGCCCTTGTAATGTTTAATCTGTTTATCTTCACAGCACCACTGTGAGGTGGGGAAATGCTGTTATCCCCACTTTACAGATAATGGGGAACAGAGAGGTACAAAGAAACTAAGGCCCAGATTTTAGGGTTTTCTGTGCTCATCATTGCAACACCTAACTGGTTTAGGATTCTCGATCTCATGAGATTTAGGCTCCTAAATCAATTAGGCATTATATTGCTAAGTGCAGTAATGTCTAAATAGCTTTAAAAATCTGGATCTAAGTGACTTGCCCAAGGTTACACAGGAAGTTTGTTGCAGAGCAAGGAATTAAAGCTGAGTGTTCCAACTCCCTAACCACTGGACATCTTTAGATATCTTCAGGTTTTTTTGTTTTTATGAAGTATATAAAGCCACATAAGCAGATAGGAAGGACAAATGAGGATACAAGAGAAAAACGTCTGCATAACCTGCCACATCTGTTCAGGAACTAAGATGGAGGCCCACATTTTTTAAAGTCACCTCTGATTTGAGCCTCTCACTGTCTGGGTGCTAAGCTTTAGAGATCATGGAACAGAACATGTACTATTCCAGTGGAAGTCAATGAGAACAGAAGGGGCCTAAAGATGGTTATCCAGTATTAGGCCCCGATCCTGAAAGGTACTCCACATGGGTCTGTGTGCCTGTAGAGAGCCCCCGTGAAGTCATTGGGCTCGAAGTCCATTTGTTGGAATATTTTACAGGATCAGGGCCTTAGAGGCCACTTTTGAAAATTTGGACCCAAATGTCTTTTTGAATACTTCCTGACTGTTTGCAATCCTGCTTGTCCTTGCTGCCCACTCCTTTGCACCAGTCTTGTTTCATTTGCTCTCAGTGAGGACATTACTTCATGAATAGCGACATCACACCGTTTGCCTATGTCACCCAAGGTGAATGTAAGAGAGTCATAGAAAAGTCCTACAGAAGCTAAGGGTAGGATTCACTCTGGCACAATGTTGTTATACCTTTAGTGCCAACACTGCATGCAGTGCTGTGCAAGGCATAGACAACACAGTCCCTCCCTCAGCAAGATTTTGCAATCATTGAAGTCAATGAGACTGTTCACAGCATAATGTTAAGTCCATAATGTTAAGTCTTTTAGGGTCAGAGACTGAGGGACTGGGGCAGCTCCAGCTGAAACCAGTGGGACTCTTTCCATTGACTTCAGTGGAATCTGAATCAGGCCCTACAAGCCTCCTCTCCTTCAAATCAATGGCAGAAGTGTGTTTTTCTCTTTAGACAATTACAAGAAAACCGATGCTCTTCCCCTCACCCGTTGTCTCAGTTCCTGTAGGTCCCTCAGTTTTACTTAAGATTAATTTGCTCCCCCTTTCTGATTCTTCTGTCTGAGCTAGGTGCTTGGTCACTTCACAGCAATAACACTTTCCTACAGCCTACTCTTTGGTCACTTTGAACTGTGGGAATAGAGATCAGAGTGGCTTCACATGTTGCCACATGGCTTTGTTTTCCCATTCCTCCGAGCCACTTGCCTTTTCTGGGCCTAAGTGCAGTGTGAAGAGTTCACTCAGCTTAACCCTTCGGGTTCCTCTACACTGACAGAGTTACCGCGCAGCTCATGGAGCGCTGAAGGGAAACCGCTGTTGTGTGTTCACACTGTCAGTTGCCTGCGCAATAGCGTGTTCACACTTGCAGGAGTATTCTGAGTGGTGCACTTTGGGCAGCTATCCCCCAGAGCAGCTCTTTCTCTTCTGCCGTTAAGAGTTGTGGGAAGTCGGAGGAGAGTGCAGGGCATCCTGGTTCCTGTTCCAATGCCCTGTGATGCATTGCTTCACATCCCAGAAATCCCTGCCCTTCCACCCGCATTTGGCACCATCTTTCAAATGCTTGTGTACTGTGCGCTCTGCCTCTTTAGTCTGCAGAAATGGATCCCGCACTGGGTTGAGCAGTATGCTGCTCACTCTCACTAACATGCCACAAGTGGCAGTGGAGTTATTCCTTAAACTACAAAGGCAAGAGGAGTTCAAAATTGATCTCGCCACTCTCAGTAGCTCCAACACGAGATTGCTTGTGGCAATCATAGAGGTGCTGACCACAGTGGAACACCGCTTTTGGGCTTGGAAAGCAAAGATTGAGTGGTGGAGTCACATTGTCATGCATGTCCAGTATGATGAGTAGTGGCTCCAGAACTTTCACATGAGGAAAGCCACATTCATGGGACTGTGTGATGAGCTCGCCCCAGCCCTGCGGCACTAGGACACGAGAATGAGAGCTGCCCTGTTATTGGAGAAGTGTGTGGCGATTCCACTATGGAAGCTGACTACTCCAGTCTGCTACCGATTGGTTGCTAACCAGTTCGGAGTTGCAAAGTTGACTGCTGGACGCATGTTGATGGAAGTGTGCAGGGCCATTAATCATATCCTGAGCCGAAAGACTCTGGGCAACGTGTGTGACATTGTGGATGGCTTTGCACAGATGGGCTTCCCTAACTGTGGAGGGGCGATAGCTGGCATGCATATTCCAATTCTGGCACCAGACCACCTAGCCACCAAGTACATTAATCGGAAGGGATATTTCTCTGTGGTTCTCCAGATGCTTGTGGATCACTGTGGGCGTTTCACGGACATTCATAGATTCATAGATTCTAGGACTGGAAGGGACCTTGAGAGGTCATCGAGTCCAGTCCCCTGCCCTCATGGCAAGACATTAACGAAGGCTGGTCCTGAAAGGTGCATGATGCACTCATCTTTTGGGAACACTGGCCTTTTCAAGAAGCTGCAAGCAGGAACTTTCTTCCCAGACCAGAAGATCACCGGAAAGGAAGTCAAAATGCCCATTGTGATCCTGAGATCCTGCCAACCCCTTAATGCTGTGGCTTATGAAGCCATACACCGGGCAACTTGACAGCAGCAAAGAGCGGTTCAACAACAGGCTGAGCAAGTGCAGAATGACTGTTGAGTGTGCTTTTGGCCGTTTAAAGGCCCGCTGGAGCTGCTTATATGGGAGGCTGGACCTGGCTGATGACAATATTCCTATGCTTATAGCTGGGTGCGGTACGCTCCATAATATTTGTGAAGGGAAGGGTGAAAGCTTCACTCAGGAGTGGATCTCTGAGGCTCAGCATCTGAAGGCTGAATTTGAACATCCAGAGCCCAGGGCTATTAGACAGGCGCAGCGTGGGGCCATAAGGATCAGGGATGCCTTGAGGCAGAAATTTGAAGCTGAAATCCACTAATATTTGTTGCTATGCTTGGAAGTGCAGTGCTTGTAATGCTAGGAGGTGACTGTGATTGGTGCAGATGATGCACTAGGAAGGTTTAAGAAAATTTCCTGTTGCTTTGCAGGGCTCGGTTTGCTTTCAATTAATGGAATAAAGATTGCTGTCAAACCAAAACAATCCTTTGATTAAAAAACAGCCGGAGGAGAGAGGCAAACAAAAAAACACATCAGCGCTGTGGAGGATGAGGAAAGGAAGGGTCCCAGTAGGAGGTGGGATACTGGAATGGTTAAAGATTTCTTTGTCCAGGTATCATATGCAACCTTGTTCTCTAGAGTACAATGCAGCAGGTACTGTAGTTCAGCAGGGCTAAGCTGCAGAGGGACGAGTGTTGAGTGCAGTGGGTACTGAGAGGCCGCAATACTGGACTGTGACGGGGCAGGAGTGGAATGCAGCGGGTACAGACTGGAGCCAGGAGTTTAATAAGAGTGTGTTGGTGTCTGGGGGGCGCATGGGAAAGAGTTTTGCGACAGTGGCTGCAGGGGAGGGCAGGCACGGAGCTGCTCAGTTTGCAGTGCTAGTATTGCCTAGAGTGTGTCTGCTTGGCACTCCATAACGTTTAAGAGCCGCTCAGTGGCTTCATTCTGGTGCGCCACATTTTCCTTTCGGTCCCTCTTCTCACTGTCTCGCTACTCCTTCAATTCTTGGTTTTCAGCTGTGCAATGCATCATGACATCACGCAGAAAGTCACCCTGTTCTGCCATTCAGACTAGACATGTGGTGGTACGCGCATCATATAGACACAAGCCTGCTTTCTGCAACCCTCGTGCCTCCAACAACTCACTCCAGCGATTCCCAAAATCAAAGCCACTTACCAGGGGCTTCCTCTCCTGTTTGTGCTTTGCCAAGCTCTGACAGCTGTGACTGGCTAGCCTCCTGCGCGGTAGAGAAGAGCTCTTGGCTACATGCATCTCTGGCCTCTGAGTCATCCTCTGCCTGTGCCCTCCGCCACCCATCCTCATCCAAGATTTCCTCCTCCTGGCTCAGTCCACTCTCAACTGGCACGTGAGCCACCGAAGTATCCACAGTGGCCTTCGCAATGGAAGTGGGGTTACCACTGAGTATCATGTCCAGCTCTTCGCAGAACTGGCAGCTTGTGGGTGCAACACCGGAGCAGTGGTTTGCCTCTTGCACCTTGTGGTAGACGTTCCAGAGCTCCTTCACTTTGACCCTGCATTGCAGTGTGTCCCAGTTATGGTCCCTTTTCTGTCATGCGTCATTAAATCTGTCTGTAGGTATCATAATTTCTACAGCTGCAGCGCAGCTGGGACTGGACAGCCTGCTCACCCCAAATGCTGATGAGGTCCAGCAGCTGGGGATTGCCTGCTGCGTGAAGCAGGCAGGGCCACCTGGAAAGATGTGCTGAAACCACTACACGCATCACTGAGCAAACAGGAAGAGGACTTTGAAAATTCCAAAGGAATTTGAAGGATGGGGCTCATGGTTGGTCACCTGAGGGCAGGGCAGTAGAGTTCAGACCGATAACCAGAGAGGTGAGAACAGGCATTGTGGGACACCTCCTGGAGGCCAATCACAGCTCTGTAATTGATCAAGGTGTCTACACGGGCACTGTAGCGCTGTAAGCCTGGCCCAGAAAGGTGTATGCCTCTTGTCAGGGTGGTTTTTTTTACAGCTCTGCAACTGCACAGTGTCTGCGCCCTAAATGGCTTGGCAGTGTGTACACCTCAGGAGTTACACCGCTCAAAGCTGCTTTACTGCACAGAAACTTGACAGTGTAGACAAGAACTTGTTTCCATCTCTAATTTACCTCTCCAGTCCCTCTCCCCTGTTCCCTCAAACATATAGCCTTAGCCCCTGCTACAGCCAGCCAGCCACCCAAGTCCCTCACACATGCAAGTTGAAGGAGTAATTCGTTTCAACCTCACTCATGGCTTCTCAGATCCTCTGCTGGTGCAAAGTGATGTAGCTTTATTGAAGTCAGTGAAGCCAATTTATGCCAGCTGAGAAACTCTTCCTGAGGATCATATTAATTAAAGACAGGAAAGTCTTTTATTATCATTATTATATTATTTATTTATTTATTTTTCTTTTAGCACCCAAGATGTGTAGGGCACTTTCCAAACAGAAATACGGCAGATTCTCTGCTCCAAGGAGATCACCGCTTCAGATGCATCTGTGATTATTATCATTATTTTTCATTATATGTTTAGATTCATCAGTGTGTTTGGTGCTATGCTAATGACAAATATACAGATGGTCCTTGCCCCACAGTACTGATCCAAAGCCCACTGAAGACAACTGAAAGACTCCTATTGATTTCAGTCTGTTTTGAATCAGGCCTTGCATCTCTGAATTTGCAGATAGAGACGTGTGCTTAAATTTAAGCATGTTCCATTGAAGTCAAACACCCATCTTTTTAATCATGTGCTTAAGTGTTCACAGAATCATGGTTTAAAAGCTAGTCACAAAGAAAACAACATTCAGTGCGGAACCCAAAATAAAGGAATAATTAAAGGATGTAAAAAATAATTGTACTCTGCGAGACTCTCAGAAGTAGTGAATGTTGAGGGATTTGCATGAGAATGAGAGAACTTTTGAAGACTTGGATAATGTAAATAGTAATTTATATTTTGAAATCTAATTATTAATAATAAACCCGTATTATATTAAATCTTCTTTCATGTAAAAACTAGATTTCCCTTCCCAAAAAAGACCTACAAATGTAGAGTCCATTGTCTGTCCTCAAAGCGAGTGCACAGGCACTATATCCTGATATTCCAGTGTTTTCCACTGCATTACATATATTCAAAATAAAATGGATGCTTTATAGCAGCTTACATCAAAGGATCTCAGCGCCCTTTAGAAATGTATATTTAAATTAGTCTCCCAGCATCCCTCTGAAGTAGACATGATTCGTGATCTTATAAGATGGGATAGTGAGGAACAGGAAGCCAGCACTTTTTAAAGCATCATGAAGAGAGCTGGTAAAAAAACCAAAAAAACCCCAAAACCTGCACAAATGTTTGAATAATTTTCTTTACAGTTTTAATTTTTATTTGTTGTGAAAAATGTTTTTTATCATTTTTTTTAATTTATCATTTTCCATTTTTGAAATAAGAAATATATTTTAATTATTATTTTTGGTCAGCTTAGTCACATGATAGGTTTTGTTTCCAGACATTTTATTTAAAAAATTAAATGCAATTGTTTTTGTAAATTTCAATAAATATTTTAAATAAAATAGATTAAAACATTAGTGACATTTTTCAAAATATTTTTATCACAAAAAGTTGATGTAGAAAAAGAGTGGTTTTGCCCTACCTCATTCAAAATATTTTGTCTTAACTATAGTCACTAATTTTGAGCACTTCCGCTGTTGGCTATCTAACCCGAGGCACTTGGGGCTTGCTTACTAGTGTTACTGAACATCTCCATTGCTCAGTTACTTCACTGAAGGCACCCCAGATTGGTAGACACATCTGAAAATGTTCAGCCTAAGTCATCTGCTAAAAGTTGCACAGTAAATAAGTTTCAGAGAAGCAAAGCCTCTTGATTCCCACTCATTTGTCTTTACCATAAGACCCTTCTTTCTTCAATCAAGAGAAGGGCTGTAAACTGCCAGGAATGGGGAGGATCAGATCATGAGTTCATTCCTTCTCCAATGCCCCCCTACCAAAGGTGGAGAGGGGGATAGAGCCTGTCCTGTTGAGTTTTTCCTCCCATTCCACGCCTGCTACCAATGGAGAATGATTCGGACAAGGCTAGCTTGTGAGCTGCAGAGCTTTTCTAGGACATGAAGCCCTAAGTGGCCGCTTGCCTTGCTTTTGCTTAAGGTTGTCCTGTGTGTTAAGTTTGTATAATGAGATGACTTGTTTAAAACTGGCAGTTGTTTGGCTTATGAGCCAAAAATAAGAGGCAACACACTCAAGTTATATGCTCTAGGGCCTGATCCAAATCTCACTGAAGTCAGTGATTGACTTCATGAGGCTTTGGATCAGGCCTCTGTTGTAGCGAGGGTGAAATCCTGACCTCACTGAAGTCAGCATGTCGTCAACAAGAAGAGGGTTTGGTCCGAAGTGAACAACCTGAATGCTGAATGAAAGGAAGATTGTTTTCCTGCTGATACTAAACATCCCTAATAGAATAAGAACAAAGTTATGACTGTCACATTCAATGTAGGGGAGCAGTGAAATGAGATCTATCCAGACTATAAAGAAACACACTGAAACAGTTAAAGCAGATTTGTAGCACTGTAGCTGTGATAAAACCATATCTCTGTGTAAGTAAATTTACAGAGGAGTAGGGTGGTTGTTTGTGTTTTTTTTGTTTTTTTTTTAACACAAGCCAGATTGAAATGAGTCCCACTCAGAGGAAACACAACTGGAACAAATTTTATGCATTCAGATTTGTTAAACTGAATTGGCAGCAGAAATATTCCTAGTAATCTGAGCGTTACAGCAGCAGTGGTATAGTTAAAGTTATGTCAGCCTTTTCATTAAAAATCTCTGCTTTCACAGGTTTATATCTTCAGTAAAAATTCATTGTGGGCTGAAACTTGACAAGCTGTGTAGGGTCTCATCTCAGAAGAAAAAAATATTTTTACAAAACTGAAAAAAAAAACCAACCCTATTTGATGGCTTAAAATATCAGAGCACAAAGAAAAATTGCAGTATTTTGGCTTTGATGTTTGTCTATATTCAAAAACTGCTTCATTTATTTGAACGTGTAACAATTAAATGATCAATAAAATCTCACTCCAAAGACGGAATTAATCCCTGCGGTATTAAAGAAAATGAAATATTAATGTATTGCCCATTTGTTATTTAGTCACCACAGGATCACCAGTGTTTTGACCTACATCAGGTCATGCTCATTGCTGGGAGACTCCTGACTAACACGAAACACGGCTCAAAGTAGAATAGATCTCATTGGAAGTCCTTCTCTGACCAGCTGCAGAAGAGCAAGAAAGAGGAGTGTTCTGTGGTGGTTGGTGAAAAGCACTGGGGGTCACAAGTCATCTGAGATCCATATCTGGCTGTCCCACAAGACTTTCTGTGTGACCTCGGGCAAGTCACTTCCCTTAAACAGTCTGTACCTCAGTTTCTTCACTGTACAATGAGAACATGGCAAGTCAGTTGCAGGACTGGAAACATAATCCATGGGCTTGATTCTCTTCTCACACTCCTTTTACAGCAGTATAACTCCGTTAACAATATTGAAGCTCCCTCTGGTATACATCAGTCAGAATGAGAGGAGAATCAGACTCCATGTCTCTTTACTCCCAGTCACAGCCCTTAAGAGTCTAGTTATTGTTTTTGTAAATGTTTCCAGATTCTTGGGGGAAGACATCTATACAAGTACCAAATATTACTGTTTTATTTAACATGTCTAAGCCTAAACCTGAATGGGTTAAGGGTCTCCTGGGAGGTGCTGTGTGTTCTCAACTCCCATTGGCTTGTGTGTTCTCTGCAGCTGGCAGAGTCATCATAAAGCTCTTTTAGACCTTCAAATAAAAGCCACTATAGAATCGCAAAGTATTATAAAATACTGTGAGGAGTGTGGTGACTCTACACTCACAGCTACATCATGTTTTTATAGTGAAATTGATCTCCGGTAGGGAAGGAATTCAAAGTTTTTGATACATTCCTCCATTAGTTGTTTTCAAGGCATAAGCCTCCATTTTAAAATGACTCTGAGGCCTTTAAACTTTATTTATAAACTGAAATTTGCTAGCTGTTGCAGGACACTGATTGATTTGTAAGAGAGAGGAAGCCAGGAATAGCTTTCCTGGCAAACTACCTGTTCCGTAGAACTAAACATCCAATAACTTCCCAGCCTCAGGGGATGTATCTTCTCCTCCTTTCTATTATTTTCTGTGGTTTGTGCTATCATTTGCCATATGTATTATGACACACTATTAATCTCAACCCGCAGCTTGAAGACCCTCATGTGGCTGTCTCCAGTTAAGAAATCCCCAAATAAAACAGGGATATCTTTACATTTCAAGGATGAAACTTCACAGGGGGGTTTGTGGAGGAGAGAAAGGGAAGACGGAAAGTTAACCCATTTGAAACTTTTTTAAAAAAAATGGCTCCTACGGTGCAGAGTGTTTGGAGGATCATTTTCGGAACACTGACATGAGCACAGTGATACTCCTAGGTGTACCCATGGGAACCACATTGTATCTCTTGTATCTCTATGTGTGCCTGGGTGCAAGGACTGTGGTAGTTTTTGTCAAGAGACAAGGCAATAGTCACCCATGTATATGACAGCAGGACCAAGTTCATAGTCCCTATGCATGGCACAGAAGATACCTTTAATCTAGGAAGGAATTATACGATAGATTGTCACAGTTCCTCAATAGTCACTTGGGTTAAGCCTTTGAGGACTGCAAGCCTAACTATACATGCCTCATGTAAGCAAACATTTGTCTTACAGTTTGTAAAATGTTTGACGGGTTAGCAGGGTTTTTGTTTATTAGTTTTTAATTCCCATCATCTGTAATTACACCGAAGACCCTAAATGCCTCTGAATGAGTTGGTATTGTCTCTTTAACTGGTATTCCCACATGTTGAATACTGCGTACAGATGTGGTCTCCTCATCTCAAAAAAGATATACTAGCATTAGAGGAAGTTCAGAAAAGGGCAACTAAAATGATTAGGGATTTGGAACGGGTCTATATGAGGAGATATTAAAGAGGCTAGGACTTTTCAGCTTGGAAAAGAGGAGACTAAGGGAGAATATGATAGAGGTATATAAAATTATGAGTGGCGTGGAGAAAGTGAATAAGGAAAAGTTATATACTTGTTCCCATAATATAAGAAGTAGAGGCCACCAAATGAAATTAATGGGCAGCAGGTTTAAAACAATGAACAGCAACCTAGAGAGCAGGACGGTTTTCGAAGAAGTTACGGCACGATAGACCGCATCTTCACTCTAAACCAACTACTAGAGTGTTCAAGTGTACACGTTCCCTTTGTGCATTGCCTTCATGGACTATGAGAAGGCGTTTGATAGCGTGGAGACTAACTGTGTTCTTGAAGCTCTTCCAGAACAGGGCCTCAGCACAAAATATATCACATTATTAAAAGAAACGAACTCTGTCTGCAGCACGGATATATCGCTGTTCGATACTACCCCCCAAATCCCCATCGAGAAAGGTGTGAAACAAGGAGATACAGTTTCACCAGAATTATTCACAGCCTGTCCTGAATTGGTCTTTCGACAAGCAGACCTGAAAGGCAGGATTAATATCCACGGCGAGTGGCTAAACCATCTCAGGTTCGCAGATGATATAGTGTTCATAGCCGAAAATACAGTCCAGCTTGAGAGAATGCTTAAAGAACTGAACGCAAAAAGTAGTCAAGTCGGATTAAAAATGAACCAGTCGAAAACGAAATATGAGATCAGATGTTCTGCCAAGAACCCAGATAACTCTTGGAGGAGAGCAGGTCCAAGAGATTGACAAATAAGTTTATTTGGGCCAGGAAGTGGACATGCACCATGATCAGAAAGGCAAACTGTCACACAGAAAAAAAGCTGGACGGTGTGCATTCAACGACATCAGGGACATCCTCCAAGGAAAGATCAGCAAAACAACTCGTGTGAATCTTTTTAACTCGACCGTGTTTCCAGCAATGCTATATGACCGCGAAACATAGTCGCTGACAAAGACTGAAGAACATCAACTGTCTATCACACAGAGGGCAATGGAACAAACATTTTTGGGCATTTCGCTCCGCAATCACATCCCCAATGAAATAATTAGGCCGCAGACTGGAATGCAAGATGTTATTGAAAGCAGGCTCAGCAAAATGCGGTGGGCAGGACATATGGCCCAACTCAGTGACAAAAGATGGACTGCAGCTATATCTGAGTGGTATCCTCGAGAACTGAAATGGCCACGCGGTCGGCCTCCAAAGAGGTGGGATAATTTCCTAACAAGGAGATATGGACAAGCATGGCAAAGGATGGCCGGAGCGAGAGAAAATTGGAAGTCGTGTTGTGATCAGCTCAGTCTTAACTAACAAAGAACCAACAGTCTATGCAGGTTTAAAACAAATAAAAGGAAGTTCTTCACGCAGCGCACAGTCAACCTGTGGAACTCCTTGTCTGAGAAGGTTGTGAAGGCTAGGACTATAACAGGGTGTAAAAGAGAACTAGATAAATTCATGGAGGTTAAGTCCATTAATGGCTATTAGCCAGGATGGGTAAGGAATGGTGTCCCTAGCCTCTATTTGTCAGAGGGTGGAAGATGGATGGCAGGAGAGAGATCACTTGATCATTAACTGTTAGCTTCACTCCCTCTGGAGCAACTGGCATTGGCCACTGTCGGTAGGCAGAACACTGGGCTGGGTGGACTTTTGGTCTGACCCAGTATGGCTGTTGTTATGTTTTTATGTTCTTATGATTGGCATTGATTTAAAATCCACAAAATATTGTAATGGTTAAAGCATGGGAATATGAATCAGGAGACACAGGTGCTATTCCCAGTTTGCTTTGTGACCTGAGGCAAGTCCCCTAACTGCTTTTGGACTGGGTCGCCCATCTGTAAAATGAGACTAACAGGTAACCATTGTTGCAAAGTTAGCCATCTTTGCTCTCTTTGGATGAAAACACATTGTTATTATGCATGCAGTGTACTCTGATGGAGGCGTACCCAAGGTGTAGCTCATGGATTCTTGCTAACGATTTTAAAAATGCATTCATGTTTAAAATAGGGGTGGCCCTCAGTCCCTGACATTGTTGATGTAGCCCTTAGTGTCACAAAGTTTGGGCATCCCTGTTCTAATATCACCATTAGGTCCTTTGTGGCGATTCGTGGGGGATATTTTCTCTTCTGCCTCTTTTATAATGAAACTTACTAAAAAGCAGAGAACTATAACACAAAAGAACCAATCTAAATCATAAGGCTGATGTAACTGATGTAAGCCAGGCATTTAATACATTGGTATGTTTTGTAAACAAGAATGCAAAGTACTGTGAGCTCTGATGGGTTTATACAACAATTAACTGATAAGCAACATTGAAACCAAGAGACTCCATCTTACTTTAAGCATTTAATCCTGATTCTGCTGCCTTTCCTCACGCTGAGCAGTGGTTCTCAACCAGGGGTATGTGTGCCCCTGGGGATACACAGAGGTGGATAAGGAACTGATTAAAGGGGAGACTACAATGGGTTGTACTGAAAGGTGAACTGTCAGGCTGGAAGGAGGTTACTGGTGGAGTTCTTCAAGGATCAGTTTTGGAACCAGTCTTATTTAATCTTTTTATTACTGACCTTGGCACAAAAAGCGGGACTGTGCTAATAAAGTTTGTGGATGACACAAAACTGGGAGGTATTGCTAACACAGAGAAGGACTGGGATATCATACAGGAAGATCTGGATGACCTTGTAAACTGGAGTAATAGTAATAGGATGAAATTTAATAGTGAAAAATGCAAGGACATGCATTAATAGGATTAATAACAAGAATTTTAGTTATAAATTGGGGAGGCATCAGTTGGAAGTAACAAAGGAGGAGAAGGACCTCAGAGTATTGGTTGATCACAGGGTGACTATGAGCCGCCAATGTGATATGGCCATTAAAAAAGCTAATGCAGTTTTAGGATGCATCAGGCAAGGTATTTCCAGCAAAGATAAGGAGGTGTTAGTACCGTTACATAAGGCACTGATGAGACCTCATCTGGAATACTGTGTGCCGTTCTGGTCTCTCATGTTTAAGAAGGATGAATTCAAACTGGAACAGGTATAGAGAAGGGCTGCTAGGATGATCCAAGGAATGGAAAACCTGTCTTATGAAAGGAGACTCAAAGAGCTTGGCTTGTTTAGCCTAACTAAAAGAAGGTTGAGAGGGGATATGATTGCTCTTTATAAATATATCAGAGGGATAAATATCAGGGAGGAAGAGGAATTATTTAAGCTTAGTACCAATGTTGACACAAGAACAAATGGATATAAACTGGACACTAGGAATTTAGACTTGACTAGAACCCTTTGTTTAATTTCATTAGAGGAGTGAAGTTCTGGAACAGCCTTCCAAGGGGAGCAGTGGGGGGAAAAGACATATCTGGCTTCAAGACTAAACTTGATAAGTTTATGGAGGGGATGGTATGATGGGATAGCCTAATTTAGGCAATTGATCTTTGATTATCAGCAGGTGAGTATGCCCAGTGGTCTGTGATGGGATGTTAGATGGGGTAGGATCTGAGTTACTGTAGAGAATTCTTTCCTGGATGCTGGCTGGTGAGTCTTGTCGACGTGCTCAGGGTTTAACTGATCGCCATATTTGGGATCGGGAAAGAATTTTCCTCCAGAGCAGATTGACAGAGGCCTTGGAGGTTTTTCGCCTTCCTCTGCAGCATGGGGCACGGGTCACTTGCTGGAGGATTCTCTGCAGCTTGAGCTCATCAAACCACAATTTGAGGACTTCAATAACTCAAACATAGGTTAGGGGTTTGTTACAGGAGTGGATGGGTGAGATTCTGTGGCTTGCGTTGTGCAGGAGGTCAGACTAGATGATCATAATGGTCCCTTCTGACCTTAAAGTCTATGAGTCTTCCAGGGAGTACATCAACTCATCTAGATATTTGTCTGTTTATACAACAGGCAACATAAAAGCACTAGTGAAGTTAGTACAAACTAAAATTTCATACAGACTTGTTTATACTGCTCTATATACTTTATCAGTGGTTCTCAAACTGTGGGTGAGTTTATTTTAATGGAGTCGCTGGGTCCAATGTTAGACTCGCTGGGGCCCAGGGCAGAAAGTCAAAGCCTGAGCCCCTTGCGTGGGGCTGAAGCCAAAGCCTGAGATTTTAAGTGAGGTGAAACAAATCAGATTCCTGAGAGGACTACAGTAGTCTGGAAAGGTTGAGAACGATTCACGTTGTGTGTTGCTCAGTCAATAGTATTTCTACTGATAAGGTACTACTCAGTGTAAGAAAGTGGAGCTGGGACTTGGTGACTGCTTCATATAGTTCCTAGTCTGTAGCCCCTCAGGAGAGTGGCAGTGCCTGGAAATTAAACTGGAGACCCTATGAGATGTGGCAAGGGTATAGGGGATAGGCTCATTAAGTAGACGAAACACTGTGGTACTTGTGTCACCCTGTTCGTTTATCCACCCTTATGCAATCTAACTGGGTTGCGGACTGCAGACAGATAGCACTTGTTTACCCGGGGATATCCTATTCTTTCTGGGCTTGTTCTGAGCTTTTTTTTGTCATTCCAGCATCCCACAGACCTGGGATCTATTCCTGTCTCAGCCACTATTCCTCATTCAGCTGTGAGCAAATCACTTAACTTCTCATCACTTCAGTTTCCCCATCTTTAAAATGGATGTACTGTAATAACTTACCTCGCAGGAAATGGGAGATTTATTACATTAGTGTTGTAAAGCATCGTGGAATTATCAGATGATGGGTGCTATATATAATCCTGTGTCTCTTATATGCATGTTACTTGTTATTGTCAGTGCGTGTTTTGCTGGTATTAGACTCTGTATCATTATATGTATTATTACAAATCATTCAGCCATGGCAGCCCAGGACTTGGACTTTAGCTCCTCCCACACAAGTGGAGAATTGAGTTTTGTGACTTGGTTCAAAAAGATAAGGTGGCAACACATGCCTCATTAGCATGACAGCTGTGATGGTGGATAGGAGAGCTAATAAATAAAGTACTCCAAGACCTTGGAGTGCTTCATAGGTAAAGCTAACAACTACAAAATCAGTGATTTTGATACATTAGGTGGTAATGAAAGAAGCACAGCACAGAAGCGGTGTGATCAGATGATTTAGTTATAGCTGCAAATCTGGTTGAGGTGTTGTGGCAATGTAGCGAGGCGGTGTGGCTCCCCTCCTCCCCAGGGAGGGTCGAGCCCCGTCAGACACTAAAGGGGGCGGGGCCACTGAGCAGAAGTCCCGCCCCTCAGAGGGTCAGGAGGCGTCCCGGAAGTATAAAAGCAGGCCCTCAGCCCTCAGTTAGAGCCCTGCCGCCGTCGGGTGCGGACCTGCTAGAGGGTGCTCCTGACTGGGAAGCTACGGAGTCCCAGGGCCATTGTCCTGACTGGCCAGAACTTCCCCGCTACGCCGAGGAGCTGCTGGAGCTGCCCCGCGCCCGCTACGATGAGGAGCTGCCGGAGCTGCCCCACGCCCACTGCGACGAGGGGCTGCCGGAGCTGCCCCATCCCTGCTACTATCCCGAGGAACCCCCGGACCAGGCCTGGCCGGACTTTCCTGAGGTGCTACCGGATCTACCGCCCAGCCCTGGCCGGGAGGAGCCCATGCTACTAGGGACTGATGGCCCCAATCAGGTAGGACCAGAGGGGGAGATAGGAAGTAGCCCAGGGGCAGCTGACCCCAGTCAGACTGCAAGTGTACTGGAACCCATGTCAGTGTGTTTCGGCCAGGATCCCCACTGATTGCAGCGCATCGTTGCCACTGCTAGGGCCCCGGGCTGGAATGCAGTGGAGTGGGTGGGCCTGCGTTCCCCCTGCCACCCGTACCCGGGTGGCAGACTCTCCCCCTCTCCGGCCTAGGTAGGCCATTTAGTCTGCCTACATTGATAACTGCTCAGCCCTGAGCCACAAGGGCCTGAGCTATTGTAACTGTGGGTTTGGTGCCCGCCCGAACCAAGGGCTGGGCCCCCTTTGACTGTGCCACTGCTCGGTCCTGCCTACAGGGCCCAAGCCGCCTGAACTGTTGACTGCTCAACCCCGAGGGCAGAGGCCCTCAGACGACGTGTAGTGAGGCGGTGTGGCTCCCCTCCTCCCCAGGGAGGGTCGAGCCCCGGCCGCACTCTGTCGCAGGCAGCATAATGGAACACAGAGCATTGTATAAGAAATTTAGCATTAACCCTCTTGCATTAATCGATGCCTGCGTGAGGGTTGTGGCACTGATGTGGGTTATGGAATTGCTTATCTTGGCAAATCTAGATCATCTTATTTTCAAGTGCAGCGTTAAAGCTGACTCTTGGACTTTAATTCTTCCCTTAGCACCAAAGCATTACCAGGGAGTCTCTTGTCACCCTACCAATTCAAGATTGCTTCTCACATAATAGATTTTGCAAGAGTTTTGTGAAGTCTAGTTTTAAACAATAGGACTTCTACCACTTCCCTTGAGGGCCAGTGCCACAACCTAATATAGCTCAGATGTTTTCCATGATAGTTGATCTGATTTTTAAAGACTTGTCTATTTACTCCTACTTGTAGCACCCAAGCTATTTCCCACCCTCAAGTTTGAAGGATGCAAATTCTTGTATGAAATTACCAAGCCCTCACTCCACAGGGTAGTTGCTTATCCAAATTATACATATTTGGTTCATTTGTTCTTTCCTCATAACGTACTGCTTGATCATTTTTATTGCTCTGTGAATTACATTTTCTTTTTCTACGCATTTCTACTATTGCAGATCAGTGTGGGACGATACTATTCCAAATGTGGTGTCAATACTTAGAGAAAGAAGGATCAAAAAGGATGAAGGGTCAGGGTCAACATGGAATTCCATTATTTTGTTCATTTGATACTATTTTTTTTTTTAAGAAAAAATGATTAGGATCAATACAAAGAGGTAGCAAGTAAGAGAAGACATTAGAGTCAGCATACTGTATACTAAATTAGAGGCATCCTTGCAGTATTGCCTTGTCATGCTTCCGCTGCATAAATGAAACTTGAAACAAGTGGTGGGCTCAAAGGGTAATCACTTCCAGCCAACATTTGCTCAAGGTACCAGACCACCCATTCTTCTGTCACATGAGTGAGGTCAAAATATCAGCAGTTCTTGGCACTTATGTAGTTCTTTACAAAGTTGGGTAAGATCTGTTGTATCACCCACAGATCTCTCCAGAAACTTGTTCCATGTAGCTGCTTTTTTAATAATGGTAATATTTCTGTTGCTCCTTTCCTTCTAGGATCTCAAAGTAATTAGCAAACACTGATTACACCTCTTGACACCTCTGTGAATCTGATCAATATTATCCCCAGTTTACAAAGGGGGAAACCGAGGCAGAGAACATCTAGGTGACTAGGCCTTAGATCACACAGGCATTCTGTGACAGAATCAAGGATAAAATTTATCTGCCCATAAGACCATTCCCCTTGTTTCCAACCACTAGACCATTCCCTCTCCCAGAACAGTCAGAGACATATAGATGGTGCTTCAATCAAACTGATTTAAGTATAAACAAAGAAGGGTCACAGTACATTTGATGTTATCAGCCCAGATTGTGCTTTTAACTGACCATTTCCCCAGTCTGATTCCACCAGTTGAAAATGGCTGAACGGGGAACAGGGGTTTCTTTCAGAGCTAAAATCAGTTGCGTGAATTATCTCTAATAACAATGAAGAGTCCCAGTGAGGAGTTCATTTCTGATAGATCGGGGAACCAAAAGAAAAAGAAAGGGTCCTTAAAGATTGGCATAAGTGACTTGCATGTCAGAAAGATAATCCCTGAACACACCTGTGGAGCAGAAACACAACACATGGATTAGTGATGTACTTAATCTGTCATTATGGCATTCCCTCACTGAACTGCTCAAGTGGGTTCTGCTCTCCCAGCTCAAGTTCCACTTCCACATTATCAGTGTCCACATGAGTTCCAATGGATTTTGATACTGAACAATGCATGTTTGTTCATTCATTTTGTCTATGATTTCTAGGGTGGAATTTTAATGGAGCGAAAAATGAGGGGAGGAAAGGAAAGAGAAGAAAATAACCTGAACACTGAAGCTCAATGCTTAATACAATTTCCCAAGGTTTACATTCACATCTGCTACTCTTTTCAGAAGAAACTCAACCCCCACATTTATAAAGTGGAATTCTACCTCTGGTATTATTCTGCCAGAGAGTAGAGCCTAGAGGGTGTCTTACTGTTCATTCCTGGGGTTTTAATCTGTCTATCTAGCAGCCACACTTACTGAACCACAGGTTGTCTTATGTTGTGAGATTTCCTGTGCTTTGCAGCCTGAACCTTGTTCAAGTCTAAATCCTTATGCTGGCCAACTGCACATCTACAGAGCTGTGAGTTTTTTAATTTCAGGAAAATGCCTCTCCACTAAAAATGTTCCCAGTAAAAGGCAGGAAATAAGAGAAAAGAAAAGGAAGATGAGCATCTGTGATTTCTGCTTTCACCGTTGTCCATTTGCAGAAAATAGCCCACAATTGTGGAATGCAGCTTTTTGCAGAAGCCAAGCTTCTGGCCAATAAACCTCTTTCTCCGCAGAAATAAAAAAGGAGGGAAGAAGGGTTATGATAGTAGGAGAGATCTAAGAACATAGAAACATGTTTTGTTTCAAATACATTTGAGTTTCAAATTGACCTGGTGCACTTCCTGTGGCATTAAAGTGCCATAAACTGAAAAGGCAAGTTGGAAACAGCCTGGACGAACCAGCAGTTACTGCCAAAGTGGTTTATTCATCTTTCTGGATGAAATCCAAAGGAGTTGACCGCCCTGTGTGCTGGAACCCATGCCAGCCAGCCAAAGAATAACATTGCTTTGACTAGGAAGGCAACTGTTTGTTTGTTCTTCCCGCCAGAGGGAAAAAAAGATGGCTGTTAATACTGGTGATGATGGAAGAGGTTAAGAACTGAAGGTAAGAGAATAAAATTGTTCAGGGAGGAGAGTAAAGGTTAGAGGTAAATTTCCCCCCTCCGTTACACTTCTCCAGTGCCCTTTGTCTTCAATGGGATTGTATGCGAGAGGAAACCCTGTCCTTAATAGTTGAATGCACACTTTCCTTTCCTGCAAAATATGGCGGTCCCCCCACCCTCCCCCCAGCAGGTTAAGAAAGGAGCAATTGCTATTATCATGATTTCTGCACAGGATCAAGCTCGATGGGGGTGCTAGGATGTCACCATGGCAATCGCATTCAAGGGAACGTTATTCGTTTTGTGCAGATCTACAAACTCCAGTGTCTCATGGAAAAAATAATAAGGGAATCCTTTCTTGAGTACAAAAGCAATTGGACACCTAAGATTTAGGGCCTGATCCCATTGAATTCTGTGGGAGTTCTGGGTGCAGAAGGAATGCAGGATCAGGCAATTTGCAAACTGTTGCTGGATTGTTTGATGTCTGGGCTGGCTTTCCTTCTAATGCTTTTGTGGTATGTCAGATTGCGAGTTTGGGAAGAATGATTTCTCTTAACCTCTTCTTTCTCTCTCTCTCGTTCTGTAGCGTGTAACATCCTAATATGTTATAGCAGGTGTTCATTGTGGCCCTATGTCTAGATTGGGCTCCGGTGTAAATTCATGCCTGATGTCACCTTTTCACATGTGTCATTTGATCTGCTATGTTTTGTTATTTGTTCTGAAAGCTTTAATACCATTTGAATTCTAATAGGTGCCTGTGTGCAGGCGGGAGGGGCTAGAATAGAGCCAGCTGTGTTGTTTCAGGGGCTGCCTATATATGAAAGGTTTAAGTCCTTTAAGTTGCACTAATAGCACAGAGGGATCTTAGTTGGACCGAAGATCTGGTTCTAGTTACTAGCTATCTATCCATTTATTCTGCATTGATTCTCATGGCATATCCTCCTTGTCCTCTTATTGGTTGCAGTACCCTGTAGCTGACTAGGTGGTTTTTTCACCATGTTATTTGTTTCTGATCAGCTGTAATTATACTGAATAACCCTGATGAAAGATGCTACTAGTGATACTTATTAATAGCAATTTCTTGTCTATACATCCAGCTCATGATATTTGCAGGGCCGCCCAGAGCGGGGGAGCAGGTGGGGCAATTTGCCCCGGGCCCCGCAGTGGCCCCCACGAGAGTTTTTCGAGGTCCCTGGAGCAGGGTCCTTCACTCGCTCCGAGGTCCCCAGAAAACTCTCACAGGGCCCCAGAGCTTCTTCCGCTCCTGGTCTTCGGCAGCAATTCAGTGGTGGGGGGTCCTTCCACCCCAAGACCTGCCGCCAAAGTGCTGGGTCTTCGGTGGCAATTTGGCGGCGGGGGCCCCCGCCACCGAAGACCCCAGGCTCCCTGAATCCTTTGGGCGGCCCTGGATATTTGGCATTTTTCTTAAAGCCCCAGCTGTTGGAGTCATGATTATATGAGAATTTTTGACTCTCATTTAAAAAAAGAAAATTTCTACTCTTTGCGACTATGGAGAAAAGCTTGAAAACAGAACTCAGGTGTTCCCTAAAGATTCAAAATGCAGAAGGCAAATCAAAAGAACCCCAAGTATATTACTTTTTTAAAAACTTGTGATTTTTAAGTCAATCTCCTGATTTTGGGGGTGTCTCTTGTTTCTGAACACTTCAGGTGGGCAACACTGAATTATTTGTGAGTAAGGGGCCTTTTAATTATTGTTGACGTTTGTACACCTCTGTGGGCATGGCAAGCATTGTTTATTATTCTCATTACTTTCACGAGGCCACAGAGGATGCTGCACTTCCAGACAGTGCATTTGCCCCTATGGAGGCATTGGGAGAGTTAGGGAGCAAGGAGCAGGAAGAGGCTAACCCATGCAGGACCGGCTCCAGGCACCAGACGAGAAAGCATGTGCCTGGGGCGGCACATTGTAAGGGGCGGCATTCCGGCTAATCTTAGGACAGCACATTCCGGCCGCCCTGCCATGGTTTTTTGTTGCTTTGGCAGCCCGGTCTGCAGCTCCGGAGCCCCCGACCGGCTTCCTGCGCTCTGTCAGTCCCAGCCCAGCTGGGGCACGGACCCCAGTCCGGGGGGCAGGAGCTTGCTAACTGTGCCACCGGGCTCTCCGGGATGCGCCACTCCCCACTGCCTGCACCAGCCTTCGCATGCCGAGCCTCCTTTAAAGGAGCGGCTGAGCCAGCATCTCCTGCAGCCCTTGGGGGCTCTGCCTGCCAGGCCGAGAGAAGCACCCCAAGGCCAGAGGGGGGAGCCCCTCTTTCCCGGCTGTGAGCAGGCTGCAGCGCCGCCCTTTGTCCCCCTGCAAGCGCCTTGACCGCCCTCCACGCACACTCCACGCGCTCCCTTTTTCCCCCTTCGGTAGTCTGGCAGGCAATAGGAGGGGTTTGTTTGTTTGTTTGTTTTTCTTTGGCAATCCGGCCACCCTTTTTTTTTGCTTGGGGTGGCAAAAAAGCTAGATCCATGATCTCTTTCCCGCCCCTTGATTGTCCAGGAGGATCCTCCTGTTGCCCACTCCATTTCAGGGCTGTCATCCAGATGCAGTCTCTCCCCAACTGTGAACCAGCCAGTTGTTTAGAGGTGGAGTTGTTTAATGGCCATACAGTATACCTCCCCTTTCCCCTGGGAGAGGTGAATTCACCCTATGCAAGGCCCTTGGGCCACGTTGTGCCCCATTAAAAATTAAATGGTGTATAGTTTCTCTGCACTGTAGTGAACTCCATCCAATATAGGGAGAGCCTTGCAGTTATGGAGTATAGCTGGACTCCACTCCACATAAATGGCAGGACCAGGATTTGACCTTCTGTATTTGCACAAAGTACAGCTTGATCATAGCCACCTGTCAAAGAAAGAGATCTCACCTCAAGCCAGATGTGTGCTGCTTTGGATTTGCCGTGTTGGGCATTTGGAGGGGAAATGGAATGACAGGCTAGCATTAGCATTGCTAATATCTTGAACAAATGTTTTTTTTCTGATTAATTAAAATAAATTGGCATAACAAGAAACACAGTGTGCGTTCTTAAGAGTGCAAAGTTGTTTTCTAATGCAGCTTCCCATTCGAGCAAGTCCCTTAATTATCTCTGTTTGTGCTCTAAAGCAAATTTGTTTTTTCATAGAAATCAGCGTTGCCTAATTCCCATTGCTGCTTAAAAATCAGCAGCGCATAGGAGGAATTGTTGTTAACTATGGAGTCTGCTGCCTCCTATGCACACATATTGCATCTCTCAGTATCCCCTTTAAATGACCATAGGCATGTTAACATCCAGGGAGGAACACTTATGTTTGTATACAGTGCCAGCTTCTCGGTTTCCATTATTTTATTATTTAAACGTAGCCAACTTTAGAGGTTCGCTCCGTGGCAAGCACACTGAGAAATGCGCAGCAATGGTAGCAGAAGAGTCCCCTATTTCCCCCGCATGAAAATAATGAAAATACACAACGAAATTGCCAGCCATAAAATAGATCCATCATTGACAGGGAATTAGAAAAGGAGTTTTGGTGGCAACTGTTCGTCTCACAAGATGATGATGTAAGCACCAAAAGAGTACAGTTACTGTGTGTCATGCTGCAGCATCATGGATGGCTAAACAGTCAAGTTCTCGAGTGACAGTCCATGCCACAAATGGTGTATGAGTAAGGAGCAGAGCCAGAGGATGCAGCTGGTCACTACTGGTGCTTTCCTCTTCCCTCTCTTCACTTTCTTCTCTCTCCACCACCTCTCTTCAGTGTCTTTGACTTCCTGGAGAAGCTCAGCCCTCCAGTGTGGTTGCCTGTTGCTAGCTGCATCTTCCCAGCTCGTGGTCTCGATGTTGAAAGTTTTCAAGTCCCTGTTGTAAACATCCTTGAACCTGAGCCTAGGTCAACCCAGTGGCCGTGGAGCATCAGCAAGTTCTCCATACAGGAGATTATTTGGAATGCGGCCATCATCCACCCAGTGCTGATAACCAAGCCCATGAAGATTTCTGTGTTTGAGAGTAGTGAATAGACTTGGCAGTTTTGCTTCCTCAAGCACTTGGGTGTCAGGAACATTGGTTTCTTGCTTGATATTGAGAATATGGTGAAGACTGCAGAGGTGGAAGGTATCTTGCCTTCTCTCATGCCTTCTGTAGGTGATCTAGGACTCTCAAAATTCATGCCTGGTAAACCTGTATCTTGGTGATCAGTGTTAGTTTCCTATTATCCCACATGTACTTGGTCAGTTGGCTGAATGTGATAGCTGCCTTTCCTATCTGAGAATTAAGGTTGTCATTTAGAGATAAGTTATCCTGTACAGTTGATCCTAGAGAACAGAGCTCGTGCACAACTTCTAGCATGGTGTTAGCTATTGAAACTTCTGGTCCAATCAACATACTTTGTCTGAACATATTGTTATAAACATTGTTATTGGCAGTTTCCTTAGCACAAGAGAATAAGACATTAATAGGAATGTATAATTCATATCATTACTGGATTTAGATCTTAATGAATATTGACACATTAATTGCTAGCTGCTTTTTAAACTGTAGCACGTTCACCAAGTTGCATGCTACATTCCCACATACTAAGCAAGTGCTAGTTATGTGATTTCACAGTTTCACCAATTGTCTGAGCAAGCTAATCCCCATGCTACCTTCTGTTGGGATGCCCTCATATCTCTTAAGCTAGGTAGTGTTGGGCTGGGCCAATATTTTGATAGGAAACCTTCAGATAATACTTATATTGTGGCTTGAATTGCTGCAGTTAGGTTAGCTGGGGACACCCTTCGCTATGAGCCTTCACTGAATCAGTGCCCCAGCAGTGTCAGGTGTTCTCTTTGGAAGGATGAGACATAAAACTGAAATCAGGACCACTTAAGCACCCGCAGCTGGCCCATGTCAGCTTGACTTGGGCTTGTGGAGCTTGGACTGTGAGACTGTCAAAGTTCAGTGCAGACGTTTGGTCTCAGGCTGGAGCTTATGCTCTGGGACCCTGCCCCCTTGTGGGGACCCACAGCTTGAGCCCGAACATCTATGCCACAGTTTTACAGCCG
This sequence comes from Gopherus flavomarginatus, assembly GCF_025201925.1. Taxonomy (NCBI): domain Eukaryota; kingdom Metazoa; phylum Chordata; order Testudines; family Testudinidae; genus Gopherus; species Gopherus flavomarginatus. Next base: position 356,700,409 of record NC_066617.1, read on the forward strand.
TGCACGCCAAGCCCCGTGAACCTCAGTCAGCTGATCTGGGCCAGCCTTAGGTGTTTGCTGGGTAGACGTGCCCTTAAACTTCTTATCTCACTTTTTTAGTAGCTGAGGCAATGGCTCTCGTGTACTGGTTATATTCTGATTTGAGTAATTCCATCCGACCTCCCTAAATCTTTCTCGGAGTTGGTTGTGGCTTTATTTATTTTTCAATTTCTGTCCTCAACTGTTTTTCAGTAGTTCTGTGCAGTCTTAAACAGCTGCTATGTTTCACTGCAGAGGTGGTTGCATGTCAGTGGTAGGTGAACTGATCCCTGGGTATCTCTTTCTTCATAGTGGTGTTTTGAGGCACAGTTAGTTAATGTAATAAAGCAATTTTAGATCCTCTGTGCCACCAAAATGCAAAGTATTTTTATTAACAATCTAAAAGCATCTGACTGTTGGGCTCCCCTTACTCCTTTCTAGACAGCCTCGATGAGCCTACTCACTTATCCCATGGGCTGCTTTAACCTCTTTTAACCTTGCAAATTTTCAGTGGAGGTTAGTGCTGGGCTTTTTGCTGAGAGAGCAAAGCCCATGATCTAAAAGTTTCAGTTGTACAAAGTAAAATCTTTCTCATGCTCATGATTATGCATCCCAGGTGTACCTGTTTTGCAAAATCATTGATTTGATTTTTTTCAAAATGTTCATTTTTTGTATTTTTTTTCTACCCTCACACACTGGAAATTCTTTTCGTATCATTCAGCTGAGCTTTTACTTCCAGTAATGTAAAATAAAATAAAACAAAGCCCTGGATAGTTGACGCTTTGTTCTCATTTTTTTGACAAGTGACAAAAAGAGAGATCAGATCAGTAATTCAGCCTGCAGTGGGTCGTATGGAGCATGAGTTAGTGAATCTCATATTCTCCGTAGTAGGCAACCACTTGTGTTTGTGATGTCTGTGTAGGAAATGTGCTTCCATGTGCAACACCCCAAACATTCCCTCTTACAACTAAAGAGGGAACTATACAGAGACCAATGTTGTGTGGAAAACAGCCCTGCGATTTACCTTTAAATTCTTATTATATGAAAATGTTTGATTCATTTTTAGCCATGCAGCTCAGGAGCCTTTATGAATTTATTGTAGGGAAATGGAAAGGTCTAGGTAGCACAGTTGCCTTTACAGTCAATAGGACACATGACTACATCCAAGGGCAGCTTTTAATCACACAGGGTTTGATCCTGCTTTCCATCAAAGGTAAAACTTATGGTTGTCTTCACCCAGAAACCCTAGTCATGGACCAGGATCCCAGTGTGCTAGGAGCTGTACAAACACAGAACAAAAAGACAGTCCCTACCTCTAAAGAGCTTAAAATTTAAGTGTAAAACAGGAGACAACAGATGGATACAGAGTGACTGATGGAGAAAACAAGGAAACACAATACTGGTGATAAGCATTAGTCACAGCACACCAGACCTCCTCCAGTAGGTCATATGGCCTGTACCAGAGTGCCAATGCAGGGTACAGTATATTTCAAGTTCTTTGTCCAGCTCCATTTTACAGGACTTAAGAGAGACATTCCATTGTTTCTCTGAGAAGACTTTCACAGCAGGAAGCCTTCTGTTGACATTCTGCCTTCAGCTGAAGTTCTGCCTCCCAAACATATTTGAACTGTGTGTGCGCACACGTGTGCACATACGTGTGTGTATAATAACAAAACATCTAATCTGCATCAGCAATCTCTTATTTGCATTGAGATGACATTCTTTCTTCTTCATTTTGAAATGCTCTGCCTTCTGCCTCTGGGCTGCTTGCATAACTACATGAGCAAACACTGTCGCTCTCCTGGATTTCATTCAGTGACCCTGCTCAAGTGGAGTCAGCCTTAGCTGTTGCATGGAAAGCACGAACAGTTTTTCAGCAATCATTCCTCCCTCTCCTGTATTCTCTTCCCTTTCTGTCTCTCTTTAACCAGGAACCTTCTATACCAAAATGGAGCTAACGGAAAGTTTTATGGCTTGGTGTGAGAGCAGGAGCTTCCAGTGCACAGCCAAGGCTTGCTTTACCTGGCATGCTCTGTCATGATGTGCTTGTTTAAGGAGTCCCAGGGCATCCTAGAAAAGGTTGGGCTTCACTTTTTTGTTTCCAGCAAACCTCGTGCTGTAATTTCAGACTGCAGCTTATCCCAGGGGACCATTTGTTGACCTACAAATTTGCTGCTGTAGGCCACATGCTTTGGTGTCAGATAACCCGGAAAAAGACCCAGGGGCCCACCCTGCCTTGGCCTGGCAGCTTTTCTAAAGAGAGAATTGATGAGATACATTTATTTTTTAACCCTTTCTTTCACTCACTTCTCTCCGAACTGTTCTGTGGCAGTAAATCTGCTCTGTAGCTGAAACAGTAGACTGTGCCTGCTGATATGTAAATGGCTGTTGGGGAGCTGAAACGTTGCGCTTGAAAAGTCACTGCTAGTGCTTTGAACTTTATTCCACATTTATTCTCTGAGCAAACCTTAATATTCAGACAAAAATCCTGATATCTCCTGCTGTGTACAGTCGCCTGAAATTAATTATGCACTGGGGGCTCTAATTAATAGCGTTAAGGGCATTCGACCTGGAAAAGAGCTGAAATGTCTTAAGAACACAGTGAGCCAAATCCCAGGAATGTACTCACAAGCCAGCATGCCGTGGCTCTCACAGTGGGGTACACCACCAGTGCAAGGGAAATGCTGTGATTACGGTCCCCTTCTTGGGGCTGGCTCAGTGCACAAGAAGATACATTTTAAGGCTTCTTTAGCAGCAACCATATTGATCACTGTTATTGGTTTCACTTCCTGTGATTTCACTGTATTTCAACAGAAACATGCCCTTGTGGTCATGGTCAGATGTCATCAGGCATATCTGGTAGCGCAGTGTTGTGCATCGTGGCAGGATGCTTTCTGGATATGTGAAGACTTGTGGCTCTTTAAACTCAGGATTTTCCTCTGTAGCTGGGATGTTCTTCTACCTACTGTTAGCTGCAAATTCAACCAGGACAATCATGGTACAGTACACTATAATCTCAGTTATTACTAGCAGAATTGATTAACCAGCACCTATCCATAGGCTTACACAGGGCCTCATCTTGCAAAATGCTAAGTACCTTGTGTGAATTGTTAGTGCCCTTGATTCTCATTGTCTTTAAACGGGAGTAGAGGCTACTCGAGAAGCACAAAATTCCGGATTTTAAAAGGTATTTAGGTGACTAGATGCAGATAGGCACCTAGTGGGATTGTTGAAAGTGCCCAAGCAGGTTAGGCATCTAACTATCATAATTGTCAATAAGATTTAGGCTCTTAAGTGCCTATGTTGCTTTTGAAAATGGGTTTTAGGCTCGTAAGTTAGTGAGGCATTGCAACGCTGAGCAGAATCACACAGGCATACTTTTAAAAATCAGGGCCCAAGTGCCAAGTCACTTTTGACAATGGGACTTAGAAGTCCAAATCACTCAGGTAAAATTTTCAAAAGCAACTAAGGCACCTATCTGCATCTTTAGGCACCTAAATACCTTTGTCAGCCTGGTCCTAAACCTCTTGCAGGATCAGGCCCTGGTGAGGCTAATATGTTACCACTGTGGTAATAGTTAACTTCACCACACTGACTGTTCTCATACACAAAATGCAGGTTTTCAACTGCTACTTGAAAACAGGTATAGTTTAGTGCAGTTAAAAGGAGTGATGAAACACTTCCCTAAAAGTGCACCTCGTGTTCTGTGTTATGGCCACAGAAGAGTTGTGTAATGTAGAGTGAGCAGTTTGAGGCAGTTCCAAAACACTGACCTTACCCTACGGAGAGAGAAGGTTCACACACAGGAGAGGATTGCTCACAGCCATCACAATGATTAAATGAAATTTAAAATTACATTAGATGTTTGCTTAAGGAACAACAGATGAGGAGGCCCTGTGGATTCTTAAATCCTCATTGCAACATTGTAAAATGAAACCATGACCATATGTTATCCTTCCACTGGCTTGTATGAAACCGAGGCAGAAAGAGGGAACCTTTTAATGATGCCTTCCTTGTTCTTAAGTGTGTCTTTTTAAAATGCATGTTTTAAACCGTACCACCATCTGAAAGTTCCTTTCCTTCTACACCATTGTGTTCACTTAAGAAGTCTGAAGCATTTCTGAGGTTCACTTAAGAAGTCCGAAGCATTTCTGATGTTTGTGTAAATTAGATTTTAAAAGTATTGTTTTCTCTCCTCAGAGATTTTACAAGAATATCACAGAGTAGTTTCATGCTAATATGATGAGGGCTTACATTAATCCACAATAGCCAGAGAATTTGTAAATAAATTTAAAACAAACAGGACCTTGGTTGGGTCTTGCTGAAATACTTTACGCTGATGTGCTGAGCAAATGCTCCTTCCTTTTGTACTTTGAACGAATATCACTGTTGACATAGCTCATGTTGTAAAATATAAATTAGGACTCTAAAGGGTTTAAGTACAAGTTTTCAGTTCCCCCCAACAAGTGCTGTTTAGTCTTTCCCATCCAAGAAGCTAATTTTAATTAGACTTGGAATGGCGCTTTCTCAGTTAAATAGAGTCCTGTGGAGAGCTTTTGTTTTCACTCGGTTGTGACTAAAAATGGCACATTTTGCTTTAAAGTGATGTATAGCCAGACACCATTTTCTGGGTTGTGAACTTTTGACACCGATGAGAATAATTTCTTCCAAACAAAAATCTATTGCATTCAAATTCTTTGCATGACTGTATTCATGCAAATGTTCCTTATAGTCCAACATGAAGTAGTGTATTATAAACCATTATAACAGTCATCCTTTTCTCTGCAATTCAAATCATTAGCATAGGTCCAACAGCACAGAGGACCAATTTCCATAATAAAGGAAATCTTCTCCCATTTAATCACTTACCACCAAATGAACCATTTAATGCCACATTCAGACCTATTGTTTGAGGATTTCCCAAGGCTCCCCTTGATCCACTTACACTCCCTTATCTGCTTTTTGTCTCTCCTTAACCTGCTTTCTTTTTGAAGGGGGGAAAAATCAAATCAATGGCAAGAGGTATGCAGCCGTTTAATTAAACTTTTTCCCCCATAAAAGTTGCTTCAGATTTCTTTGGGCTTCTCCTTAGCAGTGTCTAATCACTATAATTTAACAGATTCTGTAATTACCTGCCTCACACGGGTATAGCTTGATTGCTGTTTCTTTGTTCCAGCCATTTCAACTTCAAGTGACAGCTGAATTTACTCTAGATGAATGGCTTGTGCAGTGAGAGCAGTACAGGGTGGTCTAGATTTATATGCAGCCTTTAAGGCTTCCAAAACAAGAGCACAACATAGTTCTAAGTTCACAGAGAAGTGGATGCGCGAGAATTCTTTATTTATATCCTGAGAACCAGATTCTGTAACTCTAACTTTTAAGTAGTGCTTATGTGTTGGCTCCCTTTGAACTCGCTGTAATACTATTCAGTGTAAAGCTTGTCAAATCTGGCCCTGGGCCAGTGTATTCCAGTGTATATGGTAAAGGAGTGGCAGCAAATGCTAGGAAATTCAAAATTTGAGCAGAAACTGTCCTCAGCTCACCCCTTTCTGTGCCCATATAGCACAGCTCGTGTTCAGTGGTCCATGCCTGCCACCAGCATATTTACATGGAACTCTCCACTGATTTCAGTGGGAATTTCCCTGCCTAGATCAATAGTACCATATGGCCCATTAATTGGAGCTGGGTGCACAGAAGACTTGCAGGATCCTGTTTAGAGAGAAGTTTCTTTCTATAATCTCTGAATAAACAGGACATACTTTTTATGAACATACAAGAGAGAGGAGACCTATGTTTTCTGGTGTATATTCTTTACTCGGAAAACAGCAATGGTATGGCAAAGAAGCATAGGTGTTAGAAAAGATCAGAAAGATAATTTAGTCCATCCTGCTCCTCTTGAAAATTGTTTCCTATAATCTGTTTTTAAATACTTTATATATCTCTTCTTTTTAATGTCTGAAGTAACAAGGTTTCCTGTAAATGCACTATGGATGTAGTTAATGTTAAAAATAAATATTCTGAGGATCTGGAAACACTACATTTTGCACTTATAATATATACAATAATTATTGAAACAGTGTGCTCACTATGATTGCCTCATTTCATAAATATCCCAGGGGGAGAACAGTCGTACAGTATAATCTTACTAATCCAATATACGTCAGTACAATGCAAACAATAAATACAGAGCGCTCAGACTAAGAAATTGCAGGCAACTGTATTAAGCAATCACAATTTCAGTTCATTATCCACTGCAAAGCTTTTTAAGATAGAGATACTATTTTCTTAACCTCAAACAATGTGTCACATCTTTGTAATAATAATAATATTTTAGCACTTGCACAGCTTTATGCCTCTTCAAAACACTTTACAAATAACATCTCACTAATTCTAAAACCCCAAAGATGTAGTTAAGTAGTAATTATGATCCCTGTTGTACAAAAGGGAAGATGGAGCCATAGAGGTCAACCTTTAGGACTGGATTTTAGACAAAAGAGGAGCTAATTCCCCTGGTTAGCACCTTTGAATTTGTTTTTATCCTGCTCTCCTAAGAAAAACCAGCTAGACCCAGCTTTCCTGCTTGGACTGAGATACAATTTCTGGCCGAACGCTTCTCTTTGTCTTGTCTTTATCAAATACTAGATTCAGACAAGTAAAATGTAGGGACAGGGTAATAGGTGTAGGATGTCTGGTGAACTTTAACCCTTCTCTCCCTGCAGACAGAATTCCAAATCATACATGCAGAAGATTTTGTTATACTTGGAGCTCTCTGTAAGTGAAACATTCTTTCTTACAATTCACACATGTATCTCTGGAACATTGACTGGAGTGAGAAAACAGTAAACAGCTATAAAAGTTACTTCCCACATGTTTTTTTGCTGTTCTTAGGAATCCTTTTGATGAAAATGCTTGTTGGAATAGTGCTATAGCTTAACCTAGTGAAAAGATGCGTGCATTTAGGCCCAAGTTTCTTGAAACCTCTGTGGGAGCTGTTGAGTGCTCAGCACTTTTGAAAATCAGACAAGTGCCTAAATATCAAGGCTAAATTTAAGATTCCAATTATGAGCTAAATTCCAGTTATCAGCTAAAATTTCCCTTTATTTTCTTCAGATATACTGAATAAGTTATGAGAGTCAGAGGATGGAAATGACATTTAAGTTGAAGAAATTAACCCTACATTATTTAAAGGTTCCTGCACTATTATAATTGTTTCATCTTTCCATGTTGGGCCTGTGCCCAAATTGGATCTTGGCTTTCACCTGTTGTAGATTGACAGCTCATGTGTCAAAATAGATTTTGTACTGTAGCATAGATTCCCATTTTTAGCAGTGATCAACACATGTAGCTCCCATTGACATCAATGGGAGTTGCAAGTGTGTTCTGTATGAGAGGCTTCGTTCATTGCATGGCAAAGACTCTGAGAGGAGCACAACTGGGTTGGTTATACCTCGGTTTATGACCTTGCACCACTGAACTCTTACTCTGTTTCTGTAATAAAATATAACAGAATTCAGGGCAGGTATTGCAAAGAGAAGGTTATTGTGCCGGTCTTGCTGCTTGCAGCACTACTGTGAGAAGCAATAGGAGCATTTCTAATATGGAAAATGCAAACCAAGAATGATGGATTGACATTCTGGTTTGATAGTGTCTTACACCCACTTTGCACTTGTATGAATCGTTACACAAGGTGCAGGGCACAGACAAATCAGGCCTCTTGGCTCCATCCACCTTTACATCAACACCCTGGTGGCCGACAAGGACTAATAATCACAGAGGTATTATCACTGAACTACAAAGCTGGCTACTTGTAACAGGTTAAAATACAGTAGAATTATAGGGCTACTAAATACCAAGGCCAGAAGTGGTTGTAACAGGGATAGGTAATAGGAGAAGAGAACTCTGTTTCTGTCATATTTAGGAGGGATATTGTGCATCCCAGTTGTTGATTTCTCTTATCAGCTGTTAAAGTAAAGTAATGCTTCATGTCATCCCCATCTTGCATTGTGATGATATTATTGCTGGTCACTGCAGTGCCTACACAACTCTGTGTAGATGACACTTGCTTTACAGATTAAATAGAATGAGAGTCACACAGAACGTGGGATGATGCAGTTAAAACCCAACTCGTTGTCAAATCTGCTACATGTCAGTCCAAGAGTAACCACTCACATGTGACTCGACAACAAATTCCACTTAAAAAAATATGCACAGATATAGCCAACAGAAACTAAGGCCAAAATCTGCTCTGTCGTGCCAGATAAAATCCAGCCTATGTCAGAGGAGTTACGCCAGTTACAATGGAGTAACTGAGATCAGGATTCAGAGTAGCAGCCGTGTTAGTCTGTATCTGCAAAAAGAATAGGAGTACTCGTGGCACCTTAGAGACCAACAAATTTATTTCAGCATAAGCTTTCATGGGCTACAGCTCACTTCTTCGGACGCATAGAATGGAACACACAGAAAATATTTATACATACAGAGAACATGAAAAGGTGGAAGTAGCCATGCCAACTGTAAGAGGCCAATCAATTGAGATCAGCTATCATCAGCAAAAGAAAAAAAAACCTTTGAAGTGATAATCGAGATGACCCATAGAAGGTGTGAGAACTTAACATTAGGAAATAGATTCAATTAGTGTAATGACCCAACTATTCCCAGTCTCTGTTTAAACCTAAGTTAATTGTATCTAATTTGCATATTAATTTGAGTTCAGCAGTCTCTCTTTGGAATCTGTTTTTGAAGTCTTGTTGTAAAATTGCCACCTTCAAGTCTGTCACTGAGTGGTTAGAGAGGTTGAAGGGTTCTCCCACTGGTTTTTGAATGTTATGATTCCTGATGTCAGATTTGTGTCCATTTATTCTTTTGCGTAGAGACTGCCCGGTTTGGCCAGTGTACATGTAGCAGAGGGGCATTGCTGGCACATGACGGCATATATCACGTTGGTAGATGTGCAGGTGAACAAGCCCCTGATGGCGTGGCTGATGTTAGGTCGTATGATGATGTCACTTGAATAGATATGTGGACAGAGTTGGCATCGGGCTTTGTTGCAAGGATAGGTTTCTGGGTTAGTGTTTATGTCATATGGTGTGCGGTTGCTGGTGAGTATTTGCTTCAGGTCAGGAGGCTGTCTGTAAGCGAGGACTGGCCTGTCTCCCAAGATCTGTGAGAGTGAGGGATCATCTTTCAGGATAGGTTGTAGATCTTTGATGTTGTGCTGGAGAGGTTTGTTAGTTGGGGGCTGAAGGTGACGGCTAGTGGCGTTCTGTTATTTTCTTTGTTGGGCCTGTCCTGTAGTAGGTGGCTTCTGGGTACTCTTCTGGCTCTGTCAATCTGTTTTTTCACTTCAGCAGGTGGGTATTGTAGTTTTAAGAATGCTTGGTAGAGATCTTGTAGGTGTTTATCTCTGTCTGAGGGATTGGAGCAAATGCGGTTGTATCGTAGAGCTTGGCTGTAGACAGTGGATCATGTAGTGTGTCCTGGATGGAAGCTGGAGGCATGCAGGTAAGTATAGTGGTCAAAGTGGGTTTCCGGGATAGGGTGGTGTTTATGTGACCATTGCTTATTAGCACAGTAGTGTTTAGGAAATGGACCGCTTGTGTGGATTGGTCTAGGCTGAGGTCAGATCAGAATATAGCCCTAAGAAATTCTGCAGTTTAAAGAACAAAAATGGGCCAAATTCAGCCAAAGGCAGACTACAGTAAGGGGACACAATTCCTTTGAAAGGTCTGGACTCGAATCAAGTAACAAAATGGAAGTACTTGGTATAAATAACACTCATTTTTCCATACCTTCTGAGCCTAATTCTCTATTGCTTTTAACCTTATCTAGTCATTTACACCTCTGTAAAGTGAGTTGAAAATGCTGCACCCATTTTTTCACTGATTATACAGCAGTGTAAATGGTTGCACAAAGCATTGAAGAATCAGGCCTTCTGAAAGCTCATCTGGTGCAAGTTACACTACTGTCCTATTCCACTTACAGCCATTTCTAACCAATTTACACCTGCTGTTTACCACCCCTAATGTCACAGCTAAGTGTGGCCCAATACAGATAATTTCCAGGCTATTAACATATAGCAAAATACGTGACACTTGAGCAGTGTTAAATGAGTGATATCTCCTGATTACATTATGGTAGCCAGTGCTGCAGTTCCTTTCAGTAATCTATGTTAATTAATTATCAATAAGTTTTACGGGTTTGAATTTAATCAATAATTAGAGAGACCTCAGATAACTCATCTTGACTGAGTGTATCAAGCAATGCTTAGCGCATAACAGAAAGGCCTACGTTACAAATATCTGTGGAACCATACTTTGCAACCTGAGCACAGCTGTTCTTGGTATTGCCTTGTTTTGTATTGGGTCATGGCATACCCTTTTTTACCTAAGTTGTTTGCAGTTTCGTTTCTATTATTTTTTCTTTTCCAACTTATAGAAATATTTTGGTATTTCCTGTTTTTTCAGTACATTTTATAAATTTCTAACTGCGTGATCCAACATCTGTTGTTTGTCCTTTCACATTTTGTTAACTCTCACATCCATTTGTTGTTGTGAAGTGTATATTCAAAAATACTTATCAGCTCTTAGGAACTACAGTATTACAAAGCTTATAAGTGAGTACTTTTCCTCTTCTTAACATTACTATAAAGCATTATGGGATTCTTGCTCACAAACATGCCACAAGGCCTCAGGAGAGCCTGGCTAACAACCAACAGATATACCTGACAGCTATTCAAAGTGTAAATGTCAATTATGCACAACTTCCCACGCATGTTAAGTTTCACTATCTAAATATATTTTGTGACATTTTCTCTTGTGTGGTGGAATTTAATGGCACACAATACTGGTGCAATATAGCTGAGAAATAAGACAATCACATATAGAAATATCATTGTTACTATGTTTTGTCTTTGCCTGGGCCTTTGTTATATTAACAATAATAATAATAATAACCACTGATGAGCCCAATACAATAAGGCAATATTTAAATCAGCCTTTGCTGCACATTGTTAATATTTACTGTTTGGATTTCCATCTGGCAAGATCAATTGAAGTTTATTCCCTGCAGTTTTGGATCATGGCCAGAGTGAGTTCCATCTGAGGCTCTCAAAGCAATCTACAAAAAATATCTACCTATTTACAGCTGAATGAACTGGGTAGAGAGAAGCTGAGTGACTTCCCCAGGATCAATACAGCAAGTCAGTACAGAGTGACTCAAGATTCCTGTTCCAAGTACTTTCCTGCTTTCCTCCCCTAGAAAGCAAATTGTTCCTCTTTCAAAAATGAAACTCTAGTGTCACTAATTTCAGAGTCAAAGGCTGCCAGTGGTTACATGTGCACAGTTCCCATTGGCTTCAGTGAGAGCTTTTTAGTGCAGGTGACCAAAGGCAACATTTAGCGTTTACAATCTACATTACTCTGACCTATGCATCACCTTTTTCTGTTTGTTTCTTACAGCAGCTTCATCCTACCTAGTCATCTTAATACCTAGATAACTCCTCTTGGTCTGTCCAAAATGATACTTCTAATGCTGTCATTTAAAAATGCCACTGCTATATTCTTCACCACTTACCACACCTTGAAATCGCTCTGTTGGCTTCTGTCATAAACAGATAAGTAAGAGTTAATAGAGCAAAAGTGCTTCATATCTGTTTTGCCTGGAAAGTGTTAACAAGAATAGTGAGCCTGGCTGTCACCTGACCAGAGGACCAATCAGAGGACAGGATATTTTCAAATCTTGAGGGAGGGAAGTTTTTGTGTGTGCTGTTAGTTTTTGGTGGTTGTTCACTCTGGGGGCTCAGAGGGACCAGACGTGCAACCAGGTTTCTCTCCAATCTCTCCGATACAGGCTCTTATCAGTTCAGAATAGTGAGTACTACGTAGATAAGGTGAGTTAGGCTTATGTTTGTTTTCTTTATTTGCAAATGTGTATTTGGCTGGAAGGAGTTCAAATGTGTATTTGGCTGGAAGGATTTTAATTTGTACTTGTATACTTAGGCTGGGAGGGTATTCCCAGTGTCTATAGCTAAAAGATCCTATAACATATTCCACCTTAAATTTACAAAGATAATTTTTACTGTTTTTCCCTCTTTAATTAAAAGTTTTTCTTGTTTAAGAATCTGATTGTTTTTTTATTTTGGTGAGACCCCAGGGGACTGGGTCTGGATTCACCGGGGAATTGGTGGGGAGAAAGGAGGGAAGGGGGAGAGAGAGGTTAATTTTCTTTCTGTGTTAGGATTACTTTCTGTCTCAGGGAGAGTCTGGGAGGGGGATTAAGAAGGAGGGAGGAAGGTGAATTTTCCTCTCTGTTTTAAGATTTAAGGAGTTTGAATCACAGTGATCTTCCAGGGTAACCCAGGGAGGGAAAGTCTGGGAGAGGCAACGGTGAGGGAAAGGGTTTACTTTCCTTGTGTTAAGATCCAGAGGATCTGGGTCTTGGGGGTCCCCGGGCAAGGTTTTGGGGGGACCAGAGTGTACCAGGCAATGGAATTCCTGGTTGGTGGCAGCGCTACAAGTACTAAGCTGGTAATTGAGCTTAGAGGAATTCATGCTGGTACCCCATCTTTTGGACGCTAAGGTTCAGAGTGGGGAATTATACCATGACAGCTTCCCACTGTCTTAGGTTATGGTATTAAGTTCAAATATATTGTTTTCACTTTCCAGGCCCTACACCAGGCAGGGGTGGCTCCAAGCACCAGCACGCCAAGCGCGTGCCTGGGGCGGCAAGCCATTGGGAGGCTTTCTGCCGGTCGCCGCGAGGGCAGCAGGCAGGTTGCCTTCAGCGGCATGCCTGCGGAGGGTCCGCTGGTCCTGCGGCTTTGGGGGACCTCCCGCAGGCTGCCACCGAATCCGTGGGACTGGGGATCTCCCGCAGGCAAGCCGCCAAAGGCAGCCTGCTTGCCGTGCTTGGGGCAGCAAAATACCTAGAGCATCCCCTGACACCAGGGGTCGGCAACCTTTCAGAAGTGGTGTGCCGAGTCTTCATTTATTCACTCCTAATTTAAGGTTTCGCGTGCCAGTAATACATTTTAACATTTTTAGAAGGTCTCTTTCTATAAGTCTGTATTATATAACTAAACTATTCTTGTATGTAAAGTAAACAAGATTTTCAAAATGTTTAAGAAGCTTCATTTAAAATTAAATTAAAATGCTGATCTTACACCGCCGGCCTGCTCAGCTCGCTGCCAGCCTGGGGTTCTGTTCACCTAGGCCTGCAGCGGGCTGAGTGTGTTGGGTAGGGTCAGGGCAGAGGGCTAGGGAGTAGGGGGGTGCAGGGCAGAAGGCTGAGTGTTTGGGAGTTCGAGGGTCAGGGCAGACAGTGGGGGCTGTGGGGGTGCAGGGCAGAAGTCTGGGTGGGGGGGTTCAGGGGTCAGGGCAGAGGGATGGGGGCTGTGGGAGTGCAGGGCAGAAGGCTGGGTGTGTGGGAGGGGTCAGGGAAGAGGGCAGTGAGGGTGTGCGGGGGTTCAGGGGTCAGGGCAGAGGGCAGTGGAGGTGTGGGATTGTAGGGCAGAAGGTTGAGTGGGGGGTTTCAGGGGTCAGTACAGGGGGCTGGAGGGTGTGGGGCGTGTAGGGCATAAGGCTGGGTATGTGGGGGGTGTAGGGCAGAAGGCTGGGTGTGTGTTGGGGTTCAGGGGTCAGGGCAGAGGGCTGGGGGTGTGTGGGGGGTGTGGGGGGGTGCAGGGCCGAAAGCTGGGGGTGTGTGTGGAGAGTTTGGTAGTCAGGGCAGAGGACTGGGGTGCTCGGCTCATGGGGTGCTGCCAGCTCCCTGCTCTGAGTGGCTCATAGCAGGGGGCTGGAAGGGATACGCCCTGTCCCTACCTCTTCTCTACCTCCTCTATGGAGCGGTGAGCACGCTGCCACTCTTCCCCCTCCCCCCCACAAGGGCCATCAGCTGATTGGTGCAGGGAAAGAGAGGAGGAGGGGCAGGAAAACAGCAGCTGGAGGAAGAAGTGAGGGAGGGGGAAGCTTGGCTGCTGCAGGACCAAGCTTCTACCTCCTGCCCCCTCAGGGGAGAGTGGTGGGCAGGGGGGGCTGAGTGGGGCTGGGGGCCGGGACCGCGGCAGGCAGCAGCTTGCCACTCAAAATCGGCTCGCGTGCCGTAGGATGCCGACCCGTGCCCTACACTATTCTAACCCAGAGAGCTGCTCAGGCCCTTGTCTCTTGCCTTATTCTTTTGGCCTCTTTCCACTCTGCTTGTGATGCCAGTCACGATGCCCCCTTCTTTTCCTCCCACTCCTGTCTGTGCCTACTTTCAAGCTGCCCCCGTGCATGAAATACCCACCCAGTACCTGTTTGCCAAGCTACCTCCTTTGAATCCTTCCTAAACACTCACTTCTACCATCTTGCTTACTGGAAGCAGGTTAAGCCACCCACACTAAGTCAATACATTTATAAATACGAAAATTAAATAGTCTCCTTAAGCTTTGTGCATGCCAGGGCTTAGGGATTATGTGGTGGTGGTAACGTCACTCTGGTTGTCGTCCTCACAACTTTCTCTGAGTAACCCTCACTTGTTGTGCCATGTATAAAATTAGTCTGTAAACTCCTATGGGGGCTGAAACCTGATTATCCTCTGACTTAGGGGGAGTAACCCTATTTCAGTCAAACAGGTTTAGACTGTGTGAGAGGAGAACCAGGGCCATTGTCTATAAAATGCTTTGCCTACTTCTGTGTCCTGTAAACATAAATAATATACAGATACATTTAATACAAGCATAATTACAGGTTCTTTAATTAAATTGTTGTTTGGAGGAGGGGCTCTTTAACCTTCCCAAAATCTTACAGATGGAGATGGTGGGGGGAATTCAGAAATTGGGGAAGAGATCTAAACTGAAAATAATGCAACCCTTCAAAAGAAAACAAGCATTCTACTTATGTGTTGATTTGTTTATTGCTTAATTATGATTTACTGTTCCTAATTATAAAAGAGCCTTGTTAAACCAGTGCAGACTGTTGTTACTTATTATTAGTATTTATTACAGTATTGCTGAGCTTTGACAATACACTTGGCAGCCAGGCCTTGGGGAAATCCGGCTGGCAAATCTTCAGTCCTCCGTGGGCTTGGCAAAAGTGGAGCTCAGCAAGGAATCCTGCACAAACCGAGGGGACAGAGAAGCCCTTCAGGGATCCAAGAATTTTTGTTCAACTGAGGAGCTGTGCTGTATACATTATGCATTTAGGCAGGAGGTATAGCTCAGTGGTTTGAGCATTGACCTGTTAAACCCCGGGTTGTGAGTTCAATTCTTGAGAGGGCCGTTTAAGGAACTGGGGTAAAAATTCTGCTCCTGCTTTGAGCAGGGGTTGGACTAGATGACCTTCTGAGGTCCCTTCCAACCCTAATCTTCTATGATTCATTTAAGAGAGACTGAAAAAGCAGAGCCCACTGCTACTTGAACAAACAGAGAATGTCTGTCTGTCCTATTTGTGCTTATATGGCCCCCATCACTGTAGTATCTCAGCGTCTCACAATTTTGAATGTATTTATCCTCATGAACACCCCTATGAGGTAGGGAAATACTAGTAGTAAAAGTATTAACAACATAGAGTTGAGCAGTTCTGATTCTCTCCAACATAGAGCAACTGTATGCAAATACACTATGGGACAGATTCTGTTCTGAATTACAGCGTGTCTGCTGAAGTCAGTGGAGTTACTTCAGACCGACACAATCTGTCAGAATCTGGCTCTACTGTAGAGTTCATTACACTACTGATTTTTCTAATAGTGCAAATTGATAATAATTGTGCTATAGTTACTGTAAAATATGGTACAGTATGTGAAGTAGCCCCACAGTAAAAATTATTGCCGTAACATAGAATTAGTTTATGTATTGACACTGAATAATAAAAAGATGTTAAAACAAAATCCAAACTCGACAGGACTGGATAAATTTAATGTCTATGAAAAATACCTTGAAGTGGCACTTGTCAAATTCCTTCTCAGCTGCTCTTTCCCCAGTGTGCAAATGGCACTAATTTTTGTAAAGAGCACTGTTGCTCAAGAATCTACCTTTTAAAATGTCTTTTAGTGGATACTAAAAATAATTGTCACTGTCATTGGAAACTTGGAGTGTTAGATCAGAAATTGCTTAAAACATTTAGAGCCAGTTGAAAGATACTTTTCTAATCACTGGGCATGGCTACACTTGCGAGTTAGAGCGCATTAAAGCAGCGCTGTGCGCTCTAACTCATGATGTGTCCACAGGCATTCTGCACCAGCTCAGCCTGTTGTTGAACTGCTCTTTGCTGCTGTCAAGCTTCCCTGTGTAGGGTTTCATGAGCCACGGCATTAAAGGGTAAGCAGGGTCTCCAAGGATCACAATGGGCATTTCAACTTCCCCTATGGTGATCTTCTTGTCTGGGAAAAAGTCCCGGCTTGCAGCTTCCTGAACAGGCTACTGTTCTGAAAGATGTTTGTGTCTGCGTTAATGTCAATGAAATGCCTGTGGTGATCCACAAGCGCCTGGAGAACCGTAGAGAGATACCCCTTCCGATTAATGTACTCAGAGGCTAGGTGAGCTGGTGCCAGAATTGGAATATGCATCCAATCTATCGCCCCTCCGCAGTTAGGGAAACCATTTGTGCAAAGCCAGCCACGATGTCATGCACGTTACCCAGAGTCACGGTTCTTTTGAGCAGGATATGATTAATGGCCCTGCAAAATTGCATCAACACAATTCCAACGGTCAACTTTCTCACTCCAAACTGGTTAGCAACCGATCAGTAGCTGTCTGGAGTTGCCAGCTTCCAGATTCCAATAGTCACCCACTTCTCCATCATCAGAGCAGCTTTCAATCTCATGTCCTTGCACCGCAGGATGGGGGCGAGCTTCTCACACAGTCCCATGAATGTGGCTTTTCTCATCCAAAAGTTCTGTAGTCACTGCTTGTCATCCCAGACTTGCAGAACGATGTGATCCCACCACTCAGTGCTTGTTTCCTGAGCCCAAAAGCGGCTTTCCACAGTGGTGAGCATGTCCATGAATGCCAAAAGCAATCTCATATCGTACGTGTTACTCGAGTCCATATCACCATCGGAGTCCTCACTATCAGTTTGTATCTTAAGGAGCAACTCAGCTGCCAAACATGATGTGCTGGTGAGACGTGTCAGCATATTCCTCAGCGGTTTGGGCTTCATTCCCGCAGACTGAAAGGTAAGACAGAGCGCACAGTACAAAAAACATTGAAAGATGGCGCCAAATGTGGACCAAAGTATGGGGATTGCTGGGATGCAAACCAATGCATCACTGGGCATTGGGACAGGACCCAGAATGCCCCGCATCCCCCACCCCCTACCCACAAGCTGCAATGGGAATAGGTGCTCTGTGGGATAGCTGCCCATAATGCACCACACCCGATGCTACTGTAAATGCCGCAAATGTGGCCACGCCAGTGAGCTTGCAGCTGTCAGTGTGGACAGAGGGCAGCGCTTTCCCTACTGTGCTCCACAAAGGCTGACTTAACTCAAAGCGCTCTACGTTTGCAAGTGTAGCCATGCCCACTGAAAACACTGGTATATGAGACAGTCCATCTTTATTGAAGCTTTTTATGAAAGTCAAATACCGTATCTTAATTTAAAGGGGATATCTAGATAATGGGCTAAATTTTGCTCTCACTTGCTCCAGAGCAAACCTGGAGTTTCCCCCACAGAGGTCAGACCAATAGTCCTAGTACTGAGCTGAGTCCATCCTCTGTCCTGGGCGCAGCCCAAATGGATGTGAGCAAAGAGAGAGAGGGCAGGAAGGGTATGTCATGATGAAGCATCTATGTATTCTATCTATCTTTGGCATTTTTAATAGAATTATTTACTAAATTCCAATCAGTTACACCTGGAGTTAGTAGGTTGTATTGCCATTAACTTGATCACATACATTTTTACTGGTGCTGATGGATGTCCCATGTTAATTCTCACATCCCAGGCTGAGTTAGCAGGGTTGGCAGTAGGACTTGTGAACTGAGCACGTTTGATGTGGGAATCAGTGAGAGAATAATAAACATGAGGCATCCCCCACCCCTCCCCTAACCAGGCACACAGTATTGCCGATACTATAGAATAGCTTTTCAGAGCAGAACAACTCTTTAAGAGTAATGTCTTTAAAAGACAAATATGTGGACATTTCCTGTCCCCAAAGGCACAAGTCCAGTGCACCCAGGGGTGTGGGCACCGTGTACAAAAGCTTGGCAAAGCAAGCATTTTGTTCACTACCTACAGTTTTCCCCAAGACTAAATACATTGATTTTTGAGGCTGGTGGCCAACAACACAACCCACTTTTGCTTGATAATATAAAGTTATGACAGATCTAAGCACCCATTTTGTAGAAACTCTTGCATGTCCTTAGAGTGGAGTCTTTGCTGAAAGAATGGTAATTACTTTTGTCACCCTGTCATTAGACCACAGAGTTGAAAAGCATAATAGAGTAACTGGCTAATGTTTAATATAGCACTGACTCATCCTTCCTCCCAAATGTCACCGCCATTAAAATCTAGAGCATGAGTTTTACTTATGTCACTAAGATGATGCAAATGAAGAAAATAAGTTAGAGAGGAAGATGTTTGAAGTGCTTGTAATTCCCCAAGCTTTTTAAAGGGGCTGATTTCATAGTGCTGAGCGAGGACAGTTTATAGCTATAATGATATTTCTGTATGGTGTCAATCAAAGAAGTGCTGGGACTGTCTCATGTTTTGTTCTTTATCAGTAAAATTGTATTAACTGTTTGTTGTTATAACAACTTCCATATTTTACTTCAGAGAGACTTCAAACCCTTAGCCCCATAGTTAGTCTGACTGACTTTATTGTGTGCACAAGGACTACTTGTGAGCATAGCTTTGCTGGGTTAGGCTTTTATTTTGGCAGTGACATTTGCTAGCCGTCAACCTGAGGCTAATGCATAAACCTTACTAATTGTATATAAAATTCTGCACACTTGGGTTCCCTTGTATTTCAGTATCTTGGTTTAGGTGTACATTCCCTCTTGTGCCATGTACTTTTTATATCCGATCAGTTGCTTGTCATGTCATCTGTGTCCCATGAAGTAATCAAGTATAGGGCATTTTACGTCTAGCCCCATGCTTGTGAAATGCCCTCCCATATTGCCTTTCATTACCTCTAATTCTCTTAGCACATCAGAGGTCAGATGAAAAAGGCCTGATGCTTAGCTGGTGTCGACCAACATAGCTTTCCGTTGATTTCAGTGTTTCTGCCCTCACAGTTTTTTTATTTCTCATGCCATTTTTGATTCCACATGTGTTTGTACTGTAATTTATTAGCAGTACATATAAAGGATGTTTTATGAATCAATCAATAATAATAATAATAATAATAGCACTTACATAGCAGTTAACAAATGTTAAAACATCAGTAATCACATAATTGAGGTAAGTGTATAATGTAACAGTGTATTCTAAGAACAGCACCAGTATAATCAGGAATGGGGTCTGGTGGGATTGACACATGATGAAAGATTAAAAGAGCAAATTTTTGTGGGTTTTTGTTAAGAGGTGACAAAGATGGTGATACGTAACAGCCTGCAAGTGTTTAAGGATACAAACATGAAGGAGGGAATGGCCAGAGCGTGGAAAAGGGAGGTGGGACTTCTGCTAATAGGATGAAATTAAGAAAAGGAGAATCTAGTCGAATTATCAGGAAATTCTTCTTTGCAGCAAGATCCACTGGGCTAAAGCACAACCCAAAGGAAGTGATGTTATGAAAATGAGGAAGGATAAAAAGCCAGAAACATCCTGTAGGGGGACAACCCTCCATTGGCAGAGAGATGGGCTGGATGCCAGGATTGTGCCAAAAGGAATTTTGCCATTGATTTTTCTGGGAGCAGGATTGGGCCTGATGTGGTATCCCAACAAATGCTCTTTGATAGCACACTGATTAAAAGTCTAGGTTTGGAGAGAAATGTAAATGAAAGGAAGGGAAATGGCTAATCTGTTAAGTATCAGAGGGGTAGCCGTGTTAGTCTGGATCTGTAAAAGCAGCAAAGAGTCCTGTGGCACCTTATAGACTAACAGACGTTTTGGAGCATGAGCTTTCGTGGGTGAATGCATCTGACGAAGTGGGTATCGAAAGCTCATGCTCCAAAACGTCTGTTAGTCTATAAGGTGCCACAGGACTCTTTTTGCTTCTTTGGCTGATCTGTTGTAGCCCTGTAACAAGTTATTTGGCTTGATGCAGGAACCTCTGGATGAAATGTTGTGGCCTGTGTTATGTGGGTGGTCCCAGTGGGTGAGTCTCATGGCCCCTTCTGGCCTTAAAGTCTTGTGTATCCATGAAAGGGAGAGGGGGGAGGAGGAGGATGTGTACATAAGAATATAATATTATGAGATTAATTTAGCTAGATTCTGATCTCACTAACACCTTTGGCTTCAGTGGGGTGAGATCAGAATCCTATCCAGAGCTGGTCCACTGAACCTTGTCTGTCTGAAAGAGATGTAGCTGGTGTTTCCTATGTTATGTTTTATATTATGTTGCTGTGGAATTTTTGCTAAATCGTATATTCCCACCTGACATTTATTCAACATGTTTTGGAAGGACTACAGTTAAAGTGGGGAGGGGGCAGAGAGGGAGAGATGAGCTCTTTGTAATGTCATGTTTGATGTCTTCCTTTCAAGAGTGACTCCTAACCTACATCAGATGGCAGTTTTATTCTAATTTAAAGCGTTAGATTCAGGGGAGGACAAGGTAATCCATCCTCAGGAAAAAAAATCAATGCAAGTAAGTGTAATTAGCAGCACTCTCCTCTAGTAAGTCAATGGTGTAGAGAGAATCTAAAAACCACGGCAGACTACATTTGTTCTTCCTAATGTATTGTGACTACCTCACCGCTTTTATAATGAAGTTGTTTAGCTCTCCTCTAGGAATTATATGTCATTTGTCTGGTTAAAAATATTGACAGGTTCTAATGTGCCAGGGATAATTTTAGCTATCAAGAAAGACCCAAACATGCAGGCTCGTGGACAGCAGGAGTTTTAATTTTCTTTTGTTGGGAACCAAAATAAGCCTCTGGTGAAAAGCTTACTATGTATTTTAATTCACCAAGTTTATTGCATGTACGTAAAGGTGTAAATCCTCAGGGACATTCTAGCCAAATCTGAACTTATTTAAAATCCCCAAGATGCCAAATATGAAGATCTGTGTTATGTATGTTGTCAAATGGTCCTTTGCAGTCTTCCTAAATTGCCAAGAGAGTTTTCTTTTCTTGACAAATCTGGCAACATAAATTAGAAGCAGCCGTAGAAGCCAGAGGATGAAAATATGACTCCTGCATTTGATTAAGTTTCCCCAGCAGCTGTGTTATTTGTTTCATAAACTTGCACTAGCTTGATTTGATTTTTTAACATAAATGGAAGTCTGAAATTGAAAGGAATAGAGTTTTTCAAATATTTGTCCATATATATTACACTCTTGGTGCACATGCACCCCATGCGCTCAAGAGTAGACTTCTCTGGCCAACAGTGCATTTTGGTATCAAGAAGATCCCCCAAGTATCCTCATGCTCCCCTGCCAAGAGCATAAAAGACAGCATGGGCCCAAGCACTGTTCACTCAGTCCCTTCCAGCCACACATGGCTGCGAAATGGAAATCCACAGTATCTGTCTCAACAGTTTTACGGAGACTTCTGTAGCTAGTTGTACTTATTAAAGTCAGCCTACAATTCTTCCGAACTATGTCCACACTACAGCCTATGTCAGCATAATTTACATTGCTCAGGGGTGTGAAAAAACCACCCTCCTAAGTAACATAAGCTATATCTACATAAGTGCTCCTGTGCTTCTCCCGCCGATGTAGCTTCTGCCACTCATAGAGATGACTTTATTATGCCGACAGGAGAGCTCTCTCCTGTTGGCGTAGAGCCTCTTCACCAGACACGCTGCAGTGACATAGCTGTATCAGTGCTTCTGCAGCACTGTACATATAGAAATGGCCTTACTTAGGATAGTTTCCCTGTGAGGAAGTTTTGGGTAGTTTATGTACCTTATTATAGTTTCATTTTTATATCTTGTTGGGAACTTCTTCCTAGTACTGGATCTTACAGAAGTCTTATAAATCTCTGGGCTATGGGTCCCAACTTTTTAATCACACAAAACTGAACATCCTAGCCCTGCCCCTTCCCCAAGGCCCCCCGCTGCCCATTCACTACATTCCCCTGCCCTCGGTGGCTTCCTGTCCCCCATCCTCACTCACTTTCACTGAACTGGGGCAGGGGGTTGGGGTGCAGGAGGGGTTGAGGGCTCTAACTGGGGGTGGGGACTCCAGGGTGGGGCCAGGAATTAGGGCTTCAAGATGTGGGAGGGGGCTCCAGGCTGGGGCATGGAGTTGGGGTGCGGGAGGGGTGAGGGCTCCAACTGGGGGTGCGAGCTCTGGGAAGGGGTTGGGGATGCAGGATTTGGGGAGCAGGAGGGTGCTCTGGGCTGGGATGGAGGGGGATTAGGGCTGAGGCAGGAGGTTGGAGTGCAGGGGGTGTAAGGGCTCCAGCTTGGGGTATGGGCTCTGGGGTAGGGCTAGGGATGAGAGATTTGGGGTGAAGGAGGGGGCTGGGTTGAGGGGGCTCAAGGCTGGGGCAGGGGGTTGAGTTGACAGACCACAAGTGCTTTCTATAGAGTACCTGGACTGGAGCCCAGAGAAGAGGGAGGATCTGACTTTCCCTACCGGCCACCAAGGAAGGTGGCATGAAACCCTTGATAAAAGGAATAAAGACGACGGAAGCCCTGAGACGAGAGGTGCAATGATCACTGGACCCAGCGTCGAAGCTGGAGACCTGATGTAAAGGATGTTGCCCTATTGTTTGCATCAATTTCTATTACCCTGGAAGGGGTGGGACTAAACATGACCAAGCTTGAGGATTAAGTCATGAAAGGAGGCAGACCACTGCAGGGCTGGAGCTTCTGTTGGCAGCGGCTGCTAGCTGAGGAGAGCTTGTTATTCCACGAGGGGATGTGCCAGTGGTGAGTCAACTCTCCTACACAGCATCAGTAACTCTAACATCTAAAAAGGCAGATAACTGGTACCAGGTATCATCCACCAGGGCGGAGTATTTATACCCTCACCCAGTACTTGCCTCGCTAGAAGTTCCTGGACTGCATTGCAGACAACTTTTTATTTCAGAAAGTTGAAAAAGCTACTAGGGGGGAAGCTGTTCTAGACTTAATTTTAACAAATAGGGAGGAACTCGTTGAGAATTTGAAAGTCGAAGGAAGCTTGGGTGAAAGTGATCATGAAATCATAGAGTTTGCAATTCTAAGGAAGGGTAGAAGGGAGTACAGCAAAATAGAGACAATGGATTTCAGGAAGGCGGATTTTGGTAAGCTCAGAGAGCTAATAGGTAAGGTCCCATGGGAATCAAGACTGAGGAGGGAAAAACAACTGAGGAGAGTTGGCAGTTTTTCAAAGGGACACTATTAAGGGCCCAAAAGCAAGTTATTCCGATGGTTAGGAAAGATAGAAAATGTGGCAAAAGACCACGTTGGCTTAACCACGAGATCTTGCGTGACCTACAAAATAAAAAGACGTCATATAAAAAATGGAAACTAGGTCAGATTACAAAGGATGAATATAGGCAAATAACACAGGAATGCAGAGGCAAGATTAGAAAGGCAAAGGCACAAAATGAGCTCAAACTAGCTATGGAAATAAAGGGAAACAAGAAGACTTTTTATCAATACATTAGAAGCAAGAAGAAGACCAAGGACAGGGTAGGCCCACTGCTCAGTGAGGAGGGGGAAACAGTAACGGGAGACTTGGAAATGGCAGAGATGCTTAATGACTTCTTTGTTTCGGTCTTCACTGAGAAGTCTGAAGGAATGTCCAATATAGTGAGTGCTTACGGGAAGAGGGTAGGATTAGAAGATAAAATAAAAAAAGAGCAAGTAAAAAATCACTTAGAAAAGTTAGATGCCTGCAAGTCACCAGGGCCTGATGAAATGCATCCTAGAATACTCAAGGAGTTAATAGAGGAGGTATCTGAGCCTCTAGCTATTATCTTTGGGAAATCATGGGAGACGGGGGAGATTCCAGAAGACTTGAAAAGGTCAAATATAGTGCCCACCTATAAAAAGGGAAATAAAAACAACCCAGGAAACTACAGACCAGTTAGTTTAACTTCTGTGCCAGGGAAGATAATGGAGCAGATAATTAAAGAAATCATCTGCAAACACTTGGAAGGTGGTAAGGTGATAGGGAATAGCCAGCATGGATTTGTAAAGAACAAATCGTGTCAAACTAATCTGATAGCATTCTTTGATAGGATAACGAGCCTTGTGGATAAGGGAGAAGCGGTGGATGTGATATACCCAGACTTTAGTAAGGCATTTGATACGGTCTCGCATGATATTCTTATAGATAAACTAGGAAAGTACAATTTAGATGGGGCTACTATAAGGTGGGTGCATAAGTGGCTGGATAACCGTACTCAGAGAGTAGTTATTAATGGCTCCCAATCCTGCTGGAAAGGTATAACAAGTGGGGTTCCGCAGGGGTCTGTTTTGGGACCGGCTCTGTTCAATATCTTCATCAACGATTTAGATGTTGGCATAGAAAGTACGCTTATTAAGTTTGCGGACGATACCAAACTGGGAGGGATTGCAACTGCTTTGGAGGACAGGGTCAAAATTCAAAATGATCTGAACAATTTGGAGAAATGGTCTGAGGTAAACAGGATGAAGTTCGATAAAGTTAAATGCAAAGTGCTCCACTTAGGAAGGAACAATCAGTTTCACTCATACAGAATGGGAAGAGACTGTCTAGGAAGGAGTATGGCAGAAAGAGATCTAGGGGTCATAGTGCACCACAAGCTTAATATGAGTCAACAGTGTGATACTGTTGCAAAAAAAGCAAACGTGATTCTGGGATGCATTAACAGGTGTGTTGTAAACAAGACACGAGAAGTCATTCTTCCGCTTTACTCTGCGCTGGTTAGGCCTCAACTGGAGTATTGTGTCAGTTCTGGGCACCGCATTTCAAGAAAGATGTGGAGAAATTGGAGAGGGTCCAGAGAAGATCAACAAGAATGATTAAAGGTCTTGAGAACATGACCTATGAAGGAAGGCTGAAGGAAATGGGTTTGTTTAGTTTGGAAAAGAGAAGACTGAGAGGGGACATGATAGCAGTTTTCAGGTATCTAAAAGGGTGTCATCAGGAGGAGGGAGAAAACTTGTTCACCTTAGCCTCCAATGATAGAACAAGAAGCAATGGGCTTAAACTGCAGCAAGGGAGATTTAGGTTGGACATTAGGAAAAAGTTCCTAACTGTCAGGGTAGTTAAACGCTGGAATAGATTGCCTAGGGAAGTTGTGGAATCTCCATCTCTGGAGATATTTAAGAGTAGGTTAGATAAATGTCTATTAGGGATGGTCTAGACAGTATTTGGTCCTGCCATGAGGGCAGGGGACTGGACTCGATGACCTCTCGAGGTCCCTTCCAGTCCTAGAGTCTATGAGTCTATGACTCTATAAGTTCTGGTGGCTAATGAAAGTAGCAGATGATAGCCAGACATGATGCCCACAGATAAAGAACCTAAGCAATTCAGTTTATTTGAGCTTAGAATTATTTGTCTGACACCCTGCAATTCTGAATTGCAAATGATCAGGTGTTGCTGGCACGCTGTGAGTTTTTAAAGCACCCATAAAGTCTCATACTTCATTGACAAACTTGCACAGGAAAAAAGGGGAATTTTTAAGGGACTTTTATTAGCCAGAATGTCCCTCCTGGTAGCTCTGGATGGCTCTGATACTACCTCTTGATCCATGGCAACATCCATCATTATGAAGAGGGAGAGAATCCTGGCTCCAAAGTTCTGGCGTCCCAGGGGAGGTGCAGTCGACTGTGGAAGATCTTCCTTTTGAGGCACTGGATTTGTTTATCTCAAAAACCACCAAGGCTCTTCATTCACTGAAGGACTCCTGGGAGACACTTTGTTCCTTTGACATTCATACACCGGCTCCTAAAAGAGAAAACCACAATCTTATTGTAGGCAAAGACTGTCACCGGATACCTTTTACCACCAAAGAACATTGGCGCCTCTAAGACAGAGACAGTGTTTTTCAAAAGGAAACCTTCAGCAATCCCCTGCAGTTGGGGATTGGTCCTGCTTTGAGCAGGGGGTTGGACTAGATGACCACCTTAGATCCCTTCCAACCCTGATATTCTGTGATTCTATCATCTGCTATGCCTTCATTCCAGGCTCTGGCTCCATCAAAACTGTCATTTTGATGGATTGCTTTGGAATTACTCCGTAATCAGGCTACTGGATTTCTACTGTTCCGTCCCATCATTTGGGAATCACTTTACTTTTTTCCAAGTTTCAAGGAACCAAATAACATCAGACTACTGGGTTCTATGGAGAATCTCAGAGATTCTCTGCTGTTCCATACTATGCTCATCCTTGTCAATCCCTTTTCATGGACCCCACTCATAAGAGACTGTTATGTCAGGAGATGGGGTCACTTATGTCTCTTAAAGCAACGGAAGAGATTCCTTTACCGTGTGTGTGTGTGTGCGTGTTTCTAATTACTTCCTAGTACTGAAGAAAAAGGAAAGATGGTGCCCAATTCTGGACTTGAGAGTGGCTTAATGCCTTCACCCATCGCTTCAGATTAAGAATGGTAATCTTAGCCTTCATAATTTCATCACTAGATTCACAATACTGGCATACAGCGCTCAACCTGCAAGATGTCAGCTTCCACATTTTACAGCCAGCACACAGATAAAAGATTTCAGGTAAGACAGAACCGCTATCAATAGAGGATCTTGCCATTTGTTATCACTACAACCCCAATGATGATTGTAATTTTTAGATGTTGCCCATAATAATAGTTTAATCATAATCTAGATGACTGGTTCATCCATGAAAAATCACCACAAGTGGGAGTTTCATCACCAGATTCTCCAACTTTTTCTTATTTTTGGCTCAAAAGCTCGGCAGTAGAAATCCCCATTGACATCTATACAGAGGATAGAATTCATAGGGTCAATGTTAAATTCCACAACAGCCAGATCTTATCTGCTCCAAGACAGATTTGAAGCCATTTTCTAACCTCATCAATCTACTTTAAAAAAGTCTTCATACAACTGTCAGGACTTATCTAAGTCTGCTCGAGCTTATGGCCTCCTATATGTCTGTCACACTGCATGCAATACCACACCTAAGCGGCATGCAGGACTGGTTAAAGTCAGTGTACATGCCAAACAGGTACCACAAGGATATGCCTCTGCTAGTCTCTCATAACATTCTTGCATCATTACATTGGTAGAGTACTTGTTTCTCTACCCCTCTCAACTAAGAATGTAGTGATGGATGTTTCTCTTCTTTAATAGGGAGCGTATCTGGTCCATCATCAGGCACAAGGTCTCCAGATCCACAAGAAGACTTGATTACATGTAACTGTATTACAGCTCAGAGCTGTTCAACAACCTTCTGCAGGATTCCTACCAACGATCCAAGGACTGGCAATTCAAGCTATGACAACACAGCAGCCATGTTTTATACAAAGAGGCAGGGAGAAGCCCAACCATCTCCTTTATGTCAGGAAGCAGTTCAACTATGGAACTGATGTATTCAGCACCAAATATGTCTCATATTAATGCATCTCCAGATGTTCAGAAAGCTTTAGGAGACCGACTGAGCAAACATTTTGTCAGACTATGAGTGATCCGTAATCCATTGCATTTTGCAGGAATGAGGACATCAAACAATAGTAGACTTGATTGCAACAGAGCAAAAACAAGAAATATCTCAGTTTCTGCTTCAGGAGAAGTCTCTGACCAGGATCTCTGGTGGACGCATTCCTCATTCATTGGTCCCCACTGGTGATATATGCTTATCCTCCAACCTCTGTATTCCAAATATGTTCTGAAAGATCTGACAAGATGCTGCCACTGTCATCACGTTTGTTACCATCTGCTGAGGTAGTTCTGGGACCCAGAATGTATGTTCTTATTCATCCACCAAAATTCTTACCTCTTCTACCAGACTTAATTTCAAGATAAATGGGACATCTTTCATCTGAATCCTGCCTCCCTCTGCCTCAAGCTTGGCTACGGTCTGGGCATCAGACATAGCGAAATCATGTTCCTCAGATTTGTAGAACATTTTGATCCACAGCAGAAAAGATTCCACCAGGCTAACTTACACTGCAAAGTAGAAAGTTTGAGAATTTAATGTGAACAACCTCAGTTATAGCCTGTTGCCTTGCAGTTCCCTACTGTCTTGGGAAGAGCTCTCTTGAAAGAGCTTAGGACTGTCTGTTAGCTCTGTTAGAGTGCACCTGGTAGCCATTTCTGCATATCCTTTCCCCCTCTTTTGAAAGCTGCACAGGTTTTTTTCTTGCTCCACTATAATTAAATATCTTAAAGGCTTATACATGTGTTTTCACCAGGGAATCTCCTCCTCCCTGAGTCCTTAATGTGGTCCTGGCAGGCTTTATGCCCACCCTACCCCCATGAGAACCCCTAACCACCTGCATGCTGTTGCATTAACTGTGAAAACATCTTTTTTTAGTGGCAAACACATCAGCCGAAAGGTCAGGGAAATGCAAACTCTCATAGCTGCCCTCCCTCTGCAAAATTTCATGAGAATAAAGATATCATTCAGACCTTCATATGAATTGCTTCCTAAGGTAATGACATTTTTCCATTTGAACCAAATGATTCCTTTATGAGGTTTTTTTTCCCGTAAACCACACACTAAGCAGGGAGAAGCTAGTCCACATAATTTAGATGTTTCCATGGCGTTATACTTTTATTTGCAAAGGATCAAAGCTTTAAGAGTTTCACATAGACTATTTATAGCTAGTACCCTACCAAATTCACAGTCCATTTTGGTCAATTTCACGGCCATGGGATTATAAAAATTATAAATGTCGTTTCAGCTATTTAAATCTGAAATTTCACGGTGTTGTAATTGTGGAGGTCCCGACCCAAAAAGGAGTTGTAGGGTGGTCAAAGGTTATTGTAGGAGTGGTTGCTGTATTGCTACCCTTACTCCTGCACTGCTGTTGGTGGCGGCAATGCCTTCAGAACTGGGCAGGTGGAGAGCGGTGGCTGCTGGCTGGGAGCTCAGGTCTGGAGACAGAGCCGCTGCCAGCAGCAGCGCAGAAGTAAGGAGGGCATGGTGTGGTATTGCCACCCTTCCTTCTGCACTGATGCCTGCAGAGCTGGGCCCTCAGTCAGCAGCTGCCACTCTCCGGCCTCCCAGCTCTGAAGGCAGCAGTGCAGAAGTAACGGTGGCATGGCTTGGTATTTCCACCCTTATTTCTGCGCTACTGCTGGCAGGGTGCTGCCTTCGGAGCTGGGCACCCGGCCACCAGCTGCCACTCTTCGGCCATCCAGCTCTGAAGGCAGTGCAGAAGGGTAGCAATACTGCGACTCCCCTAAAATAACCATGAGACCCCCCTGCAACTCCCTTTTGAGTCAGGACCCCCAATTTGAGAAATGCTGGTCTCCTCCATGAAATCGGTATGCTATAGGGAGAAAGCACAGAAAAAAAAAAACAGATTTATAGTATTTGCTGACAGAATGAAAGGTCCAGCAACATTGACCTGAGATTATCCAAATGGGTTCTGGGTATCGTAGGGTTTGTTATGACTTTGCTAGTTTAGAGACTCCAGCTCAGATTAGGATTCACTCCACTAGGACCCAAACAGCTTCTTTGGGCAGAGTGGGAGTGCAATCTTTGTTTAAGCAGACTCTTTGTTTAACCACGTCCTTACATTAGGTTACTGCTTGTGAATCACCAAATGACATATGAATAAGCATTTGAGGAAGAAAGAAGAAATACTTCCCCTACAGTAACTGGAGTTCTTTGAGGTATGTTGTCCATATATATATTTCACAACCCACCCGTCTTCTCTGCAACTCTGGAGTTCTATAATACCAGGATTCTGCGGTGATGTAGGAACTGAGTAGCAGTTTGACTCAAACCACCGTTTATGCCAGGGATTGGCAACCTTTGGCACACAGCTTGCCTGGCAGGCCAGGCCGGTTTGTTTACCTGCCGCGTCTGCAGGTTCAGCCAATTGTGGCTCGCACTGGCTGTGGTTCGCCGTCACAGGCCAGTGGGGGCTGCGGGAACCGGCGCAGGGCAAGAGTTGTGCTGGCCGCCGCTTCCTTCAGCCCCCATTGGCCTGGAGTGGCGAACCGCGGCCAGTGTGAGCTGCAATTGGCTGAACCTGCGGACACGGCAGGTAAACAAATCGGCCTGGCCTGCCCGGGTGCTTACCTTGGCGGGCCGCGTGCCAAAGGTTGCCGATCCCTGCTTTATGCCGTTGGTATAGGAGCATGAGATTATTCAGGGTGCATGTGTGCCCCAGCAAACACTGCTAGCCAGAAGTTTCCAATTTCAAATGCATGCACCACAAAAGTGGAATATACATGGACAAGACATCTTGAAGATCTCCAGTGACTGTAAGATAAGTCTTTTTTTTTTTAATAGCCGCGGAGAATAATTTGACTTTTTCTTTAAAAGTGGATAGGAGAGGATTGCAAAATGCAAAGTAATACTTGAGTTGGTGAAATTTGATGCGTGATTGTTGTGAAATAGCAAAAAGCAGGCCTTACGGACCATATTCTCAACTCAGTGACACCAATGTGCTTCTGAGTCGATAGAGTTACTCTAGATTCACAATAGTATCACTGAGATCAGAATATGGCCCAAGATATTTGGTAAAAACAGTCCTGTTCTACAGGATATTACTAAGTTTAACCCTTTAAATGTCAGTGCTCATTTACAAAGAAGTTCTTTTTCCACTCATGTTCCAGTAGAGAACATTAGGGAAGTCAACCAAGACCACCGGTCATGACCTCTGCTCTAGTATAAAGGAAAAACGATGTGCGCTCCAATATCCATAAAGTGGCTAGAAGCTTGTTTTATTAGTCAAATAGCAGCAGCTGGAACCTGCTGAGCATTCCTCAATTGGAACCAAAGCCGTTTGATCTTCTGATTTTATTTAATTGTCAGCTTTTATTTTAGTCTAGTCAATATAATCATGTAATCTTGATGGTTTGATGAATGGAAGTGAAATGCAGAGAGATTCTCACACTTAGGTCCCTGATCCAGCAAAGCACTTAAGCACAAGTTTAACTTCAAGCATATGAATAGTTCCATTGACTTCAATTAGTTAAAGTCAAGCATATGCAGATTTGCTGGATTTGGCTTTATCACTTGTTGTGGGTTACTGTTCTTACCATAGGAAGGCTGATAACAGACAGGTATACCCAAATACCTGGGATTGGTCTGCAGACATGCATTCCAGAAGCCCATGTTCGTTAAGTCCCTGCATTCAAATGTGTTTTGTTAGTTCAGAGTGCATTATTCTAATATATAATTTGAGTGCAGGTTCCCTCATCATTTCATTACCTTTAATTATAATCACAATCATCTTAACATGGCACAGTCCTGTTATCTGATGCTTGTAACTAATTAATGGTTGTAAAGTACTTTGAGAGTCTAGGGTGAAAGTTGCTATAAAATAGCAAAGTATTCTTTGTCTCTGCTGAAAGGCCAGGATCTCTCTAGAAATCTGACATAATGTTTTAAAAAAATTGCCTCACAAATAGGTGAAATGTAACGTAACTCCTCAGGTAGGCACTTAGTACAATCTTGGACAATAGTTTTTGGAATTTGCACTTCAGGTGCCACTACTGTAGGTTATGGGGAGCAGGCAGTGCAACCCCTTGATGTCCAGAGTTTGTGAAGTCAGGCCAACTGCCACTCCAGAAGATAACTGGATTGGTGGTGGTGGTGGGAAGTCTGTGGATTTATCTAAAGGACCAGTCAGCTGGTGGCCCATGAGCTACCTGAAAAGGGGTGCAGGACTGTGTGCCCCACTTTTCAAAAGAGAGTAGATAGGGTAAGGAGAAAAGTTCAGTATAGATTCCAGTTCCTTCTTCCAGTACTCAGAAATGGAAATGGGCTTCCATTGGGTGGAGGGCAGGGGATAGACCCCAAACCTGGCAGATGGGATAGAAATTGGAGAAGAGCCAGAATAAATTTTAACTATATCAGAGAAAAGGCTGAATAGTGGGACCCCAATGTCCATAGAATAACGGAAGTGTAGATCTGGAAGAGACCTAGACTAGAGGGTTAAATCCAGCCCCCTGTGCCGAGGCAGGACCAAGTAAACTTAGGACATCACTGACAGGTGTTTGTCCAATCTGTTCTTAAAATCCAGCAATGATGCGGATTCCACAATCTCATTTGGAAGTCTATTCAAGAACTTAACTACCCTTATAGTTAGAAAGTTTTCCCCCAATATCTAACCTAAACCTCCCTTGCTGCTGATTAAGCCCATTATTTCTAGTTCTATCTTCAGTGGAGATAGAGAACAATTGATCCCCATCCACTTTATAGCAGCCCTTATCGTATCTGAAGACTGTTATGAGCCTCTCCCTCAGTCTTCTTTTCTCAAGACTAAACATACCCAGTTTTTTTTAACCTTTCCTTATAGGGCAGGTTTTCTAATCTTATCTTGTTTGTTGTTCTCCTCTGTACTCTCTCCAGTTTGTCCACATCTTTCCTAAAATGTGGTTCCCAGAACTGGACACAATACTCCAACTGAGGCCTCACCAGTGCAAGTAGAGCGGGACAGTTACCTCCCATGTCTTACCCATAACACCCTCGTAATATATCCCAGAATGATAGTAGCCTTTTTCACAACTGCATCACATTGTTGACTCATTTTCAATTTGTTATTCACTAGAAGCCCCAGATCCTTTTCAGCAGTACTACCATTTAGCCAGTTATTCCCCATTTTGCAATTTTGCATTTGATTTTTCCTTCCTAAGTGAAGTACTTTGCACTTGTCTTTATTGAATTTCATCTTGTTGATTTCAGACCAATTCTTTAATTTGTCAAGGTTGTTTGGAATTCTAATCCTGTCCTGCAAAGTGCTTGCAACCCCTCACAGCTTAGGGTCATCTATGTATTTTATAAGCATACTTTCCACTCCATTATCCAAGTCAATTAATGAAAATACTGACTAGTACTGGACTCAGGACTGACCCTTGTGGAACCCCACTAGATACATCCCCCCCTAGTTTGACAGCAGACCATTGATAACTGCTCTTTCAGTACAGTCTTTGAACCAGTTGTACCAGCCACCTTATAGTAATTTCATCTAGCCCATATTTCCCTAGTTTGCTTATGAGCATGTCATATGGGACTGTGTCAAAAGCTTCACTAAAATCAAGATATATTATGTCTGCTGCTTCCCACATATTCACTAGGCCAATAAACCCATCAAAGAAAGACATTAGGTTGGTTTGGCATGATTTGTTCTTGACAAATCCATGCTGATTATTCCTTATAACCCTACTATCCTCTAGGTTCTTATAAATTAATTATTAAATCATGTGCTCCAGTATTTTTCAAGGTATTGAAGATAGGCTGACTAGTCAATAATATCCTGGATCCTCTTTGTTCTCTTTTTTTAAAGAGAGGGACTATGTTTTCCCTCTCTAGTCTTCTAGGACATCACCCATCTTCCATGAGTTATTGAAGATAATTGGTAACGGTTCCAAAATTGCTTCAGCTAGTTCCTAAGTACCCGAAGAACTTCTAATTTACCTAAATATTCTTTAACCTGCTCTTTCCCTATTTTGGCTTGTGTTCCTTCCCCTTGTTGTTAATATTAATTATGTTAAGTATCGGATCACCATTAACCTTTTTTAGGAAAGATTGAAGCAAAACAATGATTAAATACCACAGCCTTCTTGATGTAATCAGTTATTTCCTCTCCTTCTCTGGTGAATAGAGGACCTACACTCTCCTTTGTCTTTCTCTTGCTTCTAATGTATTTAAAATAACTGTGATTAATCGACAGCCTATCTTACCTGATTAACTCAAAAAATTAATCATGATTAATCACAGTTTTAATCGCACTGTTAAACAATAGAATACCAATTGTAATTTATTAAGTATTTTTAATGTTTTTATATGTTTTCAAATATATTGATTTCAGTTACAACATAGAATACAAAGTGTATACTGCTCACTTTATATTATTTTTATTACAAATATTTGTACTGTAAACATGATAAAATAAATAGTATTTTTCGGTTCATCTCATACAAGTACTGTAGTGCAATTTCCTTATGAAAATGCAACTTGCACATGTAGATTTTTTTTTGTTACATAACTGTACTCAAAAACAAAACAATGCAAAACTTTAGAACCTACATGTCCACTCGGTCCTACTTCTCATTCAGCTAATTGCTAAGACAAATACGTTTGTTTACCATTATGAGATATAATGCTGCCGCCTTCTTATTTACAGTGTCACCAGAAAGTGAAAACAGACATTTGCATGGGACTTTTGTGCCCGGCATTGCAAGATATTTACATGCAGATATGCTAAATATTTGTACTCCGCTTCATGCTTCTGCCACCGTTCCAGAGGACATGCTTCCATGCTGATGACGCTTGTAAAAAAAAAAAAAAAAAAAAAAAAAAAAAGCATTAATTTGTGGCTGAACTTCTTGGGGGACAATTGTGTGTCTCCTGTTCTGTTTTACCAGCATTCTGCCATATATTTCATGTTATAGTAGTTGCCGATGATGACTCAGCACGTGTTCATTTTAAGAACACTTTTGCTGCAGATTTGACAACGCTAAGAAGGTACTAATGTGAGATTTCTAAAGATGGCTACAGCGCTCGACCCAAGGTTTAAGAATCTGAAGTGCTTTCCAAAATCTGAGAGGGATGAGGTATGGAGCATGCTTTCAGAAGTCTTAAAAGAGCAACACTCCAATTCTGAAACAACAGAACCTGAACCACCAAAAAAGAAAATCAACCTTCTGTTGATGTCATCTGACTCAGATGATGAAAATGAACATGCTTCAGTCCACACTGCTTTGGATTGTTATTGAGCAGAACCTGTCATCAGCATGGACAGATGTCCTCTGGAATGGTGGATGAAGCATGAAGGGACATACAAATCTTTACACATCTGGCATGTAAATATCTTGTGGCGCTGGCTGCAGCAATGCCATATGAATGCCTGTTCTCACTTTCAGGTGACATTGTGAACAGGAAGTGGGCAGCATTCTCTCCTGCAACAAACTTATTTGTCTGAGCGATTGGCTGAACAAGAAATAGGACTGAGTGGACTTGTGGGCTCTAAAGTTTTACATTGTTTTATTTTTGAATGCAGTTATTTTTTGTACATAATTCTGCATTTGTAAGTTCGACTTTCATAATAAAGAGATTGCACTACAGTACTTGTATTAGCTGAATTGAAAAATACTATTTCTTTTGTTTATCATAGTGTAAATATTTGTAATAAAAATAAATATAAAGTGAGCACTGTACACTTTGTATTCTGTGTTGTAATTGAAATCGACATATTTGAAAAAGTAGAAAACATCAAAAAATATTTAATTAAATGGTATTCTATTATTTTTAACCACATGATTAACCATGATTAATTTTTTAATTGCACAATTAATTGCTATTAATTTTTTAATTGCTTGACAGCCCTAATTTTAAAAACCTCTTCTTATTGCCTTTTATATCTCATGCTAGGTGTAACTCATTTTGTGACGGACATTCTGATCGCCATATCAATGGCCCTTCCATCCCAGCCAGCCCTTCTCTGGCTCACATTTTCTTTTCTTTTCTTTTCTTTTCTCTGGTTAGGTGGAACCTTTGTGTTTTTTCAGTTTGATGCTCTTGTCTGACTGCTGCTGACCTGCCTCACACATCACATCCATAAACCCAAACCATTTGCTTTACTGTAATACGGAATCAAATACTGACTATTCTCAATGCATCCACAGTTTCTAAAACGATCATTAAGAACCATATTCTGCTCCCTCTCTGTGTGCATAACTACCGCTGATGTCAGGCAGGTTGCACTGCAGATCAAGGTCAGTATCGATAGAGGAGTTCTGCTACAGCTCACGGGCAGTATATTGCCCTAAGAGTTTCTATGCAATGTTTTCCAAGAAGTTATATAGATAGGACATAGGTTGATTAATAAACGTATACACAGATCCATCCCCACGTTGTCTTTATCACTGAAATTAAAGGAAAGGGGAAGGCTGGGGAGGTAATCATGTAATATGTATTAAAAGTAAACCAAAGTTACAGCTACTTGTTATTAAAATCCCCCGGTACTTTTTACAAAAGAGGAGGGGTGAGATTCTGACCTCACTGAAGTCCGTGGGGGTTTTGTTATTGCCTTCAATGGAGCCAAAATTTCACCCCAGATGTTAGGCCCAATTCAACAGCTGTCACCTTCTACTACAGAGGTGACTGAATTTCAGTGATGGGTTAAGTGATTCCTTTCTAAGGTTTTGTATATCACTTTGGTAAATGTATAAAGTGCTTTAGGATCCTTTGGGATAAAAGTAAGTAATTTGGTTTCTACAGTAATATTTCTATATATGCCATGAAATTCAACTTCTATACATAAAAGATTACAGTCATGATTAATTTAAATTACTTTATTCAATTATTGTACCTCCGCTTTCTAAATGAATGTTCAGAAAAATTCCCCTACAACAGACTGAATTGCATGTATTACATTAGGTTTAAAAAAACCCTCCAGTCAGTTTATTCATCCTATTGCTAAATTTATAGGCTGGGTTTATTAGGGGCCTAGTCCACATTGTGTTTCAGTCATTTTAAAGAAAAAAGAAAGAAACCTGCGCATGCACTTCTTGAGTTACGGATGATAAAAAATATCTTTAGTATCGTCTCTGTAATTAAACCAAATTGTTGTCACTTTCCCGGAGTGGTGCCTTTTGGTGCTTGTGGCAAATAGTAAAATAGTTTAATAAGATTATTCTTAAAAAAGGGAGGCACTATTTTAATGGGGTTAGTACTGAACTTGATTTATATTGTTAAAGGAAGTTAGAGGAGGTTTCAATTTTATAGCACATGCTTCTGATATGAAAGTAAATTGCTTTGCACAACAAATAACTACCAGTGCTGGGAACTGAGGTTTCATGTTGAGTTAAAATGCATAAGGAGGTCACAGAATTCAATGTCCCCTTTTCTCAATGGGTAATTTTTTAGGCTATAATCCTGCAAATACTTGCATTTGGTTTTACCATTATGCATCTACTTTGTCCCATTGAAATTACTCACGCACATAATATTAAGTATGTATGTGTGTCTTTGCAAGATCAGGGCCTCAATTTGTAAACTTCAAAATCAACATTTTGCTTTACAAAATTCTTAGAAAACTATTAACCCATTTTCACATTTAAGAAAGCTCCTAAATTATATTGGCAAATGTCAAGAGCTTTTACACAAAGTAACAATGTGAACCGGAGAAAGTTAATCTTTCAGGGCAATCCGTCTGACCCTTTTAGCCGCATGTTTCATACCAAAGTGTAATAAGAGAGTGTCGCAAAGTATATGACTATATTCAACCATCTAAACACTTTGCTCCAGGAGCCTGCATGGGCACTGTTAAAATACAGGACTTGAAATTCTCATGGTGAGATTTTCAGACTTGCAGATGGGAGCAAGGTGCCCAGCTCCCTTTGACTTTCACTGGGAGTTAGCACCTAATTGCCATGTGTGCCTCTGGAAATCTCCCCTTCCATACGTTCAGAGCCACCATTGATCCAGTGACAGTTCTGCATCTGATAGGTTGTAGGATCATACCCCTTACATGGCTTTCAAAGCATCAACTTCAAAAATTTAGATTACATCTAAATTTACTCTGACAAACAGAAGAAGTTTGTGGACAAATTTATTTTTTCCTCTTTTTTCCCCAGTTTACTTTGTTAACATGACAACACATTTTGTAAAGCCAGTTTCATTTTCCTTTAGTGTCTTCTGAAGACCCTGACAAACGTCAACAAAAGAGTTGAAAAATTCTTGTTTTATTTTAAAGGCACATTTAAAATATTGTCAGGACAGTCTGTAACAGGTGCTCTGTCAAAAATTAAATTTGTTTTTAAATTAGCCAGTTCACCAAAATGTAAGTTCCCTTCAGCATGATGTCACTACATAGAGTTTGCAAAGGATTAAGGAAATGAAAGTTAGGAAAGATTGAGAAATATTAACTATTACACAGTTCATTAGTCAATACAGATTTTAAAAAACATTTCATGTACATATTTATGTCTGTCTGTAATGAGATAGCTAGATATGCAAGCAGTAGTCAGAAGGAAAAGAGTAAAGCCTTTAGCCATCAGAGCATGTGTGTAAATATCTTTATGATCCAATAACACAGCTAAGTGAGTGTGTGTATTCGTAGTTTATTGATGTATATTCCTGATATGCCAGAAATTATCATGTTATATTACAAGAAGTGGAAACAAACGCAAGAACACGATGGAAGAGAATAAATATCATGAATATTTTATATCCTGGATGGAAGGATTGCAGTTAGTTGACACTCAGATGTTGTGGTAATGCGGACCATATAAATAGACAGACAGACCAAATAAACTATGTTGACCTTCCGTCATGGCTTTCTTTTCCGCAAAGCGCAATATTACTGTGGGGTGTCTTGACAGATTCATAGTTTTGATTTTCTTTTAGTGGCTTCTTCAAGTGTTAATAAAAATATAAAAGTTTTTATGTCTGTTTCAGAATTATTTGAAGCACAGCCTTCTGTCATTCATGGTTCTGAGAATGTCAGCTAGAACCTAAAGGGAAAGGTCACAGATCCCAGTGCTCACAAATCAGATTCAAGTGTCAAAGGGAATAAGGTTTTCCACCTGTGCAGAGAAATTTTACACGTAACTGCACCTGTGGTTTTCTGCAAAGGAAATCAGTCAGGCTTTTGTGTACTCAGTGGATGGGGCGGTGGATCTAGGTATTAATCACTGGGACAGACTTCACATCAGAGCCGCAGCTGTCAGACAGAATTGCCACTACTTTATGTCAGCCTTTGCAGTTATTTATCAAAAATGGCGTTGTTTAAACTTTTATGGGCAGCAAAATAAAAGAGAGAGGTAAAGAGGAGGTGACAATGAAACGCAGAGGAAAACTGATGAGCTGGAAAGCCAAATGGGCCAAATTCTGTCCTGAGCTGTGGGCCTGTGACTCCACTTAGCTTGGGTGGGAATCAAGCGTGTGCAGAATTTGGCGCTGAGTTCTGAGAGATTCCCTGGTTGCCAGCAAGGACTTTAAATAGTTTATTTATCTTGCTGCCAATGTGATATTTTCCCCGTTCTTTCTCAAGAGTAAATAATTGAAAGAGTTAGTGCTCATCGGTATTGTGCTGCCGCACATCATGTCACATTCTATAAGCACTTCCTGGTGAAATATGGAATTGTGTATTTCCAGAGACTGCTTCATTCACAAGCCCAGGATACAGACAAATGAAAAGTATGGGGTGGAATCCTGCTCTCAGATGTGTGTACTGTGACTCACTGGCTTCATTGAACTCTGTGCACCTCGGAGGGCGAAATTCGGCCCCCCTGTTCCACATGTATTAATTAAATAATGAACACAATAGTTTCCTTAAATATTTCTGGAGCATATAAATCCTTCATCCTAAGTAGCTGAGTGTAGACATTCAGCTGGCACACATTGGTATATCTCTCTTGACTTCAATTGAGCTGTTGCCCAAATGTTATCAGCTGAGAATCTCTCCCTGGATCTTTTTGTTTTATATAATGAATTGATCCTTGTACTGCTGTGGAAGTTATACAATGCTGGGCATGGATTTACCAAGAACATATCATTTCAAACCAACCTAATAGCTTTCTTTGACAGAGTAGCAAGCCTTCTGGTTATGGAGGAAGTGGTAGTTGTGTTATATCTTGACTTCAGTAAGGCTTCTGATACTGTCTTATATGACCTCATGAACAAACAAGGGTAACAAGAAAACATTCTACAAATACATTTACATCTCTAGCAAGTGTAGTCTTATTTTGTGCCTTGGGCTTTCTAATTCTGTCCCTCCATACTTGTGTTATTTGTTTATAATCCTCTGTTTATCTTATTTTGACTTAGTTTCCACTTTTTATACGACTCTTTTTTGAGTTTCAGATCATTGAAGATCTCCTGGTTAAGTCAGGGTGGTCTCTTGTCAAACTTTCTATCTTTCCTACACAGTGGGATAGTTTGCTCTTGTACCCTTAATAACGTCTCTTTGAAAAACTGCCAACTCTCTTGAAGTGTCTTTCCCCTTACCCTTGCTTCCCATGGGATCTTATCTACCAAATCCCTGAGTTTGCTAAAGTCATATGAACATAAGAATAGCCGTACTGTATCAGACCAAAGGTCCATCTAGCCCAGTATCCTGTCTACCAACAGTGGCCAATGCCAGGTGCCCCAGAGGGAGTGAACTCAACAGGCAATGATCAAGTGATCTCTCTCCTGCCATCCATCTCCACCCTCTAACAAACAGAGGCTAGTGACGCCCTTCCTGACGCATCCTGGTTAATGTCCATTAACGGACTTAACTTCCATGAATTTATCCAGTTCTCTTTTAAACGCTGTTATAGTCCTAGCCTTCACAACCTCCTCAGGCAAGGAGTTCCACAAGTTGACTGTGCGCTGTGTGAAGAAGAACTTCCTTTTATTTGTTTTAAACCTGCTGCCCATTAATTTCATTTGGTGGCCCCTAGTTCTTATATTATGGGAACAAGTAAATAACTTTTCCTTATTTACTTTCTCTACATCACTTATGATTTTATATCCCTCTAGCATATCCCTCCTTAGTTTCCTATTTTCCAAGCTGAAAAGTCCTAGCCTCTTTACTCTCTCCTCATATGGGACCTGTTCCAAATCCCTCTTCATTTTAGTTGCCCTTCTCTGAACCTTTTCTAATGCCGGATGAGGAGACCACACCTGTATGCAGTATTCAAGATGTGGGCGTACCATGGATTTATATATGG
Organism: Gopherus flavomarginatus; assembly: GCF_025201925.1. Taxonomy (NCBI): domain Eukaryota; kingdom Metazoa; phylum Chordata; order Testudines; family Testudinidae; genus Gopherus; species Gopherus flavomarginatus. Next base: position 356,741,229 of record NC_066617.1, read on the forward strand.
GCAATAAGATACTCTCCATCTTATTTTCTATCCCCTTTTTAATTATCCCTAACATCCTGTTTGTTTTTTTGACTGCCTCTGCACACTGCGTGGACGTCTATAGAGAACTATCCATGATGATGCCAAGAACTTTTTCCTGATTCGTTGTAGCTAAATTAGCCCCCATCATATTGTACGTATAGTTGGGGTTATTTCTTCCAATGTGCATTACTTTAAATTTATCCACTTTAAATTTCATTTGCCATTTTGTTGCCCAATCACTTAGTTTTGTGAGATCTTTTTGAGTTCTTCACAGTCTGCTTTGGTCTTAAGAAGTCTGCCTTCTTGAACTCCATTATCTTTACTGGGCTGTTTTCTCTCCTACCATTCCTTGGAATCATGAACTCTACCATTTCATGATCACTTTCACCCAAGCTGCCTTCCACTTGCAAATTCTCAACTAGTTCATCCCTATTTGTCAACATCAAATCTAGAACAGTCTCTCCCCTAGTAGTTTTCTCCAGTTTCTGAAATAAAAAATTGTCTCCATCCAATGCATTCCAAGAAATTCAACCCTTAATCTTCTATTTTTTAGTAACTAATTTTAGTAACTAAGTTGTTACTTTTATTGAACCAACTTCTGTTGGTGGAAGGCACAAGTTTTCGAATTACACAGGTCTGGGGAAAGAAATCGGAATGTTGGGAGTTAAATACAAGTTGGGACAGATAATTAAGAATAAGGAGTAACACATTTTGTAGGAGGTCACTTGAGACAGAGTGGGCAACAAGGATTAGACTGTTATGCATAAACTTCCCGCAGCTCCCGTTGGCTGAGAATGGCGAACCATGGACTCTGGGAGCTGCAGGCGGCCATGCCTATGGACGGTCAAAGTAAACAATCTGTCTTGTGGCCCGCCAGCAGATTACCCTAACAGGCCGCGTGTGGCGTGTGGGCTGCAGGTTGCCCACCACTGGTCTAGAGAATTTAGATAATACTTTCCTGCCTTGAGTGCAGGGGTCCCTTCTAGTTCTACATTTCTAGGATTCTATTATTACAGTCTGTAAATACCTACATGGAAAAAATATTTAATAATGTGCTCTTCTATCTGGCAAATAAAAATATAACACTATCTAGGGACGAAAAGTTGAAACTAGGCAAATTCAGACTGGAAATAAGTTGTAATTTTTTTAACAGAGTAATTAATCATTGGTGCAGTTTACAAAAGGTCATGGTGGATTCTCTATCACTGACAATTTTTAAATCCAGATTGCATGTTTTCCAAAAGACTTGCTCTAGGAGTTATTTTGGGAAAGTTCTATGGCCTGTGCTGTACAGAACGTTTGACTAGATGATCAAAATGGTCCCTTCTGTCCTTAGAATGTGTGGAATAATAATAAATAAGCCTCTGCCTTTTTTTTAAATGGCCTCCATTGCAATTTTGTTAACTTGCGTGATGAGCATGACTAGCTTGCAATCTGAATATCTTTGGCTTCAGATAGCAAAAAGTCTTTAAGGACACAATTTGTACAGTATGTAACGTAATCAGACACACTTACTCATGGGGAAAAAAATAATCCAAACTCCCTATGAATATGTTGAGAGCAGAAGCCTGACAGCACCACATTGAAAAAAATATTGATTGAAACCCAAAAAGTCAATATTTTTCTTTGCAAAAGGCACTTTGCCACATAAGAGAACAGATTGTAACATACACATTTGAGTACAGAAATACATAGGGAAGATAGTTGGACTGAACTTGTCAGTGTGCAGAAACTGTTTTCTGTAGGCGCAAAAACTGCAGATTGTTCCTCACTGGAGCTAACTAAAAACTACAGCTCGTTTTAAACGTGCACATAGAACACCAACATGGGCCTGTTTCCAGTGTCACTAACGTGTGTAAATCACAATGATGTCCATTGAAGCCAATGAAATTACACCTATTTAGATTAGAACTAGCATGGGAGCATTTCAGTATGAGGCTCTCTTAGTTCATAAAACCCTGAGTTTGTTGTCCCAGAGACTAGACTTGTCAATCAATGACATTATAATGGTTCATTTTGTTTCTCAGTTTTAGTCCTGTTGTCCACTTGTATGTTTTTTAATCCATCCTCTCTTATTTGCTAGTGGTTGCCACCAGAGCCTTCTGTCTGCAAGAAGAGAAAGTGGGAAACAATAATGATTTTGTGAATGGCATGCTGCTGGAGATCAGGTTTAGCCTTCAGTAGTCAGAAAGTTTGTTCCATCTTTTGTCTGCTGATTCTGGTATATGTAGTTTTGCCAACAGTGTCCAAATTGACTGTAACTGCTGGTTGGCAGCATTCATGCTGAAAATTTACAGTATTTGTTACATTTTAACAACTTTTCTGGCATTTGGTCTTCCAAGCAACAGTTGTTTGAAGATCCCATGGCACAGACTTGGTCTCCTAGTTGCCTGTTTAGATGAACATATGCACTGTACAAATCTAGTTCACCTTTCATTATTTTATGTATTTGTTTCTTATTTTTGTGATGTATCATGAAATGCTTGATTTGCACCAGCTTTCAGATGCTTGGGGGTTTGGGGAAGGACAATTGGTCATTTTATAAAAGGCTACGTTTTATAATATTAGTGGGTACAGGAAGTTAATTTATAAAAGTTTATCCTACACAAAATGCCCGTGTGGTTTGTTGCTTGTGTAAGCCCATAGTAAAACATGGTGAGTGAGACACAGGACTGAAAAGTGTTGTTGGTAAAGATTCTGATCTGAAGCCCGTTGAAGTTAAACTGAGGCACACTCCTAGAAGTGGTAATATCTCTAGAAACAGAATGAACTCCTTAAGGGTGCACATTTGAAAATGTAGAGGATTTAACTACATATTCAGAGCAGTAGGTTTCCTCTAGTGACCACACTTGATGTGATGCTAGCTACTTACCGTTTCATTACTTCATTTGTAAAACAAGAAAGTTGCTAACAATAAGGTATACTCCCTTTGTTGATCCATTACTTAATAGAGGCTTAAGTCAGTTCATCTGATTTCATCTCTGAAATTTCAGATGGGTTTTACTTTGTAGACTAGCATTGTGATAGCTAATAGCTCAAATGTTGTTAACACAAAATATGTATTTTATTACACCGTGTAAAAAAAATCTCTTGATTGGGGGAAAGTGCGTGCTTTTAGGTAACATTTGGTGTATCTGGTTTTTAATGGGAGGTTTAGGCCCAAATCCTGAAAGGAAATAAATGGAAGTAATGAGCTTACATACTGGAGACTCTGGGTCTTAGTCTCTCAAAACTTTAGGGGACACTAAAGTTATATCACTGATTTGCAGTTCTCCAGTAACAGTGAGGGAACCACAGAAGAACAACATTCATCACTGGCTAAATCTTATCCTTTGAGCCACGCCTGAGTGCCAGGTTCTTTGTAGCTATCTAATCTATCTTTTTGTATGGTACCCATCATCAGAGTAGCCGAAGGCCTCATTTGAGTAAAGATTGCTATAGGTCAAACTTCATTGCACCACAACCCTCTTCTGACAACAAAAATTACTTTATGACCCCCAGAAGGAGGGACCGAAGCCTGAGCTTACCCAATCCCTGCTGCCACAGATGAGAGGGCGCAATGCCTGAGCCTTGCTGCTCTGGGCAGGGGTGGGGTGTCAAAGCTGGACCTCAAGGGTTTCAGCCCTAGGCAGGGGGCCTGCAACCTGAGCCCCGCCACCAAGGCTGAAGCCCTTAGGCTTTGGCTTCGGCCTTGAGTAGTGGCACTTGGGCTTCAGCCCCAGGCCCCAGCAAGTCTAACCAAGCTCTGGGGACCCCATGCAAAGGGAGTCCCGACCCACAGTTTGAGAAGCGCTGCTATAGGTGGTTTCTCTGGGGGGAAGGAATCCTCCTCTGCCAGACGATAGAGTGGTAGTGGCGTAACAACTTGGTCACTATACTAATCCTGAGGCAAACCTGCCGTGGGTCCCATATCTGGTGTGGCATTCGTGTGCAGCCCTCCCCTCATGCATTTCAAATGTCACACATTAAGTTGGGCTTTGGGCAAGCAAGAGGGTTGGGCTGCAGTTCATCCTGGCTGCCCCCTAGTGCTGATGTGACACCTACTGAGCAGGCTGCCTCTTTGCCTCCCCTTCTGGTTCCAATCCACTCCCATTTTCTGGCTCTCAGGCTCCAAGAGCAGCCTGAGTCGTAGGCAAGCAGGTTAAATTTCACTTTTGCAGCCGCAGCTTCTGTGCTGCTGTGTGACAGGGAAAGTGCATCTAACCAGCACCATCCCCCATGGCAAAAGCGTTACAATTATTATTTTATGATTATTTATATTACAATAATGCCTAGGGGTTCCCATTAGGGATCAGGCCCCCGACGCAAGGCATTGCACACACATGTAATTAAATAAGTTGGTTCCAGCCTCAAAGAGCTCCCATCTTACCACACAGTGAAAGCCGCCAGGGGGCTGCAGCAAATGAACAGGAGGACAAGGGCCTGCTAACTGTGCAGTGGATGGAGGGGAAGAGCCAGGATTGGGGGTTGGTCGGGCAAAGCCTGCAATGCGAGAGAGGGACAAGAGAGGTGGAGTGTGAAGTGGACAGAGTCAATGACTGAGGCCTTGGCTACACCGGCACTTAACAGTGCTGCAACTTTCGCGCTCAGGGTGAAAAACACTCCCCTGAGCGCTGCAAGATACAGCGCTGTAAAGCTTCAATGTAATCAGTGCGCGCTCCTAGTGCTGCAAGCTACACCCGTAGAGGATGTGGTTTACGTGCACCGCTGGGAGATAATGGAGGAGAGAGGAGAAAGGGCGAAAAGAGTTTATGTTTTCAGGCTTTTCTGTGCAGCCATGAGGGTAGAAACTTAATTAAAAAAAAAATGAAAGCTGAGATTTTCATCTGGTCACCTGACTCCTGGAGCTGGGACTGTAAGAAAAACACCAAATATAAGAATCATGAAACCATGAGAGTTGGCAATACTGAAATGTATCTGTATAAAGTTCTAAGTCATACAATTGCTTTCCTTCCCCTCTCGCAATACATTTGATAGCACAGAAAAGTTTCGTTTTTGCTTCCTTGATTGGAAAGTTTCATTGGGGGCAGCCAATGTCTCAGCTGGGACATATTACATACAGAGCAGCAGGGCACAAGCCAAAAAAGGTCCTGCTTCTTGTTAGCAGGACAGTGATTCTACAAAGCCCAACAAATACAGATCCCTATAAAATTCTGAAATGTACAGTACAGTTAATTTTTTTTGTTTCCCTTTGTGATTGAAGGATTTCTCTGTGTATCAATATAGTCATCAGTGTGTCTCCAAATGTTTAATTGGAGGTGTGGAACAGTCTCATTGTTCCCTCATCTCTATACCCCTGACCTCCCTCCTAGATGTGTTGGTTCTGCAGGACAAACAGGAGAAAAATGGTGAAAACATTTTTGTCTCAAGTTTTTTAACACAATCACAAAGCCAATCTAAGGTGTCAGAAGATGCCATTTTAATATAGTCTCTTTTCAGAGTAGAACTGTGTTATAAAATAAGGATTTATTTTTTCTAATACAAAAGGGACTTAGAGTTTCAAATCTGCTATTCGGATTCTCCCGTGTTAGCTCCTCCTTGGGTTTTTTTATGGTACATATTTATTGGATCTCTCTTGTACAGAGTTCTAGCAAGTCTCTAAATTGTCTCACTCTACAAGCTCCATTAACTGAGTTATCTCTCCACTCTGTTTTATCCGTGGTTATCAAGCCAGTGATAGTCAATGACATTTTAATGTTAAAAAAAAATCTCCAACAGCAACTTGATTTCTATTGGCATTTTTAGCAATCAGGTTTCTAATGTTTTATTACAATTAAATACCATCATATTTCATGTATTACACACTTTAGAGACCCATTAGTGAAAATGAGGCTCACTGGGGACTTCATTAAGTCCCCAGCAGCTTAGATCTCCACACTGCCAGCCTGTTTTATAGGAGTACTGAACTTTGTCATTCTGACTGGCACCCTACATCTAAATGTATGAAAAGCATGTATGGTGAAACTATTGACAAATCTTTCTTGCCATCCCTTTAAGGCAGAAGCATTCCCAGGGCCTGCATTGCTGGAAGTTTGAGGCATTGTTGGAAAGTTTGGAGGTTTATTTTAAGAATGATTTGTTTTATTCCCTGGTGCCGTGTCTGCTTTGTCTGGAAAATCTGGTCCCTGTGAATGGCACAAGTATGATTTTTCATCAGCAGACTGACTGCACATAAAGGGCAGGATTGTCCCTTCTGCTGTTGAAAGCCACAAAATGGGATACTGTTTACTTGGAATCTTAAAAGCTTCACTGAAGTTGTCTCACTGGTGGGCTCAGTATTGGCCACCTTACACCTGCACGGGAAGGGTGCCCTAGAACTGTCCATGCAAAGGCTGTGAACCCCTGATATCAGGGGCAGCACTTGGCTATACTGCTTGGAACAGCTTCGCCTGTACCTGACTCTCTAGGGAGTAGGATCTGCAAAACAGTTAATCCAGGCTTAAGCCTGTATTAATAAGTGTGCATGTAAATAGGATCCCAAATATTATATACACATACATATACATGATATATGAGAATCATTGCACCCAGGACTAAAGTCCTACTGCCAAGGGCATGAAAGATGACAGCTGTTTAACACACAGATAATATTACACAAGAGTTTGGGCAGGAAGTGAAGAACAACATGTTCATTTGAAAGGACAGTGGCAATTTTAGGGTCTGTCTACACTAGAAATGCTACAGCAGCACAACTGCAGCACTTACTACAGTGATGAACAGGGTTCTTCTGTAACTGTAGTAAATCCACCTCTCTGAGAGATGGTAGCTGGATTGATGGAAGAATGCTTCTGTTGACCTAGCAGTGTCTACACAGGGGCTTAAATCGGCTTAATTACATCACCCAGGGTCATGTAGTTAAGCCAACCTAACTTTGTAGCGTAGACCAGCCCTAGTTCCTTACATGGGAATTTGGTCAGGACTTTGCTACCCTAGCAAATGCATGGGATCGTTAATGACGACAGGTGGTCAGAACCTTGATTTTGTGTCTCATCCAAAAGTCTTGCTCACCTGTGGTGATTTTCATTATCACGATTTCACAGCCTACTTTTTCTACAGATATCTTTTGTGTTAATGTCTCCAACCTGAGAAGAAAAAAAAAAGGATTGTAAGGCAAGAGAAATAGGCTGTAATCATAGTCAAGGTATATCAAGTTCAGTAATGCTCAGACATGACAATAAGTGCTCAAAATTTGTATATGAATAAAATTAAGACTTTTCTGGGGAGAAAAGGTACCTGACTGTCAGAAAAAGGAATGTAAGCTATAAAATCCTGTGAAAAATCACACAGACAAGAGTTAGACAAATGTGCTGTCTTTACTTAGCAAAGAAATCACATAGGGTATGCAAAAACAGAGCAAAAATGACACATTTTTACTTGGTTCAAAGGCAATATCCATAATAGCATCTGTGATGTGTCTGCAATAAAATGGTGTAAATTGGAATTTACATAGCAGCTTTTTAGAAATAGGCTCTGACTCAGTCTTAAATTAATGTCTCCAATAGAAAGAGTCAGCCAATACTAGAGAAATGTTACAAAAGACACATTGTGCATACTGGGATTCACCTGTTTGCCCTCCTCTGCCTCCTGTACCTTTCCATAAATGTCAGCCATCATTTGTAACGAAAACTGGAATAACTGGATTTGAAATCCCTTGGTACGTTGACCTTTGTTTGGAAAGTTCTTCTGAAAGGTGCTAGATTGAGAGCCCTAGAAACAGAAGTCCTCTATTTATGTTTCTCTCCCTTAGGCTGGAACTAATGGGCTGTTCCTTGTCACTTTCTATTCTTAAGTAGATGGATTCTTCTGCAGGTTGGAATTTTGGCTCCTAAGACTGCATCTGTTGGCGTGCACCTTGCCTACATTCCTGTCTTCCTTCTACGTCTCAGTAAATGGGACGTGTTCTGCTGCTGTAGAAAAAAAGGTGGCTGCGTCTTCCCAAGAGGAAGGAGAGAGAAACATTTCTAGGCTATGTCACTGGGTTGTCTAAATCAGAGACGCAATTTTTCTGGTGCCCTTTACTACTAACCTCATTCCCAGCATTGTAAATAAGTGGGATTCCTCAAGATCCACCAGGCTCACGGCTGGATGGTCTGATGGTCCAATCTGCATGATACTACAGGACTGGAATCAGGCCTGGTTTGCATCTGTTCTTCTTCAGTCCCTCCTTATTATATACCTGGATGGCAAACAAGCCAGGACCATGGACCTTCCCTTTCCTAGAAAAAATCTGCATGATGCGGAGAGCCATCTGAGACAACCAGGCCCTGGCTGAAGATCTAGCTGTGGAGTTACCAGTTTTGGGTGAGTTTAAGGATAAGTCAGATTCCCTTACACTCAATGAAACTCCCCTAGACCTATTTATACTCACTCTACTCATGTGTAAGAAACACACGTTGTCTTAATTTTTACACACTGAGGATCTGGAAGAAAGTGTAAGTTAAAATAGGGGCAACTACTTTAACTTACACAGATAAGTCAGATGCAAGAGTATGTTAGGCCAGCTTAAACTCCTTGACACATTGGTAGATTTGTTTGTAATTAGTGGTAAGAATTGACCAAGGAGGATTTACAGAGTATCACTGACAAGGTAGACCGGGAAAGCTGAAAATTTGGAGTGAAGATCAGAACAGAAAAGACAGAAAATATGCCAATTGGAAGACAAGAGAAGGAGATAAAGATCAAACTCAAAGGCAAAGAACTAGAAGAAGTGGAAAAATGTGTGTGCCTTGAAGGACCTAGTATCAAAAAATGGGAATTGTGAAGATGGCATAAAAAGAAGAATTGGACTAGCTGCTCCTGCATTCAAAAAACTCTGCAAGAGCTGGAATAATAAAGACATTTCAATGAAAATAAAAAGCATATATATGAGTAAGGCTCTGCTTAAATTGCAATATTGTGTAAATTGTGGAACCCACAATATTAGCCTTTTAATTAGCTTACTTTGCACAGTCCACAATTTTGCATACATTCTGAGGTTTGCAACAGACTTTTTCCCCCCATGAGTACAGTAGAACCTTATTTATCTCAGCTGACAATGGCAGGCTCAGGCTGTCAGCCCCGGGGCAGCGGGGTGCCTGGTGTCAGCTTGCAGGCGAGCTCCAGCTCTCAGACCTGCGGGTGGCCAGGGCTCCGGCTCTCAGCCCCATGGGCAGCTGGGGCTCTGGCTCTCAGCCCTGTGGGCAGCCGGGGCTCCAGCTCTCAGCCCCATGCATTAATGATTGTAACATAGTTGCAGCAAAATGGCTGGTTATTAAAAAAATTAGCAGTCATAACATGATACATGAGTGTTTATATTGTTCTAGTAAATTTTTCTTGAACAAATACATCATCTCTGGCTTTTCCAAATTACCATAATTAATAAAGATCCATTATTACTTTTCTGTGATTTTCCATGTCTTATCTACAACTCAGCCGAAATCATTTGTCAGTCATCCCCTGATTCAACGGGGGCCTTGTATTTGAGACAGTTGTGTCAATACTGCTTCGCTGGTTGGAATGCTAGAATATGAGGGAAATTAACGAATGAAAGATTTTGATTGCAGACATGAACTGGACTTGGGGAATAATGAAAGTTTCAAGACTGCAAAAAATAAAAAATGAAGAGATGAGAAAATGGCATGGCCAAGAATTAAAGCTGTTAGAGAATATTCAAGAAAGATAACTGTGATGGTTTTGACAGATGTCAAGAATAGATTCCCAAAGGATACCATATATGGCAATATACACCTAAGTGCATGGACATAGAAATGGAGGAGAACAAGGATGCATTGGGTAGATACGTTGAAGAATGACATCGAACAAAAAAGTTTAAATATGAATGGAGCAGTGAGGCTTGTTCAAGTTAGAAAATGGTAGAAAGACTTAATTTGGCCCCATCATTAGCCTGGTGTATGGGAATCAAGGAAGAAGAAGCAATGATAAGGGATTCTGAATTAGTCATGCATTCCACGTAGCTGGACTCCTAAACCAGCAAACAGATTGGCTCAGCTACAGGGCTCTCCCTTTCAGAGAGTGAAATAACTCAATGAGATTTCTTCCACACCTTTGGAGACCTCACTCATCACCTTTGAATGTAATCTTCTGAATCTAAATAAGTTTAAGGGGGTCAACTCAGAGAGACTGAAACAACATTCATTGCTTCTGACCTAAAGTCAAGGTTCTCATCCAGGTTTCAGAGGTGCTCCTCAGAAAGAACATTTTTCCATGGAAGAGACTTAGGCCAGCTGTCACCTCTGGCAGAAGCCGCTACTTTCTAATCACAGGTCTTGGTGCTTTTTGTAGCATACCATGGAGTTCTCTGACTCCCTTTCTAGGAACACTTCATTCCTTTGTTAGTCTTGCCAAATCTAGTGACAATAAAGGACTCTGAATCGAACACAGGACTCATTCACAATTTTGTATCAATATACTTAGGAGTCCTCTTCAACACCAAGTTAGTGAAGTCCTTCCATCAGAGGAGCATATCTCTAAAACAGGACACCTGGCAAATAAAATGTGGTTATCTCACCAATCTACAGTGCAAGAAGGTCTACATCTCCCGGGTTATCAGATTCTCATGAATGTAACTAGTCCTTTGAGTCCATTGCCACTCCAGACAAATTATGCTGGCCTAACTATTCTACAGAACCCAAAGATTGGTGACCTTGGTGCAAAATTTATCTGATGTGGAGAGTTTGATATCTCTGTGTTTATCAGTGTTGCTCTTAATTAGTCCCCAGTTTATGGCAATTGCACTGGAAGCCAGCGAGAAAGGCTGGGTTACATCCTTTATCTCCCAGTCAACTGAAGACATGGTTCAGAACAGACTTCAGAATGTTTTCAATGGCTTTGAGCAGAGCCTTTTTAGTGTCCAAGGACCAGGTAGTCAATTGCCTCCAAATGGAAAATGCAGCTTTTGTAGGTAGGGAGATATCCAGAGCTAGGGAGGTGTCCACAACTGGAATCTTGCACAAGTTGCTGAGAAGTTGTTTTGTTGGGCAGAGCTGCACCTGCAGGCTAGTCATGCATTCCACCTAGCTGGACTCCTAAACCAGCAGACAGATTGGCTCAGCTACAGGGCTCTCCCTTTCAGAGAGTGATATAACTCAATGAGATTTCTTCATTTTGATCTGTTCATTCCCTCTGAAGCACCCGGCATTGGCCACTGCCAGAAGACAGGGTGCAGGGCTAGATGAATCATTGGTCTGACCCAGTATGGCTGTTCTTACTTTAAACACAGAACACAAAAAAAGGTTCCTGTTATAAAGAACCTAATGTCTGTTACTAAGCGTGGGTTCTCCTCTTCATTGCCCTGCCATGGGCTTCAGTGACTACCTGGAAGTACCATGCCCAGATTTCCATGGCTCTTTAGTCTTTGACCTCTCTATAGAGATCATGAATTAATGGCATTTTTTATATTTTTGCATGATACGGACAACAGGCTAGCAGGATCTGAGCTAAGATGAACATATCATTTCTCATAGGCCACCGTACAGCTATGATATATTGATGACTTGTTAATCTGTTGAAACCAGTACGTAGAGGTTAAGCATTCTGTATCTCGTTAACAAGTACTCTGAGCTATCCATCTCCCACAGGATCCATTAGCAGTTTTTACTTTTTTCTTAATTTCCCAGGAAAGATGGGCAAAATAAATTATCCACCAGTTACTTTATACTCAAAATCCTTATCTGTTCCAATCTGTCCTTATGTGTTTGTTCTTTTCTCAAGCATTTGCTTTCACTCCCCTCCTTCCCTAATCCCAGCCTCATCAAATTTTGTTCACTAGCACATGACAGTCTCTGGAATTTTATACGAAGTAGCCTTAACACTGCCCCAGTACCACACTTCTTTCCTTTCCTCATCCTAACTATTTCATTTCACTGAAACCTTCTATATCTATGTTCCAAGCCTTTTTGTACTCAGTTTCAGTAGTTCTCCCTCATTTCACACTGTCTACATTTGTAAATTGTGTATTGATACAGTCTTATGTCTTTCCTGAAATCCAGAATAAACTATCCTATCTTTTACCCCTATCTTCTGGTCCGGTTAGATGCTTGGAGAATTCAGGCAAAGTAGTGAGAACAAACTTCAATAGAAAGCTTTATTTACCTAGGCTGGTTATATTTTGCATGGTCTATCATAAATCAGCATCACTACAAAGATGGCAATTACACCTGCAGTTATGGATTAGAAATAATTTAATGATAGGAACAGACCTCTTGCAGTGTTCTAAGCCTTTATAACATTCTTGTACGTTCTGCTGTTCACTTTATATAAGTATTGTATGTTTCATTAAAACTTGTAGAACATGACTATGTTTGTCTTTTGAGTTTGATTTTGTGTCTGTGGTCTTTTATGGTATGTTTACAGTGGAATAAAGGACCCACGGCATGACTGCGGCTGGCCTGGGTCAGCTAACTTGGGCTCACCGAGCTCAGGCTGCGGGACTGAAAATTGCTGTTAGATGTTCAGGCTTGGCAGAAGCCCAAGCTCTGAGATGCTGTGGCCGAGGGGAGGGGGTAGAGCTTGGGCTCCAGCTGAGGTCAGACATCTACACAGACATCCCCACCGCCAAGGCCCCGTGAGCCTGAGTCAGCTGACCCAGGCCAGCCACAGGTGTTTAATTGCTGGGTAGATATACCCATAGTTTTCATACTTCTTTGAATTGCTTGTGCGAAATGAACATTGGCTGGAGTCCTGAACTTTACAAATACTTATTTATGTTTTAGATCATCCTCCGGGTCTTCAGAACCATTCAAGACTTCGAACTCCTCCACCTCCACTACCACATGCTCACACGCCAAATCAGCATCATGCAGCCTCCATCAACTCCCTAAACAGAGGGAACTTCACACCACGTAGCAACCCCAGCCCTGCTCCTACTGACCACTCTCTTTCTGGAGAGCACCCTGCCAGCACCCAAGAGCCAGCCCATGCTCAGGACAACTGGTTACTCAACAGTAACATCCCACTGGAGACTAGGTAGGTTTTTTTTAGTCGATTACAGTATTCTATATTCAGTTTAGTGTATGCCATAGAAAAATAGTAGAGAGACCAGGTGGGTGAGGTAATATCTTTTATTGGACCAACTTCTGTTGGTGACAGAGACAAACTTTCATGCTTACACAGAACTCTTCTTCATGTCTGTGTAAATGCAAAAGCTTGTGTGTCTCACCAACAGAAGTAGGTCGAATAAAAAAGATTACTTCACCCAGTTTGTGTCTCTAATATCGTGGGACCAACATGGCTACAACAACACAGTATACGTGGAAAAATATGTCTGTTTAGTGAGCGGTTCAGCTTGTGAACTGTTGCTTAATTTATGCATTCTAAGTTGTATATGTTATTTCTCGTGTCTTTTATTTGGACTAAGAGAACAGGAAATTGCTCTGCTTCCATCGACTGAAAATACCATTATTATTAACAATCGCTTATAACTTTTTTCCCCCATTTAAAATTAAAACCACAATCATAGATTTAAAATGTTTTTTCTTAATGTATTTTCTTCCTATGTGGTGGGATAAATCAATACCCTATTTATGAAACTGAACTCAGTCAATATATTGAAAAGAGTTAGCCTTCTAGCTGTGCCTTATCCAGCAGATATAATAGTAATATGTAATGCAGGAAAAGTTGATCTAGTTAGACCTAATGGGAAAGGGGGGAATATATTGCTACATTTTACTATCCTACGGTATTGCTTCAAGAAGTGTGGAACACTGAATAGTGGCACATGAGTCAATTAATATTGCTTCCATTAGCTTCTCATGTTCTTTTCCACATGTCTCCTACCTTTCTGGTCCTGGATAATTGTATGTCTCGGTATTGTCCTTATTTATCCTGAGAAACTTGCTCTGTTTAAAATGTGTTTTCCTCTTAACATTGACTAAGATTTCAGCAAATCTGTCAAAGGTCCGAGAATGAAACCACCCAGTTTCGTGGAAGTGACGGCGGGTGGTCTTATTTGGATTTACATGTAGACAGTATTAAAGTTTCATATTTATGAAGAAGTAAACTTTCTATAAATTAGAAATGGTATGTAGATCTGTGTGGTACCTGGTAACAGATGTGCTCCTAACTTGTCCTAACACAGTACACACACAGTATGGATAATGTGTAAAATTACCCACTGTTTGCTTGAAGAACCAACAAACATAAACTTTTATGAATTCAGTTTAAGAACAGAGTAACAAGAAGGCTAAAATGAGGGTCAGATCTATCTATAATGCATATAGAGATTTACCATTGGACCTCACATAGTCTTAAGTTGATCCATACCCTTTGACTCTCTGGGATTTTGCTGACATTCTGGATATGACTGAATTAATAATAGTATCCCCTGATGGTTGTGCATGCTCCCTGCCATTTTCCCCTGCAGGATATGCTACATACCCGTAACTACTTGGCTAATGAAAAGGATGCTCCCGGGCATTATTTAATACTAGCCTGACTGGCCCTTCCTCTCACCCGCTCTTGATATTTTGCTGCTGCAGTTCTGGATAAGGCTGCCAACTCTCTTGCCCCTTTCCCACTGCTTGTGTTCCGGTGAAGAAAAAGTGAAAACACACACACCTGGACACACTCAATCTCTCTCGCAGAGACACACCCACATACAGTGAATCCTGAATATGTGCACGCTCTCACACTGAGGGTTCGTCTAGACAGTGAGGTAGTGTGTGGCAAGCTGGAGTATAAATCCACAGCGTGCTAGCCTGTTGCGCACTAATTGGTTGTGTGGGCCCTGATACCACACAATGAAAGTTCCATAGTGTGCTTTGATCTACTTCCGTTTCAAAGCAGAGTAGATCAAAGTGCCGTAGGGAACTTTTACTGTGCAGTAGCCGGGTCCACTTGGCCATTTACTGTGCTGAGTTTACACCTATTGCTGCACACTATCTCACCATGTAGACATGCCCTAACACACACTGTCTATTACAAACAAACATGCACACAATTTTTCCAATTCACTAATTCTCTGTCTTCCCCACCAAATCTGTTGGCTTCTAAGCTGGGGCTCATTATAGTTCCTCAACCCCACTTCCTCACACCTGGGCCTCCTCGGCAGTTTAGACTCAAGACTTCCCCTGGTGGCAGATGCCTCTACTCCTGTTAAGCCTGCAGAATTGCCTCCTCATTCTCCAGAGATCACGCTCTACCATTCTCTTTGCCCAAGGAGAGAGCCACTGAAGCCCCACTTCGGTCTCAACCTTTATAGCTGTTTTTCCCCCTCCCTCGGGCATATAAATTCACTTAACTGCTTCAGTGGGGATGAACAACCCATCGGAATAGATTCCAGACAGAAAATAACATTTATTAGGTCCCAAAGCCAAGCTAAGGGCCAAATTTGTCAGTCCATTGTATGAACTCTCACTGAGATCAATGGGAGCGCTATGCATCCACTCTAGGGCAGAATCTGCTCGGTTGAGTCACCAAAGCTGCACTGCTGAGAACATTGTTTTTAAAGCAGGTGTATGTTTTGATCTATCTTGGTAAGAGCCATGTTTGCAGGCGCCTCTGAACCTCCAAATTATGTCCCAGTTCAACATTTTTATGGCATTTCAGGGTAATTGATTTCTAAGGGACAAATTGATTAAGACCCAACTAAGAAGCTGGCCCCAAAAGTTTAGGACAGAATTATATGTTCGTACTATAAATGTGACTTGGCCACAGTTGCAGTAATTTTATTAGGGTACAAACTCTGGTGCATATATACTCAGGCAGTGAATTTTACCACTTGTTTTTCTATTAAGGAAATGTATGTCATAGCTTATTCTAGGCCCAATTCTGCAATCCTTCTATGAGTAGTCCATTTGATTTCAGTGAGGTTACTCCAGGATCAGGCCCTTAGCTATCAGGGCTATGTAGGGGTCCTAACCTATTTTTAAATATGCTCCTTCCGTACTGTCTCGGGATTTGAGTACATAATATATAATAAACCAGGGGTAGGCAACCTATGGCACGCGTGCCGAAGGAGGCACTTGAGCTGATTTTCAGTGGCACTCACACTGCCCAGGTCCTGGCCACCAGTCTGGGGGGCTCTGAATTTTAATTTAATTTTAAATGAAGCTTCTTAAACATTTTAAAAACCTTTATTTAAAACCTTATTTACTTTACATACAACAATAGTTTAGTTATATATTATAGATTTATAGAAAGAGACCTTCTAAAAATGTTAAAATGTATTACTGGCACGTGAAACCTTAAATTAGGTTGAATAAATGAAGACTCGACGCACCACGTCTGAAAGGTTGCCAACCCCTGTAATAAACAGTATGAAAATAGTTAATATCAACTAAGGCCATAACTCCTAGAACAAACTGATCCAAAAATGACAGCTACATTGAATGGTAGTCAGGTCTAGCAGACTGTACTCATTTTAAAAAAAGATAAAAGTGGGGAAAATACCTTTCAGTTGATTCACCGCAGTCAAATTATGCACATTGTTAGCCTATGTAACCATGTTGTTACAATGGCTTTACTCTTTCCCTTCCCTCTTGCTATTTGTTACACTTCCTTGTTGCATCTTGTATTAATTTAGATTGTAAGGCCTTTGGAGGAGAGATCTTGTCTTTTGTGGACTTACAGTGCCTAGCACAATGGGGTCACCAAATCTACTTGGGGTCAGAGGGTACCTGCTGCCATACCCAAAATAAATAATAACCTGGCTTTGTGGGATCAGTGGTGTAACCTCAGAGATAAAGGCCCTCCTCTGAAAACATCACGCTTCTAAATGTCCAAATCCATGGACCATGAGAGAGAGAGAGCGAGCCTCAGAAATCTTAACAATTACAGTGATGGATGGAGAGAAAGAGAGGTGGTCTGTCAGGTATCTAGAACCAAGACTATACCCCCTGTTAAACTGAAAACTCTGACACATCCTTAATTATAGCATCACTACTGCTCCACCATAATAGGTCTGGTGAATGTCTCTCCAAACCTGAAGCAGCATGTTTTATTTGCATATTACTTAACTGTCATAGACATATCGGGGAATTCATATTATTGCTCTTAACCAGACTAGTCATCTAGAATTTACTCACAAGAAGAAGTCTTTGTATGTAGGTTAAGGCTTTCACTTTCTTCACAAACTGCTGTCATTGTTACTTGATCCTGGATGTCATCACACTATACATTGACATTGTATAGAAAACAGATTATTTGGTGTGCAGTTATGTAGCTTCTGATACGTCAGCTGGAAGAGCATTATATTGCCTTTATGTTTGGTTATGACCAGTGTCACTTGAGAGTTTTCCAAATAAAGAACAGGTAAAAGATTCTGTGCTGACTAGTAATTCAGTTGAACAGCATCAAGATACTATTGTTCCCCCACTAAACAAACTATTTGGATAATAAGATATGTTGTAGAGATACTGGCAACATAATAAAGAGAGACTGCACTGCATGGAGGATTAGTAACATGTGGCTCATCTCCATGTGGCTCAGCTCTGACATCCACAGATCTTCGCTTTACTTCTGAGGGAGTTCTGAGAGACCAGACACCGTTGTTCAGGTTTGTCCTTCAGACTTGAAAGCAGAATTCTTCCTGCTATGTACAGTAACTGTGTAGATTCTTCCCACTGCGAGAATCTAGCTACTTAGGGGTAAAAAAGATCAGCAACTAGTGGAATAATAAATAAGTAAACCACAAAAAGTTCAACCGCAAGAAGTTCAAGTTCAGATAAATTAATCCAAGAATTAAGACCTTTGTATAGAAATATGGTATTGTGATAATCTCATGTCAAAACTGGAACTGTATTTCTGTTGAATATCCATTTTTGTAATTCCGCATTCGCCAGCACAGAGAGAAAACATAAAGAGAAAGCTATATCTTTTAAACAGAGACCAGCGCAAGCTAGAAAATGTGTATACAACACTGGATTGCAAACCTCTCCCACCCCAAATTTGAAGGTGTCTGGTTTTGATTTTTAATAACATTGAGACTATTAGTAGAATTCAGATCTGGGTTCAGCTTTTGAATGACTTTATCTAGGGATGTTCAGAGTGGAGGGTTGGGAGGGGACAGGTTGAGTTTAATGCAAAAGTTAACATAAATGCAAGTATAGGTGCTTAAATCTTACAAATACTATGTCCATGAGAATTTCATATGTTGCTGGAAGAGGAGCCCCTCCTCACACCTCCTTCTTCCCTCTTTTTCTTCATTTCTTTTTCCTCACTCCTCTCTCCTTTTCCTCTACTTCTCTTTTCTCCACTTCTCTTTCCTTTGCTGCTTTAAAAGCAATTTATTGTATAAAAACATCTTTGCTCAGCAGTGAGATCTTTACAGGTGAGTAATTTCTGCCCATGCTTTCTCTGCTCTTTATTCCTCCCTTTTTTCTCTGACCTCTCCTTTCTGTTCTGGAAAATGTGATCTTGCAGTGAGCAAATAAATGCCAACTGAGATGGCCATTTGTTTGGCACTGCTGTAGCTTCAGGACAATAGTAGTCCCAGAGAATTTCAGGCTGTAAGCACCAAGGACCAGATTATACCTCCTTGACTCATGTTGAGTCAGGATTTTACTCCAGAATGAGCAAATGTACCCAGAGTAAACCCCTACGCAGATTAAGTAAGGGGCTAGAATCTGGCCCACAGTAAATGAAGAGTGCAGTTGTATAATAATGGCCAATGTAGCTCAGTGTGTGGCTGCTCTGTTCCTGATATGCATCAGAAGCTCACATAACCCAGTGTTCTCTCCCATTTCATTGACAATTCACAACTGAAATACATGGAATCACATTTACACAAATTTTATCTATTCATGAACCTTTACTGATTACTTGGTTGTTAGATGCCTTGCCTTTTATCCATTAAAGGCTCTGTGTGCGAGTGTGTAGCTCAGGGATAGGCAATCTATGGCATGGCACACAGGCTGATTTTCAGTGGCACTCACACTGCCCGGGTCCTGTCCACCTGTCCGGAGGGCTCTGCATTTAATTTAATTTTAAATGAAGCTTCTGAAACATTTAAAAAACCTTATTTACTTTACATACAACAGTTGTTTAGTTCTATATTAGAGACTTATAGAAAAAGCCCTTCTAAAACCGTTAATATGTATTACTGGCACGCAAAACCTTAAATTAGAGTGAATAAATGAAGACTCGACACACCACTTCTGAAAGGTTGCCAACCCCTGGTGTAGCTTCTTTATTACATTGAATGAAACATCCAACTTTTCCTGCATTCTTGGGGAACGAGTGGAAGCAGTAAATACTTTAAGATGGGTTGATATTTCCAGTGCTATGTCTCAGCTCAAGCATGTTGATCCACTGTACTTGAAAGCTATGAATATGAATCACATTTCTGTCACTGGGATCAACTGCAGATCTGTGCTGTCAGTGCAGCCCATAGCCACTAAAGGCAGGGGCTTGAACTAAACAAGTACTGGCATTAGCGAGAAGGGGAGATGAAAACTAAGGTTAAGGACACTTCATAGAGGGAGGTTTGCATAATGCGGCAGTACTGAAGTTTCCCTTGGTGTAGCCTGCTACCTGAATACATCTTTTGTGACAGAGTTCAACCACATGCCTCTCATATCCTGTAAGCCCTTAATCCTGCATAAGTGATAAAGTGTCACTGTGCTGATGTGTTTCTCTTCTTTAGTCTTGTCTTGGGAATTTACTGAAGTTTCAAGATGCAGACTCAGATTTACTTTTGATGTTTGAAAATAGAGAATGGCAAAATCAGGGATGGATTTGATTTTGCAAAAGATAAGGATGTTCTTGTGTCTGGTCTTGTGGCACAGGGCTGCAGGCCAGGAGGTCTCTGACCGACTGTAGAACCTTGGGCACATTCCCCTGTCTGTGCCTCACTTTCTGTAAACTGAGACTTAAGTCTTTTTGTAAAGAGCTTTGAGATCCTTGATGGTGCTACAGAAGTTCCAAATGTAATTATAAAACATTTGAAGTTGAGTGGTTGGCTTGGGTCACTCTCAATCCCCCCAACCAAAAGTGTTAAGGAGTTTAGGATATATGACTCTGGATTTGGTTCATCTCCATATATGTACAAACAAAACTGGGAAGGGGCAAGACTTTTTTCAAAACCCAAACCAGGTTATTTCAGACTGAGGTGCCATTTGTTTAAGCTATCCACCACCAGCAATCCATTATGAGAATTACAGATAACTTAGTCCAGTTTTTGCCGCTCAGTAATTGAGAGAATGTTTATTTAAAATATGCATGTGGAGCAAAACCCAGATATCTCAACTTCTATATATCAGACTAACATTGCCTCACTAAAATAAGTAAGAAGATTAGAATAAATCAGTTGTTAATTACCCAATTCAAAGTGCAAAGTAAGGATTTAAACAAAACAGAGAATCCATCTGGTTAAGTGCTTGGCTGGAGATATGTAATGACTAAGGATTTCCAGAGACTTCCCTGACAGTCTCTGCTTCAGCCCCTGGGGCTGTAGGACTCTGGAACTGGTAGCCAGTGGGGCCCTGGCAGGGTTCCAGAGACAGGTGACAGAGTCCTGTGGGGGTCCTTCTCAGGGTTCCAGCGACGGGCGACACCCTCTCATGGGGGAGGGGAATGCCTCAGGCGAGCGGCTGGGGGTGTCCCATTTTCTTTTTGGGAAATATGGTCACCCAGCAGTTCCAAACCACCACTGGCGGAGGGGCAACCCCACAGCTCTCAGCCACCACGGTGGTGAGGGAAACCATGGAACTGCAGCAGCAAAAGTCACAGATAGGTCACGGCTTCCATGTATTTTTGTTTATTGCCCATGACCTGTCCATGACTTTCACTAAAAATAACCATGACAAAATCTTAACCTTAGTGATCATACAAGATGGAACCATGGTATTGATGGTATTTGGGTAGTGCATTCAGTCTTTGCACAGAAACTGACACTGATGCACACTCATTATTGGAGCACAGCTTTGCTAAATTAAGATTTAGTCTTCTAATTCCAGCAGATCAAAACGTTTCATACATATTTTTCTGCGCTGTCAGCAAACTAATAAAGAATGTACATAGACATAAAACCCTTGACTTTATATATATATATACACACACAGGGATGTGTGTGCGTTCATATATGTGTGTGTATATGCATACTTAGAAGTGAACATTCTTAAATGCTGTATATGTATATGTGTAATATCTTATACATATAAATATATGGTCCATCATTCTAATTCCATGCACAACTGCACTATAACCATTGTGGTTTATACGATCACACTTCATAGATGCATGACTCACTGGCTTCATTCATGTTTCCATATGTATGTAGAAACATAGCAAAGCAGACATTCCTAGAGACATTGCAGGACAACCTCATTGAGATGGACATTCTCACCTCCTCCCGACATGACGGTGCTTACAATGATGGGTATGTGACACTTATGTGGTCTTTCTGTTTACTGTACAGCCATTATGATCTTTGCATGAAAGCATTTGTCACTTCAGTGATGTTTTAAGGGCAATGCCATTTTTTACCTCTTCTAAGATGGCTTTAAAAAATGAGATTCCTGAGCTTGGAGCCCAGTATTCTGTACATATTAATAGGACCCTCATTAATATGCTGATGATCCATAGCATCTCATTGGCTTTCTTTGCTATTTTGAAAATCATTTCACTAATAAGATGTATCTGTAGCAATTTACAGTCCTTTTTGAACTAATGTTACTTGCATTTCAGTGAAAACTTTAAACTATTATGAGGCTGGCTGAACAGTACTGCAAATGTTAAACTGATATTTTCCAGGTTCATTGCCTTACAAAGGTACAGAAGTATCTTTTTGACACTGATAGCAGTGATGATAGGGCATTTCTTTAAACCCAGGCCTCTGGTGTTGATTTAACATCCCATTTTGATGATAACCATCACTTTTTTAATTTAACTTTTGATTATATACTTTTTAAGTTATAAACTGCTTCTAAGAAGATTACACATTGCACCGAACCTGTATGACATGCTACGTGTTAGTGGTTTCCTAATTAAATAATCATCATCAGCTGCAATACTGCTTGTTATATTTGTACACTGCAGATGCCTCTTCAATGAGGACCAAATAAATCTGTAGCTAAATAAAGCAAAGAAATGAATTAATAGTGAAGACGCTGCTGCTGAATTAAAGTTTTAACATAGACGAATAGTGGAAATAATGAGTTATGTTCTAGCAACCATTATTTTGTACAGTTAATTAACGGGTTTGCCAGAAGTAGTATAAACATTGTTCTGAAAGAAAATCCACACCCCTTTATGCTGCACAAATTGTTCCATGACTTTTCTTTGCAGCAATGTTTCTGCATGTGAGAGTTCGTCCCTATTATTACGTGTGTCTTTGAGATGGAAACCTCGGGCCACATGCTCGACTCGCATAAACCAGCATAACACTGATTTATCACTGCTCAGGATCTAGCTCATAAAATCATGACTAAAAATACTAGGTGCATTGGGCCTGATTCTGATCCCACAGTGGTGGAATTACTCCTGATTTACCCTGGCCTAGAGATAGGAGAATCAGGCCTACCACCCAAGCTACCACTGTTTCTCCTTCCTGTCCCTTCACTCCT
Organism: Gopherus flavomarginatus; assembly: GCF_025201925.1. NCBI lineage: Eukaryota > Metazoa > Chordata > Testudines > Testudinidae > Gopherus > Gopherus flavomarginatus. The sequence continues at coordinate 356,763,749 of NC_066617.1, forward strand.
GAAGAAAATCCAGGAGTAGAGGGATTCCGGTGCCTTAAAGTTCTCAAGAGCTTTTCCTGAAAATTGGAATTTTCATTTACAGTTTGACCCAACTCCCATAGAAGTCAATGGGATTCTTTCCTCTGACTTTAGTGAGACATGCTCAGTGTCCTTACATTACTGTCTCCCATAAAACAACTAGGCTAAAATATGGCTGCCGTCAAAATTGTTGGGATGGAAAACTGGGAATACTCTGGCAATTTTGGCACCGTGAAAGGACTCCCTTGTCCCCATCTCCACACAGCAAAAAACAAACAACCAAAACAAAGCTCCCTTGCAGCAATCAGTATGTTTGGATAAATTTTCATGCTCTCCCCCACCTCCAACTTGCTCCCATTAAAATTCAGTTGAAAGTTTCACTGGGAGCAGGATCAGGCCCTCGGTCCTGCTTGAGTGAACTGATCTGTCCTAGCTATGCTTGGGATCTCTCATTTCACTGTAATGTGAGCTTTCCTGTGGAGACATCTCTTTCTCTCGAAGTGTTCTCTGCAGTATTGTTGGCGCTGTGACTTTTTTCCTTTACTCTGTGTGACTTGTCTGTTTTTTATTCTTCTCTTCTGTTCATGGCATCCATGTATTTACAAAACATTGTGTGAAGCTGCTTTCTTCACTCCGGAAACAGCCCCACCGTCCTTAAGCTTTGAATTCTGCCTCTGCTTTTATTTTCGTGAAGAGTCACCTACTCTTTGTCTTTCTTCCCTCAGGCACTTCCTGTTTAAACCCGGAGGCAGCTCTCCCCTCTTTTGTACAACGTCGCCGGGATATCCCCTGACGTCCAGCACTGTGTACTCACCTCCCCCAAGACCCCTTCCCAGAAGTACCTTCTCTAGGCCTGCCTTTAGTCTGAAGAAACCCTATAAGTACTGTAACTGGAAATGTGCTGCTCTGAGTGCCATTATCATCTCAGTCACGCTAGTGATCCTGCTTGCTTATTTTATCGGTAAGCCTATTCCACTTTTCAGCCTTTTTATCCTCTACCCTCAGCACCAGTGCTGCTAACATTTGGGAACTGCAAGACCAAGTTGGTTACACCCATAGTAACTAACAAGTAAGGCCTCTTGGGACTTGTCTAGATGGAGCGTTAGTGTGTGGCAAGCTGAGATGTAAATCTACAACACATTAGTCTGCTGTGCGCTAACTGGCTGCATGAACTATGCAACTGCGCACTAAAAGTTCTCTAGTGTGCTTTGACGAATTCCAGTCTCAAATAGCAGCAAGTCAGTGTGCACTAGGGCACTTTTAATGTGCAGTTGCTGGGTCCACATGGATCATTAGTGCGCAGCAGGCTGGTGCACTGTGGATTTACCCACCAGCTTGCTGTGCACTAACTCTTTGACAAGCCCTGAAACCCATGTAAGCCCATTGACTTTGGTGGGTGTTGCAATGTGGGGCTCATTTCATTAAATAGTACCATCAAGGTTTAATAGAACCTGTTCCTTATGCTGTATGTAAAGAGTTTGAATTGTTCCTTTTCTGCTCAAGAAAGTGTTGGAATCAGCTAGAATGAGACAAGCCCTCCTACAGTAAAGCATAGTAACAAGACTGGGATCCTGACTGTGCTCCCATCAAAGTCAGTGGGAGCCGAGTCAGACTCCAAATCCTGAAATGTTGGCTCTGTTCTTACTCCGGGAAAATCTCCACTTGTCTCGGAGCTAAATGTTGCTTGTCTTACACAAGTAATTTTATTGAAATTAATGGAACTAATTGCATGAACGAGGAGAACAGTCTGGGAGTTTTAGTAGGCTGAGGAAGTAGTTCAGGGGCTTTCGCTCAACATTTTGAGGGTTAGTGGAATAAATTAACTTTGAAATACAGAAGATCTGGAAAATTTGCTGTCCTGTTGCAGCTGTGCAATGACATTTTTGTTTGAGTTTTGTCTGCAATTGGTTTTCTGGATTTTTAAGGTTTCCAGTGCTTATTGCAAGGAGCAACTGAACTATTAAGGTGAGAATAGTATTCCTCAACTTCTAAGGTCTAGATATTACCTTTCATTTCTCTTCCTCCTTTATTGATAAACCTGGTATTAGTATATATAGGTTCTCTGCTAGACTCCTCTTTTAAAATGGCAATGATACAAACTGTTGTGTAGCCACAGGTGAAAGAGCCTGTTCTGTGTGACACAAACAAGCTGTTGTCTTTGATTTCACTGTAACTTCCTGTAGGCTAAAGATCTGTAAAATATTGCGATTAGAACTAGCAAATCGTTACCTGGATTGAAAGATTTTTCGCTTTCATTTCATATGTGTATAATTACTACTACAGTTACCACCACTGATCAGTTTCACCGTGTTCCCTTTATGTGTGCTGCTTTACTGACTGAATCTTTTCCACTACTGACTCGTATTATACTTCGGTCACTTTTACGCTTGCTATAATAGAAGCAGAAATGATTAATTAACCAGCATTAAATCAGTAACTGTTTGATGGAATGTAAAGTCAGTTTTCATCATTTGCTACTTATGTTTGAGCCTGTCTGTCTCATTTATCTAGCATTCTCCTTATGCACTAACAGGGTTCCATTGGACATTATCTCTCTGTGTCAGAGTATCTCTTCATAGCTCACTTAAAACTTTGGTGTCCATTAATTATGACTGTGGATTTATATACACTTTGCTGTGTTACAGACAGGTCTGGAAGGCTGAGTTGCCCCTTAATGGTCTCCTGTTCGGAAACCTTTTCCAGCAGTTTTGAAATCCTGATTTAGTTCATAGTTAATATGGTTAGAAAATTATGTCCATGGGTTATGCTTAGGTCCTTTTTTTCCCATTGGATGACTCTTGTGGCATCTGCCAAGCACTGTGTGTGGCTGGCAAGGTGCCAGGAATGCTGATCAGGTTGAACTGTTGTAATTATGGGTCATTATTGCTAATTTCTAAAGGAACTATCAATTATTAAAAATAAAATTCATCTGTTCAGTACAGCATAAACATATTTAACAAAGAGTATCACTGCCAGGCCCAATGATTTAATCAGCAGGCAAAAAAGCAGTTATTTAATTAGATTTTGATGAAAAATTGTGTTTAATTTCAAGTATAATCAATTATTAATTACTGTAATGAGAGACTCTGACTGGGTTTACTAATTAACTCATTTAAAAATTATGAATAACCTTTTCATTTGTAATTATTTTTAACATCCTGTCAAGCTGCAGATAAGAATTGTATCACCTACCTCCCAAAAATTTACTTTGATCAACTTCTGACAAGATGGATTGCATCCTGATCAAAATTATGACATTTTTAATAACAATGCATATTTTTTTTATTTTCTGGTCTGTTTACAAAATAAGTGCTTATTTATTATTACATCATTGATATTTATGTACTTCTGTATTTGTTTGTCAGAGTATTCAGATGTCCTTACTCATGTTGAGTAGTATCTTACTCCTATTGATTTCCCTGAGACTGTTTGAATTGTTAAGGTATTGTTGAACATGAGTAAGAGTGGCAAAATATAGCCCTTATTATGTCTAGTGAATGTTGATAACTTGGCCAGTTGCCACTGGCTCTTGCTAGTTAAATTATTATGGAAATTCTCTTTTATGACCATTGGCCCAATCCCAAAGAAGTTGAAGTCAATGGAAAAACTCCTATTAAAGTGAGTAAGCTTCAGTTCAGGGCCCGTAGCAGTGATTTGGAGTTTAATTCTCTTCCATCCACCTAGCAGTTGATACTAATGCTCCAGTCCACTGGGGAAGGTAGTGCACCAGAATGCCTCTGTTCAAATTAAAACAAAAACAAAAAAACTACCTCAAGCAGAGTTTTCTTAACCTAAAATGAGCCAGAGACTTCATTAAAGATATTTTCATGAACTCCACCAGGGACACTTCACTATTGCCAATATGTTTTATGTGAAGGGGGCTCAGATACAATGGTGATGTGCAGCAATACAAAACAGACACACAGACAGATATTAGAGAGACCAGGTGGGTGAGATAATATCTTTAATTGGGCCACCTTTTGTTGGTGAAAGAGACAAGCTTCCAGACTTACACAGAGCTCTTGCTTAAGTCTGGGATGGATGGACGGATATATCGATCAGTATGAAAACAAAGAGCCATTTGGACCTTTTTGAAAGGTGTATTTCCATTTTACCAAGGAGTTTATGCTCTTTAATAGTCTGTGGCTTATTTATCTTGCTGTTCTTTCATTTGAAAGATCTGGGAGTGGGAGGCAATTGGGAAAGAAGCAAGAGTCCATCTAAACTTAATGACCCGCAGCATGTGTAAACATTGTGATGTCGCTGAAGCTTTTGCAGGATTGAATCACTGGTCTTGAGAGATAATGACAAACAAAATAGAAAAAAGCCTATTAAGCATCAGAGGCTATTTTTCATTGGAATTAACCAGCTTTAAATTCACTTTCTACTATCTTTTCAAATATTCATAGAGACTACACTAAGTCAATTGCAACAATGCACACCAATAGCAATGCACTGCGTGCACTGACAGCTAATGCAAAGGAAGAGCCTTATTTCCAGATCCCGAAGACTTTTCACAGGCTGATCTTGTAAGCGGCATATGCCAAAGAGAAAACTGTATTAGGTCAAGGCTGCAACATAAAAACTGCAAGGGCAGTAAAATCAGAGCTACTGAATGAAAGACTTCTTTAGGCAGCCTGTAACTAATCTGCAAATTTGCTGTTCCTGGAGGTTATGGAAACCCATGTTGTGGCTGTAATTTTAACAGAAATTGTTCATTTGGGGACTGTTTGTACTATTTTCAATTATACAAGGTACAGCAGTAACAAGGATGAACAAATCCTGTGCTCCAGAGTATTAAACTGTGTAGCTGGTGGCGGGGGGTGTCAAGAATGAATTTTTTTCTCCCATGTACAAAAAAGCACAAGTGGCCAAACTCCACATCCTGCCTCTTTTTCTTCAGGCGTGGAAGGCTTTGCTTGCACTGGAACAAGCGTGGTTCTACTGTGCAGTAACTGAATAGAATTTGGGGATCCCGCATGCCCCTGCCTGCTGGGGGTGCAGGCTCCAGGGTGGGGCCAGAAATGAGAGGTTCAGGGTGTGGAATGGCATTTTGGGCTGAGGCAGGGGGTTGGGGTGTGGGAGGGGCTGAGGGATCCATCTGGAGGTGTGGGCTCTGGGGTGTGGCTGGGGATGAGTGATTTGGGGTGCAGGAGGGAGCTCAGGGCTGGGGCAGAGAGTTGGGGTGTGGAAGGGGATGAGGGCTCCATTTGGGGATGCAGGCTCTGGGGTGGGGCTGGGGATGAGGGCTTTGGGGTTGGAGGAAGGGGCTCCAGGCTGGGGCTGAGCGGTTCCTGGCCAATGGGTGCTACGGAGTCATCGCTCGAGGTGGAGGCAGTGCGTGGAGACCTCTTGGCCACCCCTACACCTAGGAGCCGGACGTGCCGTCTGCTTCTGGGAGCTCCGCGGAGTCAGGGCAGGTAGAGAGCCTGCCTTAGCCCTGCTGCGCTGCACCATCCCACCCACCGGAGTTTTAGCCCCCGGGAGATTGAGGTCAATTCTGATAGACCCCCGGCCAATCCGGGAGGGTTGGCAACTCTAATATGTGGTAGGAACAAGGTCTGGTAGGACAGCTCTGTGGAGAAGCTCTGCTATCACTCCACATCTTGGGAGGAAGAATTCTGTTCCCCATAGAGATCATAGGTATTAGAAATGGAAGAGTCTTGTTAGATTATCCAGCTCTTTTATGGCCACCAGCTGCTTGGCTAAATACTAGGGACAGTATTGGCTTCTAAGTGAATTAGGGATGAAGAGTAGTTGCTTTCATCTGAAACAGAAGAAGTATCTTCCTGATCCAGTTACCAGGCCGGATGGATGTATAATTTGATGTAGTAAAGCACTTGCTATTTTCCTGCATTTTAAGCATGTGCTACGGTTGCATTTCACAAACAGCAAAAGAGATGTGCATTTGATTCAAATTAAAGATAGTGATGGAAAATGTATTACAGAGCCAGAACAGCCACTCATTTGATTGGAGTCAGATCTCGCTCTGCTATTTCAGCTCTCCATTTATTTAAACTCCTTACAGCCACTGTTTCACTTAGAGCTGCATTGCTCATGACCGGCAAAAGGCTTCAACAGTGAAACAGTTCCAGCACTGTGATGTGTTTATAAAGCAGCTTTCTTTTTGTTGTTTAAAGATTGTCCCAAAAGCTAACTTGAGCTCAGTTTATCCTTGACCCTTTGATGCTGTATACTAACCCTAGTTCAGTTAAGCTTTCCGAAGTTTGTAGCTATCCTAGCTATGCATTTCTGATACAGCAATTACCATGGTGTCTGGGCACCACCTGAGATCAATAGAAAAGCCGCTAACGCTTCATTCTTCAGCTTGTGCTGTATTTATTTAGCCTGCATTTATACTGAGATATTAAGGCTTTCTTTCACTCACCCTAAAATATAGCCCAATATTTTGCCCTACCAATAAATTTCCTTAATTTTCTTTTTTTCACTTTTCTTTTCTGATCCAGGATTAAGGGTTTTGTTCCTCTTCTCCATTTAATTTACAGGGCCCTTTCCGTTCCTTATTTCCATCTAATCTCAGCTAAGAAAGACACAAACAACACACCAAAGGATCCTTTCTGGCAAAGCCTTTCTACATTGTGATCTGTTTTTGAGAGCAGGGGACTTGGCATCACAATTCAATTAACATTTGTGTCCTGCAATTATTCCATGGTTAGTGTGAGATTTAATTAATGACTGTGTGCAAAACACTGAGACCCAGTGGTGAAAGGTGCAGTAAAATAGCAAGTAGTATTATTCTTCATCCACAACTGTTGTTGTGATATAACACCTATATTTAAGCAGCAAAGAATCCTGTGGCACCTTATAGACTAACAGACGTATTGGAGCATGAGCTTTCGTGGGTGAATACCCACTTCATCGAATGCATGTAGTGGAAATTTCCAGGGGCAGGTATATATACTTGACACTTATATTTAGACCTAGATTAGATTTGTATTGGTAAATTACAGTAAGCGTTGACTTTATTGTAAACACACACATTGAAAAAATATTAGAAAACTACAGATAAATCAAGTGAGAAAAATGCTGCTTGAAAACTACTTAGAGTCAGAATCCAATTATTTAAACTTTGGAATTAGGCTTGTTATAAATGGATTAGCAAATGAATAGTAAAAACAGATGTGATTTAAGGATACTTACTGTGTGTATTTTGACATGTGGTGATGATGATTTTGTTTTAACGGTTTAGAAAGCTTTAACTTTTGAATCTCAGCGTCTACTGTCGTTAAATAGTTGTCGGGCTCTTCTCCCGCCCCTCCCCTCAATTTCCTGCAAATGTGAACATTTAAATAGTTAAGCATTTTTAACCATTATTTTTAACATCCGTAGTTTTGCATGACTGTGTGAAATTTTAAATCAAATGCTTATAAATACACAACAATATTATCTGTTGAAGCTATAAAAAACACTGAATTCTTCCAAGCCTACTTATAGTGCCTAAAGAGCACAAGCAGGTTGGGCTCCATTGTGCGCAACGTTGTACAGACATATAATAAATGACAGTCACTGCAGCAAAGAGCTTACAAGCTAAATGAAATGTGCTCCTGTCTGTCTTTCCAGTTTTTCATACAAGTGCCCATCACCATAGCATCTGAGCACTTCCCAAAGACAAACTACAATTGATATTTTTAGAAGTATTGTAATTCATAACCTCCTATATTATCAGTATGAGAATGATGGCCTGATTCTTCTCTGACATATACCGTTATTAAACAGGACCAACTTCATTTACATTAAAACTGGTGGAACTGAGATTGAAATCAGTCTAGAGTATTCTAACCATGCTGTCTGGTCCCATTAAAATCAATGGCAAAGTCCCCCATAGATTGCAGCAGGATCTGGATTGGGCCCTAGGAAAGTTTACAGACAAAAACTGTTGTGATTCTAGAAGTTGGTCCAACTGAAACCATAATACATCAACTGGATGCTGACCCTTCAGTCTGGTGTTAAGTGATCTTGGTGATAATCTCACCCCTGAGCCCCACATTTTGCCCATGTGAATTACCCCTGGGAACCGGAGGCATGAAAAAAACGCTAACTAAATGGAAAGATGCCATCAGAATGGAGCTATTGACTGATCCTTGAAAAATACTTGATCCAGACATTTCAGAGGAACTCCTTACGTTTTTTTGTCCTACAGTAAGGATGGTGGGGAAACTTGGAGCCCTTTCTTCCTGTGGGCTACCCTCCTTCATACTCTGCTCTAATTAAGGAGCAATGCTTAGGGCAGTTGCTGTGTCTAATAAGGACAAGATACATGTTGAGTAGCACTGAGCAAGAGCAAGCTGCCTGCAGGGATCTGGCAATGGAAGTTTCCACTGGGCAGTTCTAGGGTGAATCACTTTAATGTGTAAGTCACTTTACCAACTTCCCCCTAAAGTTATATAAAATACATAAGGCTCTGTAAAGTGCAGAGCAGTACATCCCTAGCTCAGAGAGAGCAGAGGCGGCTGCACTTTAGGACTGTACCTGTAAGCAAGGCAGCAATCATTAGGGAGAAGAAACAAGTGAAGGACAAACATTTGTCAGGGCAAGTCATTGTCAGTCCTTCCTGTCACGCTTTTTCTTCCTCTGCTGCTGCTTTAATCACATTGTGAAATAATTATAACTGAAATTTTTTCTTGCTTTCCACATCCAGAAAGAGTCTTTCTTGTTATAAGACAATGAGCATCTCTTTTTTGGCTTAGCATTTTGTCTTTGGACTGCAGCCACAGTTAGCTTTATAGTGCAAGAAACAGGAAGCTGAGATATTTTAATGGCAGCTTTAAAATAAAAGTGTTAGAGATACAAGATCTGACTTTGAGCTGGATCAGTTCATTCAGATGGTTGTTGGAGAGCTAACTGTAGTCACACTGGTATAGATGGTTCTCTTTATTTCAGCCCTAACCAATATCTGTAATCTGACATTAACAGTGTTGGGTCAAGGAACTATATGGTTGTATGTAAACTGTTGAATGAAAAAAAATCTCTTTGTCAGAAAATATGGCTTAAAAACAAATATAAATTATCTTCTGTTTTAGCAGCAGCTCAAAACAACAAATATAGAAATCTTTTAAAATTAATCTAACGATGAAAGTGTTGTCCAAGAAGCCAAATGGTTCCAAGTATAAAACCTAAAAAGTACTTTGAACTTTCATAATTATAATGCATGCTCATTTTATAGCTCAGATTCCAGAGTTTTACAAGGATAAAACCTTAGCTTTTTCCATGTTCATGAAAGCCACATACGTTCCCAGCTGGGTTTTGCAAAATCATTGCACTGGAAACTGACAGTGCTCATGTAGTCACATTTTTGTGGGGCTCTTCATGCGAGCATATTGAACTGCTTACCAGATGCTAAAAAGCAATACATTTTATAAAACAAATGATGAAAATGGAAGTGTAATATGCAAGGGCAGCAAGTTCTGAAACCAGGGCATTGAATTCCTACTTGCAGAAACAGTCAACAGCCCTTCAGAAGTACACTGGGAAGAATGCTGATTAAGCACATCTCATTGAGCCTGATACAGTGCTTACTGAAATCAGTGGAAAGACTCCCTTCTTCTTCAATGGATCCATCTACAATGGGCTTTTCACAGAATTTAAGGCCACAGAGACCATTACATAAACTAGTCTGATTTCCTGTATATAACAGACCATAGAATTTCACCCCGTTACCCCTATATTGAATCCAATAAGTTGTGCTTGACTAAAGCATATCTCCCAGGAAGACATCCAGCCTTGATTTAAAGACATCAAGAGATGGAGAATCCATCACTTCCCGGTAGCTTGGTCCAGTGGTTAATCACCCTCGCCGTTAAAAATGTATGCTGAATTTCTAATTTAAATTTGTCTGGCTTTAGCTTCCAGCCATTGGTTCTTGGTATGCCTTTCTCAGCTAGATTAAAGAGCTCTTCAGCACCCAGTGTTTTCTCCTCACGAAGGTATGTATATGCTGTAAACGAGTCATCACCAAATATATTTGATCCTGCTGATTTAAAAAGATCTGTTCCCAGTAGAACTTGTGTAACATCCTCTTTAGTTATTAATAGACTGAAAAGTACTTTGTCATCCTCATGTGATATGAGTGCATCATCCTGCTTGTTTTCAAATACAGAATAGAAATATTTATGGAATACTTCTGCCTTTTCTAAATAATTATTAACAATTTTACCTTCTCCATCTAATAGTGAGTCTATTCTATTACTGGTATTTCTTTTGTTCCTAGTATACTTAAAAAGCTCCTTACTGTCCTTAGCCCAGCTAGCCATGGATTTTTCCTCTACTCTCTTTAGCTTCCCTTATCAATTTTCTGCTTTCCATAACTTCTGATTTATGTTGATTGGTAACTATTCTCCTTTTTTTCAATTTTTATTATTTCTAATTTCTGATAAATCTATTTATTTATTATATTACCCTCATCAACACAGTATCTGTAAAAGTCCTACTTAGCAATTTTGTCATATCATGACAGACCTTAAAGCTATTGCCTCCACGCTTTCGAAGAAGCGTCTATATTTCTGGCCAAATTCAGACCCCATAAAAGTGGTTGCAACAACATGGATTTGCAGCTACTTACATCAGGTCTGAATCTGGCCCATGATCTGTGACCTATTTTAAAAAGTGCATAGTTGATTGCAGATGCTAGGAGGAGGCGGTTCAGAGTGATATTTTTGACCAGTCTTCTAAAAACAAATGTAAGAAGACCAGTTTATGGGAGCCAGATTAACGCAACAGCTAAACCACTGTAAGCTATCTGTACCATATTATTACTGCCACTCATTTTTCAGGACCTGCTCAGAATTCAGATGATACAGTTAAAAAACAATGGACCTTTGTGTCATCATTTATACCTGAGCAAAGTGAATGCAAAATACTGCCAAAAGCGTAAATGCAAGGATGATTTTCATTTCATAGCATTTTAAACTCACTCCATGCACTTAACTCCGGAGCAGTCGATCCAGCAGGGGTTGATTTATCGCGTCTAGTGAAGACGCGATAAATCAACCGCTGAGCGCTCTCTGAGCGAGAGGCACAGGCGGAGTCAATGGGGGAGCCTCAGCAGTAAAGACACCACAGTAAGTAAATCTAAGTACGTCGACTTCAGCTATGTTATTCACGTAGCTGAAGTTGTGCAACTTAGATTGACCCCCACCCCACCCCCAGTGTAGACCAGGCCTAAATGACTAGTCAAGGTGCAAGGCAGTGGAGAATCAGATCCTATGTCTGCAGACAGCCTGAGCATTTTGAAGTGGAGTAAGGTTTAGTTAGCCTAGAACAGGTAGTGGAGAATGGCAAAAGGTTTTTTCCATGCTTAGCCTCTGTAGCTTTTTATTATTATGACACATGACATCAATATAAGGCTCTCATCACACTTGAGAGTGAAAAACAATGCATAGTGCAGTTTTCACCAATATAACCGAGAACACAGTTTGTCCCAATATCAGCAATAGCTAGAGCCTTGTGAAATGACTTGTTTTTGCGTAATGAGTATGTGTGTGTGCAAGCAATTATTTTTGTGAATGCAATGGGCCCTTGCTAATTCTTAGCTATAAAAGAGAGGCTCATTGCTAATGATCAAATTAGAAAATATATACATACATAACATGAGGATGTGAAAATGCCGTCCCTCCCTCCACCCCCTACCCCTGTTATACAGGCAGTAAAAAATTCTGTGCACAGACATAGTAGAGATGATGGTTTCTGTTTAGAAATAGCTCAAAACTGTCAAGTCTCTGGCTAATCAAGAGCCATAAAGATCCCAATGAGCTTGGTGTTTGCACGGTGACATTGTGAAACTCAGCCAGAGGTTATTTCTGTACTACAGGAGCGGGTGGGTGCACTGTGCAGGCCATCATACTAGATGATCATGATGGTCCTTTTAGGCCTTAAAAGTTATGAAACCACATGTCAGTGTCACAACATGAAAGTCAGCCCCTTGCATGCTTAATCCACCCTTGAGTTTAGGATTGTTTAATAAAAGAGGTTACCTGAATGTAATTTCCTCCTCTTACATTAAAAGAAAGGAAATGGACTCTCAGATTTGGTCAGTAACATTTAAGTGTAGTGAGTTTTTATAGTTGTACTACCTCCCCCCGCCCCTGAAAAATACACATTTGACACTGTGAGTGCTGGCGCAGCCTTTATGACAGTGACACAGACATGCCGGCAGACTCTTCATTTCACAGCTCAGACTGACCTTTGCACATGAACGCTGAAGAGGAATCAGTTTTACAGGTCTTAATATCTCCTGAAAGGAGTTCTCTTCAGGTCTGTGTTTTTATTTCATACTGATTACTGGGGAATAACGTGATTTAGTTACAGTTAAGAAGAGAGAGAAAGAAACATTTCCCATAATGGATTTTCTTTCACTGTTTTTAAACACGATACGTTGGTGCGGGGGTAACTGGTCATAATAATAGGCTCAGATAAGGATGTCAGTAACACTGAAAAATACTCCTGAATTAGAGTTCAGTGATTCTTCCTCCCCCTACCTCCGGCCGCCTTCATTTTCTACTATAAATAACAAAATATCTTCAAAACCTTATATGCGGGGTTTGGTATAAATTTCTATTGGGCTTTGTGATGGGGGGAGGGATAGCTCAGTGGTTTGAGCATTGGCCTGTTAAACGCAGGGTTGTGAGTTCAGTCCTTGAGGGGACTATTTAGGGATTTGGGGTTGGTCCTGCTTTGAGCAGAGGGTCGGATTAGATGATCTCTTGAGGTCCCTTCCAACCTTAATAATCTATGATTCTATGGGTAGTGTGGTGCCTAGAGGTCAGCCCACCCCAGCAAGTGGCATGGCCATTTAGAATTTTGGAAGGTCTGATGTATATACCAGGACCTAGAAGATATTGGTAGAGAGAGGAAACAATCCCCCAAATAAGTGGTTTTGAGGAGGAGATCCCATCACTGGTCTTTACATGTGTGATACCATGAGCTTTGCAGAGGGGACAGGGCAATGCTCTCATCTCACCCAACCAATTGAGATGAGCTTTAAAGAACCAGCATATATGCTACCTCCTCCTTGGTAGCAGGAGAAGACAGCCTACTAAAATGAGCGCTAATTACAGGAAAAGAGCCACCTAAAAGAGAAGCAGGCTGAGGCTCTACAGCTGGTAAAATTACAGCCTACCTCCAAGGAGGAGAGGTGGGGACTCCTGGCCTAGGAATAGAGGTCTGAGTTACCAGCTCCATGAGGAGGGCTGTGTTTCGTGCCTTAAGGAGAGACAAAGTGACAGTTTGAAGTAGGAGGAGAATAGGGGATTCCTGTTCTGAGAGTGATCATTTGAACCATAACCCCAGCTCCACGAAGAGAGTAGAGGTGACATTCTATGTAACTGACCAGAACTAATGTATTGACCCAGAGTGGGGTGACCTGCAGTAACTAACAAAGCATGTTAAACTTTATTGAAAAACTTATGTAGTAAGGCATGAGGCAACGTAAGGATGGCAGAATCATACCCTGAATGATTAAGGAGCAGAATTGATTTATTTTGGGAACGGCCCATGATCTTCAAGTTAAAAATTAACAGCCCATCCCCCAATTACTTGCCTTTCTGACATACCTCTTTGCGTGACTTTGTCGTGCCCTGTACTGAAGCCCATCCACATTGCGATCAGAAGCATGCTAACTACAACCCAATTTAAAGAGACGGTGGGAGCAGTGCATGGAAACCTATTTCAAACATGGTAGTACATAATACAGCTGGAGTATGGTGCATTGTCCACCTCATACAGTTGTAGCATGGCTGGTTTCACTATCTAATGAAAAGGGATGCTTTATTTTTATCTTTTTAAAGAGTACCAGGAGAAATAATGCCCTTGCACATACTAATGTTATTTCTCAAAAAATTCCCACTATTGCTTACATTGGTTCTTCCACAAGGTGGAGCAGAACCATTGTTAGCAAAGGTGGGAAATATTAGAGAAATACACCTAACATGGTAGTGTAGAAAAGGCTTTATGTGGCTCCTGACATTTTACTGCCAAGTAAAACACCTAAGCAGTGTTAGATTACCAGCGGTAAAAAATTGAATTGGCACCTTATTTATCTAGTGTTCATTCCACTGCTAACACTCAGGGAGCTGAACCAGTGTTAGTAACCACAGGACATTTTGGGGAAATGAGGCTAGTGTGGAAAAGGCCGGCATGGACCGCATCCCAGGACAACCCCATTGTAACTGGTTCCTCTGACAGTTATTTTGTGGAGTAGATGGGACCAAAAGGATAGCCCAAATGGCCTCAAACACAGTTATCTAAGTATGGATAGTCTTTCACCTGTGTGAAACACAGCCATTCTGATTTGCTACCATTTTACACCCACCCATCACAGGTGTAGATGATGACATCAAGTTCATGGCAGTGGAGAATCAGGTCTATAACGATATGTCTACACTATACCTGGGAGTGAGGCTCTAAGCCTGGGTAGACGGGCGCACAGTAGCTTGGCTGTGGCTAGCGTGTTAAAAATAGCAGTGCGGACAGGGCAGTTCAGGCAGCAACTAAAGGCTCTCAAGCTTGCCCAGCCCCCTGTAGCTGAGCGCAGGTGGCTAGCCCCCGTCTCCACCAGAGCTGCAGTGTCCACAGTGCTGTTTTTACTATGCTCAGTTGGCTTGAACTAGCATAAGTCTCTCTGCTTAGGCTGTGAGGCTCACTTCCAGCTGCAATGTAGACTTACCCTAGATGTCCATAAGTCACACCTGCTTGTAAGCGGTACAGGTAGCAATGAGCCTTTTGCCATCTCTCTGAAAATTGGCCCAAATTTGGCAAAATAATAAGCCTCTGAAAAATCTCTGGTCACACGTGTTCAGTAGAGACTTGTTCGAGTCTGGTAGCTAAAATCTTGGAAGATTCCACCTGCACCGACCATGCTCCATCCCCTCACAATGCCTGATGCTAATCAGACTGGACTATTGCCACAAAGCGACTAAACGTGCTCCATTTATGACTGGACTGCACATGTGGCATCTCCACAGAGTGCCTGAGTATGCTCCAACTTGGAGATGCAGGGGCTGAGCAGGCTTTCCTTACAATTGCTCCTCCTATCAGGATTCTTGTGGGAAAAATAATATGTGATCATGTCATTAAAGACAGTTATCATGATGCATATGCACAAGGGCGCCATATTAAAGTTGCACAGGCAACCTTAATTCTGACATTTTCTACCTTTTACATTCATGACTTTGCATACTTTGCTTTCTCTTAACATTGTTTTGGGGATGTAATTAACTAAAAAGGTGGCTGTAGGCCTCTTTATAGAATGCTGTGGGATGCATTTGACCGGTTTTTGCCATTTTCTGTCCGCTGGATTAGTCCTGAGGCTGGAATTAACAGATTGGCAGGTGTGTTACATTTTGTTATTGAGAAAGCTTTTAGCACTGATCTGTACCATTCACTGAAGATTTATAGCTTCCTTGAGTCCTGTGCTGGATTTTGCCCAGGGTCTCTAGGGAGGTGGGGAAATTCCAGTGTCATTAATTGTGCTGTGTCATCCGTTTAATCAGCTTTCCCAGATAGTACATTTATATCAATTTGCCAGGCTTTTGCACAGAGAAAGTGGGTTTTTTTGCCCAAATTAACTTTCACCATTAATAGCTTGGTTTTTTCAAGTTTGTTTGGAGAGAGATAAGAAAGTAAAATAAAGTGCACCTTCATCTCCTAAGTTTCCTTAAAACAATGAAGTGACCCCTTAAAACATCTGCATAATGAAACTTTCACTTCCATGTGCTTAATGATAAGGCCAGAGGTAGGTGGGGAAGTGGGATACCTGGAGGAAACACAGGGAGGAGGGTGCAAAAGGGAAGGCCTCCTTATTCCTACTGAGAAAGTAGGGCAATCAGCTAGTTATATTAGGTGCCTGTACGTGTATGCAAGAAGCCTGGGAAACAAGCAGGGAGAACTGGAAGTCCTGGCACAGTCAAGGAACTGTGATGTGATTGGAATAACAGAGACTTGGTGGGGTAACTCACATGATTGGAGCACTTTCATGGATGGGGATAAACCATTCAGGAAGGACAGGCAGGGGAGAAACGGTGGAGGAGGTGCACTGTATATAAGAGAGCAGTGTGATTGCTCAAGCTCCAGTATGAAACTGGAGAAAAGCCCGTTGAGAGTCTTTGGGTTAAGTTTAGAGGCGAGAGCAAAAAGGGTGATGTCATGGTGGGCGTCTGCTATAGACCACGAGACCAGGAGGATGAGGTAGTTGAGGCTTTCTTCGGATAACTAACAAACATTTTCAGATCACAGGCTCTGGTTCTCATGGGGGACTTCAATCACTCTGACATCTCCTGGGAGAGCAATACAGCAATGCACAGACAATCCAGGAAGTTTCTGGAGAATGTTGAGGACAACTTCCTGGTGCAAGTGGTGGAGGAACCAAACAGGGGCCGTGCTCCTCTGGATCTGCAGCCCACAAACTGGGAAGGATTGGCAGGGGAAGTAGAAGTGGGTGGCAACCTGGGTAGCAGTGACCGTGAAATGGTCGAGTTCAGGATCCTAACAAAAGGAAGAAATTAGAGCAGCAGAATACAGACCCTGGACTTCAGAAAAGTAGGCTTTTACTCCCTCAGGGAACTGATGAGCAGGATCCCCTTTGAGGCTAATATGAGGGGGAAAGAAGTCCAGGAGATCTGGCTGTATTTTAAAGAATCCTTATTGAGGGTGCAGGAACAAACCATCCCAATCTGCAGAAAGAATAGCAAATATGGCAGGTGACCAGCTTGGCTTAACAGAGAAATCTTCAGTGAGCTTAAACACAAAAAGGAAGCTTACAAGAAGTAGAAACTTGGACAGATAACTAGGGAGGAGTATAAAAATATTGCTCGAGCATGCAGGGGTGTAAGCAGGAAGACCAAAGTGTGGTTGGAGTTGCAGCTATCGGTATGTGAAGGGTAACAAGGGTTTCTACAAGTATATTAGCAACAAGAAGGTGGTCAAGGAAAGAGTGGCACCCTTACTGAAATGGGGGAGGCAGCCTAGTGATAGATGATATGGAAAAAGCTGAAATACTCTATGCTTTTTTTTGCCCTGGTCTTCACAGACAAGATCAGCTCCCAGACTGCTGCCCTGGGTAGCACAGTATGGGGAGGAGGTGAGCAGCTCTCAGTGGTGAAAGAACAGGTTAAGGACTGTTTAGAAAAGCTGGACATGCACAACTCCATGGTTCCAGATCTAATGCAACTGAGGGTGCTGAGGGATTTGGCTGATGTGATTGCAGAGCCATTGGCCGTTGTCTTTGAAAACTCATGGCAATCAGGGAAGGTCCCAGGCAATAGGAAAAAGGCAAATATAGTGCCAATCTTTAAAAAAAGGGAAGAAGGAGAATCTGTGGAACTACAGACCAGTCAGCCTCATCTCAGTCCCTGGAAAAATCATGGAGCAGGTCCTCAAGGAATCCATTTTGAAGGACTTGGAGAAGAGGAAGGTGATCAGGAACAGTCAATGTGGATTCAACAAGGGAAGTCATGCCTGACCAACCTGATTGCTTTCTATGATGTGGATATGGGGAAAGCAGTGGACATGATGTATCTTGACTTTAGCAAAGCTTTTGATACAGTCTCCCACAGAATTCTTGCCAGCAAGTTAAAAAAAATATGGATTGGATGAATGGACTACAAGGTGGATAGAAAGCTGGCTAGATCATTGGGCTCAATCGGTAGTGATTAACGGCTTGATATCTAGTTGGCAGCCAGTATAAAGCTTCAAGGGATCAGTCCTGGGGCCGGTTTTGTTCAGCATCTTCATTAATGATCTGGATGATGGGATGGATTGCACCCTCAGCAAGTTTGCGGCTGACACTAAGCTGGAGAAGTCTAGGCTGGATATTAGGAAAAACTTTTTCACTACGAGGGTGGTGAAGCAGTGGAATGGGTTACCTAGAGAGGTGGTGGAATCTCCACCCTTAGAGGTTTTTAAGGACTGGCTTGACAAAGTCTTGACTGGGTTGCGGTTGTTCCTGCTTTGAGCAGTGGATTGGACTAGATGACCTTGTGAGATCTATTCCAACCCTGATATTCTATGATTCTATGGTAGAAAGTACTGGGTTTTAAGGCTCAGTATGTGAGTTACTGAGCATGTCATCCTGATTCAGTTAAACACAAGAGTAGTTCTGTTGGAAGTCAGTGGAACTACTGATGTTATTAAAATTAAACATGTGCTTAAAGTCCTTTGCTGGATCAGAGGGACCTACTTTTTGTTCTGTGATTGTACCACATCTATCACAACCGTGACTGGGGCTCATAGATGCTACCACAATACAAATAATAAATAACTGCTGAACTGTAGCTGATTTAACTTGGTGAATTACATTCCTTCAATTAGGGTTCAGCAATTATAAGTGCCTAATGAAATGGTATATGTAAAATTATATCATGTGTAACAGGCTGACCCAGAATTTTAGTAGTTGCAAAGCAGGGTTGGAAGCCCCCTGTCTGTGCTCATTTCTCTAATTGAAGTGAATACTCCAATGGGAAATTTCTATTGCTTATATTCTATACGCAAATTAAAACACTATTTAGAGGTACGATGGGACCATATTATAATTGACTTTGATTGTGAAGAAATCTCAGTAATATATATATGTTAATATGGCCTCTGTCATAAAGGGAATCTGGAAGGAAAATATTATTTTACTGAGGAAGGCCTGAGCATGTATAACACCAAATTTACTAGCATCTGTGGGACTGGAATAAGCTGCACAAGTGCAGTAAGCTGCCTAACAGCAGCAAAATGTTGCTGAGGTTCATCTTTCGACTTCCTCTTCTGCTTTCTCATTGGCGCAAGTGTGGGGAGCAGATTATAGATTATACATATGCAGACAGTTTCTTTGATAAGCCAGGACGCCTTTACATATAAATTGTTTATTTTTTTTCCATAGGTTGACACTTGAAAAGAGCCTCCTAAGGAAATGAATATAAATATGTTAAGCATTTAAAATGTATCTTGCCCCTCTGTGCAGGAAATGACAAGCCTGTGAGTGTGCCACACTAAAGCTGGTGGGGGCAGTGATCATCTATTAGCACTTTGAATGAACAGCCAATCACTTGAAATTCTTTGATCCCCAGGGTAATTAGGGAGACCTTGAATAGGAAGTGCTGACTCTGCATTGAACAAACATTGAGTTTAACCACTTCATTTCATAGTATTTCTTTCTAGTCACTTCCTTGAAGCTTTCAAAGGGTGCTTCATCTGAAAGCTCTGTTGTAGCTTTTAAGAGCAATTGACAATTAATTGAAAATATAAAATATTCTGCTAAGAAGGAACTGTTACTATTTGCAGGCCATTTACTTGCACCTTGGAAGTCTCTACTGTAGCTTCAACACACAGGAAAGACACATCTTGTTTAGATAAAAAAGTTAAGTCAGAAGTCGTCAAAGTGTGATGAGTGTGGCAGATACTTTCCTTGAGCACAATCAGTGCAAGTGACCTCTTGGGGAGGTGGGTTGTGTTTTGTGGAAACAACATCTGGAGATGTTTCCAGAGAAGATCCAAAAATTCTGCTCTGATTTCTTGTTGAAATGGTAGCTTGGAGCCCCAACTCTTGCTTCTGGTCCTGCATAAGTTAAGTTTATCCCTGCCCAATAGCTGCTCACATCTTTAATTTGGCTGAATGGTTCATACAAAGAACAAGTTTCAACAGACAGTGCTCTGTCATGATAGAAATGCAGGGCAGCTTCAACTAAGGTGGAGCCTCATACCTCAGGTACCTATCCCTTCTCTCATTAATATAGAGATGTAGCCCTATGTGGTGACAGGTACTTGTTGCATAAGCGCCGTCTTTATGAGTTGGCCCCCAATCCACCCCATTTCCTGCCCCCACTCCTCCCCTTCCCCCAAGTCCCACCGCACCTCTTCCTGCCCATTCTTCCCCTGTCCCATTCCACTCCCTCCCCTGAGTGTGCCCTGCCCTCACTCCTCCCCTCCTCTCCCCCAGTGACTCCTGCGTACCGCAGGACAACTGATCGGGATGAGCAGGAGGTGCTGGGAGGAAGATGGAGGAGCTGATCATCAGAGCTGCCAGTGGATGCTGAGCACCCACTATTTTTTTCCGTGAGTGCTTCATCCCCGGAGCACCAATGGAGTCAACACCTGTGCTGTGTTGTATTATATTCAGTACAGGATAGAACAAAACATGGAGGCATCACATCCTGGGAATTGACCTCACCATGCGTTTATATAAACGATGTGAGGAGCCATGATGTGCTGCATTTTATATGGGGCCTAGTCTTGCAGTTGCCACCCTTACTCCCTATTGACACAGGCAGTGCCACGAGAGTCACTTGGCTCTTGAACTTCTGGCATGTTGCTAGCACACCCCTCTGGGCAAAGTAACATTTCCCCTGCGTAAAGTGTCAACAAGCACTCAGGAGAGATGTTTGTTTGTTTGCTTGCTTCCTTTAATGTCTGTTTTGCTGCTTTTATTCCCCTTAATCTTATAGGCCTTTTCCATGATTTATTGAAAGATTGACAAACTGAGTGATTATTTCACTCTGAAAGACTCCTTTTCATAACAACATTGAATGTCAGAAAAGTATGATTAATTCTGCAGCAGTCAATTCTTCCGCTTCTTCAAAAATCATATAATTTCAGTGTAGAGGGAGACCGTTATTCAGATAATTACAGTCAAGTTTATCTCAGAGATAGGAGCGAAAGCAATAGATTTACTTGAGTCAAAATTAGCCCCGAGTTATTTCCTGATGGAATCCAAAGTATTTGAACTTTTTAAAAAAATACCAGTTCTCACTTGAAAGGTGTAGTTACTACAAAGGGCCAGCATGATGTTTTGGCCCAAAGGCCAGAGAGTCTGAGGAGTACATTAGAAGAGGCTACATCCAGTTCACTTCCATAGAAAAGGAGAGAGAGAAATGGGAGACAGGAGAAGAAAGAAGGATGGATAAAGGGCTTGTTCTAAAAGCCTTCCCATTCCAGGTTTGAGCCCCACATTTTTTCCTGTCTATTGCCCGTCACTTCTGTTGCTCATTCCGTCCCTTACTCTTTTCTAACATGTTCTGTCCCTTAATGGTCTCATTCTCTCTCTCTCTCTCTTTGTTTCTTCATTCTGTTTCCTCTATACTCACTGTTTTTGTCCTGATCCCCTGTTTCTTTTCTTCTTGTTCTTCTCTATTGGGCTGCTCCTCGGGGAAGAGAGTCCTAGCTTTCGAAAAGTGCTCCTTTCTCATGTGCTTTGGCTGAGCTGTTGTTAAGCCCAAGAAGTACTCCATAGAAGCCGAGGGAATTGGTGTGCTGAGTGGGCCCTGAGGAGGCACTTCCAAAGCCTTTGCTGTTAGTTTTCCAATGCAGAAGAAAAAGGAGACATTGTGATGGAAAGCTTGGCTTTACCAAAGCTTGCATGTGCACTCTCTCTATTTCCCTGTTTAACATAAGAACATAAGAGTGGCCATACTGAACCAGACCAAAGATCCATCTAGCCCAGTATCCTGTCTTTTGACAATGGCCAGTGCCAGACGCTTCAGAGGAAGTGAACAGAACAGGGCAATTATCAGGTGATTCATCCCCTGTCATCCACTCCTAGCTTCTGGCAGTCAGAGGTTTCAGAACCCCCAGAGTGTGGGGTTGCATCCCTGACCATCTTGGCTAATAGCCACTGGTCAACCTATCCTCCATGAACTTATCTAATTTAGAACTCTTCATTTTGTATGCATAGTTGAGATTGTTTTCCAATGTGCATTGCTTTGCATTTATCGACATTGAATTTCATCTGCCATTTTTGGGGCCCAGTCACCTAGTTTTGTGAAATCCCTTTGTAACTTTTCGTGGTCAACTTTGGACTTAACTGTCTTGAGTAATTTAGTATCATCTGAAAAGTTTGCCACTTCACTTGTTACCACACTTCCCCAATCATTTATGAATATGTTGAACAGCACTGGTCTCAGTACAGATCCCTGGGGGATCCCACTACTTGTATCTCTCCAGTGTGAAAACTGATCATTTATTCCTACCCTTTGTTTCCTCTCTTTTAAACAGTTATTCCTCCTTGAGAGGACCTTCCCTCTTATTCTCTGACTGCCTACTTTGCTCAAAGGAGACAAGGTGGGTGAGGTAATATCTTTTATTCGATCTACTTCTGTTTGTGAGAGAGAGAAGCTTTTGAGCTACACAGAGCTCTTCCTCAGTTCAGATATTACCTCACTCACCCTGAGGACTGACATGACTACAACACTGCATATTTTGCTTGAGAGCCTTTGTCAAAGGCTTTCTGAAAGTCCAAATACACTATAACCACTGAATCATCCTTGTCCACCTGTTTGTTGACTCCTTCAAAAAATTCTAATAGTTTGGTGTGGCATGATTTTTCTTTACAGAAGCCGTGTTGACTTTTCCCAAACTAAATATGTTCATCTATGTATCTGATAATTCTTTTCTTCTTTAAATGCTACTGTGGTCGGTTTCTCTGGTATTTCCCCACCTACATGGATGTTAAATTTAATTATATTATGGTTGCTATTACGAAGCAAGTCAGCTATATTCTACTCTTCGACCAGATCCCGTGCTCCACTTAGGATTAAACCAAGAATTGGCTCTCCTCTTGTGGGTTCCACAGCTAGCTGTTCCAAGAAGCAGTCATTTGTGGTGTCCAGAAATTTTATCTCTGCATCCAGTCCTGAGGTGACATGTACCCATTTAATATGGGGATAGTTGAAATCTCCATTATTATTAGGTTTTCTGTTTTAACAGCCTCTCTAATCTCTCTGAGCATTTCACATTGTCACCATCCTGATCAGGTGATCGGTAGCATATTCCTGCTGCTTTACTCTTTATTATTTAAGCATGGAATTTCTATCCATGGAGATTCTATGGTACAGTTAGATTCATTTAAGATTTTGAATCTATGCTTTCTTTCACATATAGTGCCACTCCTCTACCAGCCTAACCTACTCCATCATTCCTATGTATTTGGCTCAGGTAAAGTGTATTTACCTCTTGAGATGTAAGGCAGAATACAAATGCAGAGCATTTGACTGGAGTTTTCAAGGGTGCTATGGGAATTAGGCATCCAGATCCCATTGGATTTCAGTGGGAATTGGGTGCCTAACACTCTTACCCGCCTTTGAAAATCCAGGGCATTGTTTCTCCTGCTGTTATTGTTAGTGTTTATTTATTGTTCCCATTAATCCTCTGTATATTCTGAGAAATGCTTTTTTAATCCTTCAGGGCCAAATTGTGAAATAATTGTAATTTTTTATGCATTCATTGGCATCGGTAAGAGTTTTCTCTGAGTAAGGAAACAGAGAGGCATGGCCTGAGTCTGACCTTCAGAGAACAGTACAGGAAGTAGCGCGAGATTGTGAGCCTACTGTGTAAATGCACTTTGCAAGTCCCCGTTTAAACACAATGGAAAGCAACTGGTGTCTTCAGCCATAGCCTTTCAACTGGGCCTTAATTTCAAACATCGTAATTGATTGGTCTGGTTATTTATTACACTTACCTTGCCAGTTTGGGCAAGTCAACAATCTAATAAAGGGCAGCAGTGTGTTTTTCATGACTTTGGTGGTTTCTGGGGTCTCTTACGCTTCACTAAACATGTCTTGTCTTTTCTTCTCCCTGTAATCTATCACAATCATCTGCCTCTTTCTGCTAACTCGCTCACTCCATCAGCCTGTCCCAAGAGATGTCCATTTTGTTGACCATGTGAATTACTATCCTTCTTTGTCTTTTTTTATCTTAAATGTTATTCCAGGTTCTCTTTTCTCTACTCTGCTGAGCATGATATTTTGACTGCTTTGTTTTGCTGTGTCATAGGATAATGGCTGTAATGGAAACATATCCATAAGACCGTGCCTTTTAAAAGCAAACTTTGAACCCCTTTACCACATTCTTGGGATTTACAACAACAGACAATGAAACTCACAGCCATAGAGAAAAGCAATGTAATAGGAATAATGCCATGCAGTATCCAGCAGGCAATGCAGCATTGTATGTTTGTAATGCCATGCAGTATCCAGCAGGCAATGGAAAGTAGTAGCTTTCCTAGGAGTTAATAAGTATCAAGGCTGTTTTCTAACTACTGATTAAATTCCACTCAATGCAGATACTCCAGTAATTTCTTTTGGTAACATCCCTAGACTGTGCTTTTGATCTGGGGCTGTCCGGCATTTGCTTTATCTAGTAATAATACTTTGCACTGTTAGTACCTTTAAGCTTATCCACAAAAAATATGATTTAATGAATCAGAAAAGGGATGCTGTTGATTAACATAAAAATTATGAGCCGGGATCTTCAGTTCCACCAACATTGTGCTTCTTTTTAAAGGTAGCATGTTTCAACTATGAGAAATTAAAGGACACCACCTGCAGATTCGTGCTACTGACCTCTCTTGAATGAATGTGACGCTAGTGCCTATGAGCCCACAGACACATCACCGCTGTATTTTGGCATTAATTGGCACTCTTCCTGGCATAGTCAGCCGAGTAGTGAAGGCTTGAAAGGGCCTTGGAGACTGAACTCCTTGACACCTAGAGGCACCACTTCAGAACATAGAATAGAATCATAGAATATCAGGGTTGGAAGGGACCTCGGGAGGTCATCTAGTTCAACCCCCTGCTCAAAGCAGGACCAATCCCCAACTAAATCATAGGATTGAGCAGGGTTGAGGCTTGTTGTGGATGCGGTGATAAAGAAGCTTGCCCTGCCACTGTCTGTGTGCTGTTATCAATGGATTTTGATATTGATCCAGGCAACTTTCACCAGTACTTATTTCATTTAAAAGTAGAGGATTTGATTTTAAAACTCAAGCATAGTGGGTCATCTGCCTCGCTGGTGTGTCTTGATCTATGGCATTGGGGTTGATTTGGTCCAATGAGCACATACACTGTATTCCCCCTCCCCACTAGTATTTCAATTCCAAAAAAAAAAAAAAAGAGTTTTTAAAGCTATGCAAAATGTAACCAAAGCTTCCCAAAAGAACATGCCACATGGCTTCCTGGGCGGTGGAAGCTACATGCTAGTGCACTGAATGGTACATTTTAATGACTGTTAATTGCACTGTGCTCTTTTAATACCCAGGAGCCTTCGGTATTAAAGCATCTATTGAACATCCCATTTGGGGGGAGAGGGAAATTGTCAAGATGGAACGTTCACTGTGAGAGCCACATCTCGCATCTTGCTGAGCAGAAAAAGCCAGAGAAAATGTCAACCATGGGTTCAGATTGACCTGGAGACTAAGAACATCAGGAGTCTTAGCATCTTTTATGGCTTCACTTTGCTTTTAGGAACCATTAACATTTCAAAGCGTATGATTGTGTCTGTTGTCCATGGTTCCAAGACCCCATTCTTTACCCTTTTTTTACTCAGAAGGCCTTTGCATCAATTTAGTGAACGACAAGATTGAATTTCCTTTCTTTGTGCTGCTCTCAAAACATTTAAACAACAGTGTGCATCAACAGTTATAAATGTCCCACTGAGACTTACAGACCTAAAACATCCATTGCTGTTATTACCTGACATTTCAGCAAGAAGGTGGCCTTTATGGAAGAGCAAATGAGAGGCGGAATCTTCTTCCAACATCATAAAGTTTTGGTATTTGTAAAATAGTAATAATAATTGCATAATCACATGGTGAGATATTATGGTTTTATGAGAAAGGACTGGAATCAGAGTCAGTTTCCAAAGCAAACACAGATTTTCTGTTTTGATTTCAAGTAGAGTCTTATGGTTGGTGCCTGTTTTATGCAGAAATTGCGTTATATCTACCCATCTCATTGGATTTGTATATCTGTCCTGTCCAGGTATTTATACTGCGCTCAACTGTATTGTATTAGAAAGCCCCAGGACAAGCTGAATGGCCCAGTGCCAATCTGTTGTGCTTACTCAGGCACTCTTACTCCACCCAAGTACTCAAAGGCTATTATAATAATAATTACTTGTTAACACTTTTTAATTTCATTAGCACTGAAAACACCTCTATATAATCCTCTCATGTCATCTATGAGGTGCAGGGATCAGCATGAGCCAACAGCTGCCGCAGATATTTCCTATTTTACTTGAGGGGAAATCTTTGTTAAGTAATGGCAAAAGCTGACTTTTTAATGAAAGCCTCTATAACGACTCTTCATTTCTAACAGACTTTCCAGCCAAGGACCTACTTTACGAACATGCATGAACTAAGCTTTGTAACATCTGTATGAGGAAAATAAACATTAATAGCCCCCTTTCATAGACGGGGAAACCTGAGAATTCTTTCCCAGGTGTCAGGCTCGTGGGTCTTGCCCACTTGCTCAGGGTCTAATGGATCACAGTATTTTGGGTTGGGAAGGAATTTTCCCCTGATCAGATTGGCAGAGACATAAGAAATAAGAACAGCCATACTGGATCAGACCAAAGGTCCATCTAGCCCAGTATCCTGTCTTCCAACAGCAGCCAATGCCAGGTGCCCCAGAGGGAATGAACAGAACAGGTATTCATCAAGGGATCCATTCCCTGAGGGGTTTTCATCTTCCTCTGTAGCATGGGGCATGGGTCACTTGCAAGTTTAAACTAGTGTAAACTGTGGATTCTTCTTTGAGTGAGGCTCCCTATTGTATTCCGCGGAGGGTTATGCACATGACTCTCTGTAACTTAAAGTCTTTAAACCATGATTTGAGGACCTCAGTAACTCAGCCAGAGGTTAGCAGGTCTGTTACAGGAGTGGGTGGGTAAAGTTCTGTGGCCTTGTCATAAACGGATAGTTAAGAGTTAATAGAACAGAAGTACTTCATATCTCTTTTGCCTGTAAAGGGTTAACAAGATCAGTGAGCCAAGCTGTCACCTGACCAGAGGACCAATCAGGAGACAGGATACTTTCAAATCTTGAGGGAGGGAAGTTTGTGTGTGTGCTGTTAGTTTTTGGTTGTTGTTCACTCTGGGGGCTCAGAGGGACCAGACGTGCAACCAGGTTTCTGTCCAATCTCTCCGATACAGGCTCTTACCAGTTCAGAATAGTGAATACTAGGTAGATAAGGCGAGTTAGGCTTATGTTTGTTTTCTTTATTTGCAAATAATATGTATTTGGCTGGAAGGAGTTCAAATTTGTATTTTGCTGAAAGGATTCTAATTTGTACTTGTATACTTAGGCTGGGAGGGTATTCCCAGTGTCTGTAGCTGAAAGACCCTGTAACATATTCCATTTTAAATTTACAAAGATAATTTTTACTGTTTTTTCTTTCTTTAATTAAAAGCTTTTCTTGTTTAAGAACCTGATTGTTTTTTTATTCTGGTGAGACCCCAGGGGACTGGGTCTGGATTCACCAGGGAATTGGTGGGGAGAAAGGAGGGAATGGGGGGAGAGAGGTTAATTTTCTCTCTGTGTCAGGATTACTTTCTCTCTCAGGGAGAGTCTGGGAGAGGAAGAGAGAAGGAGGGGGGAAGGTGAATTTTCCTCTCTGTTTTAAGATTCAAGGAGTTTGAATCACAGTAAACTTCCAGGATAACCCAGGGAGGGGAAGCCTGGGAGAGGCAACGGTGAGGGAAAGGGTTTACTTTCTTTTTGTTAAGATCCAGAGGGACTGGGTCTTGGGGGTCCCCGGGCAAGGTTTTGGGGGGACCAGAGTGTACCAGGCAGTGGAATTCCTGGTTGGGGCAGTGCTACAAGTACTAAGCTGGTAATTGAGCTTAGAGGAATTCATGCTGGTACCCCATCTTTTGGACGCTAAGGTTCAGAGTGGGGAATTATACCATGACAGGCCTGCAATGTGCAGGAGGTCAGACTAGATGATCATGATGGTCCCTTCTCTCCTTAAAGTTTGTGCGTCTATAAGGCATTAAATAAGCTGCTGGCTTGCCCAGGGACACACAAAAAATCAGTGTGCAAGGAAGCCTCAGCAGTTCCTGGCTTCCAATCAGTCGCTCATGTTTGTAGAACAAGGTATTCTGCTTCCACAATCTTTTCAATGTGCCCAAAACAATGCTCGCTTCTTCATTTTAGCTTTCTCACAATTATTATCCACAATAAATAAATTCCTACTGGGGGACAGCAAGAGAGAAGGAAATAATGACCCTTACGTGTATCTTAACTAGTAAACATTCAAATACTGTGGCAATATGCATGGTATAAGACAGGAAGGATGGTCTACTAGAGCGAGCACTAGACTTGTACTTAGATCTGTGTTCAGTTCCCTACTCAGCTGCAGATGACCTGTGTGAACTTGGGCAGATCACTTCATCTACATTGTGCCTCAATTCCTCATCTATGAAATGAGGATAATACTTTCCTACCTCATGCAATGTTATGAGGATAAAATCCACTAATGATTGTGAGTTGCTCAGATACTATGATATGAGGGCCATGGAAGTACATAAATACATAATGGATAAGAAGATTGATATCTAAAGCTCTCTGAAAGTTCTTGTCGTCCATACTTGAGCTGCTTGATTTTTTTTATCGTACCCTCATGTAGCATTTCTGCAGAAACCCAGGTGCCCCCTTCACATCAAAACCACATGCCAGCCTGTGCTAAGTTCGCTGTTTGAATCGAGAGCTATATCTGCAGCTTTCCTGTTGTTAGTAAAGTTGCATGTGTGCCTGCATAAAAATGTTCTGGTTTTGAACATATCCCTGAGAGTCTCTCCCATCTGATAGGGAGTTTATGTGAGTTTTTCTTTCTTAATAGATTAATTAGGGTTTTGATAACAAATCCAGTCCCTGTTTACATGGTAAAGTGGGAATCGTAATTTCAATCATCTTAGTTATCTTCCATTACATGTTAGTGTACGACACTCCTGTTCATGCTAGTAGATGTCCTAACTGATTATGAAATAGAAGCGTTAATTTTGCTATGTATGTCCAAACTACTTATTTTAAAAGAACTATTCAGATACCTTTTCAAGCCACTTGAAATGGATCCTTTCTGATGTAAAGACTTTACTAAACCCAGCACTCATCATTGGGATGTTTGACAAACTTGGACATATTTTTATAAATAAAATGACATCTGTAGGCCGTGAAAATGTGCTGTTCTCATCCTCTTTGTTTATGTTAAATAGCTCTGATGTTAATATCAATGTACAGTTTCTTGGAGAAACTATTTTGTGAAATAGGAGTCCCTCCCTTAATAGAAAAATGTCATTACAAGTGCATTGAATATCAGATCATTTCGCCATTGAGTGCCTGAAGGTAAGCTGGATGGTGATTAAATATGAAATGTTTATGTTGGGGAGGAAAGGAATGATACAGGAAGCCACATTGTTTTCCTTCATGTTTTCAGGGGGCATGTCTTAATTGCATAAGCATGCTTCTCTCCATACCCGTGTTTGCTTTTTAAGTGTTCTGTCATATCCCTTAACTTTACTCGCCTTTCTGTAATTTCATGGAACAGATTCATACACTGGATGGCCTTGTGCAGTCCCAGAAACCTACAAGAAGCTGTGTCCTGGACTCATGCAAATCCAATTGTTGTTACTCACTTTTAAACCCCCAGGACGATTAGCAGAAAGCTGGAATTGTACCAGCAAGAGCTCAGTCACATGAATTTGCACTCAATCCACATACAACTAAGACCATAACAATAACAGAATGAATTATATGTGGCAGACCTCTAAGCCACTTACTCAGTCCTTACTCAGGCAAAATTCCCACTGTCTCTCCCTGTATAAGGACTGGATAAAAAAATGATTAAGGGCCTGGACAATAGCTTGTGACTACAACAATGCACAGCAAAGGCTCAGTTTCTCTGGATTTATTGGTGCGTATAACATTGACTTCTTCTTAAGTATTATCCCTAAAACTGCTCACTGAATTTTCCTCCCAACTTCAGGTGTATTCTGGGACCTAGGGTCCAATTCTCTTGACATAAATCAGGAGCAATTCCACTGAAGTAAACAGTGCTAGACTAGTGTAAAACTAGTGTGAGAGGGGAACCAGGCCAAAGAAATGGTCGTGTTCTTGATGGTATTGCAGAACCAGTGTGGGCTGTCAAATAACATAGTATAAAGCAGTAGGGTGATAGTCTCCAAAGTGCCCCTGCAGTTATGAAGCTCTTCCCAGCAGAAAAAGATGACTTTTCTCATTGCTCACTACAGCCATGCACCTGTTTGGCCTAAACTGGCACCTGCAGCCGATGGAAGGGCAGATGTATGAGATCACGGAAGACACAGCCAGCAGTTGGCCAGTGCCAACGGACGTCTCCTTATATCCCTCGGGGGGCACAGGGTTAGAGTTACCTGACAGGAAAGGCAAAGGATCCAGTGAAGGTATGGTTGGTGTGTTTCCATGTTGTGAGTCCTCTGTGTCTGCCTCTAAACTCCAACCATCCAGTCTCATACTCCATCTCTCCCATACCACCTTTCCTGCAGCACCATAGTCTGGTGCTTTTCCAGTCTTTCGTGTCTAGAGCTGGTCATCAGTCATGTTTCCAAATGTCAGATCCTTTTAATGTCCATTAACATGGTGATAAGATGTATGTCCTCAACCAAACCTAAGAGGCCATTCAAAGGGAGGGGTTATTGGCACCACATCTCGTATGGGTACAGTATTCCGCCACAAAAGCCCTGCATCATGTCATCTGTGGGCTATATTCCTGAGAAACCATGCTCATGTCTTAAGAACTAAAGGGATGCCTTGAGGATTGTCACTGTGTTTTCTCTACAGCAACACAACAGTGCTTATCCTAGTATTTCTTTTGGTTACTAGATGGCATTGTTGTGAGAACCAAAATATTTGTTAAAAGTTGTTGGCATTGTGAAGATGGCCATGTACCCTCAAGGACAGCCAGATGAAGGGCCTAATCCTGCAAAGTCTGCATGGTGCTGACCGCCTTCAATTCCCACCGAAGTTAGAGGCACTGAGCCTCCTCAAAACCATGCAAAATCAGGTTCTAATTTCAAAAACAATACACTATTCCACAAGCAAGCAAGGGTTTTGCAACTTTAATTGTGTTTTCAGTGGAGAACATCAGTGCCAGAAATACCTATGGTGCTGCAAAGCACAAGGCTGTCATCACTCTAAGATTCACATAGGGGAGATGAAGAAATGAGGAATTCAGCTTTCAGTTTAATAAAGCTCTTTATGCTTCACCATCTTTTCTTTGTATTTAAGTGACCGTGAGATCAAAAATCTCTCATTCCAGTAGAATTATAGTTATTGGCTGGTTTTAGTGAAGTTGTAGTTGGGGGGAGAACGGGATTATCTGTCTTTATTATGCAAAGGAAGGCCATTGTTACATATTTCTTAAAAGCAACATAGTTACTAATGACTGGTCAGTGTCAAATGAAATTATTACAGTGTAAATCAATTAAGCCAGAACTGCAGGACCCTGGACAAAGCTTGCTAAACGATGTAGTAAACTACAGAATGTTTCTGCATTCAAAAAGGCCTCATGATAAAGCTTATTTTTCTTTCATCTTCTGTTTAAATTGCTATGTTTAAATCCCTATATATTGCATTTGATCTCTGCCATCCCTATTCAAAGATCAAAATGAAAATAAAAATGATATATCTAATAATCAAGGGGCCAAATCCAAGGTCTTTCCTCAATTTTCTCTCAGTCCTTCTCAGGCAAACCCCCTCTGAAATCAAAAGGAGTTTTGTCTGAATAGGAGTGTGGATCTCTCTTTCTCTCTCTGTCTGTATATACATACATGCATATATATACGCTCACACAGTCTGTCAGCTTTTCTGACAAGCCCTCTTTGCACTGGGGAGCTTTACTTAGAGTGGGGTCTCTGAGGGCTACTTTAGATAGAGAGCTGTGCAGAGCCTCAGCGTGCTCTTCTTGCATGTCTTGGGCAGGGGCGGCTCCAGGCACCAGCACACCAAGCACGTGCCTGGGGCGGCAAGCCACTGGGGGTGCTCTGCCAGTCACTGCGATGGTGGCAGGCAGGCTGCCTTCGGCGGCTTGCCTGTGGAGGGGCCGCTGGTCCCGCTGCTTCGGTGGATCTCCCACAGGCGTGCCTGCGGAGGATCCGCTGGTCCCACGGCTTCGGTGGACCTCCCACAGGCGTGCCTGCGTAGGGTCCGCCAAAGCCGTGGGACCAGCGGACCCTCCTCAGGTAAGCTGCCGAAGGCAGCCTGCCTGCTGTGCTTGGGGCGGCAAAATACCGAGAGCCACCCCTGTTCTTGGGGAGCCTGTGGCCATGTGGGCGTGATCTGCTCCTGATTAAAAATGAAATAAAGATCTTGGTGTGTGTCTCTGGAGGGGTGACTGTGTCCACCACTGAAATGCAACTACCTCTGCAGGGTGGTAACATGGTAGCCAGTCTGTGCTTACACAACAGCTTTTCTAAGTAAGAATGTATATCATTGGAAATGTGAAAATTGACTTAAAAGTATCCTCAAAGAGACCACCTTTCCTATGGTGGAATTGGCCGGTTGGGGCTTACATTTCCTTAGTGCTGAAATGATTTCGGTATTGCTAGCTGTAGGCAGTTACCAGCTCTAGTCTGCATCCAGTCCAGCAAAGCACTTTAGCATGTGCTTAAGTGCATCCCTATTCAGCAAATTTAAGCTTCTGCTTAAGTGCCATTGAAGTCAGTGCCGTATAAGCATGTACAAAAGGCTTTGATGGATCAGGGTGTTTTATTGAATCAAAAGCCTATATCAGCACTAAAATTAAACTCAGTTGGGCCCAAAAATGAAACAGTTCATTTTGATAACCGAATTAATTAGGAATAGTTGCTAAGGAAACTAAAGTGTTGCATGTACAAGGTAATGTGTTGAAAGAGCAAAGTAATTGGCAGCACAATTAGGAATTCAGATCTGAAATTAATTTTGCGTCAAGTTAGTTAGACAAAGTTTCTGATTAGAAATTGTACTGAAATTGTATTCTTATTTGAATTTCTTTCTGGATATCCAGTTCTCAGGGCCTGATCCTTTTCTGTTTGGAGTCATTCAGGGCCGGCTCCAGATAAAGCCGCAATCGGCGGCACTTAGGCTCTGAGCTCTACCGCACCACTTCATTCTTGGGCGCAATTCGGCGATGGGTGCTCTGAGAGGGACTGAGGGGCCCGCTGCCGAATTGCTGTCAAAGACCTGGATGTGCCATCCCTTTCCATTGACCGCCCCAGGCTCTTGCTTTCTTAGTTGGTGCCTGGAGCCGGCCCTGGAGCCATTGACTACACCTGTTGATGTCAATGGGTGACATTTACTCCTGTGCAGAAAACCTTGCTCTGAACTTTTGCACTGGGATAAAACTCACCCAATGGAGACATGAAGCAGCTGCTTTGACGAGCTTCAGAAAAAAAGTACCTTTTCATATATATGTGTATATAACACTGACAGTCAAGAAAAGACATATACCTTAAATCTTCACAATTATTTCTGTGGAATGGCCATTTTTGCCTCAAACACAGAACCTTTTTTTTCATTTGAGCAAGCACCGCTCACTGTACTACAAGGAATCCATCTTCATTAATGAACAGTCAGAAAGCACACCATGCGCTTTTACTTTCCATTTTAATTTCCATGTGTGTATCAAACACATCAGTAATAATCCCTGAAATGTATCTTTGATGTGCACCAGAACAAATGAAGTCTTTGCATCTTTTTATAGCTTCTCGCAGCTCTCTTTGCATCCCATGGTGATAGAACAGGAAGTTTTGAAAGAGAGCCTTGCACACACACACTGTCTGTCTTAAGACTGACATTATCCTGAAAAATGACTTTTAGGATTCACGCAAATTCTAATAATCCAATTTACAAAATAAAACTCATGGAATTAAACTAATTTGATCTCAGTTATATTATTCTATGATATTGGCAGTGTTACAAATGGTTTAATTATAATTTCCTATTCCCCCAAGATGCGTCTGTTTATTTTTGTTAATATTAATCTTGATTTTTAAACGTGGATAAATAAGGAGTCTAGACTTTTCATCATTCCTTCGAATGCAAAGGACAAGACTAAATTAGGCTTAGATGATAATAGCAGATCCATGTTTCTGTGAATGTGGTTTTATTCCTTTGTTGGTGTTTTTCAGAATCAGACCTTTATTAATGAACTTTATGTAACACAATGTTTCTGAAAAAAATGATAATGAAGCATATGTGTTCCATAAGATTCCAATCCAGTAAAGCCTTAAGTGCATGCTTAACTTTAAGCAAGAGTAGTTTCATTGGGACCGAAAGTTAAGCATGTGCGTAATAGCTTTCCTGGATCAAAAAACTTAAATGCAGACTCATCTCCATAATAAAGATAGAAACAGCATTGGGTATTTTTTAATGTTAACATGAATTTTAACTGTTTTCTCCATTTTTAATTAAGATGACATTTTAACAGTTTGAACCTGATGTTTCTGCTGCGGAGTTTACATTAGGATGTAAGATTTAAATAGATTTTTATTATTTAAAACAGCAAAATATTTTATTTAATGACTGCAGAATTTCCCTATCAACTACCAGTTCGCATTAAATGTGCATTGTGAGGGTATTTGAGTTGAATTCGTAATGGGTAGGAGGACATTGTAATGTCTTATTCCCCAAATGCAGAGTATATTAAAAAAAAAAAAAAAAGTTCCCACAAACGTGATTTTGTTATAAATGACTTTATACTCCTGAAAGATTCTTTCTCATTTTGTTAGAATTATTTGATCTGTGAAACACATAGTAATGGGTTTTAACAGCAAAGAGATGAAATAGTAGGTTGATTTGAATATCGAAGGGTAATAAAGACAGCCTATGATGGTCCACATGGTATTCTCCTGGCCCCTCGTTGTTCCTATAAAAGCTGAAATCTGGGAGGTGATGCTAACAAATACTTTTCAAATACAAGTGTGTTTAATTATAAAATAAAGGCAGCCTCCTAAGCGATGACATTTTTCATCTTCATCTCTTTTCCTGTTTTGCTGTAATTTCAGGCGAGGCAACATGAGCCAGGGATTAAAGCAAAGGCCTGAGAGTCAGCAGTCCTGGGGTTTTATTTCCTCTCTGACCCTAATTAACTGTGCTTCTCTTGGGTCCCCATTTTCCAACGTGCTATAATTCTGAGAGCTTAAGTGTGTGGCTGCCCAACTTGAGATGCCCAGGGCCTGATATCCAGAGGTGCTGAGCCCCTTGTTGACTTCATTTGGAAGTGTAGGTGCTTGGCACCTCTAGCTATCAGCCTAGAGTGTTTCAAGGTGAGCACCCAAACTCAGTAGACTCTTTCAGAAACTGATGCCTTAATCTTTGTGTCTCAGTTTCTCCCACCTGTAAAACAGGGATAATAATCAGAACCCACTCCACAGAGTTGTTTTGAAATCTAAGAAAAATGCCTTTGAGTTCTTAAATGGGAGACACTATAGAAGTGCAGCATATTATGTCCTTTATCTTTGCTGTGTCTCCCTCCTTCATTTAGGCATTTTGTAATGGGGATGCCATCCCAAGTGTTCCCACAATTGCCAACTGGTAATTTAGCAGTGAATTTTACCTGTAGTTTCCCCCTGTATGATTCACCATCACTTAAATAGATGTTCTTGACATACTCATCCAACTCCATGGTGCATGGGAAACTCACAATCACTACATTTTGTGATAATATAATAATTACTTTCTCTGTAAATAACATAAATTAATGATGTGATGTGGTGTAAGATGATTTATTTTTAACATTAAAATGTAATTTAACAATCTCTGTTGTTATGATTTAAGCAGAGGGCCGTTTGGAATCCATATTGCTCTTCCAAGATACATGTTTCCAATAGAAAGCTGGAGCGTAGCCAGGAGTAATCCTATCCATTTTTCTTTCATAATCATAATTGATGCATAATGTATTCTGAAGAAGTCACCACATTGATAGATCAATGTCAGAGATACCAGTTTGATCAGATTACTTACAAGATGCTAGGCTAATCCAAGGGTTTTTTTTTGTTTCTATGTCTCAGCAGGAAAGCCCAGTAGTTTCTTTCCAGAGGACACTTTTATAGACTCTGGAGAAATTGATGTTGGACGACGAGCCACTCAGAAGATTCCTCCTGGTATCTTTTGGAGATCTCAGGTGTTCATTGACCATCCAGTGCATCTGAAATTCAATGTGTCTTTAGGAAAGGCTGCTCTGGTTGGGATTTATGGCAGGAAAGGCCTTCCTCCTTCACATACCCAGGTAACAGGAGCACATTTCAACGAACCAACACTTACCTTAGAATTGATGTGCTTGTAGCTTGTACCTTGAAAAGGTAGATGGCCTCACTTTTTATTTCAAATACCTATCTCAAAAATTCTGTGGATTCATGGAAGATATTGAGGTTCAAAGATTCAAAAATAGGTGCCAACATGACAGCTGCAGAATATGCATTCACCAACATGAAGCACCAGTTCAGATCCTGAATAAGGATGATTTCCCGGGTTGGAACCATAGACAGATAATGTTATACACCAAATATACAATTTTATTTGCACAAGTGCTGATTGCATGTGTCCCAGAGTACTTGTATACACCCAAATCAGGCATGGTGTGTGTTTATAGGCATGAAGCCCACTTTCATTATTAGCGCCTATTATCAGGTGCTTCTGATTTGCCCATGAAACTTACTTTTTATGCTGAAATTTCCTATCCTAAAAGTGAGTTTGGGAGGTATAGTTTGAAGATTA
The DNA here is from genome assembly GCF_025201925.1 of Gopherus flavomarginatus. Taxonomy (NCBI): domain Eukaryota; kingdom Metazoa; phylum Chordata; order Testudines; family Testudinidae; genus Gopherus; species Gopherus flavomarginatus. Next base: position 356,800,260 of record NC_066617.1, read on the forward strand.
TTTTCTGTGAGTCGTAAAAAAATGGTGAGTCTTTTTATTTAGTTGTTAATACAAGTTATAGATAACCTACATTGTTTGGATTTGACAAACTTGGAAAACTTGTTTTGCTAAGAGCATGGCTAAGAAATAAGGAGTGAAATCTTGGCCCCACTGAAGTCAATGAAAAATCTTCGATTGACTTCAGTAGGACCAGGATTTTACCCAACATCTATATAAAGAATGAAGCAAAGGAAAAAATGCAAAAAACTAACTTTATGGTTAAAGTTCTATAATCACAAAAGTCAGGCGATTAAAAATTATTGTTACTGTATTAGATGCATATAGACTTCATTGCCAGTATATGTTAAGAAATTAAAACTAATATCATATAAAGTTTTTTTTTTAAATTGTATTTATACAGTATAGGCCAAGTTGAAAACAAGGGCTGATTCAACATCATCAGAATTTAGCTTTACATGTGCAAGAGATGGTCTTGTAATTGAGGTGGGAATCTCAATTTTTTTCTTTTACATTTTTTATTGGTATTAGGTTTTTATGAATTAAAAAACGTGTCTGTAGTGTGTTGGGAGCATTAGAAGAGCTCCCACAGGTATGTGAGGAGCTGTGAGAGAAACAAGAGGAGAGGAATGAGTGGAGAGAGGAGACCGGAGAGAAGCAGATCAACGGATAGATAAGGAGATCTTGCAAACTACTGGGAACAGACACAATTCCAGTCATCTCCTTGTAGGTTGAATCAGAACATGTCATGACTTACCAGAGGAACTATCATGTATGATGTTCCATAAGTGTGGGTGTCTTATGTTTAATGCAAAACTCTTCTGCCCATCCTGAGATAGATCTGGACCAGGAAGCGTGATCATTTTCTGGAATCCTGAAGTATACAATGAACATCTTTTCTTTGTGTTTCAGTTTGACTTTGTTGAGCTCCTTGATGGGAGACGGCTACTTACCCAGGAGGTGAGGAGTCTGGAAGGACCTCAGCGGCAACCTAGAGGCTTTGTGCCTATGTCCAGCCACGAGACAGGGTTTATCCAGTATTTGGATACAGGAATATGGCATCTGGCCTTCTACAATGATGGGAAAGAGTCCGAGGTGGTTTCTTTTCTTACTACTACCATAGGTAAGGATTTACCATATTGTTTTACCTGATCTATGTACCTTAGGGCTAGTTTCTCATGCCCTTACTCACACTGAAAGCAGGTCTACACTACAGCCGGGATCAATGCTCTGAGATCGATCCACCTGCTGTCAATTTAGCGGGTCTAGTAAAGACCCACCAAATCAACAGCAGATCACTCTCCAGTCGACCCCTGTTCTCTACCTCCGATGAGAAGCTAATGTGTAGACCCTGCAGTAACTCGACCTAAGGCACATCAACCCCAGCTATGTTGTTCATGTAGCTGGAGTTGCGTAGCTTAGGCTGACTTACCGTGGTAGTGTAGACATAGCCTCAGTAGCATCTTAGTCCTGGCCCATCTCATTGATTTTAATGAGACTACTCACAGACTAAAGGACTATTCAGCATAAGTGAGGATATTTGGGCAATGAGTGTTCCCTTGGGACCAAAACTGCACACAACATTGATGGTAAATACTGTAAAGATTAACATATCTATGATGGCATGGACGGGGCATAACTGTATTAAATCCCTATTTAAAAATTATGTTCTAGACAAGCTGCCTGCTGCTGCAGATGAGACCAGAGTTATTGATTACAGAGGTGGCCCCTCCTCCCTGATCCTTCTATTTGGAAATTTGGATTCTGTTTGTATTGGGCCTATTTTTTTCTTCTGGAGTGGAATTGGGTAGCTGTTCAACAACATATAGCAGCATCAAGCAGCAGTTTGGGACAGGAAGTGAGGAATACCGTATCTGATTGAAACTGCTGGCGTCACATAATTACTCAAATTGGAGTTGGGGTAGGACACCAAAATTAATACCCCAGCTCTTGCAAAAAAGCACTGTAGGAGGGAAAGTCCATTGTATGAACCTGTTTTATGTCTCATCTAAAAGATAGGCTGACATTTTCAAATGGATGGGAATTGGGTATCCAAATCTCACCCAGGCTTTCCATCAGTAAAGCAATCAGTTAGCACCAGGCACTGAGTAACGACTGCTTCTTCTCACAGTACCCTGGGATTCTTCTTCCAGCATATGAATATCACACTGTATGACCTGTCCCAGGTCTATATCCCTCTGTTTACAATCAATCCTTTACCAGAACCTATTTCTGACTCCGTCATGTTTAATTTTATATTTGACCGACCTACTGAGCAGGTTTATATCCCCATATCCATTTTGTTGTAATTCAAAGACTCCTCCATAAAACCAGCACTTAGCTTTCTTCTACCCACAATGATTGTTTAATAGACCTTTTTTGTTTCCTGCATAAAGCAGGCTCATTCCAGTGTTGCCATTAATTCCTCTCCCCAAAGAGGCATTGGCATTGAGTCTCAGCTGTCTGCAGTAGCTCCCTGAGAGCTGTGGGTTGCAGTTTGTCTTGGCAGGTTAATTAAAAGTTTAGGTCTTATTAAAGCAAAATCATTAAGGCTCCAATATATAGTTTTACTTCTCAAGTTTATTTAGTACATCGCTACTGTAATATTTTGTTGCAATGAAAACTTAGAACATGAACAGGCCTTCAGTGTCAGAATTCAGTGTACTCAAGGCTGTTCACAATTAAGCAACACCAGAAATAGTTGCTCTTTAACTTATTAAATGGAAGACTTACTCTGCAATGTGGTTTTATTAGTTTGCTTAGTTTTCCTTGCAAATTATTGTAATTGAAACAAATTTTACCTTTATCTGACACCTCTCATCCAAAAGGATCCCCAAGTGCTTTTCATATAGTGGGTTCCATTTAAAAAACGTTCTTCTGTTCTGAAGGATTCTACCAGTTTGAGAGAGATTCCCCTGCAGATGCCATATGCCACTCAGCCAGTAATAGCTCTCACAATGGAAGAGAATTCTAAAGCATAATCACTGTACTTTTCAAACTGATTGCAAAGTACGAGCTGGATTCAGGCTCTTGTCCCTGGATCAATACACTCACGCAGTAGAAGGGCAAGATACTGTGCTAATACACCTGTCAACACTGGGCTTAAGGACTGGGTAAGGCTCCTTTAAGTGCTCTGCAGCTTCAGGGTGGCCTGGTCCTCTGTGGTTAAGCTCACCCGAGCGTGCACTGTGGTTAGCCACATAACATGTGGCGCAGGCAGGACCGACTCTAGCTTTTCTGCAGCCCCAAGCAGCAGCCCAAAAAAAAAAAAAAGCAGATCGTTGGCACTTCGGCAGCAGCTCGATTGCGCCGCTTTGTTCTTCCGCGACAGTTCGGCAGCAGCTCAAAGAGGAAGAGATGGACTGAGGGATCTGCCGCCAAAGACCCGGATGTGCCGCCCCAATAGCGGACAGAGTGCCGTCCCTTTGTATTGCCGCCCCAAGCACCTGCTTCCTTAGCCAGTGCCTGGAGCCGGCCCTGGGCACAGGCTGTGATCTTGTTTTAGACCACCTGTAAGGCTCAAGGCTTTGCACTTCCAGCTCTGCCCTGTTTCCCCCATCCATCAGGACTAGCTTATCTATGTGGGTGCACTAGTCTGCACCAGAAGGGTGTAAATTCTAGGGTGCACTAGTGCGTTCTGCACTAACCGACCTGTGTGGACCCTGCTGGCGTGCACTAAAAGCTCCTTAATGCAGGTTACATAGTATTGTTTGAAATGGGACTAAATTAATGCACACTTTCAGTATGCGCCAGCAGGGTCCATATGGGCCAGTTAGTGTGTGACACACTCGTGCACACTAGAATTTACACCCCCTGGTACAGACCAATGCAACATGTAGACCAGCCCTAATAAGATGGTGCAGGCAGGATTTTGCGCTGTCTGAGGAATCATTTCACCACCAGTTGCCATATAATAGTGCAAAGCCACAGTACATAGAAAGGACACAAATGACCTGCTTTGACACAGGATGTGAAAACTACTGTGTCAAATGAGTTTAGAGTCTGAATTTTAGATAAGCACGATGTGACTGCCTGACAGGAATTTGACCAGGGTACCACAGCTAAGCTAACACCTTACAAAAAGAGAACTTTAATGGCCAGAAGCGGTCAGCGCCTTGCTTATATGGTCGTTTTCAACAGCAGCCTTTTAAAATATCTGCTGGAGGTTTCCTGTGAAATCATTAAATAGGATACTATGTATAGGAGAATCTCAGACCCTTTTCAGTGTGTTCATCAGCTCTGACAAGACACGGTTGCTACCCTTTAAGTCCATAAATACTGTAGCATCTTGTGTTGCAATTTCTGTTGATACGATAGTAAAGAGGATGCAGCAACCTGACAGTCCAGGTTTATGAACCTGGGTGTAAAAGTCCAGTGCCATATAAATATATCAAGTCCTATGTGATGAGCAGGTTACATTTATGTGCAAGGAGAGAAGGTTTGTGTTTGGGTGGTGTTGAACTCTGATGGCTGTCGTTTGATTTTATTTTTGTGGGAGTGGCACATGGAAAAATCTCTGTTTGCTTATTGCAGAAATCCGAAGAAATAATAAATACAGGGAAAAAGCATTTCAAATTTGTAAGCATTATCAAGGAAGAGGCAGGATCTAGCAGTCTGAGCACAGGCCTGGGAGCCATGACTCTATTTTAATCCAAGTGCTGACACTGACTCCCTTCAGGCTTGTGTATATTGTTTAATCTCTCTCTGCTTCAGTTTCCTGCTCTGTAAAGTGGAGATAATACTATCTATCTGGCCCATGGAGGTGCTGTGAGAATGAATTGATTGAAGATGAAAAGTGCTATATACCTACTAATTCACAATAATGGATAACAGTTAATAATAACCGCAGAAGGCCAAATCCTGCAGCCTTTTCTTGGAAAAAACTCCCCTAATGTCAGCGGGAGTCCTGTTTGAGTGTGTTACGTGTTCCAGAAACAAACATTTTGGACAGATTCCACTAAGTTTACCTTCTGCTTTCTAACTGACCAAACCTTCAGTAAAATCAGTCAGCATAGGTCAGTTTCTCTATATTGCAACACTGACTGTAATTATTGTACACTACCTGTCTGGACTGATCATACTCTCCATTGTTCATGTGAAAACAGGAGCAAAATGCAAGCAATCTGCATTCCCAGCTCGATGGCACATTTAATTTAGTAAAGCACGAGGCTGTGCCTAGTTAGAGTTTTGGAATCCTGCAAAGCTAGAAGGAAATCCACTCACTCAGTAGTATTGTCATTTGCTTTGATAGCACTTTCATCTTAGCCCATTTCCTATAAGGAGGTAGATTTGCCTACCATAGAAACATCATAGCCAAAAGGATTGGACTTTGTCAACATCTTTTCCTGTATATGCACCTGGCATCACATGTAAACTGTGAGAGAATGCGGCATTATAATTCCAATCAAAACTCATGCTGATGCTAAATAATGGTAATTCAGAGGAAGGGGGGAAAAAGATTATTGTGGCATAGTTTTCAGTTTTTAATAACCTTTTTTCATTTCGTTCCCCTAAATTACAGCACAAAACATCATAAAGGAATGGAGAATCAGTGTCTCTCAATAATGAATTACCCTTCTTGTAAATGACATTGGCAGCATGTTCTGAAATTTTTAATAGAAACACTTCTCTGAAAAGCGCCTTGTGGATTCACCTCTGCCTGACAGCAGTGATTTAGTCAGAGCAATCTGCTATAAGTGGAATAAAATAGGAGGCTAAGGGAGAACTGGAGTCAGCACATCTGAGACAGAGATGTTGGCCAAAAATCTGTTCAAGGAGGCAAGAAACATCTGAGAGCCTGAAAGCAGCATCTATGAAGTCAGAGAGGGAGCCTGTCAGCAGCTGTTCCTGCTGAGCTGTAGCAGGCTGGGCTATGTAGGGCCATGGAAAAATCAAAAGGAGGAAAGCATTCAGCTATGCACTAGAGAGGGGGAGAGAGCGAAAGCATGTGGGAGGAAAGGTTGTCTGTTTACTGGTGCAGCTTCATACCCCAGCAAGCAAGGAGAAGTGCTTGTAGAACTCCCATTATGGGATGCGAGCTTTTAGCTAGCTTTTAGCTTCGGCAAGAAGCATGATTTAAGATTAAGAAAAGTACCGTCATTCCTCCTGCCCCTCTGCTGCCCATAAAGAAAACTGCCAGTGAGTGCTTTTCTCCATCAAAGTACAAAGAGACCTAGAGGTTGTATTTATAGAGCCCAGTAAGTGTGCACAGCACTTTACAGTACATATCAAAAGACAGGCTCCTTCCTGCAGGAGCCTAAAATATAACCAAGCCCAGTACATTCCCTGGGACAAGAGTTCAAATGCAAGAAGATGTAGACACATTGTGAGCCAGGAGATTGACATAGGAATTCTTCACAATAGTAGAGTGTAGACTAGAAGAGAGCGAGGGTGCATGATTTCTCCTGGGTGCAAGAGGTGGTGCAAGAAATTATATGAAGTGTTCTGACTTAACCCTGTCTGAAAACTTCTCTGCACAGATTTCAGTATTTAGGTTGCTCCCAAGAAAGTCTAGTGGGAGTTTCTGTAACTCACACTTGATTTCAGTACAGTCAGTGCCTATGTTCCACCGACTTAGCCACTTTCAAAAACTCAGAATCTGTTAGAGGTTCTCTAACCCTCCGTGTTGGTGTCTGAGAGTCTAAATGTACGTGCTGAGGAGCCCGAAGGAGGTACATGCTAAAATAGGATGGCATCTGCTTTAACTCACCCCTTCTTCCCATTCCTCAAATTCTGAGTTACACTGACTTAGACTTCGTTACACATCGAGAGAGTTGGTGTAAGTAGGTCTAAGGAAGCCTCGGTAGATGAGGATCTAGCTTACACCATCTGATCCATCCTTTCTGAGTTTGGCCCCAAGGCTCTTCTCCAGCAAAGCACTTCAGGGCATGCTTAAAGTTAAGAGCCCTTGAGTCTAAGGATGTTGCTGGCTGGGCCCAGCTATTCAGAAAAGCTATTTCCCTTTTGTTTGCATGGTCAAAACTAAGGGTCACTTTTCCTGAGTCACAGCAAGACTTCTGAGCATTTCTACCTAAAGGGGCCATTCTCTGGGCATGTCGCTAAGAATCCTTCACTTCCTAAGCTCAGAGACATTTCCGTCTGCTCAACTTGTACTGAAAAAAAATTGATATTAAAGAAAAATGACTGGTGAGGAAAGTCACAACTTTACTTCTGCTAAACTATTAGTGGTACTTCGCGTGGTCTGCAAACAGGTTTTGCCTTGAGCTCTGTGATTCCCCTTGCATGCCCTGGCTGACAGCTACTCCATTGGATGGCCATTTTTGATTAGCCTCAAGTCTTCAGTGCCTTCTTCCTGGTACTTTGGATTCTTCCTGTTTGGTTCAGATACCTCCCACACGAGTTCCTCAAAGTTGTAAAGCCCTGTCAGATTATAGTTAGGAGTTCTGTTCAGTTAAAAGCCAAAAAAACCCTCTTTTTGTTCTCTTGCTGCCCTGTGATCAATCCCCTTCTGTGAAATCACAGAATCTGCATCCTGAGTTACCCCTCAACACCTTTGTTATTTCCACTCACGTGGCATCCTGTTAACTCTTTGCACAAACCCAGAGTCATACATTTGTTTAGGATCTTTTCATGTTAATTCAGTGCTAATGAAAGATTGACAGCCGTGCACACTGAAATCTTACATTTATCCTGTTACTAACAGATTCAGAATAGGCAGCAGTATTGCAAGTGTCTCTGCTACTCCACCACTATGTTTTAAACTAAAATAATTACCAGAAACATTTTCAGAAGTATCTTAAGTCCCATTTTCAAAAGTGACATAGGCACTTAAGCCTAAATCTAATTGAAAGTCAGTGGCACTTAGGCTTCTAGGTGCCTACGTCTCTTTTGAAAATAGGGTTTAGGGCATGTCCTCAGTAGAAACGTATGTCAGCCTACGTTAGGTCGACTTACTTACTGCAGTGGTACCTGTCCACACTACCCTTCTTCTGTCGGTGGTGTGCTTCTTCACCAGGAGCACTTCCACCAACCAAAGAGGGGCAGTGTGTGGGTTGACCCTGAGCTGTCAGCTCCATATACAGCTCCCTGCCTGGAGCCTGGCTGCCCCCGAGGCTCTCAGCTCCGCACCGCCGGGAGCCCAGCTGCCCCCTGGGCTCCCAGCTCCCTGATGCAGCTAGGCTCCTGGCAGTGAGCCCTGTACCCAGAGTCTGAGCAGCTCTCAGGAGCCTTGGTGCAGCCTCTGGGCTCCCCACAGGGAGCAGAGAGCCCCCGGGAAGTACCAGGGTTCATGGAGAGCCACCATACTGTACCTGGGCTCCCCAGGGGGAGCCGGGAGCCTCCAAGCAGCAACCTGGCTGGAAGTAGGGAGCCCAGGGGCAGCCAGGCTCTAGCTGGAGCCCTCCACCTGCCCCGGTGACAGCCCAGCTTTCTTGCCAATTTAGTCATCAGTGCTGGAGCTGTGAAATGGAGGAAAGAATGACATGTAAGTAACACAGTTCTACACAGACACTGTGTCGCCCTAACTACACCAACATAAGCCACACGCCTCTCATGGAGGTGGATTTATGTCGGCATAGTAGGGCACTTACATCGGCGGGAACAAGGCTGTAGTGTGTACACTGACATAAATAGGTTGACATAAGCTGCCGTATGTTGACCTTACTGTGTAGTATAGACCAAGCCTTAGTTTCATGAGTTACTTAGGACTCTGAAATTGCAGCCTAGGCTGGAGCTCGGGCTCTAAAGCCCAAGGATGGGGAGTCAGCTTCAGAACTCAGGCTCCTTCCCAGACTTGCAACTTCAAAGCACTGCCTACAGAGCTATTTTTAGAGTGCTAGCATGAGTCTTGCTAACCCGTGTCTGTCAGCCTGGCCTGGGGGGCTTATTGCCACCAGCTGTGTAAATGTACCCTGAAGCACTTTTGAAATTTACTCCATGGCTAGAGCTGAGAAGGCAACTTGCTCTTGGCACCTATTCAGTCCTTGCCGTCTTTGAAACATCACAACTGGTGCCAACTACAGTGGTGGTTTCTGTGAGGTAAATAACCGTTCGTGAAGAATTGGACTGACAGCCATCATTTACACAGGCCACTGAGGAGCCCCTGATGGTACCCACTTTTCGTCATTTCTAAACTAGGTTGAGTAAAAGCTCTGGAACTGGAAGTTTTCTGTCCCATCATCAACCCTCCTAACCTGTTAGCCCCTCAAGAAGCTTGTTTCTTTGTGAATATTATTATCCATCTAGGTATTATTACTGTGTTTTAAACTGTAATGGATTAATTTCAAAAGGTTCACAATTCAGGTCTCAGAGCAGCTATTTATCCAAGAATTTCCCAGATCTCTTGTCTCTGCAAAATTCAGCTTGAAGCCTTGCAAGAAAAGACTTTCCCACATCATTATAGCATTTCCAGTTACCCCTGATGGGTCAAAAGCAGCTGGGGGGAGGGATGGAATTAAAATGTAGATCCTTTAAAAAAAAACCTTTGGTTTGGGTCTAGAAATGGAGCTTTTTGTTGGGGAGGGAAATGTGGTGAGGGGCTTGTATTTTTCACACTAGCTAATGTTTCCTTAGTTGAAATCCACAGTGAGGTTCTTGAATCTTACTCTCAGTAAATAAGTGACTATGTGTCTATCCAGGTAATTATATGGCCTTCCTCACTGTAGCATCTGAGTATCTCCTGTGACTGCACCAAAGCTACCATTACTCCCTAAATCCCCTCACTTGTGCCCCAGTCCTGCAGGTCTTCCAAAAACTTCCTACCTGTCAGGGTGGTTAAGAACTGGAATAAATTGCCCTGGGAGGTAGTGGAATTTCCATCATTGGGAATTTTTAAGAGCAGGTTGGACAAACACCTTTCAGGGATAGTCTAGATAATATCAAAGCCCATCTCTCTAGTTGCCCCAGTGTTGCCTGTGATTTCCTGCAGACTTAATACTTCTCCAGGTTTTTAAGTCCTTTTCAGTTTCAGTCAGTGGCCAATTCCCATCCTGCCATTTGGCTTGTGTCACTGCCAGACGAACAACGGGGAAAGCAAATCCCACACTGTTTCATTATTATTTCTGCCAGAGTTGTCACAGGACATGTGCTGCATTGTAGCTGTACCGTGTAAAGTGAAGTAGGCTGGCTGCGCTCTTGTCTAACACCTGTTCTGACGGTGCGACATTCTGTCTGCTAAATGGGGCTTTCTTATACAGGTGGGGCCCAAGGTGCTTCCAAAACCCTGAAATCAGACCAGTCAGTCCAAATCTAGGTCTTACATAGGATGACCTTTTTTTCTTGTTTGCAAGTGTCCAAAAGAATTCTTGCATAACAACCCTCCTTCCCAACTCTGATGGTGTGCATAATGGTTATTTGCAGGACCTTTGAGTCAGAAACTTACGACACCTCCAATAAAGGGGAAATCTGTGACACATCTCAAAGATAATTAAGTAAGAAACTGTAAGGTTTCAGTCAGACACGTGGCAGTAACAATTTTCACAGCCTCTGTTTCTGCATACAGTGTCTCTCTTCCTTGATTCTCTGAATGGAAAGGCTATGTTTCAAAGTAACTTTTGGGATTGTCCCACTCCATGTAAAGCTAGATTAGCAGTAAACCACAGATGGAATAATTAATTCAGCATCCGCTCTCAGGACAATTTTTCTGGCAATTTTTCTGGCATGAATTCCACTTCAGAATAGTCCTTGTAATTTCAGAAGACACTGCAGGATTGAAAAATAAATGTTGGTTAATGCACAAGGAATGTTCTCTCTATTTTTGATTAGTAGTTTGCAAGAGGGAAAAAAAAGAGGTTGTTTTTTTTAACGAGCTCTGCCGACATCTGTACTGACATGGGCTGGTATCCTTGAACTCCCTCAGTCACCCACTGCTTGTCAATGTGCTGTTTGCAGCAGACGAGTTCTCTTGATCTTATAGAGTTTGTACTAAAGGTTTATTGATTGGGGTAATTACTTCGGCTTTAGGGTCAAGAAAAGGTTTATTTAATTCTAAAGTTACTTTTTTTATTTTATGTTTCTTAGAACAGTGGAATTCTGCTTTAATGACAAGGCTTCTAGTGTTATCTGAAGCCTTCTGGAGAAATTTGCAAATCAAGGAAACTCCAGGACATATGGTTTTAGTTTTTGCACTTTTGTGTATAGCTCTGTCTCTATGTCCCAGGCTGCAGGCTAATGTAAGCACAGCTCGTTTTATTCCTGTGTCATGTTACAGTGCTGCTTGACTTTTAATTCCATTTATGCTGTAGCAGTAAAGAGCAAAAATACAAGTTCTGAGAGTTGCTTGTATATTTTGGCAAACAGAAGGAAAGCCTTCTTTGTGTTGGAACATTGGGCTTCTTATTGCTTAATTTTCAAATGTCTGTGCTTAAAGGGTACCCATAAAATATGTGCTTGGATGCACGAGCCGGTAATTGAGCACATCCGTCGGGTAGAAGCCAACAGAGGGTCAGCTTCTCTTAACAGTGGCCAGAGATTTCTCTTGCTCTTTGTAGAAGGGGAAATGGTCACCACCCTGCTCCCTGCCCCTCTCATTCCCCTCACTGTGTGGTAACCATTGGCCCATGGTGATGTTTTAACAGTGGCCGCTTTTCTGCATGCACAAATGCATACGTAGTGAACTCATGACTCCTTTCTTTAATCCTTACAGCACTCTCTGCAAGGTAGATACAGTAAGTGGTGCTGAACCCATTTTATAGATGGGTAAACTGAGGCATGAGGTTAAGTGATTTGCCCCAGTTAACACAGCAAGTCACCTGGAGAGCCAGAAACAGAACTAGGAATTCAGGCCCCCACCCTTTGTCATCCCACTCTAAAAATGTAACCCATTAAATGTTTGCCATTCTGGGTACTGCATCCATAATTTATTAGCCCAAGTCTGTGTAAAGTGAAAATAAATTTATTTTAATGTACCTAAAATGATAACACTGCTTTATTTAATGTCATTTATTTAACTGAATCAATCCACAGTTGAGGGCGTGTGTGTGGGGGGGCGGTGGGTGTTTTCCCTAGAATATGTACACACATTCACAGTATAATTACAAATGAGACTCAAAAGCCAGCTTTAGCCTTGCCCCAGGCTACAAGCACAGAAAATGTAACATACTAGACTTCCCATTTGCTAGCTTAAACCTTAAGGCTGAATAATTGTTGTTTCCTATATTAGTTTGCAACAATTTATATGAGTGAGAAGGACAAAAAAATTTCAGTAGATTTATGCTTGCAATCCCTTAGGCAAATCAGGGATATGAGAATGTCATTTATTGGACCATAATTCAGATTCTGAAATATGCCATTTACAAAAAGAAAGGAAGGAAAAGGAACATTCCTGTGGTATAGTCTAGAGCAGCGGTTCTCAAACTTTAGCAACCCGAGGACCCCCATTTTGATTTAAAATTTTTCGCAGACCTCCAAACCCCTTGCTCAGCCCCAGGGCCTGCCCCCACTCCACCCCTTCCCCCAAGGCTTCACCCACACCCCACATCTTCTCGCCCCTGCTCCACCCCTACCCCTCTTTTCCCCCTCCTCTTTCTGCTCCCTCCCTCAAGCATGCCCTATCCCCGCTCCACTCCTCCCTTCCAGAGCCTCCTGCATGCCACTGAACAGCTGTTCCCCAGCATGTAGGAGGCACTGGGAGAGAGGGGGAAGAGTTGATCAACAGGGCTGATGGCTCCAGACATGATTCTGCCCCATCCCCTGAGCGCACCTGTCCCCACTCTCCCCCTCCCTCCCAATGCCTCCTGCATGCTGGGGATCAGTTGATCATCAGGACCCGCAGATCCTCTGGAGTGTCTATGGGCCCCAGTTTGGTCTAGAGCACCATTGTTTTACGTGGTAGTTGCAGAGGTGAATGTGGTATCCTCATTATACATAGGAACTGCACTTTAAAGATTCCCTCTCACCTAAGTAATGTGGGAACTGTATTCAAGTAAGTAGGCTTTATTATACCCCAGGAACTCCATTTGCTGAAAGTTCTTCCCAGCTAGCTTATGACATGTGTGATAAATGAGTAGGTAAGAGCATCTGAGATAGATCAGAGATTTTGAAATGGTCCCATGCAATTCCTTAAGAACTGTAATTTGCTGTCCCTTCTGTGTCTTTCTTCAGTGTTCATGTGTCTCTTAAGGTATCAGAGTAGAAATTGTGTGTGTTGTACATCACTAAACAGCAGAGGCACATAGGGAGAGATTTTCCAAAGGCCTGCAATGCTGCTCTAACTCTGGTCCAGGTCAAGTCGATGGGAGTTTGACCATTGACTTCAGTTAGAGCAGAATTACCAGTGACTTCAATGGGAGCAGAGTTAGGCCAATGCTCAGTGCTTTTGAAATCCCACCCATTGTGCTTCCAAGCAAACAGTGGCCTTCATCTATCAAGCATTCCTCACTGGCAGCATTTCTCTTAAAAAGGAGAGTAAGAGGTGAGGGATGAATAAGAGAGAGAAGCATTCTCCCAAACCAAACTTTCCCCTCTTTCCAAAACCAGACTCAGATCAAACCTTCTTTAAGCTTCTGTAATGATTAGGCTTCCCCCATCCCAGTTCCAGATTCCAGCTGAGAATAGAACCAGAAGTTCTAAAAATATGTCACGAAAGGCTGTTTGTGCAGCTTTTCCAGCTTGGTTTGGAAATAGATGTGCTGAAATACTATGAAGAAGGTTGCTCTTGCACTAAGCTGGTATGCTGGTGAGGGCTATATAAGTAGCTAGAAAGTATTTAAAGCCAGGACTAGAAGCAGAAGTGCTGAAATCTCACATGATGTGCTGGGGCCTTCGGTGGACTCAGAGGGTCCAGGTAGTTTGGATAAGCAGTCCAAGCTTTTGGACGTTTATCCAAACTGATTTTAGAATCCAAACTTTATGTACTTCACCATTCTGAGTTTGAAACAATCCAGACGGCAGAGTCACTGCTGCATTGAGCAGGAATGTACTGTCAATAGGCTGATGGAAGTATGGGGTACCTGCCATTAAAAATGTGTTTCATTGGTTCCAGCAGAGGAGGAGTGCGGGGAAATCAAAATGAAATTGGATGGTGTGATTATGGTACTTCACACTGACTTTCTGGGGAAGCTATTTAAAGGAATGTCTTCCCAATGCCCTCTTCCTAATGTGGCTTCCTGATACCTGCATGTGGAGGTTAGACCTCCAGTGGGATTTTAGAGTAAAAAGGGGGCTACGTACATGGATCTTTAATTAAATCACCTCGCAACCTTCAGAAAAAAATCAAAATCTAGCAAACCGTCAAATGGCATGAGCAGTATCAGCATCAGACTAGGCGTCCTGCAGAAGAGGAAACTGAGAACGATCACTCAGAAATAATGACTGGGTTTCCATGATGCTGTCAAGACATTCACATTCCCAGCTGCCAGGTGTGGATGATTTGAACTAGAAAAGTAAAAGATTCTAAAATACAGCTGAAGCAGAAGAATTGAAATTTCTGCAGGTGCAGAGAGGAAGGAACCAATCCTTTCAGACTTCAAATTGGGAAGGAAAAGGAGGAGCAAGAGAATATTGGATCCAGCATGTCTGCATTTGCTTTAGTTGTGGGGTCTTTTATTTACCCACAGAATCAAGTTTGAAATTTCCAGGTGTCTGAAACCTGTTTTATCTCCTCGCTCCTCCATGATTCTGTATTGGTGTCATTATCAGAATTACTGTAGCAGCTGACTGTCCTTTTGATTTATAATTCCACCAGAATGAATTTCATTGAATAGCATTGTTTCCTTAGAAAGCAAATGAACCCTCAAGAGCTCCCGATGGGCTGGACAGATGAAATTATGGGTTGTGTTCACTGAGGCTCAGAATCTTCTGCTTTCACTGTCTTTTACTTCCCAAGGGCTGTTATAGTACTTGTTAAACAGGGGAAGCAGTGATGAGGCTTACTGTGGCAGAGATCAATTATTGCAGTGAGAATATTGGTGTGAATATTCCCTCTAGGCCAGAGCAAGGACAGAGAGAGAGTGGCTTGCTGGGACTGGCTGGGACCCAGGCAGCAACACAGGGTTGCTGAAACATAAAAATGACCACACAAACACACCGAACACAGTGCTGTGCCAGGGCCTCTGGTGGGAGAGGAGGGCTGCGGAGACCCTCTATGTCAGTGTTACTCCCCTGGAGAGAGTTGGGGGGGAGGGGTCTTATGCCTTGACATTATTGGCATAAAAGGGCAATGATGAACTGGGCCCACGGATCTGACTCCCTTCTGCAGTCATTCACACTGGTGCAAAGCAGGGGTAAGACGCAACCAGAGCAGAACTGGACATGTTTGCTGCTCCCTTTACTCAGGTTTAAATGACTAGAGGTGGGCAGGGCTTGTGGAGAGTCAGTCGTAATGGCTTCCTGTCTGGGCATAACTGAGTTTATTTACTTAACTTGGAAAAATCCATCTGCGGTAACCCTTGGGATCACGTACAGCTGGCTGGCTGGTTGGTTGGTTAGTTTGTCTAATGAAAGCATTCATGTTTGTAGCAAGATTGTTCAGCAGGAGTACGATAGACAGGCCAAGCTTAACATGGGAAAGGGGATTTAAAACATGAGCCGAGATGGGTTTTCCTGCAAGTTCCGTGCTGTGGTTTGGTTTTCTGGAAATGCTCTCTCCGCCCCCGGTTGGTTGGTTTTTGTTTGGCAGGTGTCTTAAGCCTCCAGGGCCACTGCTTCAGGGGTCAGCCAGCACAAGCAAGGGTGAAGCGAACACCTTTTCCTTTGATGGTGAGCAGGGTTGACATGGTAATTCTCTCAGCCTGCTGGAAGCCTTAGAGGCAAGCACAAGTCTTTGAGCCACTTCTTTTGGAGAGGCAGTGTGGACAGCTAGTTAGAGCATCGGACATGGAATCAGGATTCCTAGTCTTGTACTGGCTTACTGTGTGTCCATAGACTAGTCATTTAACCTCCCTGGACATGTCTACACTGCAGCTGGGAGTGAGCCGCTCAACACAGCTAGACACATTCAAGCTTTCCGGGCTCAAGCTAGCACACTAAAAATAGCGGTACGGGTGGTACGGCACTGGCAGGGGCTTGGGCTAGACACCCAAGCTCAGACCCATCCTGGACTCTTCAGTCTAGCAGAGAAAGGTATAAGACAATTCAGTGGCTGGAAGTTGAGCTAAGATAAGTTCAGAATGGCAGGAAGTTGTACATTTTTAACAGTGCGGGTGATCGACCATTGGGACATTTTACCTAGTGTTGTGGTGGATTCTCCTTCGCCAATAGCCTGGGTTCAAGCTTAGGTGGCCAGCGCAAGTTCTTGCGGGTACCCCAGTATCACACTGCTGTCTTCACTGTGCTAGTTTGAACCCCGCTAGCGCAAGTCTGTCTGCCGCACTCGGGCACTGGCTTCTAACTTTCCTCCGGGGTGCTGAACCCCCGCTCAGCTGCAGGCTCTGCCCCCACTCTACCCTTTCCCCTAAGCACCCACCCCTGCCCCACTTCTTCCTGCCCCCACTCTACCCCTTCCCCCAAGCCCCAGCCCCACTTCTTCCTGCCCCAGTCCCGCCTCTTCCTGCCCCGTTCTGCCTCCTCCCCGAGCATGCCCCGTCCCTACTCCTCCCCCTCCCTCCCAGCACCTCCTGCACACCGCAGTAGGTGGGAGGCACTGGGAGGGAGGGGGAGCAATTGATCGACAGGGCAGCCGGCAGGTGGGAGGTGCTGGGGAGGGGGAAGTGAGGGGAGGTTGGATGCTGGTGGGAGCTAAGCACCGCTAATTTTTTTCTGTGGGTTCTCCCAGGCTGGAGTACCCATGGAGTCGGCACCTATGCTACCACGGCTGGGCACTTACCACGTAGGTATACCCGCTGTGCCTTAATTTACCCAGCTGTACAAAAGTTTGATATTATTCACTGTATCTACTTCACAGGAGTTGGCATCAGGATTGATTCATTAAATCATATTTTTTGTGGATAAGCTTAAAGGTACTAACAGTGCAAAGTATTATTACTAGATATAGCAAATGCCGGACAGCCCCAGATCAAAAGCACAGTCTAGGGATGTTACCAAAAGAAATTACTGGAGTATCTGCATTGAGTGGAATTTAATCAGTAGTTAGAAAACAGCCTTGATACTTATTAACTCCTAGGAAAGCTACTACTTTCCATTGCCTGCTGGATAACTAGTTTTTCTTTGCCAGTAGATAATTCCCTCTAACTGCCTAGGGAGTGATGATTCTTGGTGGCTATCGTAGCTATAAAATATTTAACTTTAATGTATAATTGTGTTACTGCAGCCTCTAATACGATTTGGTGTCAGCTAGATGTCTGCCTTGGCCTCTGGCCCAAAGATATAGACCCGAGTTATTAAGCTGAATAAATAAATAAGAAAGATATACAATTACAGTAGCAATACTGCTGACCAATGAGCACGGTAATTATCTGAAAGAAAAATCTATCCAGAGTCTAGCAATTTGTCCATCTCTTTAATATATTTATTGTATTTCATCTGAATAAAGGTAATTCATACAGGTAATTGTAGGCCAGAGTGATAGATGTTTATAAGCTCACCACAATACATTTGACCTTTGCACATCTCTTTGTCAGAAGCAAAGTGATCCACTGAACAGACCACCAGCCTGGGAGCTAGCAAACATCAGCTCAGTTCCTGCCTCTGTCACACTTTTTTAATGTTGGTATAATTAGTATAACAGGCCTGTGCCTCAGTTTTCCCATCTGGAAAATGGAAATAGTAAGAGACTGACCTTTACTAAAGCCCTTTGAGGTCCTTTGATGAAAGACATATAGAACAAAGTCTTATTATTGGTATGGACAGCAAAATGGCATCTAGATTCTTCTGTTTAATAAAAAGAGGTGCACTGGAAAGACAAGTAATAGGATGAAGTTATACAATGAAAAATTTAGTTTGAATTTCCAGTAACTTCCTAACTGTGAGCTCGCTCGGACTGACAGTCTCATATGAGATCTGATCAAAAAACCTGGGCCAGATCCGCAGCTGATATAAATCAGTGTTGCAAATGGAGTTATGCCGATGTACCCCAGATCAGGATCTGGCCTCTTATCAATTGAAACAATTAACACTATACTATAGAAGATGCTGAAAGTGTGCAGTAGCGGGGCAGTTTAGCTCTGGAACGGGTGTGTTCTTATCTAATAAATATTTTCCACCTCTTGCTTTTATAGATCTGAGACACTTTTGCAAATCCTTCCCTTCTCCCTGGGCGAGGTGGGTTTGACTAGTGTGAATTGTGGGGTGAGGGTAATACCTAGAGATATGTGTATAGTTATGACAAAGCTGAAAAATAAGGGTTAGGATGGATACTGGAACTCAAACATACCCTAGCTAATATTACGGTATATGAGCATACTTAAGGGAGAAGAGTGCTTTTAAACACTTGCCCAGTTCAACTGGCTTTGATGCTTTATGGAATTTATTAATTTAATTGATCATAGCAACCATTGAAGTTTTAGCCAAGTCCTCTCTTCTGCCACATGTGTGCAAATTTAGCTGTTTTATTTTTCATATTTCCATGTTTTCCCCATATTTTCTTAAAACACTCTCACTTCACCTCATTTTTATTTTCCAGTCAATGGATAGAACAATGAGTATGTGCAAGCTGTAAGATTGTCACACGAACAGGATTCCAGCTGGTGCAGTAACACTACTTATGTTTCATGCTGCCGGCAGGCTGGCTTTAGGCAGGAGCATTAGGTGCTCTGTGATCTTGTTCTGACTTGGCAACTCACATGGTCAGCCAATTTCCTCTGGCATTGGAATCAGAAAGAGATGCAGAGGGTGGCCGACATGCCCAGTTCAGTCCTTCAGGAGCTATGACTCCTGCAAACATTAAGACAATCCCTGACTTACTGAACTTAGTAAAACTTTACTTTAGTCTACTAGATTTTTCATGTAGACGTCTAACCCCTGAAACCAGATCCAGCCTTGTGATGCAACTGCAGGATTTTCTTAGGAGCTTTAGGTAGATGTGGTTTTGTTGCTGCCTCCAAATTAAAAAGAGCACCCAGGTTAGGAGAGTTCTGGAGAACCGGAGTAGGGTCACATTCTGGAATGCATAGAAATGAAATGAATGAAGAATATCCCACTGCCAGTCAGCTCTTAGACTTCTGCTCCTCAGCCCCCCAGTCACAGTGCTTGTTTGGTCTCAGTGGCTACCAGAGAGAGTGAAGGAACAGCATGTCCGTTTAGCACCCACTGTTTGAAAATATTTTTTGAGCTATGTGGAAGCAGCTTCCTTTCCTACCCTAACTTTGGAAAACAGGGTGATCATGTAACATGGATCTTTCTTGTTGCCGAAAAGTTGGTCTCAATTGTCAGAGAGCTTTTGGAAGAATATAGGGACCTTTAATTGCCCTGTGTTACACCAGCCAGGCTTTTATATTCTTTGCTGTCAAGCAGACGTTACATGGCACCAACCACTGGGGGAACAATATTTTAGTCTTCTCCAGTCCTTTCTGTCTCCCTGGAAGGGGTTACTTCAGGACAATCATGCAGAAAAGCAAATGTCCATAAAATGAGGGCATTATAGTAAGTGTCACTCTCAGACTCATTAGAAAAATGTAACACCTCAGATAGCATTTAACTGTGACAAAGTGATTTTAAGGACCTAGCTTCTTATTAGTGGAATGGGGTAGTCAACACGTAATTAAAAACTGAGGAGGTACTCTACAGCATATTTGCTATTGTGAATTTTCTCCTAAGTGTTGAATTATTGTCTGGCTTTGATTGCAATTATAAGGTCCATGTCCTTTCCCTCTGAAAACTGGAGCAGAATTTCAGTAAATGTGGTCAGTGACAAAGTCAAGATGTCATCTGTGGTGAGGCCACACTTGCAGAATACTATTCTGGGAAATCAGAAAGTGGGGAATAATTTTACGACTTTGAGTGTACATGGGAGGGAAAGGTTGTATCTAATACATGGGTCATTATGTATGTGTTACCCTGCTCTATACTGTGTGGGAATGCCAGGTCTGTACAATTGTATATGAATACTACATACTGCCTATTAGGGTCAGTCACAGAGAGAATAGAAACTCTCAATGCTACTGTAACTAATGGAGACTGATCTTTAATTAATGGGTAAAGTGGTAGATGCCTGTGGTTTTGGAGCAAAGGTCACGGGTTCTAAGCCTAATGGTGCATTGTGCTTTAGATGCTGACTGTGCTCTTCGTTGTTTGTGTTAATTGTTTTCTTACATGCAAAAGACTCCATGCCCCCTCACAGTTGTAAGGACCCGCCGCCGCCTCCTCTGCAGCTTCTCTGTTCAGTCACCAAAAATCATAACTTGAAAAGAATGGGAAATTTCTGTATTCCGTGGGCGTTTTATTAACATTGAGACTCGTATCATGCTGAGTAGTACTTAGAGTATCCCTGTTTCTTATTACCTTCAAGGGAAATGCATGTGTAAATACTGCTCAGAGTGAATGAGGCTTACAGAATTGGGCCCATAATGGTAAGCTAAGACCTCTCTATGGGACCCTTATATGTATATTAAATATGTACAAATCATTCAACCTCTGTTCTGAGAAAATTTTACTGAAAACAAAAATTCCTGACAAGGATCTTTTGCTGTGGTAATGGAATCACACCTATATGAATAAGCATCATAAAGTTATGAAAAACAACTATTCATAGGCTAAGTTGAAATTTTACTTGGGGTCAGGCTCGATATATAAATCCATCTGCAAATAGGTGAAGGCTGCAGCAGTGTTAAAACTAATAAAGGTCCAGAGTCCCTGCAGTACTCCTGCATTAACAGCGTGGTGAATCAGACCCAGTGTTAACTAGAAACTGTGGCGTTATTTCCATACGTCATAAAGAGGATGTCTGCTTAGCATGAGAACCTCAGTGTCAGAGAAGTGATAAGTCTTTCTTTACCTGCACAATAAAGCCCAGGACTTATTGGAACTATGTGTGGGGTCCTAAAACACACATGCCTGAAACTCAGTTTTTATTATTTAAAACTGCCGTTGCACTCTATGGATGATTAAATTACACCTTGTCCATTACTGTGGCCTTCAGGATCCCCTATCAATCAGGGCAGAGCCAATCAGAAACAGGCTTCCTTTCTGTCAAGTTCAGAAACTAATACCACTTTTGGCTCCAGATGTTTCAGCTCATTAGACGAACAGGAGGTTTACAAATAGGTTTGCTACCACAAAGCCCTATGAATTAAGCACCTGAGAGTGCAGAGTTATTGTCCAGTGCTCTACCATTCCCAACCTGTATAAATGAATCTACTTTTAATGTAACATGCATTTCACTTTGAGGAAATCTGAAATAATAACCTGGGATGAACCATAATGTGTTATCATCTTTCCAAGATACGCACAAAAAACTACCCTACCTTTACTCAACCTTCACTTAAGAAAAGAGTGGTTTTCATTCCCTTTGTCATTGATAAATAAGGTTTAATAAGTCATGTGCTTCTTTTTATTAAAGACAAACTGTAAACACTATGCTCTGAGCTGGCATTGGAACAAAACAGAGAGCACTAGACATAATTTTCCTCACCTATTAACTGTTCTTGGAAGATGATTATCTAATGTTTTGTCACAGTCAGGTAATTTGTGGAGTTAACTTGAAACCATATCAGGCATGGAATTGTCTCCCAAGGGAAACAGTCACATTGTGTGGGACTTTAAATAACACCTTACACAACACACTAGAAAATGTACTATGGGAAGCAAGTAGATTGACAAGATGATCCTGTAGGTTTTACCATCTCCAACTTCCAAATTTGCATCTGTAGTGCACTTAGTCTAGGGGAAATTCCAGTTTCAGATGAACTCTGTTCTTTTCAGATAAATATGTCCAAATTCAAAGGTTCTTGAATCTGCAAAATTGGTCTGGAGATCTTGCAAGAATACAAGTTCTGACAGGAAGTTTCTGGTATTTCTTGTCTCCAGTCAAATCATAAATAGGAAGTGTATAGAAAAATAATAGAGGAGACCTGTTACCAGGAATTGTTCAGACTCTGGGTGAAGTTTTGACTTGGTTTGATGGGTTTGCCGGTCCATATTTTTTATAGTATCTGTGCTATTGTATACACACTTTAAGTTATCAGACTGCTGATGGGCTCTGTCGAAGAAAGAGGATTTCTCTTGGCTAAAGAAAGTATCTTAATTCTCTTTTCATCTTCTAGAATCAGTGGATAATTGTCCCAGTAACTGCTATGGGAATGGAGACTGTGTTTCTGGAACCTGCCATTGCTTCCTCGGCTTTCTAGGTCCTGACTGCGGCAGAGGTAGGCTTTTGTATCTGTTTCAGTAACCTCTATACACGTTGTTTCCTCCAGTTACAATTCTCAGAGCGTGTTGGAAGTGTATGCTCATGGTTCTGTTCTTCATAAGTAAACCTGCTGCAGATTGTGATGGTGCAGCAGAGTGGAAACTGATTGGCTTTGTGGGTTTGTTTGCTTATTACTTGCCATGCTTGCGGTAACCTTAGTGACACAAACCTCTAAGCCCCCCACCTCACCCCCTAGCTGCACGTGAGCAAACAATGAGGATAATGACTCACCAGGAGCTCTCTCTTTGGGAATGTGTTGAGAAAAGGTGGCTTAGAAAGGCTATGCTATTGTTTCTCCAGCAGACCACTTTATCTGTGGATTAGCAGGACTTTATAATGATCCTTTGTCTTCAGCCATCAAGAAGGTTTTCCTTAAGCACCTTCGTCCCTGCCTTAGGCCTCAGAGGTCTCCCTGCCTTACCATAGATGACCTGCAGCAACCAAAGTGAGGGGGAAGATAGACGAGGGTAGATTAAGGCAACCCATGGCACTAGGAACGTGAGACCACATGTGGCCCCACCCCTGTTTTAGGAGGTTGACCCAGGCATTGCTCGCACAAGGAACCCACCTCTGCCCCTAGGCCAGTGCTCCCTGTCTTAAGGCTGGTTAGAGTCATTCCCAAAGGAGGGTGAGCAAACCCCACCCAACAGAGCACAGGGCTGTGTGTGATACTCCTGTTCACACCACCTCCACACAGCCCAGGGGAAGGGATGACAACACGGGCCCCTTCCCTTCTGTGCACACACAGAATTGTCTGCTCAGCTGGTTGTCCGAAGTGTGCCCCAGTGGGTTTCAGAGCTCACAATCCAGTAGAATGAATGGGACAATTCACACCTCTTAGAACTCTTGTTTCAGGCTGCCTGCAGACTCAGATAGAAGTCAGTGTATAAGTTACACTCAGTTCACATTAGCTTCTTAACCACAAGGGCTAGAAACATCACTGGAGTTTCTATACCTCCACCATGGCAACTGCAAAGTCTCCATCAGCAGATGTGCTTAGAGGGGTGGACATCTTGATTAATCTGGTTGTTTTGAGTCTTTCTTTTTGTCAAAAAATTGTGTGGCTAAACCCCGTAGATCCAGATCACACCGTCTGACTCCACATGGAAAGAAATATCTGGGGGGATTGATGCTATTTGTGCGTATGTGTGATGGGGCACCTGCCCCACACTGGGCTCTAGGGTTAATAGAGCCCTTAGGAGGCTGTGCAGGAAGTGGCCAATCAGAGAGGGGCTGCAAGGAACAACCAATCAGGGCTGGGCTGGCCCATATAAGAAGGGTTGCAGAGCAGAGCAGCTTCAGTCACTCCCTGGAGCTTGAGGGAGATGGACTGGCTGCCTTTCAGGCTGAAGGCAGCAAGCACCCTGGACAGAGCAGGCAGAGACCCAGGGAGCTTAAGGCAGCTCCTGGTGGGCTGCAGGGATTTGCAGGCTGAGGCCCTGAGGCAAGGGCAAAGAGGGTGCTGGGGTCAATGGGAAGTGGCCCAGGGAGATCTACCGAGGAGCTGTAGGGGACACAGCAAGTGGCTGCCATATACAGGGTCCCAGAGTAGTGGGCATGCCCAGATTCACCCCCATCGTCACTGAGGAAGTAACCAGACATTAGATCACATTTGAGGGAAGTGGCTGGACAGCTGACTGCAGGTCCTCCAGAATAGGGGAGCACAGAATGCAGTGCAGCTGGAGAGCTGGGAGTGACCAGGGTCCCTGGAGCAGAAGTGATGGTGGCAAGACGCCACCAGAAGAGGGCACACTTGCTAGCAGAGCTGATCCCCAGGACAGCCAGCAAAGGGTGCCACAGTGGAGTGAGTTGCACTACATTACAATGTGTTTTCTGTTGGGTTTTCAGCCAGTGGTGCTCCCTGCGGTACTTGTTAAGTGGGAGCATCTTGCTGTGAATCATGATACCAGTGCTCCGGGATCTGGTTGGCTGCCTGTTGGTTTCCAGTTGGAGTTTAAGGTGTTGGTTTTGGCCTGCAAATCACTCAATGGCTTGGGGACCTGCCTACCTGAGAGACCACCTCTCTCTGTATGCCATACTGCTGCTGTGGAGATCAGTAAAGATGCCCAGTCTGTAGTTCCATGAATTTAATTCAGCTTTGGCATTTGCTTTTCAGATTGGCGTAAAATTGTGGGATCTGTTATTGCATGCTGCGAGGCTCATCTTATGGGGCGAGAAGCATGATGAGGCCTCACAGGAGCTGGAAATAGGGATCAGGGGCTGAACCAAGGGTCATTATTAACTTTTTCCTGGCTGATTAGTTTTAGCTGCATGAAGGAGACAAGGCTGCTGGACGATCGAAATACAAAAGGAGTGCTTAAGGACGGTAAAGTCATTGTGGAGAAACTAAATGGATTCTTTGCTTCAGTCTTCATGGCTGAAGATGTTAGGGAGATTCCCAAACCTGAGCCAGCTTTTGTAGGTGACAAATCTGAGGAACTTTCACAGATTGAAGTGTCACTAGAGGAGGTTTTGGAATTAATTGATAAACTCAACATTAACAAGTCACCGGGACCACATGGCATTCACCCAAGAGTTCTGAAAGAACTCAAATGTGAAGTTGCGGAACTGTTAACTAAGGTTTGTAATCTGTCCTTTAAATCAGCTTCAGTACCCAATGACTGGAAGTTAGCTAATGTAACGCCAATATTTAAAAAGGGCTCTAGAGGTGATCCTGGCAATTACAGACCGGTAAGTCTAACGTCAGTACCGGGCAAATTAGTCGAAACAATAGTTAAGAATAAAATTATCAGACACATAGAAAAACATAAACTGTTGAGCAATAGTCAACATGGTTTCTGTAAAGGGAAATCGTGTCTTACTAATCTATTAGAGTTCTTTAAAGGAGTCAACAAACATGTGGACAAGGGGGATCCAGTGGACATAGTGTACTTAGATTTCCAGAAAGCCTTTGACAAGGTCCCTCACCAAAGGCTCTTACATAAATTAAGCTGTCATGGGATAAAAAGGAAGATCCTTTCAGAAACTGAGAACTGGCTAAAAGACAGGGAACAAAGGGTAAGAATTAATGGTAAATTCTCAGAATGGAGAGGGGTAACTAGTGGTGTTCCCCAAGGGTCAGTCCTAGGACCAATCCTATTCAATTTATTCATACATGATCTGGAGAAAGGAGTAAACAGTGAGGTGGCAAAGTTTGCAGATGATACTAAGCTACTCAAGATAGTTAAGATCAAAGCAGATTGTGAAGAACTTCAAAAAGATCTCACAAAACTAAGTGATTGGGCAACAAAATAGCAAATGAAATTTAATGTGGATAAATGTAAAGTAATGCACATTGGAAAAAATAACCTCAGCTATACATACAATATGATGGGGGCTAATTTAGCTACAACGAGTCAGGAAAAAGATCTTGGCATCATCTTGGATAGTTCTCTGAAGATGTCCATGCAGTGTGCAGAGGCAGTTAAAAAGGCAAACAGGATGTTAGGAATCATTAAAAAGGGGATAGAGAATAAGACTGAGAATATATTATTGCCCTTATATAAATCCATGGTACGCCCACATCTCGAATACTGTGTACAGATGTGGTCTCCTCACCTCAAAAAAGATATTCTAGCTCTAGAAAAGGTTCAGAAAAGGGCAACTAAAATGATTAGGGGTTTGGAGAGGGTCCCGTACAAGGAAAGATTAAAGAGGCTAGGCCTCTTCAGCTTGGAAAAGAGGAGACTAACGGGGGATATGATAGAGGTATATAAAATCATGAGTGATGTAGAGAAAGTGGATAAGGAAAAGTTATTTACTTATTCCCACAATACAAGAACTAGGGGTCACCAAATGAAATTAATAGGCAGCAGGTTTAAAACAAATAAAAGGAAGTTCTTCTTCACACAGCGCACAGTCAACTTGTGGAACTCCTTACCTGAGGAGGTTGTGAAGGCTGGGACTATAACAATGTTTAAAAGGGAACTGGATAAATTCATGATGGCTAAGTCCATTAATGGCTATTAGCCAGGAAGGGTAAAGAATGGTGTCCCTAGCCTCTGTTCATCAGAGGATGGAGATGGATGGCAGGAGAGAGATCACTTGATCATTGCCTGTTAGCTTCAGTCCCTCTGGGGCACCTGGCTTTGGCCACTGTCGGTAGACAGATACTGGGCTAGATGGACCTTTGGTCTGACCTGGTATGGCCTTTCTAATGTTCTTATGTAGATTATATTGCTGAGCTAGAATGTTGGATCGATCCCAGGGTCACCTAGAGCAAGGGAGAAAGGGCTCTTTTATTTGTAAAGATCCAAGCAAACCAATGAAGTATTTTGCAGTGATATTCTTTAATGTTGTGCTTTATAATAAATGGTGAGTGTTTGGGTCATTGCAATCGTATTTGTTCAAGGATATTACCATAATTTAAACAAGAGCGCACACAACCATTCTTACCACTGTTTGGGTAGAATCTGAATTATAAAGATTCCACTTCTATAATGGTCCAGCTAAAAGACATGGTTTTTAAAATGAGGTACGAAGGGAAGGGATTAAAGAATTCCAAAAATCCCTGCTTTCCCTATAATTGTGGGATGCAACAAAGGAGACATTGCAATCACTGTTGCCTTGTCATTCTCAGCAGCTGTTTAGAGACAGTCACGGATGTGTTCTCACACAGGCCTCTTTAGCACTCTAGCCTTCTCATATGTGGCCTGCAATTTATCTGATCTTGTACTGAGTGATCAACTGTCTTGTCAGAACACATGTAAATCCTTCTTAGCACCTGTGTAGTCTCACTGGTTAAAGGGGATTATTCTTTGTCCTCGTTCAGGAAAGCTCTGGCTCTATCTTCTCCTTGTCCCTTGAAATGGGCTCCATTATTCAGTGTTTTAAATTTTAGACAGGTGAATGGAAACCTTCAGTCAGGTCAGCTAAAAAGTTAAATTACAGAGCTTCTTTTGTTCTGGGCAGTGTGTAGCACCTAATATATCTTACCCAATTTATGCCTTGTGCTGTGCACATAGATATCACCTTGCAAATGTTGCACTTGACACACATACTCTCAATGTACCTTATTTCAGGCAAATAAAGCACTGTTTTGTAACAAGCAAGCATTTCCAAGGTCCTCTCCCTTGTAAATATCTTGTATTTTAATCAGGAAAATATGTTCCATTGTAGATCAAGCAGGTTTAATACAATGTCAGTGGTGGTAACTTATTATATTGGGCCACTGCTGTCATGGTGCTTTCACACACTCAGACTGGCTTGCCTGTAATGAGAGGCATGAAAGCAACACTGGAGAAGCATTGTGATGCTATCCTGAGAGGATAGTAACAGACAGAGAGATGATTTCTTTAGCTACAATGAATATCTCTTCCTGTGTGCACTGAAATGCAGGAATAATGTAAAACGGGGCATTGTATTCAGCCCAAGTCTAGCGCAGGTGGGTTACAATACAGACTGCAGTATTGTATACAATTTCTCTATAATGTTCTTCACTAAAATGTCCAGAAAATGTTTTAGTGAGTGACAGACATGTAAGCTAATGATTATCCAGCTGTGCTCTCATCTAGGATGATGTGGGCAAAAGAAAACAGGGATACACATGTGTCCTTGCAGCTGAATTTCAGTGAAGAGAAAATGGAATGATACAGTAATGTGACAAAGGGAGCCTGGCTAAAGTGAATAGGTTTTGAGATGTGCAGTGGTATGCTAAACTATCTGTGCAATCTAATGCAGTATTTCACTGTGTGACACTCTTAGTACCTTTCCCAGACCTGAAGATTTCCATGTAGCTCGAAAGCTGGTCTCTCTCACCAACAGAAGTTGATCAAATAAAAGATATTACCTCACCTACCTTGTCTCTCTAGGTTTTGAGATGGTATTTGAAGAGAGGAAGCATCTCATTTCCAATTAGACATGGCAGTAAAGGAGAGTCATGTTGAGGAGCATAGGGGAGTCCGTGACTGGAGCTGTGGAGTTCGTGAGCAGTGAAGTAGCAGGACACATATTCAGAGAGAATCATTTTGAAAAACAAGAGGACAGTTTTGTATTTGGAGATGAAGAGCTAGTGAAGCTGATGGCCATAAAGGGTGGCTGAGAACCTGGCAAGGTGCTATCATGAACTGAAGTGTGAGAATAATCGGCTGCAGAATTCCAGCTGCATCACAGCAAAGAACTTGAAGACCATAAAACCAGGAATTATAAAGCACAAATGGGGGAGCGCTTAATAAATAGCTAAGGTTTGCAGCAGAGGCAGGGTCAAGGAAGTGATGAAGTATTCAGATGATCTAGAAACAGTGCAAAGCAGATCTAAACACAGTGAAGGTATGGAAGGGGGAAAAAGATTAAAGGTCCTGGAGGACTCCAATACTTCTGATCTTGGGATTGAATGAAAGGTCTGACTCCAGATTGCTGTAAGACACATCAGGGACCCAGAATAAAGAGGCATTTTCACCCAGAAGCATGATTTCATGTTTTAAGCATTCACTTGTAGAAAGGTCTGAGGTAACCAAGAGCAAAGACATTCCAGGCAGACAGACAGATGGGAAATGTAGAGCTGAGTGTGATCCATATAAAAGTGTTGCCCTTGGTGTTAAAGGCAGAGTTGAGATACCCCAGTGGAAGAGTATATATGAAGACGAGAATAAGTTCTTTCCTCACCCACATATAACATAGGTATGTTATAATGCTGTTTCTTTTCCATTTCTCTCAGCATCTTGTCCGGTACTGTGCAGTGGAAATGGTCAGTACATGAAAGGGCGATGTCTGTGCCACAGTGGCTGGAAAGGGGCAGAATGTGATGTTCCAACAAACCAGTGTATTGACGTATCCTGCAATAACCATGGCACGTGCATCGTGGGGACCTGTATCTGCAATCCAGGGTACAAGGGGGAGAGCTGCGAAGAAGGTATTTGCAAATTACATTCAATTAGCCTTTTTTGCTTTGATTGCTGATCTATAATTACATATGGAGAAATGGTACTGAATAGTTCTTCTTCGAGTGATTGCTCACATCCATTCCAGTTAGGTGTGCGCACCGCGCGTGCACGTTCGTCGGAAACTTTTTTACCCTAGCAACTCCAGTGGGCCGGCAGGTCGCCCCCTGGAGTGGCGCCGCCATGGCGCCCAATATATATCCCTGCCGGCCCGCCCGCTCCTTAGTTCCTTCTTACCGCCATGTCGGTCGTTGGAACTGTGGAGCGCGGCATAGCTGTCCTCCACGTCCCTAGCTCTCCTTGTTATCTCTCGATTATCTCTCGTACTGTTATAGTTGTTAATTAGATTGTTAAGTGTAGATAGTAGTATTAAGTTAAATAGGTTGTAAATAGTTCTTCGCCGGGGGCTTAGCCCTTCCCGGCACCCGGCTCCGGGCTCATGCCTGGTTCGCCGGGCTTCAAGCAGTGTGCGGCCTGCAAGAAGCCTATGCCCACCAGCGACCCCCACGATGCGTGCCTGAAGTGCCTGGGGGAATCGCACAGATCGGACAAGTGCCGCATCTGCAAGGCTTTTAAGCCAAGAATAAAGAAGGAGAGGGATCAAAGACTCCGAACTCTCCTTATGGAGGCGGCACTTGACCCGGCGGCTTCGCAGGCTGTGATCTCGGCGCCGGCACCGGATCGCACCGGCACCGAAAAGACTCCCCGGCACTGACCTTCTCCGGCACCGGGGACAGAACCGAGGCCGTCGAAGTCTGCTACTCCGGCCAGGCAGACCCGACTGGAGCGCCCGGCCTCAATATCGGCCGCGGCGCCACCGGCACCGTCGACTCCGGGCCCGGCGGGTCCGCCGAGTCCAGTGCCGCCAAGCTCCCCCATGAGATCTGGGGTTGAGATATTGGTCCCATCCACGCCGGAGACCTTCGCCTCGGCTCGGGACCTCATAGCCCTGACTGAGCCCACTCAGCTGCCACCCCTGGTACCTCCGGTGCGGGTCGTGTCCAGAGGCAAGCCCATGATGTCGGCACCGTCTCGGGACTCACGCTCACGATCGAGGTCCCGACGCCACGGTCGCTCCAGATCCCACCGCCGCTCGCAGTCCCGGCACCGCTCCCCTCGGCGGTACCGGTCACACTCGCGGCGCCGGTCGACCTCAAGACGGTCGCGGTCAGACTCCAGCCACCGATACCGGCACCGCGACTCCAGGAGCCAGTCTCGACGTTACTCGCCGCACCGGTCGACCTCCCGGCACCGAGCTGGTGGCAGGTCCCGGTCGACCTCCCGGCACCGAGCTGGTGGCAGGTCCCGGTCCCGATCCCGGCACCGAAGCGGCGGCCGGTACCGGTCTAGATCCCGGCACCGAGACAGAACCCGGTCCCGGTCCCGATCCCGGCACCGATATGACTCCCGGCACCGGTCCCCGGCACCGAGAAAATCTTCGGTGCCGACCCGCGCAGACCCTTACCAACCAGGGTCAGCTCCGCCGTGGCCTTCTAGACAGCCGTCGGTCTCCTCCCAAACGGACAGCGGGTATGCGCTGGGCACCGACCGGCAGGCGGCGCTATTTAGCGATCCGCCACAACAAGACCAAGGCCCGCAGCAATGGGGGTTCTGGACACCCTGGGCATACCATCAAGCCCAGGGGCCCCAACAGCTCCCTGCTAGGCCTGCGACGACGGAGCGCAGGGTGCCGGAAGCCTCATTGTCTCGCCCCCCTCCCTCCCCGGATGGGGAGGAAGGGTCCAAGCAACAAGACTCCGCTCTGGCTCCTGAGGCAGAGGCGAGGGCCGAGGGAGACCCTCCATTAGACACTCTCTTGCCGGGGGTCTCCTCATCCTCCTCCCCTGATGAAGCGGTGGCTGGTACTTCCTCCAACAGCCCCCCCCCCGCTGGATCTCAGAGCGCACCAAGACCTCCTCAGGCGAGTAGCGCAAAATCTGAGTCTGCAAGCCGAGGAGGTCTCGGAAATAGAGGATCCGATCGTCACCATCCTCTCAGCAGATGCTCCCACCAGGGTCGCCCTGCCCTTCATAAGAACCATCCAGGCCAACGCCAATACCATCTGGCAGTCTCCGGCCTCCATCCCCCCTACTGCGAAGGGCGTCGAGAGGAAGTACATGGCTCCTTCTAAAGGCTATGAGTACCTCCATGTGCACCCGACACCGTGTTCCCTGGTGGTTCAATCGGTGAATGACAAAGAGCGTCATGGGCAGGAGGCTCCAGCCCCCAAATCCAGAGAGGCCAGGCGAATGGACCTCCTCGGCCGTAAAGTATACTCGGCTGGGGCGCTGCAGCTCAGGGTTTCGAACCAGCAAGCCCTGCTGAGCAGATACGCCTTCAACTCCTGGGTGGCAGCAGACAAATTCAAGGAGCTGCTGCCGCAAGACGCTCGCCAGGAATTTGCAGCCATCTTAGATGAAGGCAAGAAGGTTGCACGCACGTCCTTGCAAGCTTCTTTGGACGCTGCAGACTCGGCTGCCCGTACCCTCGCGTCGGGAGTAACGATGCGTCGCATCTCCTGGCTGCAGGTTTCTGGCCTTCCGCCGGAGCTCCAGCATACCATCCAGGATCTCCCTTTCGAAGGCCAGGGCCTGTTTTCTGAAAAGACAGACCCCAGACTCAAGAGTCTGAAGGATAATCGGGTCATTATGCGGTCCCTCGGGATGCACACACCGGGAACGCAACGCAGACCCTTCCGGCCACAGCAACAACAGCAGCGCAGGCCGTATTCCCAGTTCCGCCAGCGGCAGGACCTTAACAGGCGCCGCGGCAGGAATGGAAGGCGCAGGCATGCGGGGAACCAAGGGGGGCAGAACCAAGGCTCCTCTAAGCCCCCGCCTGGACCTAAGCCTTCATTTTGAAGGTGCGCCCGAGGGCGCAGTAACAGTTTCCCCCATGGATCCTTCCCCCCCGTTTTCCAACCGCCTTTCGTTTTTCCTCCCGGCGTGGTCCCAAATAACATCGGACCGCTGGGTCTTACGCACGGTGCAGACGGGATACCGCCTGCAGTTTGTATCATTTCCTCCTTCCCGCCCCCCTTCCTCGTCCCTCTTCAGGGACCCCTCTCACGAGCAATTCCTTCGACAGGAGGTACAGACGCTCCTCAGCAAAGGAGCTATAGAGGCGGTTCCGGAAAATGAGAAAGGCAAGGGGTTTTATTCCCGTTACTTTCTGATCCCCAAGGCCAAGGGAGGCCTCAGGCCTATCCTCGACCTGCGAGAGCTCAACAAATACCTGGTGAAGTTGAAGTTCCGCATGGTATCCCTGGGGACCATTATCCCATCCCTGGATCCGGGAGACTGGTACGCCGCCCTCGACATGCAGGACGCGTATTTTCACATTGCCATTTGGCCACACCACAGACGTTTCCTTCGCTTCGTGGTGGGCCCCCTTCATTACCAATTTGCAGTCCTCCCATTTGGCCTTTCCACGGCCCCGAGGGTGTTTACAAAATGCATGGCAGTTGTTGTGGCGCATCTTCGGCGCAATCGTATCCACGTGTTTCCTTATCTAGACGATTGGTTGATTCGGGGCACGTCGGAACAACAAGTCTGCAGCCATGTCCGCGTGATCACCGGCATGTTCGCCACTTTGGGCCTCTTGATAAACACGGACAAGTCCACCCTGATTCCCACGCAGAGGGTGGAATTCATCGGGGCCGTCCTGGACGCCACTGTGGCCAGGGCCTTACTGCCATTGCAGAGGTTCCAGGCCTTGTCGGCGATCGTTCAACGACTGCGGGCAGCCCCCTTGACATCAGTGCGGACATGTCTAGCCCTGTTAGGCCACATGGCGGCTTGCGCCTTTGTGACCGGTTACGCTCGGCTCCGCATGAGGCCCCTCCAGTTGTGGCTCATCGATCATTACAGGCCGGCAAGACAGCCGCTGGACATGCTGATCACAATCCCCCAAAGGGTGTTAGATTCTCTCGGCTGGTGGCTAGACCAGTCCGTGCTATGTGCGGGACTCCCTTTCCACCCACCTCAGCCCTCGATGTCCCTGACAACGGATGCCTCGGATCTAGGCTGGGGGGCCCACCTAGGGACCCTGAGAACGCAGGGCCTGTGGTCCCAGGAGGAGGTGGGGTTGCACATCAACATGCGGGAGTTGAGAGCGGTCCGCCTTGCTTGTCAAACGTTCTGCCATCAGCTTCAGGGTCGTTGTGTCGCAGTGTTCACCGACAACACGACGACCATGTATTATATCAACAAGCAAGGCGGCACCAGATCCTCCCCCCTGTGTCACGAGGCGATGCGACTCTGGGACTTTTGTGTAGCCCACTCCATTCACCTCACGGCTTCCTTCCTCCCCGGAGTACGGAACACGCTGGCGGATCGATTGAGCAGATCCTTCCTGTCGCACGAGTGGTCCCTTCGCCCGGACATCGCCCTCTCCATCTTCCGGAGGTGGGGTTATCCCCGGGTGGACCTCTTTGCGTCCAGGGGAAACAAAAAGTGCCAAGCGTTCTGCTCCTTTCAGGGCAGGGAGCCCGGGTTGATAGCGGATGCCTTCCTTATTCAGTGGTCGACCCACTTGTACTATGCGTTTCCCCCGTTCCCTCTGGTCCACAGGGTCCTCCTGAAGGTGCGCAGGGACAGGGCTCACGTGATCATGGTAGCCCCGGCATGGCCCAGGCAGCACTGGTACCCCATGCTGCTGGACCTGACCATAGCCGACCCAGTTCCCCTGCCCCTTCACCCGGACCTGATTACCCAGGAGCACGGGACCCTCTGTCACCCGGACCTGCAGTCGCTGCACCTAGCGGCGTGGCTCCTGCGTGGCTGACTGGTTCTGAGCTGCGCTGCTCCACGCCGGTGAGGGAGGTGCTTCTGGGCAGCAGGAAACCTTCCACGAGAGCGACATATTCGGACAAGTGGAAGCGTTTCTCCTGTTGGTGCGTGGAGAGAAATCTCCGCCCTATGGAAGTTTCGGTGGCCGACATCCTAGACTACGTTTGGTCCCTCAAACAGCAAGGTCTGGCCATATCGTCGTTGCGAGTCCACCTGGCAGCTATCTCCACCTTTCACCCGGGTGCGGATGGTCGCTCTGTTTTTTCTCACCCGACGGTGTCTAGATTCCTTAAGGGGCTGGAACGTTTATACCCTAACGTCCGTCCCCCTGCTCCAACCTGGGATCTTAACCTGGTGTTGTCCCGGCTCATGGGACCCCCCTTTGAACCGTTAGCCACTTGCTCCCTGCTTTTCCTCTCTTGGAAGACTGCCTTTCTAGTAGCTATCACCTCAGCTAGGCGGGTGTCGGAACTCCGGGCTCTTGTGGTAGACCCCCCATATACAGTCTTCCACAAAGATAAGGTGCAGCTGAGACCACACCCTGCCTTTCTTCCCAAGGTAGTCTCGTCCTTCCACATCAGCCAAGAGATATTCCTTCCGGTTTTTTTCCCGAAACCTCACTCCTCAGGCAGGGAGCAGCAGCTCCACTCGCTTGATGTCCGTAGGGCTCTCGCGTTCTACGTGGAGAGGACTAAGCCCTTCCGCAAATCCCCCCAGCTTTTCGTGGCGGTAGCGGACCGCATGAAAGGGCTTCCTATCTCCTCCCAGAGGTTATCCTCTTGGGTGACGTCCTGCATCAGGACCTGCTATGACTTGGCCCATGTCCCTACGGGCCGTGTGACTGCGCATTCTACCAGGGCGCAGGCGTCGTCGCTGGCTTTCCTCGCCCGTGTGCCCATCCAGGAAATCTGTCGGGCAGCGACCTGGTCATCGGTCCACACCTTTGCTTCCCACTACGCCCTGGTCCAGCAGTCAAGAGAGGATGCGGCCTTCGGATCGGCAGTGCTCCATGCCGCTACTTCTCACTCCGACCCCACTGCCTAGGTATGGCTTGGGATTCACCTAACTGGAATGGATGTGAGCAATCACTCGAAGAAGAAAAGACGGTTACTCACCTTTGTAACTGTTGTTCTTCGAGATGTGTTGCTCACATCCATTCCGCACCCGCCCTCCTTCCCCACTGTCGGAGTAGCCGGCAAGAAGGAACTGAGGAGCGGGCGGGCCGGCAGGGATATATATTGGGCGCCATGGCGGCGCCACTCCAGGGGGCGACCTGCCGGCCCACTGGAGTTGCTAGGGTAAAAAAGTTTCCGACGAACATGCACGCGCGGCGCGCACACCTAACTGGAATGGATGTGAGCAACACATCTCGAAGAACAACAGTTACAAAGGTGAGTAACCGTCTTTTCTGGCACTTAGACACCAAAGTAATAGGCACCTTAGAAATACAACAGATGGATGGAACATGAAAATGATATGTTGTAATAGGTTGTGGTTATCTGTCATATTTGTGCAGTAATTGGATGAAAAGCCATCAAACATTTCAGATAGACGGATCAGGTTGAGCGGCCAGAACGTCTGATCACATGTTCAAATGTTCTTATTAAAGCATCATTTCCATTTACACATCTAAACGTATAATTACTTTAAGAGGGTATTTTTCCGGCATGCTATGCCAAGTGGTTGCTTACGTATATAAAACAGTGGAGTATGTGAGAGGCCCTGCTTCCTTTCAAGTTTAAAAGCATAGATGTGTTCAGGACATGAATTTAAGCTTAACTTCAGAACCGGATATCATTTCAGTGGATCTGCCAAGCATTTCTTTCACTTTCCATTAGCTCTGAAAAAAATTTTCATTTACAGTTATTTTTGTGTCTCCCAAGTATGGTGCCAATTATTTAATTACTTTGTGCAGGTAATCATCCTGTCTGCATCATGGAGTACAAACAAGATAAATGTTCATCTTCCCGTATTCAGAACCACCTTTTAATGCAACAGTTCTTTACAAACACAAACAAACAAAACAAAAAATGGACAATTGTTTCCATATTTACACATTATCCCTCAATCAGCCGGTTAGAGAGAGATCTCCAGAAGGGCCTGATTTTCAAAGCTGCCATAGCTCCCTCTGTGACTTCATTTGAAGTTGTAAGTGTGCAGCACTTCTGAAAATATAATGTAGAGAACCCCAAAGACAGTTCATTTTGGGTTTAATTCATCTCTTCACAAATGCCAATCCAACCCCTTATATGGTGCATAGGCTTCAGACATGATCTTTGAACAAGAGTGAATGTCACTCCATAATTTACCTGCAATTGCTACAGTGAGTATGAGATAAAGAATCCCCTCAGCTGGTTACTTTTTATACAATGACAATGAGAATAACCTGATTTGGATTCTGGTACCCAAATGGCACTTCTTAGAAGCATAAAATGAATTCTGGGTTGAGCTCTGGCATTAGATGGCTTGTGTCTCAGTAACAGTTAGTTGGATACAGTGATGGTGTAAATTCCATGCTACTATGCCACCTCTGAAGAAAATTTACCTTGGCTAAAAAAATGCTAACAGTGTCATAGATCTGGGAAACAGAGAAAACTCAGTTATTATTACTGAAAAGATTCACTAAGCGGGTCACTGTAGCTCTTCATTATTAAATCGTCACTAGTATCTAAACAAAAGTGACAAAATGGAAACTATTTAAGAGTCGGAGTCAGATTCTGCCCTCAGTTAGATGCATGAGTAACCCAACTGATGTCAGCGAGGTTTAATGTATGGAACACAGAGCAAGGTCTGTTTTTTTCCTAATATGAGCCTCCTTTCCCCAGCCGCATTTGAAGCAGTAGAATAAACCCAGTTCAGTTGTTTTATATTATCACTGTGGCAGGGGACCGTATCACAGTCTCATTAGGTGGAAACATGAAAAAGAATGAGGAACAAGGAGAACACAGTTTTTCTTATGAGGTTTTAGTATTTTTCTATTATACATTTGTTTTTCATATGCAAAATATAATTTGTATTATGCCACAAACGGGTGTGGGGGAGAACCGACCTAGCAATATGCCATGTAGGAAATCTGCAGGATACTTTTTAAAATCTAATGATGTACATTTTTTAAGTTGCGTTTACTTTTTGATTTCTCTTTCATTAAGGGACTTCTGGTATTGATTCCGTCTATTATTTCTCAGTTTCTTTGGTGTCCTTGTTTATAATGGGTTTTCTTCTTCCTATTTCCCCACCTGTAGAAGTTCAGCAATGTGCAAAAAACATCAGTTAACAGTCTTACATAGGTTGTTCTTTTCACTCTTCTAAAGTTTTATTGTCCCATATTTTATAAGGCATAGGCCAAGCCAAGAGGACTTAAAGCAGGGGACGAACAAATTTAAGCAATGAAAAATGAGAAGTTACTTTTTCGGAACTAAATAAGTCTAATAACTTGTCTGACCAAGGAAGCATATCGAGGAAAGTGTAGTTTCTGCAATAGCATTACTTGCTGCTTGATTTATCTCCCTGGCAAAGGTTATGCAAAAGGTTTAAGCTAGAAATAGGACACTTTCTCAACAGGAATTAGACCATTCTGACTGTTTTTTCCAACCTGTAAAACAAATATATATGCAAAACTCAACCATTTCTGGAGTTTGTTATGTTTTCTGTATTAGACTTTGTACCCTCCTTCCCCACCCCCCCCCCTTCCTGAGCTAAGTGGCTACGTTTATCAAGCAAAGCTCCCTGGGAAAAAAAAAGTCCCATTATCCTCAAAAACCACCAAAGCATTAGAAGAAGAGAACACAAGTCCCTAATCCTGTACCAGGGTCCTTGCTACAGTGGAGAACGCTTAAAAGAGAGATGGCTACTAAGGGCAAGATTAAAGTTTCCATTGTTTGTGACATCCTTTGAAAGGGCTCATTTCAACATGAAAAATGGCCTTGGGATTATGATAAATGGGGTCTTCTGGCACACACACATTCCCCCTCTATAATCTTCCATGTTAGAGCTGAGGAAGCAGAGTGCTGGCCTTCTGTGATGGAGCCCCATTTAAAACTTACCTTTTTTTCCCAATCGACCTTCACAGGGAATGATTAATTGCTTGGAGGTAGCCTCTTGTCAGTTAGCCTGTGATCTTTGTTCTCTGTGTTCAAACCATCTGCTGAGAACCTAGGATTCGGTTAGTCTGTTTCATAGTCTCTTTTGTACTTATTACAGCTGAGCAAGAACAGGGCCAGGGCTCCAAGGATCTCAGGCTAAAATTGGAACCCGAGCTCTCCGCTCACTAATAGTGGAAGAGATTTATAGGCTCATCCTTTCCAGCATCTTCTGATTCTCGAAGGTTGTTCCAGCTGTAAGCAGAGGTCCAGGAACCTATGAAACAGAAAATATCCTCGCATGCCTCAGTATAGTAATTGCTGAGCCATTGCTTGTCAGAGCCAGAAAGCTTTGTGAATCTAGGGAATTATCAGAGTAGCTTAATGGGCTGGTGTGTTTCCTTTCAAGGTGTCTGGAACTTAAGCAGGTCATTGGAATTCTCATTAACCCTAAAGGAAAAACACAACCTCAAACCTGTCAGTATATGCTGTGACCGCATTGTGTTCTGCTGTATTAGAGCCAGCAGTTGAGCAAATCTGCCCTCGCAACTTAGCCTGACACTTGTCATTGATCCGCAGAGCACTGCCACTGGCACTTTCAAGAGATGGGAATAGTTTGATGGGACTTTTTTTCCTCTCATGTGCCCTATGTGCTTTTATATAAACAGATGATCAGTTCCTCCATTCTTTGTGGTTTTGTATGTTTCAGCTGGTGGATGAAATTCACCTAGGGGCAGTCAGTCAGTGGAAGGCCTCTTTGCACCACTTACATTAAGAGGCACTTTAGTGGCATAGAATTCTTGTGCAATAGGATCTTGTTAAGTAGGACGCCCAAATGGATTGTCTGTCAACTCTATTAAGAGATTGACCTTATTAAAACTTAACATTCAAAAAGACTAAAAATTAAATATTTTGATTAAATAAAAGTACAGAAGTAAAAGGAATTCAATAACATTTCATCTCTCTTTCTTCTTTTATACCCTGGGTCAGCAAAATAAGCAAGCATGTGACTTAACTTGAAGCCTGATCTCAAATCCCACTAAAGTTCACAGGTTTTAAGCACAGGCTTCAAGTTAAGCTCATGTTTATGTGTTTTACTGAGTTAGTGTCTTACCTCTATTTGGAAATTTCTCTTAGGGTATGTCTACACTACGGGATTATTCTGATTTTACATAAACCGGTTTTGTAAAACGGATTGTATAAAGTCGAGTGCACGCGGCCACACTAAGCACATTAATTCGGCGTTGTGCGTCCATGTACCAAGGCTAGTGTCGATTTCCAGAGCGTTGCACTGTGGGTAGCTATCCCGTAGCTATCTCATAGTTCCCATAGTCTCCCCCGCCTATTGGAATTCTGGGTTGAGATCCCAGTGCAAAAACAGTGATTCTGGGTAAATGTCATCACTCAATCCTTCCTCCGTGAAAGCAACGGCAGACAATCATTTCGCGCCCTTTTTCCCTGGATTGCCCTGGCAGACGCCATAGCATGGCAACCGTGGAGCCCGTTTTGCCTTTTGTCACTGTCACCGTATGTGTACTGGATGGTGCTGACAGACGCGGTACTGCAGTGCTACACAGCAGCATTCATTTGCCTTTGCAAGGTAGCAGAGACGGTTACCATCCCTATTGCACCGTCTGCGCATGCCATTGTAAATTGGCGATGAGATGACGGTTATCAGTTGTTCTGTACCATCTGCTGCTGTCATGGGTGCTCCTGGCTGGCCTCGCTGAGGTCGGCCGGGGGCGCATGGACAAAAATAGGAATGATTCCCGGGGTCATTCCCTTCTTTATGTTTTGTCTAAAAGTAGAGTCAGTCCTGCCTAGAATATGGGGCAAGTGTATTAGAGAACCAGAGAGCACAGTCGCTCCGTGTCAGAGCCCCAGAGATCCCGCAGAAATGATGAGCTGCATGCCATTCTAGGGGGTGCCCCTGCAACAACCCCACCCATTGCTTCCCTCCTCCTCCAACCCTCCTGGGCTACCGTGGCAGTGTCCCACCATTTGTGTTATGAAGTAATAAAGAATGCAGGTATAAGAAACACTGACTTTTTAGTGAGATAAAATGAGGGGGAGGAAGCCTCCAGCTGCTATAATAGTCCAGGCAGGACAGAATCTCAATCCCCTTTGCTATGATGAAGACGGTTGCCAGCCGTTCTGTACCATCTGCCAGGAATGACCGGGAGTCATTCCCATTTTTACCCAGGCGCCCCCGGCCGACCTCACCGAGGCCAGCCAGGAGCACTCACGGGCTGATGATGATGGATAGCAGTCATATTGTACCGTCTGCCACCGGAAAGGGTATGCTGGTGTTCAGCGCTGCAGCACCCCATCTATCAGCAGCATGCAGTAGACATAGGATGACATTGAAAAAAGGCGAGAAACTTTTTTTTCCCTTTTCTTTTTTTTTGGGGGGAAGGATGTAAATTGACGACATATACCCTGAAACACCCAGGAAAATGTTTTTGACCCTTTAGGCATTGGGAGCTCAGCCAAGAATGCCAATGCTTTTCAGAGACTGCGGGGACTGTGGGATAGCTGGAGTCCCCAGTACTCCCTCCCTCCCTCCATGAGCGTCCATTTGATTCTTTGGCTTTCCGTTACGCTTGTCAGACAGCACTGTGCTGTGGCCTCTGTCTATCATAGCCTGGAGATCTTTTCAAATGCTTTGTCATTTCATTTTCTGTAACGGAGCTCTGATAGAACAGATTTGTCTCCCCATATAGTGATCAGATCCAGTATCTCCCATACGGTCCATGCTGGAGCTCTTTTTGGATTTGGGACTGCATTGCCACCCGTGCTGATCAGAGCTCCACGCTGGGCAAACAGGAAATGAAATTCAAAAGTTTGCGGGGCTTTTCCTGTCTATCTGGCCAGTGCATCCGAGTTCAGATTGCTTTCCAGAGCGGTCACAATGGTGCACTGTGGGATACCGTCCGGAGGCCAATACCATCAATTTGCGGCCACACTAACCCTAATCCGACATGGCACTACCAATTTCAGCACTACTCCTCTCGTCAGGGAGGAGTACAGAAATCGGTTTAAAGAACTGTTTATATTGATATAAAGGGCCTCGTTATGTGGACGAGTGCAGGGTTAAATCTGTTTAACGCTGCTAAATTCGGTTTAAACGCATAGTGTAGACCAGACCTTAGAAGCCAAGCTCAGAATTCCACAACAATGTAATATCTGATTGAGTATCATCAACTTAATGACACCATTCAAATGCATTCCTATTAAACAGAAATGATGTTAATAATGTCTCAACTAAAATGCTGTTCATGCCCTTCACTGTCACTGAAACTGGACTACTCTGATATCTTGAGAGAAATAGTTACATTGGAAATCCCTTTCAGTGGAATGGGTTTTAATATAGTTTCTGAACATTACCCTATACCAGAAAACAACATTTATAAATGTTTTATTGTTAACATGGCATCGTACTGTTCTGGTAGCATCAGTATAAATGTTCTATCTTATTACTAGTGGCTCCCAAACACAAAGATTAACCTTTCTGTCTACCAGCTCATGCTGATCACTGCAGCTTCTGAGCATCTAGCCATTCATGACTTGCATTAGAAATGGTGGGGGAGGAGCATTGTCCATTTTATAGAAATAGATAAATGTTTGGAATAAAGATTGTAACCACTGTGTCAGACAGGTGTGTTGTGACCACGTATTATAATACATAAGTGAAACAGAAATGATTTCCATCTTTGGGTTAAGCTGATAGTCCACTTAATCTCACCTTTCATGGAGGTGAGTGGAGAGAGTATCTGTTGTGTAGACAGGGAGGCTGGATGAGCGGGTTCATATTCCCAGCTCTTTAATGGTCTGAGCAAGTTGCTTATTCTCAGTCTCCCTATTATAAAATGGGGTTAGTGCCTAGGGTGTTGTAAGGCTTAATTCATGTCCATACAGTGCTTTGAGATCCTTGAATGTATTAATAATATTTATTATTATTCATATGATTATAATACAGTAAAGTAAGAGGCTATATAGTTCCAAAGTATTTATTATTATTTTATAATTATAAATGTAATTGATTGCCTCCAGTTGGTACTAGACATACAGTTTATTAGTATGAGCATAAGAATGGATTTCACCATGTAACATTCCTTTGTTTTCATTTTACTTTTGTTCTTTCCAGAATCCGATCTTATTTCTCGTGCAGAAATTTCTGAAGTGCAAAGCAGCTGTTGAGAGCTTCCTAGGGTGGGAGCTGTTTTTGTCTCATTTGACTGCATAGCCACAAGATGCTACTGTATTGTAAACTATAAATATCAAAATGGGTCATTCTGGAACTTTCTATCTCTTCCCTCTCCCCCCCCCACCCCAAATGTAGTGGACTGCATGGATCCCACCTGTTCTGGAAGAGGAGTATGCGTACGGGGAGAATGTCATTGTTCCGTTGGCTGGGGAGGAACGAATTGTGAGACACCAAGAGCTACCTGTATGGACCAGTGCTCCGGACATGGGACCTTTCTGCCTGATACCGCGCTCTGCAGCTGCGATCCCAACTGGACCGGACACGATTGCTCAATCGGTAAATGTAGCAGTGACTTTTTAAAAAAAAATTATAAAATATTAGCAGTTGGGTCTGCAAACAGGGCATGACTAGAAGCATAACTGCTATCACTCAGCCACATAAATAATTCTGCGTCTATTGGTGAATGTATAGTAATAGCCCCATTAAAGCTACCTACGCCGGCTATTGTTCATTATATTGCTATTAATTTAATTTACAGGTTGCGTATCGCTGCCTGTTGTGTTGTTAATTCTTGATGAAACTTTGTAGCCTCCAAACTTTGTAGCGTTCGGAGTTTGACTAAAGAATACGTAGTAATCTCACAATCATATAACAGTGAAAAGAGAACAGAAGCCTTAGAGATGGCAGTTCTACCTCGGGTCTGTTCTCCCTCTAGTGTTTGAATGAAGGCCATGTCTACACTATGGGGTAAGTCGACTTACACTACAGCTGGAGTCGATGTACCTTAGGTCGAGTTACCACGGGATCTACACTGCGGGGGCTCAACCAGAGAAACTCTTCTGTCGACTTACCTTACTTTTCTCATTGGGGGTAGAGTACAGGGGTCGACTGGAGAGCGATCTGCAGTCGATTTGGTGGGTCTTCACTAGACCCGCTAAATCGACCACCACTGGCTCGATCTCAGAGGGTCAATCCTGGCTGTAATGTAGATGTAGCCGAAGTATGTTGTAGGCCAGGGGTGACCAACTTGAGCCTGAGAAGGAGCCAGAATTTATCAATGTACATTGCCAAAGACCCACAGTAATACATCAGCAGTCCCCCCGTCAGCTCCCCCCCCGGTCCCAGTGCCACCCGCCCACCGGCAGCCGCACCAATTAGTGCCTCCCTCTCCCTTCCCGTACCTCCTGATCAGTTGTTTCGTGGTGTGCGGGAGGTTCTGGGGACTAGGGAGAGGAGCAAGGACACTGCAGGCTCTGCAGGGGAGGGGCACTGCAGGGGAGGGGGCAGGAAGGGGTGGAGTGGGGGCAGGGCCTGTGGCACAGCCAGGAGTTAAGCAGTGAGCAGCCCCTGGCACATTGGAAAGTTGGCGCCTGTAGTTCCAGCCCGGAGTTGGTGCCTGTACAAGGAGCCGCATATTAACTTCTGAAGAGCCACATGTGACTCTGGAGCCACAGCTTGGCCGCCCCTGTTGTAGGCTGTGAACTAGAGAATAAACCTTAATATGAAGAACTGTAGGCACTTGTAAAAGATCATGCAAGAAGGGACATAAATGCCTGCAAGTATTTGAAAGGTGCAAACACCTACCAGAGAAAGTATTTTTACGTGACATCTCCAGGTTGTTAACATATTGGAGCTTAGACTTCTCATTCCCCAGCTAAACAGGAAGCTTCTTGGAAACCAGCAGTAGGTATCTGAAATAGAGACTCAAGAAAAATGCTACGCAAGCTTTTTCTTGGTTTTTTTTTAAGAATAACCCAGTCTTTAAATGGCATCCTGGAAATACCATATGCACGTTAGTTTGGAACTCTGGAGCAGTAGTCTGCTTGGCCTTTGTTCTGTATTCTCTCAAATAGAAGTATAAAGAAGACAGCTGCTGACTACATCTGTAGTGGTTTCTTTACCCTATACAGCTGTTGAGGAACTAAGCCACAAAAACAGAGTATAGGTC
This sequence comes from Gopherus flavomarginatus, assembly GCF_025201925.1. NCBI lineage: Eukaryota > Metazoa > Chordata > Testudines > Testudinidae > Gopherus > Gopherus flavomarginatus. The sequence goes on from NC_066617.1 coordinate 356,844,357, forward strand.
TGGGCACTGCGGTACAGACACTCCCTGACTTATGCAAGCATTCCGTTCCGGAACGCTTTGCTAATTCAAATTTTTCATAAGTTGGAAACATATACCTGACCATTACACACACAGAAAAATAAACCAAACTATTTCTAGCTTACGGAACCTTTTCTGTAAGTGCTGATTTGCATAAATTGGGTTTGCGTAACCCAGGGGGCATCTGTATTGTCAAGCAACTTAAATGAATTTGTAGAAGAGCAAAAAAAAAAAAAAAAATAAACTCTTAAGAGAACTGGAAGGATTGATGTGGGAGTAAATATGGCAAGTTGAATAAATAAGAATAGTTTAGCTAAGGCTGGCCTTACCATGAGGCGAACTGAGGTGGCTGCCACAGGTGCCAGACTGTTGGCGAGGGTGGCGGGGCACCACTAGGACCCAGAGTGTAGAAAATTGTGTCTGCTGCTAGTGCATGTGTATTTTCTCTGCTCTAGATGCTCAGAGATGGTGGAGTGCTGTGCTGGAGGAAGGAGGGCAGGCAGGAGAAAAGGGGAGAGGGAATAACAGAAAGCAGCAGGAGCTGCAGGGAGAGAGGGGAGAAGGAGTCTCTTATGCACCTCTCTAGCACCCCCAGGAGCCTGGACTGATCAGCACAAGCTTCTCAGGGAGCTTCTTGTTTCTTGCTACTTCCCTGAACCCACTTGAGGAGAACAGGCAGTCAGTTGAAGTAGTAGGAGCCAGTTAGGCCCTTCAGACCCTGATGTCTTCCCTCACTCAGGCTCTGCTACCAGCCTGCTTATTTGTCCCCTTCAGTTGTGTTGAGAGCCACTATAGCTGGCACAGAACAGCAGTCATGAGTGAAAGAAGAAAACACCTCTCTGGGGCAGCATTCAGAAAAAGAAAGAAAGCAAAGGAAGCTTTTCTGTCTAAGCAGGAAGGAGCTCTGCTGAGATACATAAACAAATGTTCACGGTGAGCCTTCTGGCCCCAGTGAGGATGTGAGTGGTAGGAGATGCCTGATCTTCCCATTAGTCAGAGTGCAGATGACCTAGCAGCTACTGCAGCATCCGTATCTCCATCTCAAATGGATGTAGCAATGCACATTCCTGAAGAAAAGTGTAGATCAGAGAAGAGTGTGGTGGAGGTGCAAGAAACAGCTGCTTAAGACTAGATGATCCAGGACTGTGGACCCACTTGAGCAGTAGCCTGAGGGACTTCCTTGTGCTGCATTGGCCACAGCAAGTGAAAAACTTCATGTTCCCCAAAGACAATGAAAATAGAAGTTTCCATCCAACACATTACTAGCTTGAAATCCCCAATGGTGGCAAAGTGGAGAGGCCATGGCTTATGTACTCAGAAACGCAGAATACTGCATACTGTTTTGGTTGGAAGCTCTTCCCAGTCTAATTTTCCAACCACATTGGGCTCTACAGAAACAAAGGCCTGGAAAAATCTGGCGAAAAATCTGGCATGCCATGAGAAGGCAGCAAATCACTAGAGAGCATTCCATAGATGGAAAGAGCTTGCGATGAGACTAAGGTTAAAGGCCACCATAGATGATCAGCATCAAGAGAAGATTGCATCAGAGTCTCTTTACTGGCAGAATTTTCTAAAAAGGCTCATGGCCATTGTGAGAATGCTTACTACCCAAAACCTAGCACTGCGTGGCACTTCAGATCAGCTGTATGTGCTGAACAATGGAAACTTCCTTAAAATTATGGAGCTGATGGCTGAGTTTGATGCTGTACTCCAAGAGCATCTGAGAAGAGTCACCACCCAAGAAATATACCACACCACTACCTTGGAAAACAGTTCAAAATGAGATCATACAGTTCCTGGCAACACAAGTCAAACAGAAGATTGTGGCAGATCTGAAGTCAACAAGATATTACTCTGTTATTCTGGACTGCATACCTGACATCAGCCATACGGAACAAATGACTTTAATGGTGTGCTTTGTAACAACAACAGAACCTAGTGAAAAATGTCCCTGCAATGGTGATTGTCAGAGAGTATTTTCTAGAATATATTGACAATGATACTACAGGAGCTGGTATGACAGATGTGCTTCTTACAAAGCTGGAAGATATGGGAATTGCGATAGCTGACATGTGAGGTCAGGGCTACAATAATGGTGCCAACATGAGAGGAAGGAACAGAGGAGTGCAGACACAGATCTGAGAGTTAAACCCTTGAGCTTTTTTTGTCCCATGCAGTTCTCGTTCATTGAACTTGGTGGTCAGTGATGCAGCATCAACTTCTAGTGAGGCTGCTGAATTTTTTAATGTAATTCAAAGCATCTCTGTATTTTTCTCTGCATCAACTCATTGATGGCAAATTTTGAAGCAACATCTGGCAACATCCTCTCTGACACTGAAACCACTGAGTGCCACATGGTGGGAAAGTCTAGTGGAGGCGATAAAGCCCATCAAACACCAAATTGGGAAGATAGATGATGCCATAGTTGCCATTATAGAGGATAATGCTATGACAGGAACTGTTTGTGGGAGAACAGTGGCAGAGGGAAATGGAATCACCAGAAACATACATAACTTCACATTTCTTTGTGACTTACTGTTGTGGCATGACATACTGTTTGAAATAAATGTTGTAAGTAAGAGACTCCAAGGTATTGACCTTGGTATATCTGGAGCAATGGAACAACTGGACAAAGCAAAGTCATACCTACAGTCTTACCAGTCAGATGAGGGATTTCAAAACATTCTGAAGAGTGCACAGAAGTTGGCAGAGGAACTTCACACTGAAGCTATTTTCCCACCCATTCAGGAATACAAGAGTCACCAAAGAAGACGACATTTTTATTACAAGGCATAGGATAATCCCGTAAGAGACCCCAAATAACAGTTCAAAGTTGAATTCTTTAACCAGGTGATAGATTATGCAATATAGTTAGTTGAAGAACGTTTCATGCAGCTCAAGGAACACTGCAGTATATTTGGGATGTTGTATGATATTCCAAAATTCCTCACTATACCTGAAGAAGACCTAAACCAGCAATGCAGGTCACTAGAGGCAGAGTTGAGACATAATGACATGCGCGAGGAGGAGGAGCCTCTTATGTACCTTTCTAGCACCCCCAGTGTGATATTGATGCGAGTGATTTAGGTGATGAACTTGCAAGATGCATTTCAGCAGGATCATCTCTAAAGACTGTTCTGGAATATCTGTGTACAAATACGATGACCACCCTCTTTCCAAATACTTTTGTAGCTCTGCGCATACTTTTAACAGTTCCTGTAACAGTTGCCAGTACCAGTGGAAAACACAGCTTCTCCAAGCTGAAGTTAATAAAAACACGTCTACACTCCACAATGACACAGGAGAGGCTGTTCGGCCTTTCATCCATCTCAATAGAGCATGAGCTGGCCCAGACTGTGGACCTTCAGGAACCAGTTCAAATCTTTGCAACCAAGAAGGCACAGAAGCACCACTTCAATTATTCAAACAGATAAAAATGCCAGTGCTTACTATGTAGACAAGAAAAGTTACATTTGCTGTTCAGACATTTGAAAGTTAAGTGCTACTTAAAATTTTTGAAGAAGGCATTTTTAAGTTGTTAGTTCTTCTTTATTGGGGTAGGTAGGAGAGCAGTACCATGAGAGGAGTAGAACAGTTAGAAGGCAGAATTGAGACCTTTCAAAGTTTTGGCCCAAGCGAGGGGGTTTTGGCTGTGTCATTTGAGCTTCCTGCTTCAGGTGCCAAAATATTGTGGGCCGGCCCTGAGTTTAGTTAAGGGGTTACTGAAGTGTGTGGAGAGTAGGACCATGTTAACTATCTACAAGTATTTCAAGAGTGTAAACTCCAAGGCTGGGGAGAAACTATTTAAGGTGGTTCATGGGGTTATAACCAGGAGTGATGGGCAGGACCGGCGTTAGGGTTTTGAGCGCCCTAGGCGGACGGCAATTTCGCCGCCCCGTGCGCTGGTCCCGCGGCTCTGGTGGAGCTGCCGCAGTCGTGTCTGCGGGAGGTCCACCGGAGCCGCGCGAGCAGCCGACCGTCCACAGGCACGACTGCGGCAGCTCCACAGGAGCTGCCTGCCGCCCCCTCTGGACACCCTGGACTGCTGGCTGCTGCAGCGGTGCCCTGACCCAGGGTCAGTGCGCCTCCACGGCAGCCGGCAGCCCAGGGTTTCCTTGGGCCAGGGAACCCCCGCCCCTGGGCTGCCAGCTGCCGCGGAGGCTTCCTGACCCGGGGGACACCCTGGACTGCGGGCTGCCGCGGAGGCACCCTGACCCGGGGGACACCCTGGGCTGCCGGCTGCCGTGGCTGCGCCCTGACCCAGGGGACACCCTGGCCTGCCGGCTGCCGCGGAGGCTCCCTGACCCAGGGGACACCCTGGATTGCGGGCTGCCGCGGAGGCTCCCTGACCCGGGGGATTCCCTGGGCTGCCGGCTGCCACGGTGGCGCATTGACCTGGGGGATACCCTGGGCTGCCGGCTGCCACGGAGGCGCCCTGACCCGGGGGACACCCTGGACTGCGGGCTGCCGCGGAGGCGCCCTGACCCGGGGGACAACCTGGGCTGCCAGCTGCCGTGGTGGCTCCCTGACCCGGGGACACCCTGGGCTGCCAGCTGCCGTGGTGGCGCCCTGACCTGGGGACACCCTGGGCTGCCGGCTGCCACAGCGGCACCCTGGCCCAGAGGATACCCTGGACTGCGGGCTGCCGCGGAGGCGCCCTGACCCAGGGGACACCCTGGACTGCGGGCTGCCGCGGAGGCGCCCTGACCCGGGGGACACCCTGGGCTGCGGGCTGCCGCGGAGGCGCCCTGACCCGGGGGACACCCTGGGCTGCCGGCTACCGCCGGCAGCTCAGACTCCCTCTCTGTCCCAGCAGCAGCTGCTGCTCAACCATTTAAAAAAAATTGGGGGCTCTTTTTGGCGCCCTCAAATCTCGGCGCCCTAGGCAACCGCCTAGTCCGCCTAAATGGTTGCACCGGTCCTGGTGATGGGACATAATTTAAAAAACTGACATTTAAACTGAATAGCAAGAAAATCCTCTTACAAGTGAAATCGACTTAGTTGAAGAGTATTCTTCCAAAGAAAGATGTGAAAGTCCATTCATCTGTGACATTTAACACTAGATTAGCCAAAGGTCTTGCATATGTTGTGTAGGGAACAGTCTTGCGCTGGCAAGAGGACAGACTGGGTGATTTACTCTGGTTTTTTTCCCCAAGCATTGACATCTTTGATTCCTTATACTGCAACATGTGTAAGTGGGAGAGGAGAGGAGAGCTTTCAGCAGTTTTGCAGCATGATTGACAACTGAATTCTGAATTCTTCCTCTGAGATTACATAGTGGTTTTAAGACTGCGAGGATGAGTTTGGAAAATTTTTGCTTGTGCATTCGAACACGCACACATCCCAACTTTGGTTACATATGACCACCTGTAAGATCATGTGTAAACACACAACCTTTGCTTCTACCACATTCACAAATCCTTGTAGTGTAAATTTTCTCTAGCAGAGATTATACAGGAGAAACTTCAGCAACATCACTTCAAGGCTTCATTCTTCATAGAACCACATGTAACTTTAAGGGTATTGTGCTTTGCCTCACAGCTACAATTGCAGCTAAGGTCATTTATAAAGACCCATTTATAACCTGGACACCTCTAGTGGATTGATGCCTGGATTCTGAAGGACAGATTTACTCACCGAATGAGTGTGAGATTAAAATGTAGTGTGAAAGAGTATCAGTATATGTAACAGCACATGGCCACAACCAAGAAGATATGTCAAATTCTTTGTTTGTTTGTTTAAATATTGTTTATAGTTCCATAAAATAGAAACAAAGAGAACAGAAAAAATATACAAACCAGGGGCTGTATTCTGTGGTCAGTCACACTGATATAAAACCCTAATGCAGCAAAACACTGAAACGTGTTAAATCAAATCCCTATTCAGCAAGGCAGTTAAGCATGTGGTTAGAATCCAATGCGATCCAAAGGACTTTGTCTGCAGAGACTGCTAATTCCTAAGGATAGCTTTTTTTCTGAGACACCATGGTGAGGAACATGGGGTGAAAACAGAGAGGATGATTAACCAGTGGAACAAACTACCAAAGAAAATGGTGGATTGTCCGTCTCTTGAAGTCTTCAGATTAAGACCAGATTTCTTTCTGGAAGAGATGCTTTAGTCAAACACGGGTTATTGCACTCAACGCAGGAGTAACTGGATGCAATTCTATGGCCTGTATTATGCGGAAGGTCAGACTAGATGATTTATTGGTCCATTATGGCCTTAAAATCTATGAATCTCTATGATAAATAGGTAGACTTAATCTGACTTCTGTGGGAGTCTTGAGCCACAAGGAAAGCATGATGAGATGCTTAGTTCTACATGAGTCAGCAATATTGTTAGAATGATTTGTGTTGCTTTGTTGTATATTTATTTATTTAATGGTAGTTTGGAGTTTGTTTTTGCTGCCGTATATAAAGAGCGCAGTACAGTTTGCAAATTCTGCCCTGTTCTACATCTTATGGAAAGAATGAGGACCTTAATGGCTTGTTCAGTGCTATATCTTTTGAAGTCTGTGCCAGTTGCAAGAGCAATCTTTGGAAGGGCAGCAGCCACACTCACACGGGCCATTAACCTTTTAGAGGGGGAAAAATGCAAAATGCATCTTAAACCAGTTTTTTTCTCTTTTTGTTCTGGGGACAGTCATTCTGGGATCTCTTTCTTCCCAGGCAAACTGGCAGTTTATTTCCCTCCGCAGGAGGATCCCAAATCAATATTTCTGTTTCTCCTGGGAAGGGAGGTAAACACAGGGGTTCCCTTTTGATAGGACCAAAAGGAGAAGGAAAACAAACCCAGACAACCTCTTCCTTCTCAGCAGGATAGCATAAACAAACATAAAAGAGTCCCTTTGCAGCAGCGTTCAGCTAAACAGCTCACTGCAGAATGGAAAATTTAGACACCACGTATCAGGGCCTCACCAACTCTCTGCGCTTCTTAACGAGCCCCAGCCAAGGGCTCTTCCCTCCAAGCACGGCAGATAATGCAGCTTCCAAAGAGCAAGGTCTCTTAACCTGTTTGTTGTCTAGCCAGGGGAAGGGAGAGAGGAGGATGCACCTATAAACTAATGTTCTATCACAAAATTGAATTTGACACCCAGTTTTCTAAGCTACTTAACACATCATCAGATATGTCTGAATAATCAGGATTCAGCAGAACAGGGAAACATGGTGGCAGTTGCTTGAAAGTCAGATCCAAGTTATGGAGGGTCTACGTAATGTGACTTCCACTCTTCTTGTAATCCTTTTGATATCTATTCAGATCCAGTTTTCCCTGAGAAATCTGTTCTGCCTCTTGATGGAATTTATTACACGTTATAAAATGAACCCAGTGAGAGATACTATACTGTCATATGTTTCATGTATTTTCCAGGTAGCACCTTCCCAGAGTCTTAGTGTTTAGACTTCCAACATTTGTATACAAGCACTTGTAAAATCTGTCCATATTTAGCTGCGTTCATGCAATGTAGTTGAATGGGACTCTTTTTTGTTTGTTTCTCTTAGTTCCTACCTGTGTTTTATCAACTTCTGTCGTCTTCTCTTTCCTGGCATATAGAGTTTTTCCTTTAATAAATCCTTCCACAAGGGAGGTCTCTGTCTGAACCGTGTGCTCCTCCGCACCCACTGGCTTTTCCCCAGCTCTGATTTTAAAAACTCCTCTATGACCTTTTTGATTTTACATGCCAGCAATCTGGTTCCATTTTGGTTCAGTTGAAGCCCATTCTTTCTGTACAGGCTCTTCCTCCCCCAAAGGTTCCTCAGTTCATTATAGATCTGAATCCTGCTGCTGAACATCATCACCTCATCCATGCATTAAGCCCCTGTAGTTCTGCCTCTCTAAGTGGCCCTGTGCAAGGAGCTTGGAAGCATTTCGAAAATGTTAACAAGAAGCTCCTGGACTTTAATCTCTTACCTAGCACCCTAAATTTGGCCTCCAGGACCTCACCTACCTTTCCCTATGTCGTTGGTACCTACATGTACCATGATCACAGTCTCCTCCCCAGCACTGCACATAAGGCTATCTAGATGTCCTGAGAAATCACCCAGCAGGCAATTCCCCAGGAGGTTCTCCAGGTTATCACAAACCCAACTATCTATATTTCTAATAATTGAATTCCCCATTACTTTTACCTGTCTTTTCTTAATAATAGGGGTCCCCTCTTCTGGAGGGGTAACCGCAGTGTGAAAGGATGCCATAACATCATCTGGAAGGAGGATCACAACAGTGGGATCATTTCTCTCTGCTCCAACTTGATATTCTCCTTCCTTGAGACTTTCATTCTCCTCAGCGGCACAAAGGCTGTCAGACTGCCTGTGCTGTGTCCCTGAAAGTCTCATCTATGTACCTCTCTGTCTTTCTTAGCTCCACCAGTTCTTTCACTCTTTCTTTGTAAAATGTGTAACACAGTGATTTCCACATTGTTTTCTGTTCTCTAGCTGACATCTGTGGGCTTTACTTGAGACATCTAAAACTAGACTGTAAAAAGCACCAATAAAAATGATGCTCTCTAGTCCATTTACTCATCTACAGAGTTGACATAGTTGACAATGACCGCTACACATTGACTCTTATACAGTCAGTGGACTCAGTTTCAGTAACTAGTATATAATTGACCCAGTGACTTGTATATGGAGTTGGCATCTGTCACATTTATTTGAAAGTGTTACATCTGGACTGGGCAAAGCAGTAAGAGAAATTATGCTGTGTCTGTGGCAAACCGGAATTGGTAGGTGGAACATAAAATCAATGACCATGAAGTTGTGTGGTCAGAGCAAGGAACTGGAGTCAGGGCTCTTCCATTCCATTCCTGCCACTGGCTGACAATGTTATTTGGGAGATACAACTTAACCTCACTGTACTTCAGTTTCATCTTCTGAAAAATTGAGGTAAAAATGTTGCAAGGCTTAGTTACTAAAAGTTCGTAACAGGTGGCAGAGCTTTTTACTGACCCAGCCTATTAGAAACTTGCAGTCCTGGGACGTAAGGGAAGTGTGGGGAGGGGAGCCAGTGGAGGGAGACAGACAGAGACACAACCGACCTGAGGAGTTAGGTCATAAGACGTTCCGGAGGGAAACAATAGAGACAGACAGGTGCAGGAGATAAAGCGGCAAGTTCAAATGCTAATTCGGAACCTGTATTCTCTGTTGAAGAAGAGATGGCTTGGTAGCGTAAAAGAGTGGACAGGAATGTACTTCGTGGAGACTCAAGCACTGACACACAATCGTCAGGGGTGGAGACAATTGGTTGATTGCTTATCAGTGATGGTGCCCCAAGGACCAATGCGGTTATGGGAGTGATGATAATGATGATTCTCTGCTGAGGGCAGGTTAGGAACTTAAAAGCTGATGCAAAGCCGATTGAAGGCAATGGAAAGACACCCACTGATTTCCGTGCTCTTTCTTTGCCATTTTACAAGCATCCTGAGATTACTGGATTTAAGAGTCTATGTCAGGTGAAGGTATTATTAAAATATTGATCGGTTTCACTTATTATAGTTGAATCATACAAGTTAGCAATTCAACGACCTTTTGGGCAGTGGGCTAATTGTTTTTCCCCCACCTCTGACTTGTTGGGTTCATTGAAATGTGTGTATTTTATTTAGTCCAATTAGGAGAACTGGAGAACAGGAAAGATTAAGTTTAAAAGAAGAAAAGCAAATAAAATGTCTCTTCATTTTCCCTAATGGCTTTTTTCATCAGAGACTGCGGGGGATTATTACAGACAGATATTTTATGTACACACACACACACACACACACACACACACACACACACACACACACACACACACACATGCGCTTCTTCGAATATCAGCAGCTCTAATATATTTTATCAGACAGTGTCATATCTCATTGGTCAAACAGCACCAGGATTAACACAACGTGTGTGATTAAAAATTGATTCCCCCAGGCTCAGTGGTGTTAACCTTACAAAACAAAACCTCATGTTAAATTCACATTACCTCCAAGGCCACCAAAATAAAAATCTCTCTCTGCAAAATGCTTACATAATTCCACCTTTAAACCATCATTCCCTTCATTAAGGAGCGAGAATGTGTTTGTATGAGACAGATGTTACATCAGCTGTTGTAAAAAATAGGCCTACACATCATTGCCAGGGACCTGGAAGCACTGGGACCTTGTCCTGCTCTGCTGCCAGGCAAGCTGTAGAGGAACCTGGTACCTTGAGAGTCAGGGCTCCCAGGGCTTCTAGGCTCTCTCGGCTTCCCATCAGTCTGGTTTCGCATCAGCTTACCCTCCTGGCTCCTTGGCAGCCTACCCTGCATACCACTGTAACTTCATCAAAATCAGACTGTCTCATCAAAACATTTTAAGTTCCCTGAATGACACTTTGTGACAGGCAAACCTTCCATTGGAGAATTTCCAACCAGTCCTGCTGTTGAGATGTCAGGCACCCGTGGGGGTGGAGCTGGGTTGCAAATTGCTGGCCTTAATGCATGAATCACTAGGTGGGATTCTCTAGGTCTGTGTTATGCAGGAGGTCAGACTAGATGACCAGAATAGTCCCTTCTGACTTTCAAAATCTCTGGATAAAATTCTTTGGTTAAAACTCCATGTAGGTTAATACTGTATAGATATGCTATTATTTCATGTTGTGCGTGCATTTTTATTAACCAGAAAACGAATGACTGTATGAAAATATACTTTAAATCTGATTAGTTTTTCAGCAGGGAGAATACTTTTCTTCCTGTGCTGGGGGAACTCCCATGGATGCCTATGGACATGGCATAGAAGTTTGGTGCCTGATCCTTCGTCACTGATGACAGGGAACTTTATTGTTAACAAGAGGCACAGGTGCAGGATCAGACAGTCAATGAGGAGAATACACCACACTGCCGGTAAAGCCAGGGAAGCAAGCGTTCTGCTTAAGAGACAATATGTTACTATGGAGATTACAGTAGGGCTTGATAAGAGGTCATACAGCTTTAAAGGAATCAAAAAGGAAGAACTGGAAGATTTAGATTTGATAATGGGGTATGGTACACTGGACACTGGGGTATCAGTGACTGAATATCATTACTATCTAACTACTGTTTCGTGATCTGTTTGAAGCAATTATAGTGTGCACTGACCGGTTACCAGTAGATTGATGTCCACGCTGTAAAAACCACCATCAAAGTTGACACTAATTGGTATCCTTTTAGCAGCTTTAGCAGAGAGGTCAACATTTGAACTGGTCTTGGAGAATGTAATACTCCCTTTTCCCATAAAGGTGATTTTTCTAGGTCAGAGATGAGGATTATTAGCAGCATGGGGAAAGGGAGAGGAGAAGCTTTCAGTACTGCTGTTGGTGTATACCAGCTGTGTGGGTAAATTAAGGACTCAAGGATCTAATCCAGGGGTAGGCAACCTATGGCACGTGTGCCGAAAGCGGCACACAAGCTGATTTTCAGTGGCACTCACACTGCCTGAGTCCTGGCCACTGGTCCTGGGGGCTCTGCATTTTAATTTAATTTTAAATGAAGCTTCTTAAACATTTTAAAAACCTTATTTACTTTACATACAACAATAGTATTATAGACTTATAGAAAGAGACCTTCTAAAAACGTTAAAATGTATTACTGGCACTAAACCTTAATTTAGAGTGAATAAATGAAGACTCGGCACACCACTTCTGAAAGGGTGCCATCCTCTGATCTAGTCTATAGGTGTATCAGTCTGGTACCTTTCACCAAAGCTAAATTTGCAGTATGTATTTATTTAACAAAGCAAAAAGAATGATAATAACAATACTAGTAAAAGTTCCAAATTGCAGAGAAGAAGCTTACCTGCAAAAAATATGCTCACTAACTAAATTGTGCCTGATCACACGACAATACTGAAATCTGAGCAATGAAATTACAGTGGATTCTAGCTATTGCATGCGAGCATAGTTTGTTCAATTTTATTTTTGAAACAAAACTGAATTGCATTGAAATTTGGAAGGGAGCAAAATGTAATTCTTTTTAATGACAGAAAGAGTGAGCAAAATGCTTTACTGCTATCAAAGTTGTCTTATGCTTGTGGACAGGGAGAGGAAATTATATTTAGCCCAGAAAAGAATCCCTGTTAGGAGCCTCATTTATGCAGTAGGAATTGTTCCTGCTCTGGGAAGCTTTAACTCACATCCCAAAAAAGGCTAAGATCCAATTAAACATCAAAGGCTCAAACATAATCCTGCAGATTGGGATATTTATTTTTATTTAACGCATGTTAACCCCAGGAATAAAATCCTCGGAGACGTGGCATTTCATGCCCTGCTATCCGACAGTAAGTGACCGTTTAAAATAATGTTCAGAATAATACATTTAGAAAAGATTGACAATGGGGCAGAAGTAAATCACAGCCATACGGGAGAATCTTTAGACAGTGTGGTGGTCAGCCCCTCAGGATGAAGTTAGTCTATAGAGAAGCTTATAAATTGTTGCAGAAGTTAGAGGTTGATAAACTAAAACCCAGCACACTTTGACTTGCTGTTTAAAGGAATGTCATCTGACATGGCTATAGCTTTTCAGACAGGAGTTGGGAGCATATATACAGCATGTTGAAATTGCTCTTGGAAATATGATTTGTTTTTATGACCACCCTAATGTCTCAGTTGGTAGTACTGCATGTTATATAGTTGCATAGAATTCACTAGACTGGCTTACAGCATTCATTCATTAAGTCTACTATCTTTTCTCATCCTGAGGAGTGATGATCATTGTTTGTATCACTGTAGTACCTAGAGGCCCAAGCAGGGTTCCATCATGCTACGTGCTGCCTGTCCACTCAGTAAGAGACCGTCCCTCCCTGTACCAAAGAGTTTCTAATCCCAGTAAGCAGTTGAAGGAATTACTATCCTCACCTCACCCCCAACCCATTGGGCAGATGGATAAATGAGGCACAGAGAGATGAAGTGACTTGTCCAAAGTCACATAGAAAGTCTATGGAAGAACCTAGAGTTGAACCCAGATCTCCTGAGTCACACTGCAGCACCTTAATCACAAGGTCAGCCTTCCTTCTGTGAAGGACAGTAAGATGGTCTTGGGGTTAAAGTCAGGAGTGGGAGCCAGGAGCTGTGGGTCCTACGACTGGCTCTACCATAGTTTTCTTTTGTGAACCTGAGCAAGTCACTTAACCCTAATGTGCCTCAGTTTCCCCATCTGTAAAATGGACAGAAATAAGCCTGTGTGGCCTCAGGTATGCTGTTAGGTTTAGTTTATTGAAATGCAAAAAGTGCTCAGAGATCCTCTGATGGGAAGTGTTACAGAAGTGCAAGCAGTGTGTTAGTATGTTGTTTGTAAGAGACAATGCTTCAGATGACCTGCAGTAGTGCAGATTGTGCTTACCAATGGTCCTTGCTTCGTATCACATTGCACATTTTCTCCTGTCAGTTCAAGCTGAGTGCAGGCTGATTAAGACTAATGCTGTGGTAAGCAAGGGAATGCAGCGAGTGGGGGACTCTCTTTTAGGACCACAGCCAGGAATGCTGAATGTATTGTAATACATCAGCGCTAATCAAAAAGCCATGTGACCTTCAATTAATGATATTAACATAAATCACGTAACCGTTACCCAGCAATTAGTGGGGTGGAGTGCTTTTTCAAGGCATTACATTACAAATTTGATAATTCAACGGCAAGGAAAGGGCTTCTAAAGTTCTTCTGCTGGATTCTGCTTTGCAAAATGGTTCGAAAGGTTTTTTAATTCCTTTTTGAATTAGTTAAAAGGTAGCACCATTCAAAAGGCTAATTAGCTCCGTGCCTTCCAAAATCCTGCTTTCACTATAGGTCACAATCAAATCATGGGAGTTTCTTGACACAAAGGAACACCTTGGATAGTGCTTTGATTTCCAAATAATGTTAATTATGAAGCCTGATTCCCTCTGTTTCCCCACCCACACCCTGTTACATCCCACTCCTACTTTATTCCATTCCTGGCTCTGTAAAATGAACACAGGCTGTTTATACAACGCTGCTCCCTTCACTAAGCGTAGCTTTTAGTACCGTGCACTATCTCCCCTCCATGCTTCATTTCTGGAAAAATCTATACAGCGCTGGAAATTGCCTGAGATGAGCCAACTTGAAACCAAAAAATCCTAGTTAAGACAGGTTTTAATTATTATATTTTCTATTAATATGTTGAAGGTCAGTGGAACTGCCCCAGTTTTCAAGAAGCTCTGGGCAATTTCACCTGATCTTATATTTTAGCACTAAATCCATACTTATTAAAGGATTTAGCAGGTAGATCAGAAGTGGCTAAATCTCTGATTCTGCTTCACATGAATACTAAACATTTTTTCTTCATCTGTACTGTTCCTCACTATGATGGAAATGTTTAAAATTCTGCCATGTCCATATTAGGCACTTATTTTTTTTAAACATATAGAAACCGATTTGTGACAAATTAAGCAAAAATTGTCGTCATGATTCCTTGCACCCCCCCACCTGATTCTGTAATGTATTGAAACACAGGATTATACCGTATGCTGCGGTGGAGGCTATTGTGTAAGAAGCATTCCGCATGTAGCTAGGTGCATGATGGGGTTTTCTTTCTTCTGGCGCACCATAGGCAGGGAACCAAACTATTTACTTTCTAAGGGAAACATTATGGTCAGCTTCTATGAGGATGTGCATAAATGGAGGTGGATACAAGAATTGTGCACTCTCGTCCTGGCACCCTGCACAAGAAATAGCCAGAATCCCATTGGAATGAGGTGAGGACAGAGTCAAAGCTCCCTCGCCCCCCCCCCCACCTCAGTGAAAATCAGAGAGAGGTTGGATCCTCCTCCAGGGCAGTGTAGCTGACACACTTGTGCAGTGCCTGGGAGCCCCCAGAAGTAATCATGGCTGAACCACAGGACTGCATGACCCCTTCTCACACCCCATTAATGCACTCGACAGCTCCTTGGATACATTCTACCCTAAAACCCATTTAAATGGTTCTGAGTGGTCGCAGAAATCACCAAATACCCTCACAATGTAAAATTAATAAACTCAGTCCCCTAAAGTTGCATGACCATCTCATAGATTAGGGAAATGCAACCTAGATGGAAGCATTATGAAGTGGGTGTGTAAACGGTTGGAAAACTGTTCCCAGAGAGTAGTTATCAGTGGTTCACTGTCAAGCCTGGAAGGGCATGTCGAGTGGGGTCCCGCAGGGATCAGTTCTGGGATCTGGTTCTGTTCAATATCTTCATCAATGATTTAGATAATGGCATAACAGAATACACTTATAAAGTTTGCGGACAATACCAAGCTGGGAAGGGTTGCAAGTGCTTTGGAGGATAGGATTAAAATTCAAAATGATTTGGACAAACTGGATAAATAGTCTGAAGAAAACAGGATAAAATTCAGTAAGGACAAATGCTAAGTATTCCACGTGGAAAAGAACAATCAGTTGCACACATACAAAATCGGAAATGATTACCTAGGAAGGAGTACTGCGGAAAGGGATCTGGGGGTCATAGTGGATCACAAGTTAAATATGAGTCAACAGTGTAACCGTGTAGCAAATAAAGCAAACATCATTCTGAGATGTGCAGGAGTGTTGTAAGCAAGACAGGAGCAGTAAAACTTCCTCCTTACTTCTTGCTGATTAGGCCTCAGTTGGAGAATTGTGTCCAGTTTTGGGCACCACATTTCAAGAAAGATGTAGACAAATTGGAACAAGTCCAGAGAAGAGCAACAAAATGATTAAAAGTCTAGAAAACATGAGCTCTGAGGGATGACTGAAAAAATTGGCTCTGTTTAATCTGGAGAAGACAAGGTTGAGAGGGGACATAACAGTTTTCAAGTACATAAAAGGTTGTTACAAGGAGGAGGGAGAAAAAATGTTTTCTTTAACCTCTGAGGTTAGGACAAGAAGCAACGGTCTTAAATTGCAAAAAGGGCAGTTTAGGTTGGATATTAGGAAAAACTTCCTAATTGTCAGAGTGCTTAAGCACTGGAATAAATTGCCTAGTGGGTTGTGGAATCTCCGTCATTGGAGATTTTAAAGAGCAGGTTGGACAAACACCTGTCAGGGATGGTCTAGATCAGTGGTTCTTAACCTGGAGTGCACACACCCCCTGGGGGGTGCGAGATGACCTTTCTGGGGGTGCGAGACATGCCAGATTTTTTTGAAGGTAAATCATCGAAAACAGAAATTAAGCGTAGGCACGTAAGTACAACTACTTTGTTTCATCAAACCTATGTATTTATTAACATTATGCATTTTTTACCTATTACTGTAATATACAAACAAAAAATATATCTAGGCTTAAGAGACGAGAGAACACATTTTGATTTTTGATAAGGGGTGTGAGAACATATCTTGAGAGGCAAAAAGGTGCAGGCTGCAGTAAAGGTTAAGAACCACTGGTCTAGATAATACTTAGTCCTGCTGTGAGTGCAGGGAACTGGACTAGATGACCCTTTCAGTCCTAGGATTCTATGATTCCGTGATTCCATGAAATACACTTGACTTCTGCTCATCAGCTGGTTCATGCTAATTAGTGTAGCTTGTGCAATAGTGAGGGTGGGGAGCAATACGTAGTGTTAGTGACCTACGTGCCCCACACTGGTCAGTTGGAGAACTGGCTGAAGCTCTAGATTTTCCATTTCTCGATCCCCTCTGCTGCTGGAGAGGTTTGGAAGGTATTTCACAGTTCTTTGGACAGCACCTTTGCTTTCTACCTAGCACTGAGCCAGCCGCCACCTTGTTTCTGTTCTGTTATTCTGTACCAGAGGGAAGGAACATAAGGACATTCCTGGGGTACAGGTGGAGATGGGTCAGATTTTTCTCTCCAACATGTATGGACTATTTGCTCCTATTGGAGCCCCATTCAAGCTCAGAATTTGGCCTGCAGTTTGTGAAACCCCAGTATAGGCCACAAGCTCGTTTAAATTCCTGCAAGGGGCTGCGGGCATCCGTGACAGCAAAGAAAGAAAAACAGTATGGCAAGGATGTGGGAATATACAATGCACCTAGAAATAGGCTATGGAATAGCTAAGCAATTTGTACAAACTGTAAAAGAGATTAAAGATGAAAGGAAATATTTAGCCACCTTTTGGGGACAGCTGGTGTGAAAATATTTAACAGACAGGGCTTTTATACCCAAGCGGAGTGTTCTAGCTAAGCTTAAATAGGCAGGAGCTGCATAATGCAGCTGGCCAGAGCCTGTGGGTACAGTAACAGGAGAATTAAAAGCTTTCCTTCTACTGATTCACTCACACGGCTCACATGTTCGCTAATCACACTCTAATTTTAACAACAGAATTGAAACTTTAAAAAAAAATGTGGCTCCAATTAAAAATGGAGCTGGCAAATTCTATCACTTGGTCCAAATGATAAGGTAACAATTCACCTGCCCTCTTCAGTAAATCAACTTTGCCTGATCCAAGTTGCCTGCAAAGACCTATATTTAAAAGAAAACTTAATCTCAAATCCCCTTTGATCATGTCTCTGAGTCCCACCATAAAAATAAAAGCTACTCTGGCTATTTAATCATCCATTAGACACCTGTGAGCACTAGAATACCAGGTTATAAAGGGCTAGTTGATGTGCGTGGCAAGCTGTGTGCTGTAGGGCTATTTAAATCATACAGTTCACAGCTATTTTTAAACTGGCTGTTAAATGGAAGATTTAGATTGGCAAATGCCTGGCTCTCCTTGTCAAGAATCGTTAAATTACGTGTTAATGAGACTGTCTGAAGTATCTTTTTTTCCCACAGGTATTGATATAGCTTGTCGGCTGAGATTCTTTATTTAAGGCTCTTTGGGACTAGAATCCTAGATATCTAGGGCCAAATTCTCACCTAGAAAAATCCCATTGCCATCAATACCTTTTGAGGATTTGACTTTTTTACACTAGAGTTGGAGAAGGTCTGTTAGATCATGAGTTCTCCATGTGATGATCACAGCCACCCTGTCATTGCCATATCACTAAAAGGGAGGAAGCTCTGATTAGATCCCAGCTAGACTGGAGGGAGTCTGATATGGAGAAGGAGGTTCAAGTGTAGAAAAGGTTCAGAACCACTGTTTCAGATCATCTAGTGCATGCCCCTGCTACTGCAGAGTTGTTCTCTACAGTGCTACTGGATGTCCCAGTTGACATTTAAATGTCCCAAGCAGTGGGGCTTCCTCCCCTTTTCATAGAAGACTTAGTCCACAGAGATTCACCTTTGGGAGCTTTTTCCTAACACTTACCTGAATTCACCCTTTTTGTAGTGTCACGCCTTTACCCTAGTTTCACACCTTTAAATAACTCTTATCAGTTTCTCAAGATGGGTTCATAATAGCCTCCTTTTGTCCCCACTTTCATTTCTTCTCAGCCCTTCAGTAGAATATGACCTGCTAATGGTTCCTTTCTCCCAGTCTTGTGGATAGGGTACAGGATAGAGTCAGGCGATCCGGGGGTCTCTTTCCGTCTCTGCTACAGATTTCTTGTATGTCCATGATCAAGTCATTTAGCCTCCCTTTGTCTCATTTTCCTTGTCTGTGAAAATGAAGATGACGCCTGCTCACCCCACACAGGAATGTCATCAGAATGTAAAGTATCAGAGGGGTATCCGTGTTAGTCTGGATCTGTAAAAGCAGCAAAGAGTCCTGTGGCACCTTATAGACTAACAGACGTATTAGAGCATGAGCTTTCGTGGGTGAATACCCACTTCGTCAGAATGTAACCCACTGACATTTGTTAGTGTTTTGAGATGCTTGGATAGTAGGCTTAATATATGGGCTAAGTATCATTGTTGTGCGGATGTTTATATACTCATTGCAGTAACAAAAGACTGAGTCCTATAAGATGCTGACTCTCTCTCTCTCTCTGGGTACTTAACTGGCATTCTATCACTATAGCATTTGAGCACTTCACCTTCCTCTGCAGCGTGAGGCATGAGTCCCTTGCTGGTTTGAAGTAGAGTAAAGGTGGATTCTCTGTAACTTGAAGTCTTTAGATCGAGGTTTGAGGGCTTTGGTAACTCATCCAGAGGTTATGGGCCTATAACTGGAGTGGGTGGGTGAGGTTCTATCGGTGCAATGTGAAGAAGGAGGCTAGACTAGAGGATCAGGGTGGTCCCTTCTGGCCTTAAAATCTATGAGTCTCTGAACCTGTTAACAGATTTTATCCTCACAACACCCCTATGAGCTAGAGAGATGTTGTCCCCCTTTTACAGATCAGGAACCTAGGTACAGGTAGGGTTGCCAACTTTCTAATTGCGCAATGCCAAATACCCTAGTCCCACTCTTCCCCGAGGCCACGCCTCTGCTCACTAAATTATCCCTCCCTCAGTGGCTTACTCTCCTCCAGCCTCACTCATTTTCACTGGGCTGGGGCAGCAGGTTGCGGTGTGGGAGGGGGTGAGGGCTCTAACTGGGATTGTGTGCTCCAGGGTGGGGCCGGAAATGAGGGGTTCAGGGTGTGGGAAGGGGCTCCAGGCTGGGACAGGGAGTTGTGGTGAGGGCTCTGTGGTGGGGTTTGGGATGAGGGTTTGAGGTGCAGGAGGAGGCTCCAGGCTAGGGAGTGGGGCCAAGGGATTTGGAACGTGGGGGGGGGGGCTGCAGGTTGAGGCAGGGGGTTGGGGCGTGGGAGGGTATGGGCTCTGGAATGGGGGTGCAGGCTCTGGGGTAAGGCCAGGGATGAAGGGTGTGGGGTGCAGGAGGGTGCTCCAAGCTGGGGGGTGGGGCTGCGGGTTGGGGGGTGGGGCTCCAAGCTGGGGGGAGGGTAAGAGGGGGCTGCGGGTTGAGGCGGGGGTTGGGGTACAGGAGACAGTACGGGTTCTAGGTTGGGGGTGCAGGCTTTGGGGTGTGGCTGAGGATGAGGGGTTCAGGGTATGAGAGGGGGCTCCAGGTTTGGGGCAGGGGACTCAGGGCTGGGGCTCGGGGTTACCTCAGGCAGCTCCCAGTCAGCAGCATGGCTGGGCTAAGACACGCTTCCTGCCTGTGCTGGCTTCAAGCTGCGCCCCTGAAGCGTTGAGCAGATCTGGCTCCTAGTTAGGGGGACCTGACGGCTCCGCACACTGCTCTTACCCGCAGGCACTGCCGCCCTCCAAGCTCACATTGACCGTGGTTCCCAGCCAATAGAAGTGTGGAGCCAGTGCTCGGGGGGGGGCAGTGCATGGAGCCCCGTGCCGCCCCCCGTCCAACCACCACCACCACCACCTAGGAGCCGGACCTGCTGGCCACTTCCCAGGTGCAGCGCAGTGCCAGGAGAGGTAGGGACTAGTCTGCCTTAGCCCTGCAGCAGCTCCAGCCAGACTTTTAACAGCTCGGTCAGCAGTGCTGACTGGAGCTGCCAGGGTGCCTTTTCAGCCAGGTGTTCTGGTAGAAAACCAGGCACCTGGCAACCCTAGGTACAGAGGGAGAAAGCAGCATGTCCATCATCTGTTGCCAAGCCAGGAATTGAACCTCCTGAGGCCTTATCCCAGACCCTATCCATTGGCCATCCATCCCTAGGACATCAGCGGCAGTAAAGGGTGCTCAGCCCCTTGTAGGATGGAGCCCAGGGGAATTTTAATAATCAGATGAGTCATTTCAACCCAGGACTGGAGCAACCCCTTCGCTAAGCCATGGGGAAAAGCAGCAGAGGCTCATGTGACATTGCCTTCTTATCCCGGACTTAAATGAAAAAAATCTTGAACTTCTTCAGTCTCAAGGCATTTCTCCTCCTCTGGTTGAGGGCTCTTTGCTATAAATTGCTTCGTTTTTCCTCTGTTTATTTTCTCCCAGACTTTATTGTCTCATAGGTCAGCCAAGGAGAGCCAACTTTTTCCAGTGCAGGTGCTCAGCTTGACTCAGACGTTCGTTAATTTGAACATCTAATGCAATCACATGATATCCCAATAGGCCTAGTTCCATTGCTGTGTTGTCTGCTGATGAGAGCAGGGGGCAGGAAATAAGGATTGCTGGGTTCTGTTCCCAGCTATCCTGCTTCTCTGAGGTGCGCCACTTTACTGTCTGTGCCTCATTTTCCCAGTGTGCACAGTGGTGTGACATTACTCACAATCCCACATGGAAGTTGAGAGAATCAATTAGTTAATTCGAGACGCAAAGGGTAAAACTTTCAAAAACACATAAGTGACTCAGGAACCTACAAACCTTTAAAAATCTGGGCCTTTGGCACTTTGGAGCCTGTGTTCCACTGGCTCCTGAGGGCCAGATCTTAAAGGTATTTATGCACCTAAAGCTACAGATAGGCTCCGGGTGTGGTTTTCAAAGGCACCTAAGCACCACTGGCCACCTATCTGCATCATTAGGCTCCTAAATACTTTTGAAAATCTGGCACTAAGTCACTTTTGAAAATGACACTTAAGGTCATGAGCCACTTCGGTGCTTCTGAAAATTGTAGCCAAAGTACATTATTAGAAATTGAAGTCTGCATGATTCAGCAGAAAGAGTTCAACGAGCTGTGAGTGACTGAAATGAAGGGAATTGGCTGGAAGAGAAGGGGTGGATCTAGGGTTTCCAACTCTCCAGAATTGACCTGGAGTCTCCAGGAATTAAAGCTTAATATTTAATTTAAAATTAGGTCATGCTACAAACTTCCAGAAATACATCCAGCCAAAACTGGCAACCCTAGGTGGATCACTCGATAAATTGCTGTGCTCTTTTCATTCCCTCTGAAGCATCTGGCACTGGCCACTGTCAGAAGACAGGATAGTGGCCTCGATGGACCATTGGTCTGACCTAGTATGGCCGTTCTTGTATACTTATGTTCTTATGAAATGATTACAAACACATAAACTGTAGTGTGTGGCAAGCAGCTGGAAAGTTTATAAGGCATTTTGAGAATGAGGTGTGTTCTACAAGGGCTAAGTATTGTTATTTCTTACAGTAATTACTCTGTAAAGAGCTTTGAGTGCCTTGAAGGAAAGGGTCCGTTTAATTGTAAGGTTGTAAAACCCCAGCTGACTGGCTTTATGGACACGCCAAATCTCCCTCTCCAAATCAAAATGAATACAGCGGCCCCACCAAGCATAGCAGAAGCACCTCAAAGTCTCTGTATGTCTGAAGATCCCTGTCATTGGCAGTATTAATTTGAAAAAGACTAAAGCAAGCTTATATAAGGCTGAATTTCAGTCAGGTGTGATGTTAATACAGGCTGAGTAGGCCTGAATTTTTTATGTGCAGTCAGTGACCTGAAGCAAATGGCTCATATAATACCAACCCCTTCCTCGCCCACAAACTTCTAGGGCTAGATCCTGCCCCTAACACTGCTCTACAGCCAAAATGCTTCTGAAATAAATGTAGTCCAACTTTACTAATTCTGGGTCACTGAGAACGAAAATGATGCTTAAAATTGTTGATTGGCTCTAGTTTTCAAGATATGCTATTGGGTCAGTATATACCACCCTTGGCTTGGGAATGGCGGAGGATAAGTGAGTTATAAAGGGAAGGGATCTCAGTTTAAACCAGAAATGACTAAAATACATCTTTGACTGGATCTATGAATAAATCTATGACTGGGTTTGGACAGTACTTGCTTTTTAGACGAAACAATGAATGATGCAATCTGAAACTGGTATTGCATCATACATGATATGAATTGCATCATGTTCTTCCTAGAAGTCATGGATGATGCAATCATAACGAAGCTTACATCACTCTGCTGAACAAATTGCCCTATATCAGCTCTAGAAATCATACAGTGTCCGCTCTCTTATTTGTCAGTGTTTGATTTTGCAAAGGGACGCATTTCTGTTTAGCCAAAGTGAGCAGAGATGCCTCGTACTTGTGTCAACAGTGCAGATAACTTCTGCTATGTTTGTGGTGAAGTGATTTTTGCATCACAAAAGCGCAGTATAACCACTATGGTTAAGAAAGCCTATCACCTTTCTTTTGGCTGCAAAATTGGAGATCAGGACAAGAGGTGGGCCCCACACATATGCTGCAACACTTGTGCAACAAATCTTCGCCGGTGGTTGAAGAGGAAAAGGAAATCTATGCCTTTTGCAGTGCCAATGATTTGGAGAGAGCCAACAGATCATACCAGCAATTACTGTTACTTCTGCATGGTGCCTCCAGTTGGGAAAGGTGTGTCAAAGAAGAAAAAGTGGACTGTACATTATCCAAACATTCCATCAGCTATACGCCCAGTACCCCACTGAGAAGGACTGCCGGTTCCTGATGCACCAGAATCATTCTCACTTGAGTCAGATGAGGAAGAGGATGAAACTTCTGGTCCTGAACCATCAATGTCACAGGACCCACATTTTCTCCCATCCTCCTCCTCTGAACCACACCTCCTAACACAAGGTGAACTGAATGACCTTGTCAGGAATTTGGAACTACCCAAGAGTAAGGCAGAGCTGTTGGGCTCCAGACTACAGCAGTGGAATCTCCTGGCAGGCTATCAGGGCAAATGGAGCCCATCAATGCTTGCAGACTACTGCTGGACAGTGACAAGAGATGCTCCATTTAATGAATACAAGAGACAAGCCAAGAAGCGCCAAGTAGACACTGAATAGGACTAAACTATGTACATAATAGTTTTTTTGCCTTTTGTTTCATAATCAATTTTATTTATATAACCCTTTTGCTGATTTTTAAAGTGTTACATAAACAGGACAGGTGCAATATTATCATGTAAAGCAACCATAAACACATGAAAAGGCCTAGGTTTACAATTTATGATTAAAACTCTACTATCTACACAATATACATCGACATAAAATGTAAAAACTTAAATATCTTAGAAACAGTAGCCAATCAGTTGTTTTAATTGTCATATTTGAATTCAGCACATCAAAATACATAATAAATATCACATTTTATCTCTGAAGCAGACGACTTCTCAAAAATTGTAGACCAGTGTAATATACGGAGGCACACAGAAGGGGAGAGATTGAAGCCATCCTGGTGGGAAGTAACAGGATGGTATGGACAGTGGGAGGGAAATGTGCTCTGCAGAGCACCTTACCGCACCATAACATGAGAGTGTCATGCACAGTTCCTAGTGCCTGCTAGCAGCATACATTCCTAGGGCTGCGGGGGCCTCATAGCACCCCGAGCAAGCTGACCCTTCTGTGCTCAGCTGTGGCATGCTAACCGGTGCGTTAGTCACTGCCCTGCCTGTCAAGTACTTGGTTAGAATTCTGCCCAACTCTGCAAGGGCGCGCTGAAAGGAAAAATATTCCTGTCCCCTCTCCCTATGGCCTCCTTCCTCTCCACCCCGCAAGGGTTATAGCAGAGAGAGTCGTGTCTCTAGAAACGGATGGCAGCTAAGGGGGGGAGGAGGCGTTAAATACTGAACCGCTAGGCAGATTCAGCCCCATTCATATGTAATGTACAGAACTGCCAGGGAATAGAGGGAGTCGTTAGCCTGAGAAGAAGTCGAGGTATTTGAACTCACATGTGTCTTGAAAGGGGGAGAGTGTCATTAGGTTTGTTACACAGATCAAAGGTAAGAAGTCAGTTGACCAGTCCAGAATCTGGTGAAGCAGCAATGGATGCATTTCATTTCATCTGCCGTGTAATGCCACTTTGGGGTTTGTTTGATTGTTTTCCTGTAATATGGTAATAGCAGAAATAGGTGCTTACCGTCTGTGTCATGGGTGTCTGGCCTTCTACAGCCCTTTTCCCCCAGACCAATAATAAAATAAGATGTAGGTGAAAGGGGCAGGTTTTAGGATTTTAGGGCCAGATTTTCAGAGATGCCAAGCACCCCACAGTCTCGCCAGAGTCAGTGAGAGCTGTGGGCACCTAATACATCTACAGATAAGGCCTGCAGGGGCTGATCCTACCAGGAGTGCCAAGGCATTGAGCATCCTCAGCTTCCAGTGACATCAGGGAGAGTTGAGGACTCATAGCAGCCCCACAAGCAGCAGACCATAAATCTCATCAGATAAGAGTATAGGCCCCTCAGTGCCTGGAAGTGGATTTTTAATGAAGGAGTGGTAAAACCGAGTCCTGGCTTCCCCCACAGAGAAAACCTACATAAAAATGCTCTTTATTAATGTTAACCAAAAATAAAAGAGGTGATTTAATGAATCACAGCCCCAGAATCATGGGATAACAAGCTGCAAATAGACTTTGCCTACGCTTAACTGTATCATAGTGATTTATCGGTGCATTGTTTTCACACTTAACCAGTTTTTAATTAAATTTGACTTTTGTTCCGTTTTTTGGAAGAGCCTTCACCTTTGGATGTGGTCAGCACAAAAGCTTGAGTAATGTGATAGAATTCGAAAGCAAAGAGGAGGATCAATCGCAGCAGACCTCTGCAATCCATGTCTGTCTCTTTTTTCTAATCTACTTATTAGATTCCTATTGTCAGAAAGGATTAGTGTTATGAGCGGCAGGAATTCCTTTCATTCCCCATAAGGCGAGGTAGTGAAGTGTGGCTGCTTTGTTAACAATAACATTCTGGATTTCTCCCCCGGCCCCCTCTCTTTTCTCCTCTCCCACAGAGATTTGTGCAGCGGATTGCGGAGGACATGGCATCTGTGTCGGAGGCACCTGCCGCTGCGAGGAGGGATGGATGGGCGCAGCCTGTGATCAGCGAGCGTGTCACCCACGCTGCAATGAGCACGGGACATGTCGGGATGGCAAATGTGAATGCAGCCCGGGCTGGAACGGAGAGCACTGCACTATTGGTAGGGGGAAAATACTTTTAAAAGAATAATTGAGGAGGACGGGGGAGAAAAGAAGCATGCTGAATTGAATCTATGTGACTTAGTGTAGCATGAGCACCTTTGTTCTTGGATTTCAAGTTCTGACATCATACATTTTCATGTGGGAACAAGACAAAATGTCCTTTCATTTGGTGATGTCCTGATTAAATGTATATATTTTCACTATCAGAGGTGAAATATACATATATAGTGTTTGATCTCTCAGGCACAAGCTTTCAAACTTTGCTTAGAGCCTTCGGAAAATGCCCCACTTCTGACTCTTGTAAAAGGTCTTTTCGTTGGCCTCCAAGACTCCTCTGTACTGTGATATCAGCTTATTCAGAAACATGCAGCCGGTTTTAAGTTTCTGTTACCCTGGCTCACTCCATTATTTGCACAATATATCAGTGACACAGAGAATTATATTCAGAAAATGTATCGCTGATTTTCAAAGCTATCTTGCTAATTCTCTCTCTGCCTCACTGTCTCTCTAGTCATCTCACTTTTCTTTCTCACCATCTTCGTACATCTAATGCATCTGGCATTACCTTAAGCTCTGAACTTGTGGCGCACAGATCGTTATTATTTATAAGGCGCCATCGATGTGCTTAACATTATAGAAAGTGGCACTGTCCCTGCCTTAAGACATCTGTGTGCTCATTAATAATGTGGTTCAGATTTACGCTGCCTCTTCATCTGAGTTAAGTTTACTCCCTTCTGCACCTTGCCTTTTCTTCTCACAACGTTGCCCATTTGATCCCAGTTCAGTGGCATTGCCTACACAACCTGTCTACGTCACACGATCACTAACATTAGTAGTATCCAGCCTACACTTAGAATTCACTAATGGGTCTCAGTGATACCAGCGTGGATCTGGCGTAGCTCAGCTGACACCCAAGAAGTCACTGTAGATTTACACTAGTGTCGCTAAGTGCAGAATTTGGCCCTCTGTTTTTTATCAGTTATTCTTAAATTCATTTGTCAACATAGCTAAGCATTCAAGTTATGAGCCTGGGCACCATTCACATGTGCAAAGATAGTCAGTAACTAAAGCATAATCACAAATACTTTAATTCCAGCAATAGGATAATGCAACAAACCATGTTTGTGGCTCAGTTCTGGCTAATGTCCTTCTACCACATTATAGTCTTCACAAACATCCCTAATGAAAAATGTCTGGCACTCAAATACTCCCCTCCACTCATTAGAAATTACATTCTGTTTTCTCTTCCGTGTACCTAACAGCTTCAGCTGTTCCCATTACCAATGGGTGAAAATCCCTCTCACAAATGACTTTAAACTGAAAGGAAAGCAATCGTGTTAATTGGGACACCACAGTTGTGTAATATTGTTTCATAGTTCTATTTGCGGCACTCTGTTCACCAGACTGTAGACTTTGAGGTGATGGATAGCAACAAAAATTCATCATTATCCTTGGGGAAAATACTAACATTTAGGGAACTGTCCTAAATCCAGAGGAGAATTTGATTTGGGCTATATTCATACACAAGAGTACCCAGTTCATACAGTGGATCTCATTCTATTAATGCTGATGTAAAAACAAAATACAAATTTCTTCGTAGTAATACAAAGAATATGTGTGATATTTCAATCTGCAGCTGACATCCCAAGATTGCTTTCAAACGGGTTTTACCTTTCACACTCATTAAAGTGACCATATTGTTTGCAGCACTCCTCATTCTTAGAATAGGGAGTCTACATTATCATGGCAAAGGCAAACACCGCAATGCAGCAAGCATCGAGATTTTAATGGCACCCTCTGTACTTTCATACAGTACTACATTCCCATTGCAGTGCTGTCTGGGCTTTAGGAACCATCCCTTATTTTGAGTGCAGAAGTAATTCAGTTTCCTTCCGCCGCCCACCCTCCAGACACTGTGGTTTAACAACAAATTTGTACATACACTCATGCCTCTGAGGCTGTAAACCATATTTCCTACAGAATATTCATTGGTAATTGTATAGAATATAAAGGAGATTTGACAAAGTCATAAATATCCAAGGAAGCTGAATGGCGTGTGAAGGAGTAATAAGCTAGTAATATTGGCACAGATGAAAGGACATTGACTTGGAATTACATTAAGTGTGTGGTAAGCATTCCCCTTGTCCTTGTGTAATTTCCCTGCATGGCAACTTGTTCTGTTGACAGTAATCCCGTATATGTCTGTGTTGTTGCCCAGCCTGCGTTAGCGATGAGAAGCATAAAACCCCATTGCTGAAGTAATTCTTTAATGGTATCGCCATGTGTGCGGGTAACAGTGGTAGAAATGGATGATACAAGGAAAGGAAGTTTCTCCTTCCGTTTCCTGTTGAGCACGTATGAGAGTAAGAACTCCTTTTATTTCCTCGTTCACTGGGAAGGAAGGAATAGGAAGTACTTTCTCATGCTACCAGAGAATTGTGCTCCCAGTGGATTAATTTTGTTTGCTCATACAAAGAGTTACGTTACCAAGTATAGTAGCTTGATTCCTCACGTTCTGAGATTTCATTAGCGTAACCTCAGTTAATTCCCAACCAGGAAATTGATGCAGAAGCTTGTGTTCATCATCCTAATTCAGCAACCTTCCTTCATTCAGGCAAGAGGGTGGAACGTAAAGTTGGTTATATAACTGCAGGGGTCTTTAAATCCTGCAGAATTGCTTAATTTATTTACTCTGAATTCTTAAAACAGAAACTAAGGAACATAGACAATGCAACCCTCACTTGGTGGAGTCTCCACCACGTTAGAACATTTCCTTTGGCCCAAGTAAAGTAGCAACAATTAAATTTTGTTTTCTTAGGCTCCACCACTCATCTGCCAGCCTCAGAGATCACTGGGCTTTCTAGCAGAACCTGAGTTTAAAGGTGAAATCCCTCTCCCTGCCTCCAAAGGGCCAAATTGTAGCTTGGCTCTGCATTGGGCCACTCCATAGGTTGATTAGGGGTGATCCATGAGTAGACTACATGGTGTGACCAGGTTGTTGCTGGTGAGTCCAGAAATTGCATGGATCCATGGGAACCTAGCCACAAACTTTGCATAAGAGGTATAATGAACCACACTTATTGGCTATAGTACTTGAGTGTTATGATTGCTCTGCATCCTGCCTCTGTGATGCAAGGGAAAGGTTCTAGGGAAAGGCAACTGGGACTTAGGGTGGCCAGACAGCAGATGTGAAAAATTGGGACAGAGGGTGTGGGGTAATAGGAGCCTATATAAGAAAAAGACCCAAAAATCAGGACTGTCCCTATAAAATTGGGACATCTGGTCACCCTACTTGGACTTTACACAGGGGACTCAAATTTCATCCTCTGTGTGAATTCCTCTGTGAAGCTGTTTACAAGTACATGATACTGGAGGCTTTCGTGCAGATTGTGTATTACCCTTCCTAGGTGCACATGTGGAGGTAGGGTGACCAGATGTCCTGCTCTTTGGGTCTTTTTCTTATATAGGCTCCTATTACATCACCACCACTCCGTGTCCCGATTTTTCACACTTGCTGTCTGGTCACCCTATGTGGAGGAGCAGGCACAAGGAGTCTTCCACTCAGTTGCCACCCCTATGCTGGAGTTAGGTATAGACACAGTCCCTGTGGGCTCTGAACACAAGACTGTAGTGCCACAGTCAACTCTAGATTCTCCATAGCTGATGGGGAGATGGTCCCTTCTCAGTACCAGCCAGCAGAGATAAGCAGTGTGGGAAGGAAAAGGAGCACATGCTACCCTCCATAATTTTGGCCGAGACCACCTGAATGCTGCATGGTCCCTCCATAGCAGTGAGATTTTATGGTGATGGGTGCCACAATGCGTATCTAGACAGACAAACATGTTATCCTTCCCAACATGGGCTGTTGCTAATGACACAATCAGGCCTTGTTTTGTCTGTCCTAGAGAAACTCCCAATTTTTAGAAATCTATCCTTTGAGTTAGGCTTTCATCAATGCTGTTGCATAAATAATCACACACACTCTGAATAGTCTGGGCTGTAATCAGTGTCTTTCAGTTTCTACTTGAGTAGCTGGACTCCAAACAAGACACATTAAGCCAGGGTTCTGTTCTCTATGGGGTAAAAGTTCTAGGCTACTGTCAGACCAGAACTATAGGTGTTCAGATGTCTGAGCATGGTAGAGTATTTGGCCCTATCTGCAGTAGAAACTGAGCTGTGTTTGACAACCAGTCTCATGACTGAACACAGTGTAATGTTTTCCATAGAGAGGATCAAGCCATGGTCAGCACCCACTGCACAAGTGTGTTTGATTCCTCATTCCAGCACACTTTCTGCATCAGCTTTAAACACAGGTTGGCCATGGATAATGTGGGGAATTGTAATTGGCATTGGATTCCAAAAATGGGTCAGCTTCAAGGGCTGACATGGCCTTTGTCAGTATTACTATGGCATAAACTCATGTTATCGCTACTTGCTAAGCATATAAGGGCTGCATTCTGCCCTCTCACTTACATTTATGTTAGACCACTTTAATTCCAGTGACTTCATTGACGCTGTACCTGATTTTCTCGGGTGAAAGGCAGAACAGGAGCAGGCCAAAACCCTTTCCTAAGCTCATTCTGCATGTCTGTTGTACAGAGTCCCTTTGCACTTTTCCAAAGGAGTGCCCACAGGTGAGCCAATGACACGTGCAGGGGAAAGATATGAGTTCAGGGAAAAATATTGATGTCTGAATCTACTAGTGTGGCATAAGTTTGAGGCCACATACGGGATATTTTCATATGAGGCTGCATTGTTCTTCAAACCATCTAAGTTGAAAGGTAACATTTGCAAATAATTGGTACAGCAGGCCTGGCAACTCCCTCAATTTTTTCCCCCTGTAAACATTTTCACATCAGAAAATTTCAGCTGTGAGGCAAAACTTTGGCCAAGGTTTTGTATGTTGGGCCGCTCTGAATTTTTAAACCAGAATCGCCTTTTCCTGGACATCTGCAGCTATCTGGGCTTGTAAGCAAAGCTGTGCTGCATGTATTCAATCCTTCTATGTCGAAGTGATTTGTGAACCTCAGTCCGTTGGTGTCTAACTCTGAGAATTAAGGCCCTCTTAGCTCACTTACAAAAGTGGGCTTGTGCTTCCACTAACTCACTACACTCACAGGATTCTAGATTCAAAGTGTGTGTGTGGGGGGGAAATCCTGCTAAAGGTTTGTGACCCTCTACTTGGGTGGTCTCCATGAACTGATCTGAAATGAGAAACTCCCCCTTAGGGTGCAAGGACTCCTCTGAGAGCAAGATCACAGGGAGCTTAGGAATAGTGCTGGAACTGGAGAAATAACATTTAACAACGTTTACTTAATAGCAGTGTGGGAGCAAAGTATTGGAGGGAGCAAAAGAGAGAAAAGCAGAAAATTCCCCCAAGCATCTTTTTTAAACAGAGATCAGCTAATGTTAAGAGGAGTGTGGTCTGCTGGCTAGAGCAGAGAGCTGCAAGTCATGATTTCTGTCTTCTATTTTTGCCTCTGCCACTGACTTCTTGTGTGACCGTGGGCAGACCGATTAGGTAGCAGTTTTCAAAGGCACTCGACTCCTGTTGACTTGCAATGAGAATTGGGCACATGACTGCCCTGTATGCCTCCACAACCTCTCTGTACTTCACTTTATCTCTCCTTACATTCGCTGTATTAATACTTGACTTCCTTGCAGAGCTGTGGTGAAGTTAGTTTAATTTTCGAAAGCAAATGAAAATCTTGGGCTGTATAAATGCAATATGTTATCGTGAAGGAGATCCAAAAGTAAAAGACTTTCCAGTTCCAATAGGGCCACAGGGGAACAAGGCATTTTTGTTAAGAAAATGTGATACTGTTAGGCAAAGTAGAAGAATTTTAGAAAGTCTGTTTTTCCTATCGCAGAGGTGGGTTGTTGCAAGCGATCAGAGCCTTACAATGTTCTGCCATTTATATTTACCTGCCTGTTTCTCTTGCTGAGCTTATTGAATCCCTGCAACCAGATGAAATGGATGACTGAACACAGCCTTCCTCAGTTCTTTGATTGAGAATAGTTTTGTTCCACCCTTTCCTTCTTTCTCCTTTCCCCACAATAAAAGTTTTTTCTTTTACTACCATAGCAAACTTTCCTGTGCCTTTCTTTGCACCTGCACAATCTCATAGTAAGCTGTACTGCACTTATTCAATCCTACCTTAAATGTCCTGTCTTTTATCTCCCAAGCTCACTATCTGGATAAGGTAGTGAAAGGTATGGTCTTCCTTCCTCTTTTTTCCTGTTGTCTTTGTGTTTTTTTTAAAAATATGCACCGTGAACATGCTGTCTTGAGGTTGCATCTTTTACTCATTGTCACAAATCTTTCATTAATACTTGGAAGGGTGAACGTTCCGGTCATTTCGGTAGGAAATGTGTTTGGAGCGTCATCCTTTGTAGATGCTGTGATCTCGTGTTAACATTATATCAGTGTTCCCTTCCTCTCTCCCTCCCCTCCACAACATCTCTCATCCCCACCCCACCCAGCCAGGTAATCAAAGTCAGGAGGAAAAAAAACATGTCTGCAATACGGCAGGTGCGCTACGCAGCATTTGTTTTATTAAATGTATATGATCCATATGGTAACAAGCAGGTGAGTGTGTTTTCTGTATGAAGTCTCTAGGTTTTGATCTTTAGGTGAGAAATCTTCCCGGAGGTGCTTAAGGGGAGATATTTTTCTTTATATGAAAATGCTATGGTCTTTGGGCCAGATCCTCCAGTTGCGTAAATTAGTAAAATTCCATTAAAGTTAATGGAGTTGTATTGATTTACGCCAGCTGAGTATCTGGCCCTACATGTCTGTTTCTATTGGTAAAACAAGTCTGGGGCCTGATTCTGATCTTATCTTGGTGTCAATCAGAAGAAAACGGAGTGATACTGTTAGGAAACCAGTGCAATTGTTTTTCACACCAAATTTCCATATTCAAAACACTCAGTTGTTCCTATCTCAGAGCTGCAATTCATTATCTGATTTAATTTATGAAATTGTAGCTGTAGCAGCCAAATTGACTTTTAATTAGAAATATTGACTACGGTCCCAAAATGTGCAATAATATATAAGATGCCAAGACAATGAACATTTCCCAGATAAGTATAACAAACGGACAATAAATGTGATTGAGTTGGACACAAATGTCCTTCTAGGTGGCTACTAATACCACACAGAATAGTCAGTTTGCCATTTAAAACAACAAAACAAAAACAAAAAAACAGCTCAAGGGAAGCTCTTTCTACCACTAAATTTAGACTTCAAGACCCTTTGTGATTTTAAGCAATCAGAAATGGTAACCAACCATTAGAGGTTCATGGAGGAGAACATGCCAAAATTTTGGTCCTGTGAATGGTTAAAATGAAGGCTCTGTCTGTAGGCTTTTAAGTGTGTGACAAGAAACATGGTGGTCCTGACAGCTGCACTTCTCCAGATAAATTTATGACCTGGCATCTGTTCCTGCTTCATTTGATTTTAAAGTGCATGTTCAAGTAGAACCACAAATAGGGAAAGTCTCTGAGTGGCCAGCCACATATTAATGATAAGGAAATGTCAGTAGATTCAACAACTGTTTAGTCCTTTCGTGAGAGAGCAGCACCCATGTGCAGTGTCTGTTCCTGAATCTATGGCTTTAGATTGACTATCTGTTCAGTGACAGTTCATTTCTCTAATTGCAAGGGTCAACGAAACACTCTTCATTTGCTTTCAACTAAAAAAAATATAAGGGGCCTTTGTTAGATTAAGGAACGGGGCTCCTTGTCTTTCTTTATGGAGTAGCAGTGGTGGCATTCTTAAAAGAATATATAGGTCAGCACTAGGTGTGATCAGAACCTCTTGCTAATGTTGTACATGTCAGTGCTTTGCATTTCAAAAACTCTCGAGGTATCTTCCTTTCATCTCCATTTGCACTGGAGAAGACTGGATCAAAGGGTAGCAGATAAGCACCAAGGGGTAACAGAAGATGAAAAATCATCTTGCAGAGCCTCTCTCCTTGAGATTCAGGGACCTGAGGTAATGAGTAGCCCCCTGCACTGTCCCATTTTTTAAAATATCTTCTTCAAATATACCCTCTTGCTCTGTACAGCCTTTTAACTGATTCTGATTGCTAGGAATAAAGGCACATTGTACTTACTGATTTTTGCAGTGAGTAACGGGTTAAGCAACATATTATGAATAAACCATTCACTTGCCATTTACATCGCATTCCCTCCTTTGGAAGGATTAGCAATAGCTGAATCTTTCAACATATGTTATTTTTACTTGGCTAAATGCACCGTGTGCAATTTTCAGAATTATGTTTCTCATGCCATTTTGGCTTTCTTAATTATCATGTTCTTAGTTGAAATCCCTCCCCAGCAGTCCTGGCTTACTGAGGTTGAGTAGGATTGACTGCTGGCTTTCCTACTGTTTTAATGTAAACCAGTGGGTCAGTCAAGGCACTTCAACATGGTTAAAACCAAGAAGCTCTTCACTAACAAAGGGCTGTACTGAAATCAGTTCATCTTATTACTGGCATTGGGCCCTTCGGACTAAAATTGTGTTTTCAAAATCAATAGTGGTCTCCCTAAAAGTTCATTCTGTTTGGAAATTTCTCCTTGTTCGAGAGAGTTTCCCTATATCCTAAATGACACTGGAAGAGATAATATTACTCAGGATAATTCATACCTGGTTACTGGTGAATAACTCTAATCCGAAAAGTTAATCACCTAAATCCATAGTAAGGCCCCTAAATAAATGGTCTGATATTCAAAGTCGCTTGCCGAATCCTGTTTGCCTTAGTTGCCCAGTTAGTATGGGTGAGTGAGTGAGATTAGTATGAGTGAGACAAGTAAGATTAAGCCTTAATATACTAGGAACCATCTCATTTTGGGCTCCTTCATCCCTCTCTTAGTAGGTTCACTCTGCTGGCCCATTGGTTAAGTGGTTTTCAAAACATTTTACTATATTCTCATTGTATGGAAAGATCTGTTAATAATTTGCTTTCCCTTGGAGCACAGAGAACTTTTCTAGATAACTTTAAAGTTATTATTCTTGTTTGCAACTACTGGTTGCATTCCTCGGAGTTTCGTCCAGCTGTGGCCACCTGGATTCAGAACTCCACCAGGTCTGGTGAGACACATCAGGAGGTGCATCAGTGTCTTTTTTACACCTGACAGAGGAAAGACAAAGAAAAGAATAAATTAATTCTCCTGGCACTATTTGAAGATCAAACCTGAGTAAGTCTTATCCCTTAAGCCCAATTTTGTATGGCAATGAGGCTTAACTTCAAGGAAGTCCCAACAACACTTAGTTTATAATTAAGACTAATTAGGGACCTTAATTTTTCAGATCATTAACAGGATGTTATTCTGGCTACCAATCTTCAAATGGCAGGGTAATCTCTTGCTAGTTCTGGTGAACATCCCTGTGATAGTATGACATTCATTTTTGTCTAGTTGAAACAAGTCTCTTTTTTTCTAGGGTACTCCTGGTCTAGGCTGCTTTTTGCACGGTATGCTTGAAGTCCCCATGGATGGGCAAAGCTGCCTCTCCTTTTCTCTTAAGACCAGTTTTTATAGCAACATCTGCAAATGGTTTCATTTAGAAACCCACATAGGACCCAGTCTTGCGCTACGTACTCAGATAAAGCTCCCATTGTCTCAGTGAGATCTCCACAGATTTAGGAACAGCAGAAATAGGTACTTAAAGATTTTTTTTTCCTAAAGCCCCATTCAGTTTTTAAATTCCCTCTCCCGCCCAAATTTTAGTTAATAAAAACTAGCAGGCAAAAGCACCAACCATCAGAGATCACAGAGCTTGCAAAACACGGTGGCCTGGATCTGAGGGGAGTATACAGCGTATGTATATTCCAGCACTGTTGATAGTCGGAAGTGCTTCTCAAACACCGGATTATCTTGTGGCTTTAGTACATAGGTTTTATGGAAAGGTTCACTTGTGTTGTCATTTCTTAGCGTTCTTTACCATGCAGAGCTATTGTGGAATGCATAATGCTGTGGGTATTCATATCCATGGCGTGGTGACCATAGCCACATCATACCCTGCAGAGATACATAATAAGTAGGATTTATCTCCTCTGGGTGCTAGTCCAACATTCCAGATTTCTGAGTCCCGGCAAGCAGCCCTAGCTGGGTCTTTTTTAAGCCAAACTGAGAGACAAATGTTTCTTCCTTCACCCCTAAATTTCCCCTCCTGACCTGTGTCCCAGGATGGAGAGGATTCACTCTTCCACTCTCATTTCAGTATGTTAAAACATCACAACCTTAGTGTCTGAAATCTTACAGTTTGGCAGGGCTAGGAAGAGGAGATTTATCCCACTGGGAAAGGGAGATTCCCAGCTTCCCAATGGAACATATAGCACTTGCTCCTGGCCCTGGAATGGCCCAAGATACTATACCTTAGAGTACTGACATTGTGTATATCACACACATACACACACTTTACTGGGGTGAATTTTTCTATCTATCTTCTTTCCAAGCCACTTGTCATGGTTTCCTTGGATTCAACTGAACAAGGTTCAGTGGGAGCCATGAAAATCCATTCAAGTTAATGTAAAATAGGTTTTATATATATATATATAAACATGTAGGAAATTACATCCAAAAGATGGTTAAAAGAATGTTAAGGTTGCAAAGTCAAGCTCTCAAAAGTAAAGAAATGACAGAATTAAGGTTTAATTACATGATCACATGTTTTTTCTTCAGGACCCCTGCCTCGTTCAGTGCACAGGATAGACTGTGTTCACTGAATGAGCAGTTATTCACTATTTCTTTTTATCCTCATCATTCAGTATGTGGTCCCATTTGTTATTTACTGTGCAGGATCCAAGCCCTGCACTGAATACAGAATTATTAATTTCCCCATAGCGTTTCCTATGACACTTTTCTCTCTCTCTGTCTCTCTCTCTCTCACACACACACAAACACACTCTCACACACACACACTCACTCATTCACTCACTGTCTCTCTCCCCCCCTCCCCCGGCGTTGGTCCCTCCCCTTCTGCAGGGAAATTCTTGTTCTGCCTCTCCATTCTTAGGATGGAGCATGTGCAGTTGCTGTGGGTGGATGCAGCATATGGAGTCCGGTTGACACATAGCAGCTGTAAGGGGGATGGAGCATGCTTAATGAGGCAGAATCTCTGGAAAATTTAGCTGCTGGACTTTACTGAGCATGTGCAGAATGTGGTTTTTTTTTTCTTAGAGCCTTATAACTTGGACAAATTTGAGCAGATTTTCATGGTGACTGCAAAATCCACAGCTCTGACACCAGGATGACCCCCTGCCAAATTCCAAGTCCGTGCTCCAAAGCATGGGGACACTAGAGTTTGTCAATGAGACTATAGTAAGATTTTTTTCTTATGTGGGCAAACAACATATTTTGTTGCTAATCTTGTTCTTGGAAATTGCTGAACCTTTTTAGCTGAAACTTAAAAAAAAATCAGTCTGAGACACATTGGGCATGGAAAATTTCAGCTCAAATGTTTAAAGTTTGGCAAAGTTACAAGCTGCTGAAGACAAGGCTATATAATGGGACATGTCAAGCTGCCTTGACTATAGACAGAGCTGCCAGTTCTGCCTGTAATAACATACACAACACATACTTTAAAGAAGTGACATACTACATGTGTGTGTGTAAATATAAAAAGGTCATTTTAAAGAGTTTTCCTAGCCTCCTCTGTTGCTTGTTCAATTGGACCCATGCAAAGTAAGGCAGCTGCCTTTGAAAGCAGATGGACAGAAAAAATGGTTTCAGTAAAAGTGTTTAAGTCTCTATAAAACAGATCTTACAAACTGAAATGGCGCTTCTGGAACCTGTGCAGAGTACATGAGAGTGTGGTGTGCTAGGAATGCTCTACCAGCACTTGTATGGGATGACTTATATAACTCACTCATGGCCCTGTCTCTTGGGAACAGTGCAATCATCCCAAAGTCATGTCGATAAACTCTGCACAGTACGTCTCACCATCGTGTAGTCTCTCTTCACAGACAGATCTGTACATATATATATGCATACATATGTAGAGGCAGTGTGGCCCATTGGAGAGGACAGTAAAGGGGGGCTCAGGAGGCCTAGGTTTATTCCTGGCTCTGCTACTGGCATGTGTGTTCTTGACCAAGTCACTGTGCCAGCTTGCCAGACTGAGGTTCGTGCCTGTACCTTCCAGAGCCCACTGCCTCCCAGGCTGTGCTGAGAACTCTAACCCGCCATGGAGTTAGGGTTACTGCAAGCCCTGCTCTTGCAAGGCAACCCAAAACGTAGGGTGGATTGCTGCATGCGCTGCTAGAGAATCAGGAAAGTAGACTGTATCCCCACCCCAGAAATCCAGCATTGCGGTAGAAGTGGGGAGCCGTGATTTGTAGTCACCAAAGCTTGAATGTAATCACTTCTCTTATTCTACTGTCCCCATTGATCCCAGATGGCAAAAGAAGCGGGAAACCTTTTAAATAGGAGAGGAGAGATAAGTAGAAGCAAAGAAAAAAGCTGTTTTAAGAGGTTCCCCAGCTACATTTCCAGGTTGTCTTTCTATGTCCCTAGTCCTCCGAACACTTTCCAGTGCATTAGAATGCGTGATTGTTTGCTTTGCAGAGGGTTGCCCTGGACTGTGTAATGGCAATGGCAGATGTACTCTGGACATGAATGGCTGGCACTGTGTCTGCCAGCTGGGCTGGAGAGGAGCGGGCTGTGATACGTCCATGGAGACAGCATGCGGCGATGGAAAAGACAACGATGGAGGTAGGACGAAAGTGTATGTGATTTATCAGGCTTCACAGAGCCTTACACTGCTTCTCTTAGCAAAGCCCAGAGCCAGCTGGGAGGATTCTAGGGTGCAGAAGATCCTTGTTCTTGACAGCTGATGGAGAATGGATAGTGAACTTTGTCAGACTAATTTTGCCATATTTTATATGAATTTAAATTGAATTAATTGGGTGCAGGGGTCTGAGGTTTGTGTATCCTCAGAATAGGCACAGCACAGTCAGTGGCAGTGCAGGCTTCCCTCCACCCCACTCCACCTTTGTGCCGAGCCATGACACAGAGGGGTGAGTTTCCCTGTCTGTTTGAAACCTGGCCTCTCTCCTGAGACTGCCACCAAGGGTCCTTACTCACCTGGAATGGATGTGAAGCCGCAACCTAGAGGCTTAACTAGCTGATCCCCAAACCACTCAGTCCCTCTCACTCCACGTTTTATTGATTCCAGTTCTATACATAATGAGTCAGACATGAGAATAATAGCTCAGCGTAATGCAGAGTTAATGTTCAGAGTTATCTCATTACAAAGGAAACCTTGGAACAGTGTGAAGGTTTGAATTAGAGGGCTGGAGATGAGATATTAAATTTGAGGCATAAGGGAGACTGCATAATTTGTTTTGTTGTCACTAAGCAAAAAGCTCTGTTAACCACAGTCTGGGCCAGGACCCAGACTGTGAAATGCAGACTGCGTTTTGCACGTGTCTTGTTTTATCGTATTAACAAGAACCGTACGGTTTTTTTTTCAAAAGGCCAACCTTGTGATTATTGACTTCACAGGGACCGGGCTTCTGATTGCATATTTAAAATGCCTTTGTACATCTGGCAGGGCAAGTGGACCAAATTGTCCCCTTAGAAAGATGTTGGGGTGGGGGGGACGACCCACAGCCCCATACAAAGAGTACAAGCTGTAGAACAAAGGCCGCTTATTCCCGCTGGTGAAACCAAATACCACTGTATTAGTTCTTTCTATTTACAGCTGACACAAGGCACCAATAAAGTTCGCCACACCACATGTGTAAAAATATGGTAAATATATCCAAGCATAATCCTAGCTTCTGTGAAAAGAACCTGTCATTTCTTGGAGAGAGGGCAAAAAAAATCTGAGGTAATCCAGCCCAGAGCAAATGGAGCCCATAAACATAACATCAAAAAGACTGTGATCAGACTCTGGCTCTGTGGGGATATAGTCAGAGATTCCATGGTCTGAGGTGTTCACTTCTTATGTGGTGACTCATTAGGTTATCCATTTCAAAGGAACTGTTGATTACCTTGTCAGCCAACAAGGCAACAGATGTAGACTGGAGAAGCAAAAGGTGAGTGCTGTGTTTATCCTGTGATAAGTGCCTTCCCTCATCCTGTGGACAGCTGGAGATCACTAGCTTGAAGACACCCCCTGCACCAAGAGTCGGGAGAGAGGGTGGTGTAGACACTATGACAGTGGCCCCATGCAGGGAGATCCTCGGTGCTAGATCTGCCAGCTTTCCTGCTACATTGCTGGGATGGTGCAAAGCAGCTGGAGTGATAGATCTGACCCATGGTCTTTAAACTTGTTACTTGAAAAATCAGCTTCTGCTCTGTACAGCAAGATAACTGGGAAAAGGTGTTCAGTCGCTCACGCTAAAGGCTCAGTGCTCTGCAGTCCCGATCAGCAGCAGTGAGACCTTCACCACCCCCGTGGGATCTA
Source organism: Gopherus flavomarginatus (assembly GCF_025201925.1). Classification (NCBI taxonomy): domain Eukaryota; kingdom Metazoa; phylum Chordata; order Testudines; family Testudinidae; genus Gopherus; species Gopherus flavomarginatus. The sequence continues at coordinate 356,884,342 of NC_066617.1, forward strand.
CCAGGGGTATTGTGCGTTAGGCAATCAGATTGGCCCCCAAAAGCACTGCAGGAGTATGGGCCAGAGTGGCCCCTGCTTCACCCTTTCAGGGAGCACAATGCTCTGGCACCCAGAGTGTAGGGGTGCCAGAGCCCTGTCTCCTACAAGAAGGATAGCATTAGTGCTCATAAATGATCCGGGAAAAGGGGTAAAACATGAGATAGCAAAATTTACAGACTGTAAAAAACTACTTGAGATTGTTAAATCCAAAGCGGACTGCGAAAAGTTACAAAAGGACCTCACAAAACTGGGCAACAAAATGGCAGATGAAATTCAGTGTTGATAAATGCAAAGTAATGTACATTGGAAAACATAATCCCAGCTATACATATAAAAGGATGGGGTCTAAATTAGCTGTTACCTCTCAAGACAGAGATCTTGGAGTCATTGGTGGATAGTTCTCTGACAACATCCACTCAATGTGCAGCGGCAGTCAAAAAAGCAAACAGAATGTTAGGAACCATTAGGACAGGGATAGATAAGACAAAAATATCATAATGCCACTATATGAATCCATGGTACACTCACACCCTGAATAATGCATGCAGATCTGGTTGCCCCATCTCAAAAAAGATATACACCGCTACTTCGATATAACGCCACCCGATATAACACAAATTTGGATATAACACGGTAAAGCAGCACTCCGGGGGGGCGGGGCGGGGCTGCACACTCCAGTGGATCAAAGCAAGTTCAATATAACATGGTTTCACTATAACGCGGTACGATTTTTTGGCTCCCAAGGACAGTGTTATATCGAGGTAGAGGTGTATTAGAATTGGAAAGGGTACAAAGAAGGACAACAAAAATGATTAGAAGTATGGAATAACTTCCGTATTATGCGAAATTAAAAAGACTGGGACTTTTCAGCTTGGAAAAGAGGTGACGAAGGGGGGATATGATAGAGGTCTATATTATCATGAATAGTGTGGAGAAAGTGAATAAGGAAGTATTATTTACCCCTTCACATAACACAAAAACCAGGGGTCACCCAATTAAATTAATAGGCAGCTGGTTTAAAATGAACAACATGAAGTAGTACTTCACACTACACACAGTCAACCTGTGGAACTCATTGCCGGGGGATGTTGTGAAGGCCAAAACTATAACTGGGTTAAAAAAAGAATTCGATAAGTTCCTGGAGGATAGGTCCATCTACGGCTATTAACCAAGCTGGTCAGGGATGTGTCCCTAGCCTCTAATTGCCAGAAATTGGGAGTGGATGACAGGGGAAGGATCACTCAGTAATTGCCTGTTTATTCCCTCTGAAGTACCTGGCATTGGCCACTGTCAGAAGTCAGGATACTGGGCTAGATGGACCATTGGTCTGACCCAGTATGGCTGTTCTTATGTTCTCTTGGGGTGCAAGGACTGGAGTGGTTTATTTCCACCTTTCCTCACATGCCAGTAGAGGGCTAATTTCAGTCTAGTCTTTAAATATTCATCTGTGCATGTGTTTAAACCAAGAGTCAGTTTGGATCATATTTTTGAAGATATTTTGTGCCTAACTCCCATTGAAATCAATGGGAATTAGGCATCTAAATGTTTTTTTTTTAAATTTCACCCTTATGTTCCCAGAAGAGCTTCTGTATATGCAGAAGTTTCTCTCATGAGAATTGTGACTCCTGTTCACAGTAAGTGGTGTTTCACTCTGCCCGAGTTCACTATTCAGCTCGTTCTAATGCAGTGGTACCATGCAGAACACTGCCACTGGAAATTCCTTACTGTAATGAGAGCTGGAGTGAAAAAAATGTCTTCAGGTCCTGGGGAAGTCAGACTCCATGGGAGACAGGTAACAGAAACTCTTCAGGAAAGGGGAAGGCTGTTTGGCACCAGAGAAGCAGTGACAAGCTATGGCAGGAGTAAGAGATGCTCTCAGTGAAAGAGAATCTTTGTCCCGTTTAGGAAAAAGAACAGGAGTACTTGTGGCACCTTAGAGACTAACAAATTTATTTGAGCATAAGCGTTCGTGGGCTGCAGCCCCACTTCATCGGATGCATAGAATGGAACATACAGCAAGAAGATATTTGTACATACAGAGAACGTGCGGATACAGACTAACACGGCTACTACTCTGAAACCTGTCCCATTTAGAACAATGATATTGCCAGGAAAAATCCCAAGAAAAATGTGTCATTGGGCTGGCCTGGCAGTACTGTTTTAACACAGTGGGTCTAATCCTGCTTTCAGTTACATTTCAGTGGCATTGCATCAGGTTTTACACCAGAGTCGGAATTTATTCCAGGGTCATTACAGGGAAAACAGCAGAAAATGATTCACCTTTAACAATCCAGAGCAGTTCAGGTTACAAGGGTTTTGCAGGCTGCACCAAAGGAGTCACAAAATTTCTTACAACAAACTGCAGAAGTTTTCTAAAAATGTGCACAGAGAGGAAGATCCTAGAATGACTCTCTTGCCATTGTTCTGTGTTACATAACCTCTCTATATCAGGAGTGCGGACATTGGCCGCTCTGCTGCAACCCACATGCTTATAACAGTGCAGACCTGAAGCCTTAAGTAGCCAAGGAAACTAATTGCCCCATGATAGGACCTGGAAATTGATTTAAAGGCCCTCGTAAAACCTTGAGCCTTAAGGGAGAATATAGGTGCCATTACCTTCCTGGAAAATAGATTTCCTACCAGCAATCACCTCTGTCAGGGATTGAATCTGGGGGAATATCCTACCCAACTCGCAGACATGCTGCATGTTAGGAAAACTGCATCAGCAATCTATTTTGGGGAAGCTTTCCCCCTGCACGAACACTCTGTATTAACAGCTGGAGCTTTAGAAATGTTTGACTAGTTGAGCAATTTTATTGTCTAAGCATCTTCCAGTGCCCTGAGTTCTTAGGAGAACTATCAATATTAAGCTGGAAATCTTTTTTTTGCCAAAATTTCTGTCCAATTCATGTGTTAACTTTGCGTTGAGGGTTTCATCACTGGTCCTGACTTTATCTGAGGAAGCTAGGTCAGTACCTGGGAAAGGAGGATTCTAGGGTCTGCAAGTAGAGGTGCCGGTTATCACAGAATCATAGAATATCAGGGTTGGAAGGGACCTCAGGAGATCATCTGGTCCAACCCCCTGCTCAACGCAGGACAAATCCCCAGATAGTTTTTTTTTTAAACCCCGTTCCCTGAATGCCCCCCTCAAGGATTATCTGGAAAGTGGTTGTCTTTTGAGTCAATATTTAACCAGTTTCCCAGTAAGGGACAAATAGATGCAGTTAAGAAAGAGGTAAAATCAAGGTCCTGACCATTTATGGTATTTTAAGGATCCCATAATATTTTTGGTAAGGAGCTGTTATTCCCCATTCTCCTTTCCTAATTTCTACTTTGATGATTATATCTTCCTACTGGCATTCCTCTCACAATTTCAGTTGCATACAGAATTTTTCCTTGTTTTAAAGTATTATGCAGCCTGGCTGTGGGGTGTTAAATAGCTATTGTGTTCTCATCCAGAGAATGGTGGACAAAATGATTTCAGTGTAGCGCACTTAAAATGCAGAAAGGAGATGAAGAACGTTCTGTAAATATAAAATTTTATTTATAATATTATGTCTCAAACTTCATATGAATGAGAGATAAATGTGTCAGAGTCTCCTGCACAAGTTCCAAGCACACTAGTGTGGGATCTCGGTTTAAACAGATCTGAAAGGCACTCCGTAGTGATTATGGAATCTGCAGGACATTTTAAAAGTATCCTCCTCCAACTAAAGTAACCCAGGCCCATCCCATGGTTTAGCACACAGAAGCAGCCTGCTGACCTTCTTTTCTCAAATGCCTTCTCCGTATCAGTGGGGCTGCCATATCAGCATGGTGTTTTTCTCAGGAGACGTGAAAAAAGCAACATATGATTCTCTCTCTTCTGCAACAATTCCTCTGTCCTCAGTTTGTCTTATTCATGAGACCCTAGCGCAGTGTAGCCAAGTAAGAATGCAGAGTTCCAGAGTACGCAGGACCACCTCTTTGTTTTTCCAAATGCAATTCCATACTCAACTAGTTCTTACCCAAGAGCTCGCAACCTGAAAACACAATCCTGCCTCCCTTTCCTCCAACCCCCATCCAGCAGAACAAGATTTTCTCCTTTTTTAAACTGCAGTGCACCAAACAATTGAGCTATTGCATTTTGCATTTTTGCCTTTCTCTGAGGCATCTGGAATGAGCCATTGCTGACACAGGATACCAGAGTTGATGCTCCAACACTCTGCCCCCCTTAGATGTAAATTCTAGAGCCAGGGTCTCAGCAATATACATTGTTGTATTGACTTCACCACGGTCCACTAACTTCAGAGCTAGGCAAGCTTCCTCCATTGATCACTCTGTTTGCCCCCTTCAGAGGGTGTGGAAGCCCTTTGGCAGGCTGAAGAATATGTAATGATCAGAAGAAGGGAACTCAAGTGCTTTATGCTCTTCCACCAGGAGGAATCTGGCACCTTTTTTTACCATCCTCCCTGCTTTACTTTGAGGATGAAAGTGTTCTCTTTGGAGAGCTAGTATGAGAACTAAATGTATTTTTGCAGTATGTAAGGCCAGAAGGGAAAATAATGGCAGGATTTTAAAGGAAGGGGGTAAAGAAACTGACAGAATCCCAAAACAAATATGTTGGAGGTGGACAAAGTGATGGATGCTTTGCAGTGCTTAGTGATTTCAGATTTTTTTGTTTCCTGCATGCTGTTTAGAACATTTACTTAATGCATGCAAGGCTTTTATAGCACAAGAATATTGTCTCCTGGACATGGTAGGGGAACTTTCCAATTCCCTGATCCCATAAAAATGATACAGTAATGTGCTAGCTAAATTTACAAAGGCTAAGGGAAGTATTAAAATCTGAACACACCTGGGAAAACAGCCATCATAAATTAACATTTATCATCACGAACACGTCCAATCAGACAACAGGGTCATCTTGGAAGAACCACAGACTGCTAAAGAGAGGAGGAAACGGCAAGCTTTCCCTGAAAAGATCTAACAGCTGTTACACTGTGATTTGTTATAAATTATTGACTTTTCTTTCTTTGTCTTTGAGGAGGGCTGTTAGTCACCCTTCCCTCCAGTAAGAGAGCAGAATCACTAGTTCATATTTTCAGGGGGTTCATTTCTCCTATGACACTCTGGTGGGTGGGACAGCACCCGTTGTGCAGCATTTGCACTAGGCAGTCATCTTGGGGAATGTGCGAGTGTGATGTGGAGCCATACATCAGGAGACTCAGAAATGGATGTCACTGAGCCATCTCCATAGCAGCTGTGTTGAAGCCAGGGAATTGGCGATCTTGGAGTGACCTTGGTTGTCTCACTTCACATCTGATGGCTGGGCCTTACCAAAATGCCTCTTGCTGGCAGATTCATAGAACAGCACTTGTCTCTACCTCAGAAAGAAGACATAATGACACTGTAGCGAGGCAGAACAAGGCAAAGGAAGGGGTGCATCTTCTCTAGACAAGCCTCAGTTGAAGAAATGAAGAGATCTCGTGTTCATATGACCTCACCACCACCACTTCCATTGCAAAGAGGAAATTGGAGGATAAGGATAGCTAGACAGGGTGACCCTCATTATCATCTTTATATTATAGGCAGTTAAAGCAACCCTGGCAACAAATATTTATGGTTAACCCTCCTCCCCCTTCCATCCCACTTCACTGTCTCATTCATGTGCTGTGATAAGCAAGAGTGTGAGCTCTCTGGAGTAGGGGTTGTCTTTTTTTATAACCTGCCTGTACAGCACCTACCACAATGAGGCTCTGATCCTCTGAAAGAGGTACATCTGGAGGGAGTTAACGCAGCTTATTATTCTTGCTGTTTCATAGATTCTAGATGCTGATGGTGTTCCTGGCCTCTGTTTTCCAGAAGCTAGGAATGGGCGATAGGGCCTGGATCACTTGATGATTACCTGTTCTGTTCATTCCCTCTGGGGCACCTGGCATTGGCCACTGTCAGAAGACAGGGTACTGGGCTAGATGGACATTTGGTCTGACCCAGTATGGCTGTTCTTATGCTATAATACAAATAATGATTGATTATTCTTTTGAGCCCATACATGTGTACTGGGCATTTCAAAGAAGGAAGTAAAGACTTAGTACTGTTCTCAAAGAGTTTGGAATCTAACTTAGGACATAAACAGACAAAATAAAAATAGGGCAGGTGGGGAGGGAGGGGAAGAACAAAGGTTACAATAATAAGATGAAGTGGTTGCTCAGGAAGGAATGGCCCCCCTGTCCATCTTTCTATTACATTTGTGTTGAGTCTTCTTTGACTCCTGACCATTTTTGCAAGATCATTCTAGTATAGGGCAAGATGCAGCAACGTGTACACTGACTAGTGCTTGTAGGTGAAATTCGGCTCAGCACAGAGCTCCAGCTCAAAACCTATTGGCTGCTTAAGTCCCAGAGGTGTAAGCTTTGTGCTGGCCCTCTACACAGGCATGAATTTCTTTGGCCTGTGCTGTGCAGGAGGTCAGACTACATGATCATAATGGTTCCTTCTGGTCATAAAATATATGAAGCTGCGAAGCAGCAAGAATAATCAGCTGTGTTTACTCTGGCCGCAGATGTGCATCTGTTAAAATCTCCATCTCTTTGCTGTCCAAGTAATAAATCTGAAAACATTACAGGGCAAATAATTATCATTGCAACAGATAATGTCATGCTGTCATTCTATGGAGTGACGGACAGACAGGAGTGCCTCTTACTCTTGTACAGGCAAAGGGAATGCTTCTTACTGCATTAGAAAGGCTAACAGATTTTTGTTGCTTAGTATGTTACAAAAGGTTTTTCTTAGGCACTGCTCCCATTGAAGGTCTGCAGTAAAAGTTCCATTGTCTTCAGTGGGAGCAGGATGGGGCCTTGGATGTATCATGTGTATTCTGCCAATATCAGGGTTCATCAGGAACTTGTACCCTCAAGACTCTGTTTTCTTGGTTGCTGGCTAGTATTAGAGGAGTCATGCTCCAAAATATTCAGTCTGTGTAAATACTGTTCTCTCCTCTCCCATGACCTGTGTGTTCCATTACAGTATTCCACATGCAGCACTCATCATAGTTTGCTTAAACACATCATAACACCTCTAGCTGAAGGTTATTTGCATTCTGCTTGTTGATGTTAGCATGACGGATTTTTGTTGCAGCATCCATAGCTCTGTAGAAATGCTCCATTATTCAATCCTGGCGAGCTAAGACGCTGCCCATTAAATCACCCAACACAATTCTGGGGCCATGAAAAGTCACAACTAATTTGAAATTTTATTAGCTCCTAGCTGATCTTGTTTACTGCAGAAGCAGTCTCTCAAACTAGCCCTTTACCTCTGTATAAAACTCTGATCCTGGCATTGAATGCTGAAGCGGAGAGTCTTAGCCCTCGTCCAGACTAACCCGCGGCATCGGCGGGTTAAAATCGATTGCTCGGGGATCGATATATCGCGTCTAGTCTGGACGCGGTGTATCGATCCCCGAGCGCGCTTACATCGATTCCGGAACTCCATCAATCCGAACGGAGTTCCGGAATCGACGCGGAGAGCCGCGGACATCGATGCCGCGCCGTCCAGACTGGTGAGTACCTCGATTTTAGAAATTCGACTTCAGCTACGTTATTCTCGTAGCTGAAGTTGCGTATCTAAAATCGATTTTAATTCCTAGTCTGGACGTGGCCTTAGAAATGAATCACTAGGCTGCATGAGGCTTGAAAGGGGAAGCAGAGTCCTGCTGCTCCTGCAAGCACTTTACAGCCAGCAAATACTGAGGTGACCAAAAGAATTCAAGAGGAGGCCCACTGTTGCTTGCAATGAATTCCCCTGCGATGCACTTGTGGGTGTGAATGTGACACATAGTTTTAGTACTGGGGAGAAAATACTTCACACTTATTTATCAAAGTTGAGAAATAAATTGAAAAGTTTGCCTCTCCCTGTAAGCAATAATGTCCAACAGGCAGCTCATTTCCTAGAAGTTAATGACTAGCTTTGCGCCTGTGGCTCTTAATCCCATCTCAGCAAAGAGGGCTTTGAGAGAAATCAGAGTCCCGATAGGGAAGCTCATAGGCGATGTTGTATAGCCACAAAGCATCTCTGTTTGCTCAACAGCCTAACCCTTCCAGAATGCTTAGGAGGGAGGGGCAGGGCATCAAAATCCAGGATTCTCCCGTCATGCGTATGCACATGCTCCATCCAGCTAGCCACCAAGGAGGTCGGTGTCCAGACTGGGAATTCCATGTTGTTGTTATAAACCACCCAAAACATTTTTTAAAAGGAAATTACTTGTGGCTTTGAATCTGTAAGTCTTTGCATGGTGAGCAGTAGGGAAAGCAAGGTGGCTGTGCTCCAGATAACCTGGAAGCTATCCCAGGGATGCAAATAAGGAACAGGGTTAGCATAGTCATCCGCATTGAACATGGTGACCTACATTTTCAAAAGTGACTAATGGTTTTGGGCACCTCGATTTATGGGTGCCCAGTTTGTAACACTTACAGGGGCCTCATTTTAAGAAAGTGCTGAGCCACCAACGCCTGAAAATCTAACCTGTTTCAGGTGTCTTGAGTTTGGCATCCCATCACTGAGGCACCCAGAATCACTTGTCATTTTGAGACATCTTGCTCTGCAGAGTCCAGGCCCCTTTTTGTGCATGCTCCCTCACTCTCGCCCAGGGTAAAGACTCGGTGGGGTGAGATGGAGAAAGGGGTGTATGCAGACACATGGGTTTAAGTGTCACTATAGTATGCTGTCAAGTATCAGAGGGTAGCCGTGTTAGTCTGGATCTGTAAAAGAAGCAAAGAATCCTGTGGCACCTTATAGACTAACAGACGTTTTGGAGCATGAGCTTTCGTGGGTGAATACCCACTTCCTCAGATGCATGTAATGGAAATATCCAGGGGCAGGTATATATATGTGTGCTAGCAAGCAAGCTAGAGATAACGAGGTCAGTTCAATCAGGGAGGATGAGGCCCTGTTCTAGCAGTTGAGGTGTGAAAACCAAGAGAGGAGAAACTGGTTCTGTAATTGGCAGGTACTGAGGGGAGCACTCCCTTCTTTGTCACCTGTCTCGTTTCTAGACAGTAATAGCTTGGTGGCCTAACTAATGCAGGGTTATGTGTATCTTTATTTGTAAGTCCCGATTCTCCCTTTGATGAAAATTTCCACTGAATAGCTAAAACCAGCATGGCTGGAAGTTGAAGCTAGACAGACTCAAACTGGAAATAAGGCACACGTGTTTAACAGTGAAGTTGATTGTTCTGATTATTATTATTGCTTGTATTGACCCCCAGTCATGGTGCTAGGCTCTGCATAAAGACAATAAAAAGATAGTCCCTGCCCCCCAAAGAGTGTGTGGTCCAAGTAACCGTTCGGAACAGCTTCCCAACAAGGTAGATCCTCCATCAACTGAAGTCTTTAAATCAATCCTAGATGGCTTTCTAAAAGATGTATTGTAGCTCAACTGCAAATTAACTGGGCTTAATGCAGGAATTACTGGGTAAAATTGTCTGGCCTGTGTTATTCAGAACATCGGGCTAGATGATTGTCATGGTCTCTTCTGGCCTTAAAGTTTCAGAATAACGCCAGCTGGATGCTTTGGAGCGGCTTCTATCTCAGTACCAGGAAAGCAGAAGTCATGCTGCTGAGCAGATTGTCCCTCTGGCAATATAGCTCCTCCTTCATGTCTGCCCCTAGTTGAAGGGATTCATTGAAGGTGGAGAGTCAGGTGAAGAATCTTGTGGTTACTTTTGAAGCTGTTCCCCCAAGGGATGCACCATGTAGTGGATGTGGTAGAAAAATGTTGGTGTCACAATCTCCACAGGCTACAACTTTAATTACCTGATGGTAACCTTTCAACAACAGCACATGCCTTGTGGTTTGATTACTGTAATTCCCTGCACGTGGTTCAGGATCCAGCAACAAATTCACTTACTGATATGTGCAACCCGGGGCATATTATGGCCACTGTGTATCCTGCCCCCTACATCAGTGGACTGATTTTAAATTGGGATCCTTGGTTTTTAAAGCCCATGGATCATATTTGAGACCTCTTCCTTGAGTCTCCCCCTGACGGATACTTATGCTCTTACATCATCCACCTGTCAGGAATTCTGTCATACCTCTCAGGTCAGCATGTCTTTGCTGCAATAGACTGTAGGGTGCAGTACTCATTTCTGTCTCAGTCCATCATCCCACCTTTAAAAAAACACTTCCCGCGGTTGTAAGTGTCAAAGGTGTTTTGGAGTAGGACCCATCTGGCCTTGTCAATACCTTCTTCCCCGATTCTCTTTACCTCTCTTGTCATACTGCACCCCTTCACTTGTTTTCATCTCTTTTGGATTATTGTAGCGTGGTTTTTATTGCATTTTAATTTGTTTTTATTCATCTGTTTAGCTCCCTGAGCAACTTGCTTTGTGGGGAGGGCTTTTTGTAAATGTCACTTTATCCTTATGACTTTGACAGGGAAAGTAAGAGCTCACAGGATGTGAGAAGACACAGCTGTATGCAATATCATTTATTTCTTCTTACTGATCACTGAAAGACACCACATTTGATAACTGATGGGCTTTTTTACAGTAAAAAACAAAAGCAGAAGATACTTGGATGGGTGGCTGAACATCGTTATTTATTATCTGGTTTGTAGTTTAACTCTTGCAGGTCTTTGGGACGTCTCAGACACAAGCAGTCCTACATTTTCCAAGCTGAAAAAAGTTTAGCACTATAGCTTCCATTAAAGCCAATGAGAATTGAGTAGCTAAATCTGCATTCAACTCACAGAGAACTTAAGGACTATAAGATGTCAGTGACAAGATCCTTTGGTGTAGTTATACTAAACTTAGAAAACACAGGACTGAAAAGTATTAGGCTAATCTGTAGCCTGGGTTCCCAGCATTCCTGCATATGCGAGATAGTCTCCTATATATCTGCTCCTGAAACATGCACCTGCATCTTTCTGTGAAGACAGAAATTCCTTGCCATCTTACAATTTCAAATCCCAAACTGCAGCTCTCATGTCTGAAATAAAGACAGAGTAATGAAAAGGTATGGTACAGCAGGTTTGCCAGCCTCTCACTACAGTGTCTGCAGCCTTAGAAAACATTATTAATGTGTGGGAGTAAATGACAAGGTGTCATCTCACTTGAAGCAGTAATCTCTACAGTAATGGGGTGGGTTTTTGTTTTTTTTTAAAAAGCTAGATATAGATAGGCATATTAGAGCTACACAGTTCTTTATTTTTTAAACTGTGTCTCAGATTCCAACTGAGATTCAACCTTGCAAAATCCTACTAGCCCAATCATCTGCTTCTTTTGATGGGCAGCTAAAATATAATTAGTACTTTTGTCATTATCATCACTCATCATGAGACAAGGCAGATGGGCAGATTTTGTGTGTGCCTGGTGCATTGTCATGACAATTTGGAAGGAGTTATAGAGAGAGAGATAAGTACCGACAGGAAGAGAGGTAATAGATTGGATTTTCAGAAGCACTCAGCGGTGGCCTAAATGTGCTCCCATTAATATCAATGGCAATTAGCCAATGCTGACCACTTTTTAAAATCTCTCTGTCACACACACACACACACACGCATGCACACACAATCGGCCAGATTCTGTTCCTAGTTACCCTGGTGTGAATTCGGAATAATTGTTTTAAGTCGGGACTGTCTCCTGATTTATGTCTGTGCATCTGGGCTCAGACCGTGACACAAGGTGTGTAGTAAAGGCAAGCTGATTTGATTTGGTTTATTTTGCAATAATTTCTTAGAAATTGAAAATATTCTGTCCTGCCACCTGAGGGACAGTTTTACTGTCCATGCACATTCAGTTTTTGCCTCTGTGCTGAGACTGCCTATAGGACAATAGCTATTGAGGGTGGTTTGGCTGATACTGATCGCTTCTAGGGATTGGTCTGACAGCACTGTACATTTCACATAAGCCTCTGAGCAGCCATCACATGGTAACAGTTTTCATTCCCTATCAAACTACCTTATTTGAACTGATGACTTAGAAGCGAAGAGCTCCATATCCCATTAACCAAGCCCCAAATGTCTAGTCTCTTAATCTGATTTAAGAGTCCATCTCAAGTGCGTGCTAACTACTTTTATTTTTGAACGTAATGCTTCACCAAACCCCCACAGAGCTATCGTGCTTTTTCTTTGCATTTCCTTCCCTGTCATTGTTTATTACCAAGATGTTTGTGATGAACAGTGGCATCACAGAACGTATTGAGGAAGAGTCCTGTGGAAAATAGATGCTTCTGTTTACACATATGGTTACTTGGCAAACAACAATACTTAATTCTAGTAAAATATGCTTAGTAGACTTTCCTCGTGCATGTGACAGCTAGTGCTATTTTTATCGTAAATTGAGTGCTGGTGAAAGGTACAGGATTGACAGCCGGGGAGCGTGAAGCCCTCTGTTGATTCAGAGAATAGGTACAGCACAAGCAGACGCTGAGCACACATCTCCTTGCAGGCCTGCTTTATCCCTTTCCCCACCACTGAATCTTACAGGGACCGCTCCTTTAAGTTCAGCTTTCCAGCATGGAGCTTTAGCAGATGGCTCCACTGACTTCAATGGTGCTATGGTGATTTGCACCAGTTAAGGATCTGGGCCTCAGTGCCTGCTTAGCCTGAGTGTGTCTGCTGAGAATGGAACTGATGGCACGAGGGGTGGGGGTCAAGTTTACAGTTTAGATTCCTGTCGCTAGGGAACAGGCCTGAGGCACCAAACTCATTTCACATAAGCCAAGAACAGCCATCAGATGGTAACAACCTTCACTCACTACCAGCCTGCCTGAATTTGACAGGGTGACCAGGAGAGAGGTGAAAAAATCTGTATCCTATTATCAATCCCCTGAGATTTTCAGTTCTCCTTTAAAAAAAAAATCTGCTATCTTGAGCTTCATCTTTTCAATTCAAATAGCTTTTAAAACAACAAGCCATACCCTGAGCTGGTGTAAATCTGTGTCACTCCATTGAAATCAGCAGAGCTTCATAAAAGTCCACAAGCAGGGGCTCTGGCCACTTGGCTGTGTCTCACGGTGGGGAGGGATAGCTCAGTAGGGAGCGTTGGCCTCCTAAATCCAGGGTTATGAGTTCAATTCTTGAGGGGGCCACTTAGGGACCTGGGGCAAAATCAGTACTTGGTCCTGCTAGTGAAGGCAGGGGGCTGGACTCAATGACCGTTCAGGGTCTCTTCCAGTTCTATGAGCTAGGTATGGCTCCATATATTCTATTTTATTTACCTTGTCACTGCTGCTCTCATATCTCCCTTTCCTTTCTGCAGATAGCTTGGTGGACTGTATGGACCCAGATTGCTGCTTACAGCCTTTGTGCCATGTTAACCCACTGTGCCTGGGCTCCCCTGACCCACTGGATATCATACAGGAGACTCAAACCCCCACTTCCCAACAGAACTTGCACTCTTTCTATGATCGAATCAAGTTCCTGATTGGCAAGGACAGCACACACGTCATCCCGGGAGAGAATCCATTCGATGGAGGGTAAGTGTTTGGGGGGATTCTAAACAAGAATTAAAGCTCAGGTCCTATGTTCCCACTCAGAGGTGGAATGGGGAATTGTGTGCAATGAAATACTAGTAAAGAACAGCAGAAGGATACAGGAGACAAACACTGTGTCATTACTACCATCCCAAATGTCTGCCTATGGGAAATAGATATCTGAAGAATTTCATAACTAATATAAAGCTGCTGACGGTCCTCCCAGGGGTAAGGCACACACAGAGAGAGAAACTAAAGGGACAAAGCCATTTTTCTGTACTGTCAAATCCATACCCTCTCTGTTCAGCTTTCCTCTAATGGTAAGACTTGGTTTCTGCGCTAATCTTTATAGAATAGTGGAATTAATTGACCTGGTTCGTTCTGTGTCCATCTGTTTCCTTTATTAGTCAGCCCTTCTTGGGAAACCTTTTTATCTCCCATCTTACATTTATCCCAGGGTGTATCGCATGGGTCAGAATCCACCTGTGGGATTCTGAGACAGCACACAGTTGCCCTCAGAATTAATCAGAAGTGCGTTCCATTTAGACTACATGCCTATGCCCCACCTTGGGTGCAAGTGGTTTTCCCACTTGGAATGTGCTCTCTAGCACCAAGGTTCCTTTGCAGTCACTTACTTAAGCTTCTGCTTGCTCTGCCACAGCAGTGCACTGGCCGGAAGCAGGAGAATAAGACACTTCCTTCCTGTGCAAATGGCCCACGTTGCTTTTTTCACAAAGCAGCCAGTGAGTGAGTGCCACTAATGCAGCTTGGTCTGTGGTTTGGCTTCCCTTGTTCAAATGAATGTAGTTTTCCAAGAATGCTCTGCAGCAGTGCACTGAAAACAGCAGTCCCAAGTTGGCAAACCTTGCATCCCCTCCCATCTCAGTTACGGAGAGGAGGAGTTGTAACTAGAGTTACAGCCTCATGTTACATATGACTATTAAAGGCCTTCAAAGAGCCTGAAAAGGTCCTGTGGCATAGAGAAGGCCTGATATTTCTTATGTAAAAAGTAAGGCAGAAAGTAGGTTGAAGTTTTTTAATGCTGAGACTTTCATCATCATCATCATCATCATCAGAAGTAGGGAGCAGCACGAATCACGTCTGCAGTTCATGCCCCAAATCAGCAAAGTGCATGCCTAACTTTAAGCACATGAATAGTTCTGCTGAAGTCATGGGGCGACTTGTGCTTACATTACAGTAAAGCACATGCTTAAGTGCCTTGCTGAATTCTTGATAATTCAGTGATCATTCACTATGTTCTCAATTTTGTCTTTCGGAAGCTATCATGGAAAGGGTCCTGGACATCTCTGATCAAACTTGGCAGTGTCAGAGTTTAGATTCAATCTAAGTAATTATCCCTTATGTTCAGCTTTCCCAGAGAAAGTAGCTGTGCCATGGAAATGCATTGGAATTGTAAACACCTAATTTGGCATGCTCATCAGGCCAATTCAATACTTGTAATTCCACAGCCACCCCAGGCCCTGGTGAAGCTGATCCAAGGTTATTCCATGGATCAGCTGACAAAAGGATATTGCCCTCAGTATCCCATGCGCACCACCGTCTGTGACTCACCATCTAGAATGGTCCTGGAAGCTGACCTCAGACCTGAGCCTCTTAGAAGTACATCAGTGTCAGTGAGTCTGCTTGATATGCCTTTGTCCATGATTTACCTCTTTGCCAAGCCCAAGAAGGCTAACTACAGGCCTTTGGATTAAAGCCAAGCAATCATTATGTAACAAACAATGTTATCTTTATCAGTCTTCACAAGACTGTACATTTTATTATTGGATACTAAACAGTGCAGACTCTTGCCTGAGTGTTAGTTTAGCAGATTCTCAGCTGTCAGATACCAGGATTCTTAGTTATTGCAGTAAAAAGCATGTACCAGAACATGGAATAAATTGTACTAGAAACTGTCGGATTCTGCTGTCCATATATTACGGTGCAGTTTGTTTGTGTTCTTTAAGAGCCTACTCTGCTTTCAGTAACAAGCAGATATTCTAGGAATTACTCAAGTCACCCATTCATATAGTGGGTGAAGCTGCCCAATAATGTACTGATATGACGAGAGTGAAATTCATTCCTGTGCCCCAGTACAAGATCTGTGTTACAGCTTAAGTGCCACTTAAGTCCTTAAAAACAGGGCTTAAATGGTTCATAGGCTCTGGGCTGCCTCTCCTCTCTGCTCAGGAGTGGATTTCATCTCCAAGTATGTAAATATCCTGCTGTTGAAAGATGTGAGCTCAAAAGAGACATCTGCCACCCAAAAGGCTGAGGTTTCATACATCCCTGGCACGTAAAGCGCTTCCTTTGCTAGAACAGGGAATGCAAAGATTAAAATTAATGGGACAGGTTTCATAACTGGTTATTTTTCATTTATAACATTGGAACTAGTAAATTGGCCTTCCTGTTTAATCTACTTTCATCATGGAGAGCTCTGCAATTACATCAGTTATTTATGACATTTCACTATTCTTTAAATATCAGCACTGGGTGATTTTCAATAAATATGGCCTGCAGACATGCCACCCCCAGCTGCCATATCACATTGCACAAGTTAAACAGCCTTGATCTTAGCATAGAAGCTCTCTAGGGAAAACCTATGTGCTTCAGAAAGTGGTGTTAGTGGCTCAGTAGATCGGTACTACTTCTTCTGAGCAGGTGCTTGGCCAGTGCCCCAGCACAATATCAGGGATGCTTGTGACACTGAGCTGCTGGAGGTGCTGTTATTCTGACGAGATGTAAAACTCGGGTCCTGAGCCCTTGCAGTCATTTAAGATCCCATGACACTTTTCACAGGAGGGGAGGGTGTTCTGAGCTAACAGGATACTCGCTGTCCTGACGTTTTGGGGGCTGTTGCTATGTGCCGTTTAAAGCTATCACTTGACACCCCAGAGGTGGCAGCTGTTGAGCACTGCACTATCAGTAATTCCTACCCAGAGAAATGGTCGTGGTCAGTAAAGTGCTCTGGGCTCCACTCCACAGGGCTAATCGGGGGACACACACATGCACACCATTTATCATTAACATTCAGAAAATGGAACACAGATTCTTCTTGAATCTTCCCCAATGCTTGTGTGGAGTGTGTGATAGGCAGATAATCTCGCTGCTCTCGGTGAGACTGCTTGCAAAGGAAAGTAATGCTTGGCATGAGTCAGGGGGGTAGCATTTGTTCCTAAGTGATGATATATGTAGCCATTTCCTTTTTTCCCTTCCAGGTCCATCCCCTGGCCTGTCTTACCTGCCTGCACAACGGGGGTGGGTGGGAAGAGAGTGCAGTGAGTCTCTCTACTGCACTGTAAGTGATCAGAATTCTGGCCCCTGTTTTACTTTCGGCACTATCCAGGTAACTCCCATTTCGGAGTAGGAGTTACTTGGCTCCTGCATGGGGAAGATTAGCACCCCTGGAGTGCAGAGCAGGGGGAATCGAACAGGGTGGGGAGTGGGTCAGAGCAGGGATGAGGGTCCACTCAGCGGCCTTTAAACGTGTGCTGCAGTTGCTGTTTCTGTGTGCAGTCCATGCCTTAAGCGCCCAGGAGAAGACATTCTGCCTGCCTGCTTTTCTCCTCTGTAGGGAGAATGCCTCCAGCCACTGTGGCTGGTGTGATGCCCCTCTGGGACCTCCCACTAATGCAACAGCAGCTTCTAAAGCCACAATCTAGCCCTCACTGTCTATTTATTGCTTGAGTTTGTATGTAATGCTGTTGTTGGAAGGGAGGTGTTTATCATCCCTGGTGGAACTATATCAACACAGTACGTTTGCATTTCCTACATGGCCTGTGTAGAAGTGGCAACAGAATGAAATATATGACAGAATACCTATACGATACATCCCCTGGGCTTTAGAGATGCGGCTTCGCTACCCTTTAGAAAGAACAGCAGTGCAGATCATCTAATGGAGTACAAATAAACAAATATGTCATGACAGCTAGCCTTTGAGTGAATTTATTATTGAATTACACTGTAGCTTTTTAAGAACAAGCTGAGCTGACAAGCCACCTCATCACCGCAAAAGGGGGAGAAAAAAAGACAGTGATAAATAACCCTGTGGATAAAAGTAAAGACCGTGTCTTCTCCAAAATACCAGCAATTATATAGTATTCTTGTCAGGGTTAAAAAAAAAACCCTACCCATATTGAAATGATTGTTTATGATGATAAAGCAAATAGCTAAATTAAATTCTGAATGCACAGAATGTCTTTTTGCATCATTTTGATGAGCAGATAACAAGTACTCTTCTGCCACTTGATCATTCTTGTATTGATTTCAAAACCACTTACTTTTGCTGTTTGCTTTGTATCTTTAAGCCGTTCTTAGTTGTCCGTCACCGTAAGGAGTAGCACTGATGCACTGATGTCAAGTTGTTGACTTTCAAGTGGGACACCTGAGATCCTTGTTCTCTCTTGAGGGACAGTGTCAGACAGTAGTCTAAATTCATGGCCCATGGAGTCTCCTACATCAAGTGTCAGCATAGGACTAAGCTACCTCTGGAAGTCAGGCATAGAACAGAGTTTTTTCTGTAGTGTGTTTTAAAAGAACTCAGAGTGTTTTGAAAGAGTATCTGCTTTTGACCCCCTGATGGATTATTACACAACTATCATGTAAAGCCATGATACTGTGCTGTCAGTATAATTAACTTTCTGTGCATCCAGCATAATTATATGGGCAACTGGAAACAAGGAGAAGACCTATGGAATAGAACTCAGTGTTGTGTACGAGTGCCCTCGTGAAGATTGGCCTCTGGTACTAGCTACAGAGAGACCTCTTCCCTCCCCCCCCAGAGCCAATACACAGGGAAGGAAGAAGGTCCAATGGTTTAAAATTCTGACTGGAAATCAGAATTTCTTGGGTTCTCTTTCCAGCTCTGCTACTGATTCCTGATATAACCTGAGTCTAATCACATCACTGCTCTATGCCTCAGTTTCCTCATCTATTGAATAAGGATAACAACATGTACCTTCCCTAGAGGAGTGTTTGAGGCCAAGTTAGTAAATGGTTATAAAAGCGTGTTGAGTTCTTGAGATGGAAGGTACTGTATGAATGGAACAGTTTGGTATTTTATAATATATAGTGTGTATGCTTTTTTTATTATTATTGTTTTTATTTTGCACAATCAGACCCTACCTCATCCATTATCGAGAGCTAAAGCCAATCAGCTGATCCTGGCCAGAGAGCAAAAGAATGTGGAAGGGTTGGTGAGATAATACTGTCCAAGTCTCCTGGTTTAACCCTTTCAGCTCAGTTCTTGGGGATTTAAAATGTAGATCTGCATGGTGCTTTCATAGTACCCTTGGAAGGGAGCTTTTGTTTGCTTTCTCCATATCTCCCTATGTCGGGTGATGGTAAGCTGCCCAGACAAACATATAGGCCTTGTCTTCACTGTTAAAAAATGTGTATTTGGGGGGAAGGAGTGTGACTAACACAGGGGAGCTATCTTGAGATAAAAGCACAGCGAAGACAAGGCGCTTTAGTTTTACTGTGAGGTAACCAGGCAAAGTTAGCCTGAGGAGGGGATTTACTTTACCTGGTGGTAAAACTAATATGACTTGCCTTCACTGTGTTTTCACTATGGAATAGCTCCCAGGGGTTTGTTATCCTGCGGTAGAATATGCATCTTTTATAGCACTCAGGATAAAGCCTGATACAGGAACCTGAAACTGAGGTGATTAATGCAGTCCCCAAGTTCACAATCTTGTGTTGTAATAGCATCTCCATACAGCCTTTTCTTGTTCTGGCTTTAATCTGAAATATTGTAGTTAGGCCTCTTTGCCTCTGGAAGAGCTTGATGTGGACACAAAACAAAGTGATGATGCAGCAATGCATCCACTAGCTGGCTTCTGCCTGAGGTCAATTTTACCATCTGCAGGAGACGGATGCAACAGAGAGGATTGTGAGGTTCTGCTGATAATTTCCCTGATGTCAGCTGATCCAGCATGTGGCTTTGGATTGGCTCCAGGAAGCCCATGACTTGTCAGAACTGGGTATGTTGGTCTGTAGTAGAATAGCACCCATGTGATAGAACTAATGAAATACAACCACCTCTTGGGTGAAACACAGAAGCTGTTAACAGAGCACAGCAACTCTTTATAGACTAGGGATCGGCAACCTTTGGCACACGGCCTGTCAGGAAAATCCGCTGGTGGGCCAGGACGGTTTATTTACCTGCAGCATCCGCAGTTTCGGATGATCACAGCTCCAACTGACCGCGGTTCACTGTTCCAGGCCAATGGGAGCTGCGGGAAGCAGCGGCCAGCACATCCCTTGGCCCATGCCGCTTCCTGAAGCCTCCATTGGCCTGGAATGGCTGCCGCAGCCAGTGGGAGCTGCGATTGGCTGAATCTACGGACGCTGCAGGTAAACAAACCATCCATTGAATCAGTTATATTGAAATTTAAAAATCACAATGGCATGAAATGTCACCATATTTCCCTGATGGGCCGTGTGCCAAAGGTTGCTGATCCCTGGTATAGACTATTTAAGACAGGGTTTGAAGAATACCTTATCTACTTTAACTGCATCATTATCATTAATAGGTTTGAATAAACCTTGATATAGATCTATTCAGTGTACATAGTGGAGGGTCATGGTGTATCTAATATGTTACATATTATTATTATTATTTTATTAATGATGATAATAATTTCCCATCCATAACCTTGAGATTAAGGAGACATTTTTATGTTTTCAGAAAATACAAGAGGTTTTTCCACCATCTCCTTGTCACCTTCTTTTATTGCTTTCTGCTTAAGTGGCCTCTTTAATAACTAAGATCATTGTTTCTGAAACTGAAAAGAGCAAAAAAGAGGTCAGAAGGACCAAAATAGCTTCCTTTACTTTGGTAATATTCCTCTTAAGCAAAGATAGTGTGTACTTTTAAAAAAATCCTCTCTCCTCTCCAGAGGACAATAAATGTGTGTGCCTTTGACTTCAGCCTTCCTTTTGACTTAAAAATGTAGAGTATGGTGACATTTCATGCCATTGTGATTTTTAAATTTCAGTATAACTAATTCTATGCCATAAGCTTCTGCAAATACACAGATAGTAGAAGGATTCATGTACATGAAAACAGGGATGAAGTTCCAATCCTTTTGTAAGTTTCTTTCCACAACCTTGATAAAACGATCCATACCATGATCTTTGCCCATTTGCAGATTTCTTAATTGAATGGAATGTTCACAGAGTCATCAAAAACAAATCCTGTGATATGACGGACATATCCAGTCAGTAGAGAGTATTGAGATACAATTTGTAACCAAAGATTACAAAGTATTGGATACTTATTACCCATGATCCTTTGGTTATTCTCCTGGGGCTTCCTAATGGAAATGGGTATATTCAAAGATATGAAGAATTAAGATCTCATCTGCTAGTAGCTCGTAAACTACTGATAGCCTTTCAACAGGGAAAGAAAACTAGTTCAAACCTAGAGGAGTAGTTCAAAGAAAATATGGGAGCTTCAATTACATACCCAGCAAAATAAGTGTAGGACAAATAAATATCGGATTACCATTTATTCAATACTCGGAAGTGTTTTTGCCTGCAAAAATCTCCACACATCTATCCAATTTTTTAATATTAGTGCTTAATAGGCATGCCTAGTTTGATAAATATGAGTAGAGTCAGTAGTTCCATTCAATTTAATAAAATGGCCAGAAACATCATCTGGATGGTTTAAAGAGGCTCCCTCTGTTTTATGGTAATACCCTGCTAAATAAGAAGATTTGATTATTTACTGGCTCCATAATGTTTCTCTGAACAAAAAGAAACCATGCTAACTGTTCTAATGATTGTCATTTTGTTTATGACATTTACATGGCAATGATTTTTAAACCTGCTCAAACTTCTGTAATAAATAAGTAGCTTTAGTACAACCCCCTCCCATGAAAATCTATGTACTTCCTTGATCTACTTTCTTCATAAGTCCCACAATTCAAAATTGTATCATTACAATGCTAGCAAACATGCCTATAGATCGTTTAACAATCTTTTTTCTGCAATGCCCACAAGAAGTGAGCTAATTACATCATCAATGTTTAAACAATGTGTTCATCCTTCTGTGTGTCCCATTTAGTCCTCCTATCACTGGGTCTGTCTTGTGCAGACTGTGAGCAGGAGCTGCCTTTAGTTTGTGTCTTGTACAGCATTGAGCACCTTGCCAGAGCTTTCTAAGAGCTTACTAATAACTGTCAGTAATACTAATTATAATATCTGTGAGATCAGGTAAGCAAATTCTTCCACAATTGGATTTCACAAGCCTCATGAAACTTGGCATAAGAATAACCATATAATTCATTTCTTAGATTTACTGCACTATAAAGTTGTTATTTCTCATAGAAATAATGTCTTGTAGAATCACATTTGTTAGGGTATGAAACAGGGTTGGCCTTACCATGAGGCAAACTGAGGCAGCCACCTCAGGTGCCAGACTGTGTGGGGCGCCACTAGGACCCAGAGTGTAGAAAATTGTGTCTGCTGCTGGTGCTGTGTTCTCTCTGCTCTAGATGCACAGAGATGGTGGAGTGCTGTGCTGGAGGAAGGAGGGCAGGCAGGAGAAAAGGTGAGAGGGAATAACAGAAAGCAGCAGGAGCTGCCAGGAGAGAGAGAGAGGTGGGACCCTCTTATGTACCTCTCTAGCACCCCCAGGAGCCTGGACTGATTAACACCAGCTTCTCAGGGAGTTTCCTGTTTCCTGCTGCTTCCCTGAACCCCCTTGAGGAGAATGAGCAGTCAACTGAAGTAGTAGGAGCCAGTTAGACCCTTAAGATGCTGATATCTTCCCTCACTCAGGCTCTGTTACCAGCCTGCTTATTTGTCACAGTCAATTGAATGTTGAGAGCCACTACAGCGGACACAGAACAGCAGTCATGAGTGAAAGAAGAAAACACCCCTCTGGGGTAGCATTCAGAAAAAGAAAGAAAGCAAAGGAAGCTTTTCTATCTAAGCAGGAAGGAGCTCTGCTGAGATACATAGCTACTGCAGCATCCATATCTCCATCTCAAATGGATGTAACCATACACATTCCTGAAGAAAAGTGTAGATCAGAGAAGAGTGTGGTGGAGGCACAAGAAACAGCTGCTGCTGAGTTTAGTTCCTTAAGTGTAGATGATCCAGGACTGTGAACCCACTTGTGGAGTAGCCTGAGGGACTTCATTGTACTGCCTGGGCCACAGCAAGTGAAAAACTTCATATTCTCCAAAGACAATGAAAATAGAAAGTTTCCATCTAACACATTACTGGCATGAAATCCCTAAAGGTGACAAAGTGGAGAGGCCATGGCTTATGTACTCAAAAACCCAGAATGCTGCATACTGTTTTGGTTGCAAACTCTTCCAGTCTAATGTTCCAGCCACATTGCGTTCTGCAGGAACAAAGGCCTGGAAAAATCTGGCTAGAAATCTGGCATGCCATGAGGAGACAGCAAATCATCAGAGATCATTCCATAGGTGGAAAGAGCTTGAGATGAGACTAAGGTTAAAGGCCACCATAGATGATCAGCATCAAGAGAACATTGCATCAGAGACTCTTTACTGGCAAAATGTTCTGAAAAGGCTCATGGCCATTGTGAGAATGCTTGCTACCCAAAACCTAGCACTGCGTGGCACTTCAGATCAGCTGTGTATGCCAAACCGTGGAAACTTCCTTAAAATTGTGGAGCTGATGGCGGAGTTTGATGCTGTACTCCAGGAGCGTCTAAGAAGAGTCACTGCCCAATAAATGTACACACACCACTACCTTGGAAAGCAATTCAAAATGAGATCATACAGTTCCTGGCAACAAAAGTCAAACAGAAGATTGTGGCAGATCTGAAGTCAGCAAGATATTATTCTATTATTCTGGACTGCACACCTGACATCAGCCATACGGAACAAATGACTTTAATGGTGTCTTTTGTAACAATAGAACCTAGTGAAAATGTCCCTGCAATGGTGACTGTCAGAGAGCATTGTCTAGAATTTATTGACATTGATGATACTACAGGAGCTGGTATGACAAATGTGCTTCTTAAAAAGCTGGAAGATACGGAAATTGCGATAGCTGACATGAGAGGTCAAGGCTACAATAATGGTGCCGACATGAGAGGAAAGAACAGAGGAGTGCAGACAGGGATCCAAGAGTTAAACCCCTGAGCTTTTTTTGTCCCATGCAGTTCTCATTCACTGAACTTGGTGGTCAGTGATGCAGCGTCAACTTCTAGTGAGGCTGCTGAATTCTTTAATATAATTCAAAGCGTCTCTGTATTTTTCTCTGCATCAACTCATCAGTGACAAATTTTGAAGCAACATCTGGGAACATCCTCTCTGACACTGAAACCACTGAGTGCCACATGGTCAGAAAGTCGAGTGGAGGCGATAAAGCCTATCAAACACCAAATTGGGAAGATAGATGATGCCATAGTTGTCATTATGGAGGATAATGCTATGACAGGAACTGTTTGTGGGAGAACAGTGGCAGAGGGAAATGGAATCACCGGAACAGGAGCGCCGCCAGCTCTTTTTTCTCCATAGGCAGCGGAAGGTCCCGCCCCTGAAATGGTGCCCCCGTCAGAGGCGGTGGAAGATCCCGCCACCGCGGTTGCTGCCCCCCAAATGTTAGCACTTTACGCTAATGAGTTGCACTGGCCCTGCACCAGAAACATACATAACTTCACATTTCTGTGTGGCTTAGTGTTGTGGCATGACATATTGTTTGAATAAAAGTTGTAAGCAAGAGACTCCAATGTGTTGACCTTGATATATCTAGAGCAATGGAACAACTGGACAAACTCAAGTCATACCTACAGTCTTACCAGTCAGATGAGGGATTTCAAAACGTTCTGAAGAGTGCACAGGAATTGGCAGAGGAACTTCATACTGAAGCTATTTTCCCACCGATTCAAGAGTATAAGAGTCACTGAAGAAGACATTTTGATTACAAGGCACGGGATAATCCTATAAGAGACTCCAAACAACAGTTCAAAGTTGAATTCTTTAACGAGCAAAGCAATTCTTTAATTGTGCAATACAGTTTCATGCAGCTCAAGGAACACAGCAGTATATTTGGGATGTTGTATGATATTCCAAAATTCCTCACTATACCTGAAGAAGACCTACACCAGCAATGCAGGACACTAGAGACAGTGTTGAGACATGATGACATGCGCGATATTGATGTGAGCAATTTAGGGGATGAATTTTCAAGATACATTTCAGCAGGATCAAGTCCAAAGACTGTTATTGAATATATGTGCACAAATAAGATGACCACCCTCTTTCCAAATGCTTTTGTTCGTCTGCACATACTTCTAACACTTCCTGTAACAGTTGCCAGTGGAGAACACAGCTTCTCCAAGCTGAAATTAATAAAAACACATCTACGCTCCACAATGACTCAGGAGAGGCTGGTCGGCCTTGCAGCCATCTCAGTAGAACATGAGCTGGTCCAGACTGTGGACCTTCAGGAAGCAGTTCAAATATTTGCAACCAAGAAGGCACGGAAAGCACCACTTTGATTATTCAAACAGATAAAAATGCCAGTGTTTACTATACAGACAAGAAAAGTTACATTTCCTGTTCGGACATTTGAAAGTTAAGTGTTACTTAACATTTTTGAACAAAACATTCTAAATTGTTAGTTCTCCTTTATTGGGATAGGTAGCAGAGCAGTATGATGAGAGGGGCAGAACAGTTAGAAGGCAGAATTGAGACCTTTCAAAGTTTTGGCCCAAGTGAGGGAGTTTTGGCGGTGTACCAATATAGACACAAGAACAAATGGGTATAAACTGGACACTAGGAAGTTTAGACTTGAAATTAGGCGAAGGTTTCTAACCATTAGAGGAGTGAAGTTCTGGAACAGCCTTCCAAGGGGAGTAGTGGGGGCAAAAGACATATCTGGCTTTAAGACTAAGCTTGATAAGTTTATGGAAGGGATGGTATGATAGGATAGCTTAATTTTGGCAATTGATCTTTGATTATCAGCAGATAAGTATGCCCAGTGGTCGGTGATGGGATGTTGGATGGGATGGGATCTGAGTTACTGCAGAGAATTCTTTCCTGAGTGCTGGCTGGTGAGTCTTGCCCACATGCTCAGGGTTTAGCTGATCGCCATATTTGGAGTCGGAAAGGAATTTTCCTCCAGGGCAGATTGGCAGAGGCCCTGGAGGTTTTTCGCCTTCCTCTGCACCGTGGGGCATGGGTCGCTTGCTGGTGGATTCTCTGCAGCTTGAGATCTTCAAACCACAATTTGAAGACTTCAATAACTCGGACATAAGTTAGAGGTTTGTTATAAAAGTGGATGAGTAGGGTTCTATGGCCTGCTTTGTGCAGGAGGTCGGACTAGATGATCATGTTGGTCCCTTCTGACCCTAAAGTCTATGAGTCATTTGAGCTCCCTGCTTCAGGTGCCAAAATGTTGTGGGCCGGCCCTGGTATGAAATTACCCTAACTCATGATTATATGCAAAAATAGCTTGCACCATAAGAGCTACTGAAACCCTCTGAAGGGCTAAGAAACTAAAGCCCTGATTATCTTTTCATTTACACAAGTGTAAATCAGGAGCAACTCCTCTTAGAGGTACACTGGTGTAAATGAGAGGAAAATCAGCTTTTAAATCTTTTTTGATCTAGGGCATTATGGGAAGCAATGAATTCCACA
Source organism: Gopherus flavomarginatus (assembly GCF_025201925.1). Classification (NCBI taxonomy): domain Eukaryota; kingdom Metazoa; phylum Chordata; order Testudines; family Testudinidae; genus Gopherus; species Gopherus flavomarginatus. The sequence goes on from NC_066617.1 coordinate 356,910,465, forward strand.
TAGACCTTACATCATAGCATAACATAACTTTATTTTGTATAGCATTTTCTATGCAAACTGTGTCAGAAAGTACTTTTTCAGGGTTCAGTAGTGTAGTAGGAGTTAAATATTATATAATCGCTCAAGTCACTGCTAGGGCAACAGTCTTCTCTTAATTTCCTGTTTTGTGGAATACCTTTCTTGTATCTTGCTGCCTCATCGTCTCTTCTTCTCATTACAAATCTCATCTGAATAGTCATTTTTCCCTGGAAATGGTGATTTGATAAGGCAGAGCGATCCAAGATATTGCAGATGGCAGGAGGAGCAGCCAAAGCGTCTCCTTCCAACAGTGGCCAAATTGTTTGGCAGATCAGAAAGGAGGATGTGCTTCCAGAAGGAGGAGAGAGAGCCTGGGTTTGTGAAATAGGACCAAGTCTAATAAGGGTTCTATAACCAATAAGGCAGTTTAGAACTAAATCCTGATATCAAAGTGGAGTTGTTCTGTGGAGGTAGTTATGTGATCATGGGGTTTTTACAAGTGGGAAGTGTTTCCTCACATAATGTTATTTTGTTACTAAACTGGTATGCACCAAAGATGCCTTTTTAATTTTGGAGAACTACAGATATGAATAGCTTACTGGCAATATTGCCAGCAGAATGGTGGCCAGTGGTGTTGGAGAATATCATTGTCTACTGAGAATGACTAATAACTACTCCTATAAAGTCTACGGTGCAAGTCTGCATTGAGCAGAATGATGGCAGAAATACATAATGCAGTGCTTGAAAAACTGGACACTTGCTAGCCAGGGAACTAAACCTACACAACAGAGGTAAATACAACAGGATTTCAGGAGAGCTGACATCTTCTCAAAGAGACAATATTAAAGTGCAACAGCAAACAATCCAATGCAAAGGAAAGAAGAGAAGACTAAAATAACAGGCCAATGTGGCTACCCTAGGAGCTCTTTCATGACCTAAAAATTAATAAGGAATCATACAAAAAGGGGAAACATGGATAAATTACTAAGGATGCGTATAAAATAGCACAATCATGTAAGGACAAATACAGAAAAGCAAAACACAAAATGCATTACGCCTAGCAAGGGACAAAGAAGGCAGTAAGGTGAATTGTAACTAGAACTTAGCACAATTAATATTAGCAGTGGGAAGGAACACAATCCAAAATAGGGAAAGGCCAAGCTAAAGAATACTTAGTTAAGTTAGATGTATTCAAGTTGGCAGGGACTGATGACATTCATCCTAGAGTACTTCAGGAACTAGCTGAAGCAATCTCAGAACTGTTTGCAATTATCTGTGAGAACTCTTGGAGGATGGGTGAGGTCCCAGAGGACTAAAGAATGGCAGACATGTTCTATCTTTAAAAGAGGGAAGCAAAGAGGACCTGAAAAATTGTAAACCAGTCAGCCTAGCTTTTATACCTGAAATGATACCGGAACAAATTATTAAACAATCAACTTATAAGCACCTGGAGGATAATAGGGTATCAAGTAATAGCTATCATGGATTTGTCAAGAACAAATGGTGCCAAACCAAACTAATTCCCTTCTTTGACAGGGTTACTGGCCTAGTGCATGCAGGGAAGCTGCATATGTGATATATCTTGATTTTAGCAAGGCTTTTGACACATACTGACACGTGACATGTTCATAAGCAAACTAGGGAAATGTGGTCTAGATTAAATTATTATAAAGTGGGTGCAAAACTAGTTGAAAGTCTGTACTCCAAGAGTTATTATCAATATTTTGTGGTCAAAGAGAGGATGTATTTAGTGGGGTCCTGCAGGGGTCTGGCTTGAGACCAATAGTATTCAATATTATGATTCATGACTTGGATAATGAAATGGAGAGTATGCTCATAACATTTGAGGACAACACCCAGCTGCGTGAAGGACAGAATTAGAATTCAAAATGACCTTGATAAATTGGAGAATTGGTCTGAAATCACCAAGATGAAATTGAGTAAAGGTAAATGTAAAGTACTTCACTTGGGAAGGAAAAATCTAATGCATAACTACAAAATGGGGAATAACTGGTTAAATGGTAGTACTGCTGTACAGGATCTGAAGGTTCTAGTGGATCACAAATTGAATATGAGTCCACAAAGTGATGCAGTTGCAGAAAAAGCTATCATCACTCTGAGGTATATTAACAAGAGTGTCATATGTAAGGCAAGGGAGGTAATTGGCCAGCTCTACTTGTCACTGGTGATGCCTCAGCAGGAGTCGTCCTCTGATGGTAGGACAAGAAGTAATTGGCCTGACCTGCAGGTAGGACAAGAAGGTAGGACTGAAGTAACTGGGCCAATCTTCAGCAAGGAAGATTAGGTTAGATATTAGGAAAATTGTTCCAACTATAAGGGTAGTTAACCTCTGGAATAGGCTTCCAAGGGAGGTTTTGGAATCCCCATCATTGGAGGTTTCTAAGAACAGGTTAGACAGATACCTGTGAGGAGTGGTCTACATTTATTTGGTCCTGCCTCAGCACAGGGGGCCTGATTATATGACCTCTCACTGTCCCTTCCAGCCCTACATTTCTGATTCTATAAAAAACAAGGTAGAGAGATGCTCAGATACCATGGTGATGGGCTTGATGTAAAAACCCAAATAGAGTACACTGTGAATCTAGAGCTGTTATTGTACATCTTGGTGAATAATATCTTTATGGAGATGCCTCAGATACCAGCTTCATTATCTGTATTCCTAAAAGTATGCCAGCATTATACTGTTGTTTTTTCTTCAGTTTTCCTTAACCAGTTTAAGTAATGGGCTTTGAATATGACATTTTGATTAATTGCCTGCATTATTTCAGACTGTATATTTTTTGTAAAATGAATGACAAAATGTAGAGCATTTCTGCAAAATATTAACAATTAAAAAACCAAACCACTAAAAGAAAACGCTTTCCTGATGCTCAAGTGCTGGGACATGTGTAGCTAACCTAGAGGTATAGGTTAAAAAGGAGAACTGATCAAGTTTAGTTCCTGCAGACAGCCTAGATTTGGCTTCCCTGTGCTGTGCTGTGCTGGGTCGTTTTTGTTTTTTGCCTGGCACTTCTTTTCGCCTGTGTCTCCCACTCCATCAGCTCCTCAGGAAGTGGAGCTGTGGAAGCTGTCGCAGATTCTGTCTGTCAGTGCCACTTCAGCAAATCCCTGAGTGCACAGTTGGTCGGATGTCAACATGTTTAGGTCCTCCTCAGCCTGACACTGGCATTCTGGTACTCCATTTATTGGCAAGGTTCTCTGCCTAGCCTAATTAATTTGTTTTGAATCACAGCTACCTGACATATGCCAAACTCTTCCAGGAACTCACTTGTGTCATACATAGCTGTGTGGGAGCCTTTCTGGATGGCTACTTTTTAATTTTAATTTTCCTTAGTTTTTTTTAATCTTTCTTGTTTAATGTCTCAAGAACGCTTCGTTTCCATTTTCTTACCAAACTTCATGATTCAAGCGACATCCATGGGTTTGTTGAGTAGTTGTCAGCTGTAGACTTTCCATGCTTCTAAACTAAACAGGAAGAGCCAGATTGTGGCTCACCCTGTGCAGAAAGAGAGTGTAAGGAGTCTTCTCCCTCATAACTGGGAGGCCAGGGTCCAGGAGCTGCACTAGGTTAGCACTGCCATTAGCACTAGCTTCCAGGAGTAGAGCGGGACTGTATGTTATACTGTATACTGTAAATGAGCAAAAGGATGACAGCAGCAAGTGACCCAAGACCACATCTGTAATGACTTGCTTTATTGGTAGGATTTTTAAAAATATTTAATGCAAATAACATGGCCAAAACATGGCTGAGAGGGTGGGGAGGTCATGTTAATCATCCAAATGTATTTGAAACCTTTCAACTTCCAGGAAAAAAGGAGCTAGGGTTGTGATACAATGGATTGTGACTAGGAGTAATGGGTTAACACTGAAAAGGAAAAATTAGCATGAACACCAGAAAATAATTCCTAATGGTGAAATCTGTGAGCCACATCCAATGCCTGTTTGAAGTCAATGAGAGTGTTTCCATCAGTTTCAACAGGCACCAGATTAGACCATGTTAGACCATGGTAAAATTTCCCGAGGGAAGTCCTTCAGGAAAAGAAATGTCTTTATTTTGTTTACTGTACAATGCCAAGCATATTCCCAGCACTAAACAAATAATTATTAATAATGATGCTTTGGAAATCTCACTGCCCGAGATGTTTAACATTAAACCAGACAAAGAGCTGGGAAACATACTGTAGGGAGCAATCTTTCCTGCCATGAAGATGGATTAAATGACCTAGTTGGGATTTTTCCTTTGATTTCTAGTATTTTATAACTGTTGGCATACTTGGATTTCTACACCCCACCCCCATCCCCACCCCAGCATGAAATACAGGTCATACTAAAGAAAACAGGATGTGGAAGGGGAGAGTGAATGTGTCTCTACTTTTGATGGCACTGGGCCCTAGATCATACCCAGGGGGACAGGTGGACATTAACTTAATCTTCTAGTGATTACAAATTACTTCACAAAGCAATGGTCTAAAATTACTGTGTCTCAGACTTGCCATCTAGCAAGCCACATGGTAGTAATTCGGCAATGATTTAGTGTTCTCTAATTATAGGGAAACCTCTATAGAAAAATAAAAGACCAGAGGGGTTGGGAAAGGCTAATTAAAAAAACAGGCTGGAGAACTGGTTATTGTAAAACAAGGGATCTGCACAGCCACATGTAAACGCAGTCTGAAAAAAAAACAGTTCAACCAGTAGATGAAATATGTTAATAATTCATTGGAAAGACAAGTCTACAGCAAAGAGACATTCAGTTTTGCTCAACTGCAGAAAACATCTTCAGAGCTGGCCAAACTAGACTGATGGAATAAATCTTCCCTATTAACGTGAGAGATAATTTTATGTAAATATATTGTGAGACCTTCCGAGCAGGGCTGAGAGTTTTTGCAGTACCACTTAACGTGTTTGCAGTGTAATTGCATTTAGACCAAGGTCTTCTGAAGGAAATGGCTGACTAAATTAGCATTAACCAGGTTCCTGGGGGGCTGAGTGCATTGTGGGTAGTCGATTTTGCCGCCAGAAAGGACACGATGACACTGGAGAAGCCAGCTGCTTACAAAGCACAGCGTTAATTGTTTTTCCCAAATGGGCCAAGTTTTATTAACTGGGGAAGTAGAAAATTTGAGGATATGATCCGGCAAAGTCTGGGATTCAGTATCTTTTTCATCTCCATCCCACTTTAATTAAGTTCAGATATTTGTACACACACTGCCCCAGCTTCTTTTTATGACTATGATTTGTAAAGGACTACCCTCTGGAAGTAAAGGAGTTGTTATAGCCCTCACGGGGATTCCTGGGGGCCAGGTGGGCTTTCCTGAGTTACTTGTCTCTGAAGATGGGCTGACTTAGTCCAAATCTGGAAGCAAAGAAATATGGAACAAAGAAGTTGAGCATGACAACTTGAAGAGTTATTGAGAAAGGAAGGGGGGGGGTCACTCGATGGAAGCTAGAAGTGCAGATGTGTTTTTTAGAGTTTCCCTTTTAGAGTGAGTTCTTTTGCATGTTTTTATTGTGCCTGTAACTGTGTGGCTGTTCTTTATCCCTGCAGACCTGAGTGCCCATGAACTCATGAAAGCTATGGGCCAGATCCTCAGCTGGTGCAAAGCTCTGTTTACACCAGCTGAGGATCTAGTCTAGTGTGTTGGCTACAACTTTACTCACAGGCTTTCATCTGCTTAGACTCTGGGAGAATTACCATCATAATTGTTAGTTATCTTTTGCCTAGGGTACCAGTTAAGGCATCTACAACATTTAGTCTCTTTTTTTTCTCTTTGCTTGTAGTTTGTGGGAAGGCAGTGGAAGAAGGTAGCAACCCTTCTCCATTATCTCATGAAAATGTGCTCTATTTGTATTTCAGCTCAACCACTTTAAAATGAGCAAGCAGCCATCAGTAATGCTTTTAGTGTTCGTTTGGACAGGTAATGGTAATTCATCCTGCTGAGTCTATTGTTCCCAATAGCAAGAATTTCTTGGGCTTCAGAAGAGGAATCCACAGTGATACTTATCCTTCCACAAAATGCAGGGATGATCAGAAGGCTCAAGGACTTGGTAACCATTCCAGGCTCTCCTTCAGCTCTCACTGAATAATATGAGAAGAATGGTTTTGTGGGTAATGTTGAGGCCTCAGAATGGAAGTTATGGATACTGCCCTGGCTGTCCACAAACTTTACTACTGTGAGCCAAATACTTCCCTGGTGGTGTTCTGTCAACTTCAGTGGGGTTACAATAGGGTGAATTTGGTCCTCTGTGTCTTCATTTCCCCATCTGTCAAATAGGGATGGTCATTTGCCCAGCGTCCTTGGGTGTCACAGAGCTGAATTGTTAATATAGTGCTTTTTGATCCTTGGATGGAAGGTGCAATGGAATACAGAAATTATTATTATTTTACTGATGGGGTTGCTTCTCCTTCCACATCTGTGTGAATTGGGAGTAATTCTGTTGAAGTCATTGGAGATACACCAGAGTAAAACTAATATAAGTGAAATAAAAAACCAGGTGCATTATATCTTGTTTTCTCTGGGACTGACCAAGGGGAACATAAGAGTCAAGTGAGTGGATACTAGAGTTGAACTTTGAGCTTTTGTTTCTGTTCACCTAAATGCCAAGTTTTGAGCCATACTCTGCCATCAACATATGCACGAAAATCCCTACTTAAATCAGTGGAGAGTTTTGCTATAACTGGATGGCACAACAACTAAAAAGTCTATCTTCTATGTAATGGAATAAATATCCAGTAAAAGCCTTACTTGATACAAATATTGGTTCTCGCTGTGCCATACAATCTTTGCTGTGTTGATGGACCCCTTAGGCAATAACTTGTGGACTCTGTGGTGTTCCATGATAATAAGAGCTCACGTAAGTGCTTTCCTATGCATTGAGGGCCAGATCTTCAGCAGCTGTAAATCCGTGTGGCTCTACTGAATTATCTTACTTCAAATAGATGGATTATAAATTGAGCTCTTGTGATTTACACTAGCAGGGGATCTGGTCCTAAAGCAGTAGGAACATTGGCTTCCAGTCTCTGCTGGCTAGCATGACATTGCCAGCAAAAATCACATATAATAATTTGCCAGCCCAAAGATACCACAATTTGTTATCACTCAGAAAAATAAGTACCTTGAGATAGACACTGAGATCACACACTATCAGATACACAAGATTTTTTTTATCTTTTTTGGAATCTCCTTGCATAGCCGTATGGTAAACTGTACAATCTAGGGCTTTGAACAGAGACTTTGGAATAGAAACCTATGTGTTCTATATTTGGCCGTGCCACAAATTTGCTGAGTGACCCTGAGTAATTGAAAACCTCAACATACTTCTTGTAAAATACAAACCTCACAGAATTAATCGGGATTGTAAAGCACTTAGAGCAACTTGGGGGAAAGATGTCATAAAGGGGCAGAGTTGTATGGAGTAGGTATAATCTACAAACAACTGGTGGTTCTGTTGTTTGCTTGCTCTATTGCTGTAACCTCCTATAAGGAACTTATCTGATTCTGGCAAATTTGTCATCATATTTTATCCAAAGCAATAACACTTCCTTATGGAATATGGAAGACCTGACTCATCAAGGCCAACACATCTCTTTGATCATCAGAGGACTTAATTGCCATAAACCTGCCTATGCAGCATTTGGTACATTTCCATCCTCCTCTGGTTGTCCTTAATCAGACCAGTACTGTCAAGGCATTGTGAAGCTGAGTGAGCTATAGCCATGTCAGCATATCGTGTGCCCTACAGGAGAAGATACCAGAGAACAATATATTTGCCAGTGGTTAAATATGACAAGAGTAGAAAAAAGGTGAAGCCAAATTCTGCTTTCAGATGTGTGTGCACAACACCCAAGTCAGCAAGAGCTGTGTGCCTCCATCTGGGGGCATGATTTGGCGTATTGAATTTTATTGCATATAGTATTAGGTATCGCGGTGTGCAGGCATTTACAGCAGGGTAAATCGGGGATCAGTCCCCCACCTTTGACATGATTCACCATTTCCTATCATTTATTTCCTTCATGCAGCCATGCGTGTGTGATCCGAGGTCAGGTGATAACATCTGATGGAACCCCTCTAGTTGGAGTGAACATCAGCTTTGTCAACAATCCTCTTTTTGGCTACACAATCAGCAGGCAAGATGGCAGGTATGGTTTCTGCTATACGTTTTACAGTATATAAGTACCCAGAGCTGCAAATAGTGGAGCCACCACTGGAGAGAGACTATCGTGGCAAAGACACAGTCACGTCTGATGCAGCCTGAAGGCACTAGTGTTATTGTTAATATTGATACTGATATGATTAGAGAAGTGCATAGAAGCCCTGAGGCACCGTTCTGCTAGGTGTTGCCCATGCATATAAAGAAATGATGGTTCCTGCCCCAAACTGCATATTCTTCATTGCTTTATATAGACATTATCGGGCAAAAATAATTAAACCTGTAAGATATGGTGTTGTTAAAGGCAAGTGGTTAAAATTTGAACAGTTCCATTGAACCATAACAAAATCACTGTGAATTGGGCAATCTTTTGTCTTTCAATACTAATTGGCTCTCTTTTAAGGACAAAAGCTAAATATAAGGAGTAAGATTCTGACTGATGGAGCTGCACATACTCTAGCTAATGGTGATTAACACTAGCACTTTGGAGAGGATGACCCAGCTTTGCTGATTTTAACAGCTCTCCAATCTGACACTAGCATTAAGGATTTGGACTGACCTGGCTAGAATAGCCAATGGGGTGATAATGAAGGAAATGAACACTTTCTAGAGATGTGTGCTTTACGTAGTCTTGGCATGTTCCCATGGGACTTGGTGCCTACTGAACCACTGAAACTTTTTAAGATATGTTCTCATTAATGTTTCATCTACTGGAAAATACAACGGTAGAATTTGAGTAATAGGTACATTTCCATGGAAAATGGATTATCTCGGTTAAATGAACATACCTTAGAAGCTGGTGCTTTCGCAAGTCTTATGGTTTAGAGACTATTGAGAAAGATACAGAATCTCTCACATTTACACTGTGGTGTAACTCCATTAATCTCAGGCTTGGTCTACACCTAAAATTTAGGTCAACCTAGCTACATCGCTCAGGACTGTGAAAAATATCACACCCTGTGCAACTTAATTATGTCAACCTAACCCCCACGTAGATATTGTTAGGTTGAGGGAAGAATTCCATTGACCAAGCTACCACCTGTCGGATAGGTGAAAAAACCACTTCCGTTGATGTAGGAAGCATCTGTGCAACAGCGTGACAGCAGCACACAGCTGTCGCTGCATAGCTGTGGCACTGTAGCCATTGCAGTGAAGCCATACCCTCAGTGGAGCAATTCCTCATTTGCACTGGTGCAAGGGAGATCAGAATCAGGCCCTAGAGGTCAAATTCACTGCAGCGTAAAGGGCTGGCACAAAACCTACACAAGGAAAAATAATAATGCCTACAAAAAACCAGACCATAGGTAGGCAGCTGTTATGGCGGAACTCCCTGTTTTTCATGCTGACCAGCATCATCTCATTGTTTCCTTGTGCTCTGTCTGTTGGTCTCCACCTATTGTTAGGGCTCGGGTCCACGATGGGGGCTTATAAGCAAATAATGAGGCTAGCATTGCACAGCGCTTGTACAGGCCCTCTGGACAGGCATCACTTTTACCCCCTACAGAACAGGTACAGTACAGGCAGCACAGCAGAGCAATTTTCTTCCATACTACCCCAGGCTGTGCTTCACTAATTTTATACAGGGGCTACCTCTAGAAAGAATAGGTGAAACGGCTCTTTAGTCCTGTGCTCGCTCACAGCCACACTCTCTGCCACCGTCTGGACCCTTTGCACCACTCAGGCATCTTAACTCACCAGCAGACAATGTCCCTGGTGGAGGGGAGTTCTCAGCTCGTGTAAAGCTAGACTTAGTGGCTCTTACAGCACCGCCTGCCCACGCTCAGTGTAGTGGGGCAGAGAGAGGTGTGGCCAGTGCGCCAGCGTGCTCCACCAATTCCCAGTTAGCTAATGGTCCCTAGGGAAACATTGCCAGCTGGCATCAGATAGAGCCGTTCCCAGGAGCTCACTGCCGGGGGCTGTAAGCCCAGCACTGATCACAAGTACTATATTCAGTTAAAGTAATAAAAAGGTGGTGATCAGCAGTGCCTGAACATAGAATATTTAATCAAAATAAGTCCCAGCACCAGGCTAGCTATCCTATCAGTAACTGCTGGAGCCCCGTAGTCCCAGAACGGGAGGAGTTAGATGGTTCTTGCACTCATGCATAATTCCTTATGATTTCCCCTCATTATGTTCTGCTTATGTGGTGCTGTCGTTCAGGTCTGGTGCTTTGTGCTAACAACATTTCAGAACATGATATTCAACAAATAGTCTGATTATATTACTGAGTATCTTGAAAAATGAGAATGAGACTATAATTGGCCCCAAAATATTGTCTTTGACATTCACTCATCTATTTTCTTGCATGAGCAGGCACAACACTACATCTGCGTGCACCGGCGGGAGGTAGTGTATGACTAGATGAAAGCATTCTGCCTTTAAAGAACAAAAAATTAGTAATTATTCACGGATATGATATGAGGGCTATTTATAAAATCACGTGAAATATTGAAGGTACCATAGTCTAAAGGTGGGAGCGGGAGTGGGAGTCAAGAAGTCCTGAGCTTTAGTCACAGCTCTGCTACTGATCTAGTGTGTAACTTTTAGATACATCCCTTAATCTCCGTACGCCCCAGTTAACCTGCCTGTCAAATGAAGGTAACACTTCCTGCCTGCCTCGCTGGGGTATTTGTGGATTAAATACTACATGTGATGTGCTTTCAGAATGGAAAGCATTATTGCTATTACAATTGCTGTTCTATACTTCAATATGTTACAACAGCGGGAACCTCTTCTAATAATCTTTTCAACAGAACAATTTTAGCCTGAGACATTGTCTACACAAGCAATTTGCGCCAATTTGACTGAATCAGTTTAGAATCCAATTTCGTTAAATCAGTGCAACCCCCTTGTGGTCTCAGAATAAGAAGGTTCACACAAGGGAATCATGCCTATTTAACTAAATTGGTTTCTAAACTGATCTAATTAAATCATTGCAACTTTTTTGTATAGACAAGGCCTAAAATGAATTTCATTATAACTGGAATTCCAATTTTCAAATTGCAATGAACTGTAACAAATTAGGACTTGAATTCTACTTCTCTGTAAATAGTTTCACTATATTCTTGTTTTCAATGGATCCAGGATTTCATCCAAGTTTAGGCTGCATTAAATAGCCCCAGAAAATTAGAATAAATTAAAGACCCATATGTGTTCTCATACTTTTTATCATGATACATGTATCTTTCAGATCCTGAGGCATAAGGATAAACCAACAGTTTTCAGAATGTACTATTGTATATCTGACTTTTCTGTGACCCCAAGCTAATAGAACAGGGTGGACAAACTACGGCCCGTGGGCCAGAGCCAACCCGGAAGCTGTTTTAAGCTGGCCCATGAGCCGCACCACGCGATTTGGTCCTGCTCCGGCTGGGGCACTGGGTCGAGGGCCGCACTACACGGCTCCTGGAAGCTGCAGCATGGCCCCGCTCCGGCTCCTACGTGTTCCAATGGGAGCTGCAGGGGCGGTGCCTGTGGACAGGGCAGAGTGGCAGAGCCACCTGACCATGCCTCCATGTAGGAACTGGAGAAGGGACATGCCACTGCTTCTGGGAGCCGCTTGAGGTAAGCACCTCTTGGAGCCTGCACCCCCTGAGCCTCTCCCTATGCCCCAACCCCCTGCCCCAGATCTGATCCCCCTTCCGCATTCCAAACCACTTGATCCCAACCCGGAGCATCCTCCTACACCCCAAACCTCTGATCCCCGACCCCAAAGCCCACACTCCCTCCCGCACCCCAACCCCAATTATGGGAGCATTCATGGCCCGCCATACAATTTCTATTCCCTGATATGGCCCTCGGACCAAAAAGTTTGCCCACCCCTGTAATAGAAGGACCGGAGGGCTCAGGGGCCTGGTAATGGATTATAAAATATGTTTTAAAATAAAACTTTTCTCTACTAGATTGCTGGATCACACTGGTAGTGTGTCGTGACCAGCAATTGTTACCATCTTATAGATGTTTGTGAAAGGTGTTGGATGATCTCAGTGTACTGTTGCTATCTCTGCTGAGCCTGTTCTGGGAAGAAACAGAGGATGTCAGTCTTCTGGACTTTCCATTGGGTATCTTTCCAAGATAACCAAAACAATAAGTCCATACAGTTATATGACTTTTTGCAAACAGAAGAAAGCCCATTGTGACAGTTCTCAAGGCACCCAGGACTGTGAGTTACTTTGTTACCCTCTGCCTCTAGCAAGAAGTCGCCTTGCCCATGGTGGCTGGGTGTCAGCTCTCTAACACCATCAGCCTTTCAGCCATTCCACTACCCTCCTCTGGGTTGTGCCAGCCCTGTCTTTACCTTGCAGGTTAACAAGAGGTGCATCCAGTCCCCAAATCCTTTGAATCATTCCTCTGTGGTATCCAGACCCTGACACTGGCTACTCACAGAAGTCCCAGATCCTCTGTGCCAAAGGAGCAGGGTACCCAGTTTACTGATTTAACCTTAAACCACCACTCCTGTAAAATCACACAGCACTTGTGAGCACTGAATAAAACAAAAATAGGTTTGGTTAAGAAAGAGAGTAAACAAGAAACAAGAGAGAATGGTGGAAACAAGTGGTTACAATACAAAACAAAATCATACAATACGAAGTTGAATCTACCCTTGTCCATAGGTACCTTTCCTAGCTAATTAAGTAGGTTCCCTGCCCCCTTCCCCCAAGTTCAGTCTGTTGCAGAGCTGGCTGGCTTCATAGGAACCAGGATCCAGTTTTTCATGGGAACGTTGCTGCTCCCCAAGGTGAAAGGACACAGAGTGCTATACTGAAACACTCTATGCTATACTGAAACAGTCTTTTGTCTTATTCCTGGGCTCGGTGATTCTCTGGCTGCTGTAATGTTCCTTTTTTATTTGCAAGCGGTTTTGATTGTTTGCAGTTTTCTCTGATGGTTTTCCATTGAAAGGCTTGGGATGGGGCAAGGCTAGACAATTGAGGCTTCCATTACATCACTGGCTAACCAAGGTGGGGTAACAACTCCCTCCTGCTAGGATGGGCCATCGTTGAGATATTTTATCCCCCGGTGACTAACTTCTACTCCCAGTCCATAACGTATACTTTCAGCGTAATTACATTATGCTATAAATATTACCTGCCCATACATCTCACAATGATTATGAATCTTGACCAGTTACAAGTGCTCTGTAGATACCTTACGCGCTACTCTTTATGGATAAGTGTCCCACAAAATGTGTTTGCTGTAGTGAGTTTGTCGAGTCCAAGGTGAGAATTGTTTGCAAAGAACACGGGACACTTTGCCAGGGACCCTCTGTGTCACAGCCACCCATCCCTGAGATCAGCAGCCCACCTGGAAGCGTTATTTAGGGCTTTCATCCTGAAGAGAATTTTGCTGATACTAACTTTTATTTCACTGCTGTGGGGTTTTTTTTTTTCCATCTAGGCAACTTGGGGTTTGTCTACACAGCATTTTGGAGCCTGCGGGAGCAAGCCTTCCAGCCTGGCCCCCTCCCAAGAATCAGAGCCTGAGCTGCAACTTAAAAGCACTGTCTACACAGCCAGGGCCAGCTTTAGGCCGATACGCCAAATATGCTGGAATTGGGCCCCGCACCTCAGAGGGCCCCGCGCCAGGGCCCCACATCTTAGGCGCCTTTTGAACTTTTTTTTTTTTTTACTCACTCGGCAGCGGTCTGCTCCGGGGTCTTTGGTGGCATTTCAGCGGTGTGGGGTCTGCTCCGGGGATCTTCGGTGCCGCAGAAGACCCGGAGCGGACCCCCCACTGCCGAAGTGCTGCCAAAGCCCTGGACCGCCACCAGGTATTCGAATCGGTCCCCACAGTTAATAAAGCCAGCCCTGTACACAGCTATTTTTAGAGTACTAGCACAAGCCCCGCTACCCAACTCTATCATCCCAGGCTGAGAGGTTTGCTGCAACAGGCTCCAAAATGCTCTGTATTCATACCCTTCAAGGCTAAGCCATGTAATTCGAGAAACAGTAGCTGATGAGTGGCGATGTCTCTTGCCATGCAATGCAAGCCTCTGTGTTTTCACAGCTGCTTGAATCTGACATTAGATCGATGCCTTCGCTTCTGGCTTGGGTTTCACATCCACAGGAGAAGCAAGCTTTTTTTCCCTGCAGGCTAACACGCCTGACCAAAGCTCATTAGAGCCCAGGTCTCCTAGCAGCTCCGCTCACCAATGACAGAAGCAGAGACGTTTCTATAAATAAACCATTCCTAGTTTTCCAACAGTTGTTGAACATAATTTTTTTACATTTATCCCTTCCTTCTTTCGCCCTCTTTAGTGCTCAGCCTTGTGCAAAGTGAGCTTTTCCCTTCTAGTAGCAGGGCTTGCCAAATGCTAATTGACTGTTAAAAATGTCCTCATCAAAGCACAAATGCTGTTCAGCTAGCTGGCAAGCCAGGGCGTGAGTTGCCCATTAGGCTTTTAAAAGCCAAGTTACGTAAGTCTGGGAAGTTGACGCCCCACTTGAGTAGCAGAATAAACACGTTACGCGTCTGGAGCTTTAAAATGCCTTCCCCATGCCCTGTGGACTTGAAAAATTTTTTTTCATAACTACATTCACTAAGCAGAGTCTAAGGTACAGCCAAATGATGATCATAGATGAAAAAACAAGTCTTTATGGTGACCTGCTAAGGGTTTTTTTTAAATGTGGCTGAGCTCTTTTTGCTTCTCTGTGACCTATGAAGAAGGTCAGAAAGTTTTTTGATTAATTAATTTAAAAAAAAAAAAAGGTTTTTTCTGTCTTTTTTTTTTCCTCTTTAGAAATATCACCTGCATAAAGCCTGGACTTTCTTGGTTTTGCTTGAGGATTTATTCGGGCATCTCAGGGTGCTTTAGGATTTGTCTTCACTGCCCCGCTACATCGGCACAGTTGCACTGATGCATCTGCACCGATGTATCACATCTGGTGAAGACGCGCTATGTCTCCCATCCATGTAGTTACTGCAGTTCAGTGAGAGGCAGAAGCAGTGTCAGTGGGAGAGTGTCTTCTCCAACCATAGCACAATGTAGACACCGCTTTAAGTCAATATAACTTATGTCGCTTGGTGGGGACAGGTTCACACTGCTGAGCGACATAAGTTACATCGATTTAAGCTATAGTGTAGAAAAGCCCTTTAGGTATTCAGGATGGTACTTAACCACATGCTTATCTCAAAGCATGTGAGTAGTACTACTGAAGTCAGTGGGTTTATTCACGTGCTAAACGCTATGAACATGGTCATAGGCACCAACTTTCCCTCTTTCCCATGGGTGCTGACCTCCCTCTGCCCCTGGCCCTGCCCCAACTCCACCCCTTCCATGAGGCCCCACCCCCATTCCAACCCCTCCCCAAAGTCCCCGTCCCAGCTCCACCCCCTCCCTGCCCCTTTTCCCTCCTTCCCCAAATCCCCACCCCGGCCCTGCCTCCTGTTTGGCGGTGGCTGGGCAGGAAGCACTGGGAGGTAGGCAGAGGAGTGGGGACGTGGCGTGCTTTGGGGGAGAAGGAGGTGGGGCAGGTGGAGGAGGGGAGCTTGGCTGCTGGTGGGTGCAGAGCACCCACTAATTTTTCCCTGTGGGTGCTCCAGCGCTGGAGCAACCATGTAGTCGGCGCCTATGAACATGCTTAAATATCTTAAATCAGAGCCTAACACCTTCATTGAAGATGCAGGGGTGTTGTCAAAGACTGCCTTTATCCAAAATGTTGTTTAGGCATTGAAGTTAAATAGATATTAAAACAAGTCAACCCAAACCCCAATGGCTTTAAAATCTGACTAAAATCCCTTTCCCTTTCAATTACTCTACTTTCACTTTCTTAGCTCTTGTGATTTCATCATGTCATTAGTTCTGCAACATTTCCTAAATCTTCCAGATGTGAAAGTCTAATGTGAAAAGCAAGCAAGGGGAAAAAATCAAACCGAAACACTTCCATGCCTTTGCTATAAATTATAAAGAAGCGAAGCAAGGGCAGTTTGGATTATGAGCTCTTTGGAGCAAGGACCATCTTTATTTTTCTGTGTTTGTAAAGCGCAGGGTCCATATTTAGGGATAAAACTTCCAAATCCGTGCATGGTCTGATTTTCAGAGGTGCTGGGCTCCCCTTCGTGGGAGCTGTGGGCATCCAGCTCCTCTGAAAATCAGACCATTACATTTTAAACCATGTTACTGTAAAATCAGCTCCTTCTCCTTCCACTCACCTGTCCCAAAATGATTTCTTTCTTGATCCGTGTTCTCCCTGCCCTAGTGGGTGATGCTGTTGCTAACACATGAAACAGTCTGTTAGCGAAGTCAACAATGGCTGCAGGGAAAATATAACCCAGAACTGAAGTCTGGGCAGGTAAGTGAAGGAGAATCCGCTTTCCAGATAGTTTGTTTAAATGTGTAAGTCCATATGATCTGTGACTGATATTGGATCCTAAACACATTTTTAAAAATAGTAAATAAAACCTTTGAGGTCCAATAACTCAGGAGAGCAATCACAAACATAAACTTTGTCTTTTAAAAAGAAGATAGTGTGGTTTAATAACTATCTCTCTTGACTGAATGTCAAGACCCAGGGGTTCTATTCCTGGCTTTGCCACTTACTTACAGTATGGCCTTGTCCAAATCATTTAACCTTGTTGTGGCTCAGTTTTTCCATCTGTAAAATAGGAGTGATAATACTTCTCTAGCTCACAGGGGTTTTGTGAGGGTTAATCCTTTAATATTTTCACAGTGAGGTTCCTGTTCGGAAGGCTCTAGACATACCAAGTATCATTTGTTTTAGTTTTATTTTTACTTTGTCTCTTAAAAACAGCTTTGATCTCGTCACTAATGGTGGGATTTCCATTATCTTACACTTCGAACGGGCTCCCTTCATCACTCAGGAACACACGCTCTGGCTACCCTGGGATCGCTTTTTTGTAATGGAAACCATAGTCATGAGGCATGAAGAGAATGAGATTCCAAGCTGTGATCTCAGCAACTTTGCCCGTCCCAACCCTGTGGTCTCCCCGTCCCCCCTGACAGCATTTGCAAGTTCCTGTTCCGAGAAAGGTCCCATTGTTCCAGAAATTCAGGTATGAATCTTCTTTCTAAAGTGAAACACTTGCTCCAGGTAGTCAAGAGGAGCAGTGCATATGGAGCTGTGCGCATCCAGGAGCGTTCATCCTATTCTGTTTCTGTACTTGTTAAAACATTTTGTGACACTGATTTCGGCTTCACTAGTAGCTTTCCAGTAACCCAGAGGCCTTGCTTAATTTACACTATACATTTACTTACTTTTAAAAATCAAAAATCGATGTTTGGCCATAATGCTTGGTTTTGTTCTTCTGTGACAGATAGATAATGACGTGCTTTATTCACCAACAGCAAAAACTGCACTAGCTCTGCTTTGTCCTCACCTCCCGTCTACAAGAAAAGGGTGGCTGTGGGACACATTTTAAGATGTAACAGACCTTCGGGGTACATTTCAGCACCCACTGCTAAAATGCCTAATGCTGTTCTTCTGCTTTGGGGCAGAATTTTGGAATTGAACTTTCCCAAAGTTTGGGAAAAGAACTTTCAGCCTTCAAGCCTGAAGAGAATATTGTTGGGATGAAATCCTGCCCCCACTGAAGTCAATACGAATTTTACCTTTGTCTGCATAATTCCCACATTGTGTAACATATATTATAAAAACACCCTAATGGAAAAGTGCTTGAAATTCTATCATTGCATTCTATTAGACACACTTCTCAATAGAGAAATGTTAGATACAATGGACATAATCACATTTATTCCTTGAGGGGTATAGGAATGCTTATTGTATTACAAAGCAGAGTCGTAATACATTTACAGAGGATTCCAAAGTACTCCGCAGTCTGAAATGCAAATGCTCGTTCAAAGAAATGCAGCAATCTCTGGAGTACAGTGTTGCGGCTATTTAACTGTACACAACAGAATAACAGAGTCCTGCAACTGAAAGGGGAATTTAGGTAATCAGATTGGTAATTTCTTAAATTAAATTTCTGCTGGGACATCAGGGCTAATTCTCAAGCACTCAGGACCTCAGTTTAATCCGTCATCCAAAAGGCAAAATGACAGTATTCAAATGTCTTTGTTTCTCATCAGTTTTCAGGTACTATGTGTGTCATGTTGAAGAAACTGGAGAGAGTAATAGTTTCCTTGCTCAGTGGAGTACACTGTGTGGGATGGCAGAGGAAGGAGTAGCTGAAATAGAAACGTTTAACTCAGTTAACATTTAATTGAGCATCAAGATTTTTCAACTTGTCGCATGCATAACTGGCAGGCTTTGCTACAGGCAGGAGATCAAGACTGTGGCTATCATCAAGGGGTTAAAAGAAAGAAGCAGAGAGAATTCCTCATATGTGTAAAGTGGGGTTCTTATTTCTAATCAGTCTAGTAGTGGGTTGGCCACTTTTGTACAGTACTGAATGTATTATTTATATTGCACTAGCATGTAGGAACCCTGTCACAGACCAGGACCGCATTGTGCTAGGTGCTGCACAAATGCATGCCTCTGTGGATCTAGCGACAGTACTAATTAACAGATAGACAGAAATACGGGGACAGTTTCTGCCTCTACTTTTGTAAGTTCCAGGCGGTTTGTGGCCCATCCTTTTCCCAATGCCATTTTTCTGTGGGTGTGCATCACCGGGACAGTATTGCTCATGAAATGCAACAAAGCACAATATGCAACCATTTTGGAAGGTCTTGTGAGCCTCATGATTTGAACCACCTCTTGAGGCAAGATCCTTTTAAATCCATTCTTGGCATTTGTTTGATAGGTATTTACTACTCAGTTGACCCTTCTTCTGAAATGGTAGTTAATAGGGACAGAGAGAAGTCAGTTGTGGCAGAGAGAAGTAAACATTTCATACACCGAATTGAACCAGACATTGCAAAGCAATACCTCAGTGGCAATTATTTCTGGCTGGTGTTTTCCTATAGGAGTTGTATGTGAAGACAGATTAGATGAAAGGGACTGCCTTCTTTGCATCGCTGCTCAGCTGGTCTCTGACTGAGCCTGCTGCCAGCATAGCTTGTTGCTAAGCTTGTAAAATCTATTTTTAAATTCCTGGGTTTTCCCAGATCTGTCATTTTTCACCCCCATAAGTGCATAGGTATGTAAATTGAAAAGGCTGCATTAGATAAAGTAAATATTTATGGACGTGGTGCAATGGTACTTTAACTTCCGTGATGCATCAGTTTGTCAAGTGCTGCTGTGCTCAGAGTTTGTGAGTTATCACTTGAAAAAGTATTAGCTCTTTGATAATAGCCCAGAACAGCCACTCTTAGGAGCTTCATTTCCCAGACGGGTGGTTATTTATAGCTAAAGCCCATATGAGAGGAGCGTTCCAGCACAAGTGAGGCTGTGTAAAGCTCCAACAAACAGGGGTCAAGTCTAGTGGTTAGAGCAGTGCACTAAAAAGAATTTCAGACTCCTGTGGTTTATTCTTGGCTCTGCCATTGACTGTGTACCTTTAGCAAATCCTTTTAACGCCTCTGTCTTTCACTTTCCCCATCCATAAAATGGGTAGGGCTGTTGTGAAGCCTGTTTTTTATTTATAAAGCATTTTTTCAGATCCTTCAGTATCCAAGGTGCTGTGCAAGTGCTAGAATTATTGTTATAGGCAAGCAATGCCTATAGTTCAGATTGCCCAATGCTTTCCATGACAGGACTCTGTTTTCAGTTGCTAATACGTTGTCTGTGCTGGCTATTATTGTTATTAAATGAAGATATACCTATCTGATAGAACTGGAAGGGTCCTTGAATCTAGTCCCCTGCCTTCACAGCAGGACCAAGTACCATCCCTGACAAATTTTTGCCCCAGATCTCTAAATGGCCCCCTCAAGGACTGAACTCACAACCCTGGGTTTAGCAGGCCAATGCTCAAACCACTGAGCTAGCCCTCCCCTCTATCAGTCTAATGTTGGTTTTTTAGAGGGAAGTTCCAGCTAAAATGGTTCGGCCTTTTACAAGAACAAGGTTGGGGGAAAATACACTGTTGTGCTCATGTTAGAAAAAAAATCATACAGCCATTTCACTGAGAAGCTCTTGCACCTCTGTGTTTTGGAGCAGGGACTGGACATTTGGCCGGGTGACCCCACCCTAGTTTCGAGGATGCACCTTTCACCATCCCCAGAAAATTTGCCCTAAACTAACCAAGTTATAACCCTCCCAAAAATCTCAGTTCATATATGCTCAGTAGAGACTCGTGAGAGTTTAGCTGCCAAATTCTCTGAAGATTCCATTGATACTGAGCATGCTCAATCCCCATGGCAGCTAGGGCCGAGCAAGACTTTGTCTGCAGTTTCTTGTCCCATTTGGCCAGGACTGCAGTAGTACTGGACACTGGGACTGAAAGGAGGAAAACTTTCTCTCCTGGGCTCTCAGTGCTCCCCCTGCTGGTGCCCAGGCAGCATGGAGGAGGAAGCAGGATGCCTGGAATGCAGAGGGAGAAGAAATAAGGTGAGAGGAGAGCTCAACGGAGCGGGGCTAGGGGCAGGAGCAGGGGATGAGGAAGCATAGAAGTAAAAGGAAGGCGAAGGCAGGAGGGGAAGAAAGAAGCAGAAATGGTGGGTCATTGGCAAGAGGTGGGGCTGGAGCTGGGGGGAGAGGGGACAGGAGCAGGGTGGGAGAGGATGGGTAGGACCCAGGTGAGATAGCAGCAGGAGGAGGGATAGAGGGACAAATAGGGCTCACTGTCTCACAAAGAGTTCAGGAGATGAAGATTGTCACCAAAGGAACACAGCAAGATAGAGGGCAAAGCGGAGAAAAGGGAGCATTGGCTGGGGGCATCCTGGTTACAGATGGCTGGAGCCTTTTTCTGCTTGGATCCCATTGTAAGCATTTTTAACCCACCCTTTCCGTCCCACCTCACCCAGAGAAATATTCCTTGGCCTCCACGAATAACCCTGTACATTGTGAATATTTTATAACTGATGCCTCGTAAGCGGGCTGGTTTAGAAACTTCTCAGAGAGCTTTCCTGAAGATGTAAGTGTCTGATTAATTGCAACTTGGCTGCCTTTTGGTGTCTGCTCAGTGGTGATTTAACACCTCCTGGCTGTTTTTCCTCAGGCCCTGCAAGAGGAGATTAACATTGCTGGCAGCAAAATAAAGCTGAGCTACCTGAGCAGCCGCACGGCTGGCTATAAGTCAGTCTTGAGGATCAGCATGACCCATCCCACCATCCCCTTCAACCTCATGAAAGTCCACCTTATGGTGGCCGTAGAAGGACGCCTCTTTAGAAAATGGTTTGCAGCTGCCCCGGACCTCTCCTATTATTTCATCTGGGATAAGACGGATGTCTACAGCCAGAAAGTGTATGGACTGTCTGAAGCCTTTGGTAAGCTGACCTCAGGACACATTCCTCTCCTTCCATCTTGCATGTAAGAAGTTAAGTGGTCACACGCAAACCTTATCCTAGATTATCCAGCTCTTACCTTTTCTTCCTTTCACTGCCCTTTCCAGAACGTCATCACAGCGTAACCACTGTGGGCCTGCTTCTCCACTGCCCTGCACGTTGTGTGATCCTCTACGTCTTTAGAACAATTACCCAAGGTGCGAAGCAGTGGAAAATCAGGCTCTGTGTGTTCTTTGCACCATCTCTTGAACACAGCACCATCCGTGGTTTGTAGCCAGCGGGATCTGCAGCTAAAGAAGTTATATTCCTACAGGAGGAGGAAGCTGCCTCTGTGCTGCCCATGTAACACTTGTACGGCTACAGCTCCTTCCGCTTTTCACGGACATCACAGAGCCCACCCAGCCCAAATGTCATATCTGTCAATCAGTTGCTGTGGAAAGGACATGGGAGCGGGAGGGGCACTGAGCATGCATAGTGACTGCTCGGTGCCGCAGCTGGTTGCTCCCTGTCTGACTGACAGTCAGCCAGAGGAATCTTTAAAGGAGCCATGGTCCTTAGCTCACAGCTCTGCAATAGGGTTTAGCCAGGCGGAGTAGATCAGGCCTTGGCAATGGCAACAGCAGGATGAGAGGCCCCCCGCCCCAGGTGTCTCCACTACTATTTTAAAACAACAGACATCCACCCCTGATCCTGATCCTCCTTGTTGCCCCTGGAGCAATTCAGGGATAACTGCAGTCCTGCAACTAGACTCCTCTTTGCTCCCCTGTAGCCAAATGGAGATATGCTTCTCAAGAGGAGAGCCGGGGCTCTTTATCTCAGTCTGCAGAGAGAGAGAGTGAGTCTCTTATACATGGGGCTGAGATTCCTTGGGAGAGGCTGGTTGACATGACCTGCTGAGGCTTATGAGACCCTATAACACCACATAAGTGAGGCTCTGGACGGAGCAACATGTACAGATAACA
This sequence comes from Gopherus flavomarginatus, assembly GCF_025201925.1. Taxonomy (NCBI): domain Eukaryota; kingdom Metazoa; phylum Chordata; order Testudines; family Testudinidae; genus Gopherus; species Gopherus flavomarginatus. Next base: position 356,932,917 of record NC_066617.1, read on the forward strand.
CATAGTTAGGTTCCTACCAAATTCACGGTCCATTTTGGTCAATTTCACCATCATAGGATTTTAAAAATCATAAATCTCATGATTTCAGCTATTTAAATCTGAAATTTCACAGTGTTGTAATTGTAGAGGTTTTGACCCAAAAAGCGCTGCCTTCAGAGCTGGGCAGCTGGAGAGCAGTGGCTGCTGGCTGGGAGCCCAGCTCTAAAGTCAGAGCCGCTGCCACAGCAGCAATGCAGCAGTAAGGATGGCCTGGCATGGTATTGTCATCCTTATTTCTGCATTGCTGCCTGCAGAGCTGGGCCCTCGGCCAACAGCTGCCGCTCTCCAGCCACCCAGTTCTGTAGGCAGCACAGAAGAAGTGTGGCAATACCGTGACTCCCCTAAATAACTTTGTGATCCCCCCTGCAACTCCCTTTTGGGTCAGGACCCCCAATTTGAGAAACACTGGTCTCCCGGGGGGAGACCAGATTTCACAATCTGTGACACGTTTTTCATGGCTGTGAATTTAGTAGGGCCCTATTCATAGAGAGAGAATTACGTACCTAGTGTGACTTTGGGGGGCAGATTTTTATGAAGGCCTCAGCCTATCCCCCATGTCACACTCACAGTTAGTTGCAGCTAGAATTTAGCTTCCTCCCTACTTGATTAGTGGGGGTGAAATTAGAGGCAGGGTCTCAAAAGGAGGTCCTAAAAGGTTTATGCTCTGGTATAGTAAAGTTATTTCTGGCAGACACCTACAAGACACCCTTCACTTTGTACCTGTGTCTAGGATTTTTTTGTATTATTCTGGAAACCTTCAAAGGTGCCCAGAGATTTAAAATACCACATTACTAGCCAAGAACACATATAGACAAATAAATATATTTTTTCATCAAAAGAGCTGAAAACAGAACTGTAGCAGAAAAGGCGGGAAAGGCCTTTTGATTGTTCAATCCAACTCATCTCCCTGCCAATGCAAGACTTCCCTGTACTGCATATTTCTCCTGTCCAGTCTGATCTTGCAGGGTTCCTAATGTCAGTGCTCAACACTTCTCAGGAGACACTGGGCCCCTTGCAAGAGTTGTTCCAAATCCTACTTTTCCCTTGTCTCCTAAGCAATGTAAAACTGAAGATCCCTGCTGTGCTTCAGATACTTGGTGAACTGGGTTTTGGGTCTTACTGCTTTTGAGGAAAGCCAGAAGACTTCTTGTAGGCATAGGCGCCGACTCCGTGGGTGCTCCGGGGCTGAAGAACCCACAGGGAAAAATTAGTGGGTGCTCTGCACCCACCAGCAGCCAAGCTCTCTGCCCCACCCCCCCGCCCTTCTCACCTCACCTCCTCCTCCCCTGAGCACGCTACCTCCCCACTCCTCCACCTACCTCTCAGCGCTTGCCATCGCCAAACAGCTGTACATGCTCTGGGAGGGATGGATGGGGGAGGAGCGGGAACGTGGCATGCTCAAGGAAGGAGGTGGGGAAAAGGCAGGGCTGGGGTGGGGATATGGGGAAGAGGTTGGAATGAGGGCAGGAGGGAGCCAGGCTGGGGTTGAGTCGGGGGCAGAGCAGGGTCAAGCACCCACGGGCGCCAGAAGAAGTCGGTGCCTATGCTTGTAGGTGTTCAGAACAATAATGGGCCTGGTTCTCCTCTCACTGAAACTGATTTTACAGTAATGTAACTACATTACCTTTAATGAAGTTATTCCTGATTTACACCAGTGAAAGGGGGGTAAATCAGGCCTAAAGACTCTCTGAACATTATGAAAACCAATTCACATTCAACCATTTTGTCTGTATTAGTGATACCGGCCGAAATTAATCTCTGGCCTGTCTGCCAACATTAGTGGAGTTCACTGATTTAGACCCGCTTGGATTGTTTTGTTTTCTAAACTGGGCCATGTTTTTCTGCCTCTGCCCACTGCATCACTGCCAGGCAACTTTAGCACATGAGGTGATGAATAGAAGCAACATGCTACCATTTTGGAATTCTGGGACCATTTTTGCTAAACCCTTGGGTCACCCTTTACTTTGAATTGTGTCTGTGAGTCGGCGCCTTTTGAATATTTAGCACATTTGTCCAACATCTACTGCTGTGTTGACCTTTTTTATGCAGAGTGGCCTTTAAAGAGGAGAATATTAAGACTGCATTAATGTGATGGTATTTTAAATAGAATTGGCACTTGTCTGTAGAAATGGCCTTTCCCCCAACTAATTAAAGCTCTCAGCTGTGTGCTGAATGTGCATTTCTGAGGTTATTAACCTATGCGCTTCTTTTTTTCCCCTTTGCTCCCAGTTTCCGTGGGCTATGAATATGAATCATGTCCTGATCTGATCCTGTGGGAGAAGAGGACGGCAGTCCTTCAGGGTTATGAAATTGATGCTTCCAAACTCGGAGGATGGTCCCTGGACAAACACCATGCTCTCAACATACAGAGCGGTGGGTTGGCTTTAACAAATGGCGTGAGCGGGGTGATGCAGTGGTACAATGCATTGTTGCTTTCTGCCATTAATAATTCAACCAAAGGGAAAACACACACATGCACACGCTACTAACGAATTATTCATCGTAACCTACATTTAGCGACAGCTTTGTGTGGGCAAATCTGAAAGGGATCAGCTGCTGTAAATCTGTAGCATATTTATATGAAGTGTGCAGCCCCAGCTTTGTACTACCTATAAGGAAAGGGATTGAATTGTTTGACGTCCATCAAAAAAAGTCCCAAGGCTGAGCCCTACATAAGCACATGCAGTGTATGCATACGGTCAGATAGGGTCCATCCTTTGTCGACCCCATTGAAAGCAAACCCACCAAATACAATCACACTCAGCAAAGCATGGCATAATAATCACCCTTGCTACCAGCGATGAGAACGCAGTTTGGATTGTGGACCTGAGGAGAACCTGTCCAACATGACTTCTATCCTGCTCAAGGAAACCTAGTTACTCGGCTTCAGAAGGCTTCCCACCCCTAAGTTCCCCATCCCTCAACTTCTGTGGCCAGCTGCTATGCTAGAGCTCAGCTCTCTTTAAAACTATAAAGCCTACATTCCTTAGTGCATGATGAGTGTTTAGAGAAGGGGCATTTAGCTGGACAGAATTACTAGAACATGGCCGAAGGATGGAAAGTTTGCACTACCCTGTGTGATTGTACTGAGTATGGAGAGAGTAGCCCCAGTTCAGATGGCACCACTAATGAAAACTTTCCTGGTCTTCTCACAAACAGCTTGTAAGTTCCCCCGGGCCCTGCTGATGAAACCTACCCCAGTTAATACTCCACCCAGATTTTCCTAAGTGAACTACTACTACCCAGCATGTCCCTTGCCAGCAGATGACCCCAGTGGATACCCTCTCTCACTAGTGACAATTATCTTGACCTTCCAATCTCCACAAGTGACATCACAGTGTTTCTCAACCCGTGGTCGCAGCCCCCAGTAGGGCCCTGAATAGCAATCAGAGGATTGTGAGGCATTGGACATTTTATTACACTGTAAAGCAAAGAAAAGCTTGGTCTCCAGCCTAGCCACTCACCCTTACCCTTCAAGGTCAAGTCATCTCTGCCAGCCCCTTGAAACACCCACACAAATAAATTACAGAGGCTGACCATTGTTAGCATTGATATATCTTTATAGTAAATGGGGAAGGAGGGGCGGCAACCTGAAAAGGCTGAGAAACACTGTGCTCTAGGAGTTACAGCAGCCTGCCATGGGCCCTGGACATCTCATTTTTCACATGATACCTAGAGAGAGCTCTTTGTGGTGTGGTGCCACATGAGTCTGGAAGCTGGGACGCCAGGGTTCTATTTCCTGTGCCGCCAATGATTCATTCTGTGACCTGGAGCAAGTCGCTTGCCCTCCGTGTGCTTCAGTTTCACCATCTGTTTAAGTCCCTTTCTCCTCTTATCGTTTAATAGGCATCTTGCATAAAGGAAATGGGGAAAACCAGTTTGTCTCTCAGCAGCCGCCTGTCATAGGCAGCATTATGGGCAATGGACGCAGGCGTAGCATTTCCTGTCCAAGCTGTAATGGCCTTGCAGATGGGAACAAGCTCCTGGCTCCTGTTGCCCTAACATGCGGATCTGATGGAAGCCTTTATGTTGGAGACTTCAACTACATCCGAAGGATCTTTCCCTCTGGCAATGTCACCAACATACTGGAGCTCAGGTACACCAGGCAGCTCGCAGCCTGTGATAATTGTTCACCTTTGATTCTGCAGAAATATTATGTACTCAGAGGGAAAATGAAACCAAAACTCTTGTTTTTTTAAAACTAACAGAATGGGCCAAATTCACCTCTGGTGCAAATCCACTGACTTTGACTTACACCAGAAAGGCGTGCGACCTGGTGAGTTCATCCAGAATGGAGTCACAGGCCCAAAATAATCTATCGCATTTCTTACCCGCTAACTCAGACTGAGTTAATATGTCCTCCTCAGTCTGGTGAGTGACTAGTGGGAATTCTAAAAATTAACAGTCAGCCTCCGGGATAACAATTGGAAGGACACACATCACTAATGATGATATGTAGAGGGTACTCAGGAGAGAGGATCATTCATACCTAGGACAGTGAGCTCACCAAGGAACTCCCAGTCTGTGACTTCTGGGTGGGTTTTTTGGGACCAACATACAAACACCTCCAGTGAATTCTCTGAAAAATAGGGGCTGGGTGAAGAAATTCTGTCTCTCTCCTGCAGGGAGATGAAGTGCTGCCACTTGCCCCGGCAGAAAAGTGAAGAGAAAACTTCCAGTAGGAAGAGCAAGGTTTGCAAAGCAGCATGCACAAAAGAGGGGTGGGAAGAAAATCGGGGCATGGGGAAAGGGGAAATACAGATGAGTCATAAATTTTGATGAAATAAAATATTTTGTGATCGAGTCAAAATTCGTGTTGCCTCATCTGTGATATTTTTCCCTCCCAGACATTTCATGACAAACACACTGCCCTGTTGAAGGCAGTGGATCTGATTCTGATCTCATGCTGCGGCTACATAGGATTAATTCCATGGAGGTCAATAGAGTTAAACTGGTGTAAGTGACATCTGAATCAGGCTCAATGGCTCTGCCTTAAGAGCCTGATCTGAAACCCAGTGAAGTCAATGGGAACCTAACAAATGACTTCAGTGGGCTTTGGGTCAGGCCCTAATACAACATGTTTGTAACAGGACTAGAGATTAAACTGACCGTTGGTGAATAATTCTGTAATGGGAGGTTTACATGGCTGTGTATGTCAAGATGTCTAGTCAGTGATATGCTTTGGTCCAAGCATTCATTAACCAGTACATTGCACACATGAGGATAAAGACAGGTTGTTGAATTTTTTTACACTGACTAACTTATTGACAGAAATCCATGCAGTTTTTCTTTTGTTTTAAATGGCATTTCATTATCTGGCAAATCCCAGTCACAGACTTTATTTTTAATGCTCTAAAACAGCACTCCACAGCTCTAGTGCCTGGGTGCCCAGTGCTTCCCTTTGGTGTGTAGTTCCAAAATGCTTGTTGTTGTTTCTCTGCTTTTTTTCTGGTGAAAGTATTTACTGCATTTTTGAAACCCAAACATACCAAGCCCCTCCTGCCAACACACACAAACAGCTGCCAAGAACTCATCCATAATGTACAGCATCCCAATGGGATGTAAGGGAAATGAGCATAGATGAATCTTTTCGGTATTAACAGGATACTTGTAAGAGCGAGTTTCTGAGAAGCTCTGAGCACCCACAGCTCCCAGAAGATGCATGTGCCTGCTATGACTCAAAATTTGGCCTAAAAGTGTGATACTTCTCACTCCCCAGAGACGTGACTGTAAAAATGGTCCCTACTTACTCAGCAGATTTGTATTTAGAGTCATGTCTGCTGACAAAAACACAGCCCCTGTCCTACAATGAGGACCTTCATTGACTTAACTACAGCTCATTGCAGGATCAGTGCCCGAGGATGCGTTGCATTATACTCCTTTTCGCTCTGAGGACTCAATGCCGCTAAAAGAGAGTGAGCTAGATTCTGTTTTTCCTTGACATCAACATCAGAATTGTTTACTAGTAGGTACACCTGTGCAAACCCACAGAAGTTCATTGCATGCCCCTTAGGGCCCAATTTGGCCTGCAGGACTTTTATTATGGGTGCTGATATACAAGAAGAAGAGAATCCAGGCTGAGATTCCAGAGCTGGCACTTAGTAGACATGATGTTTTCTATCTAACCTGAGCTCATTCAATATGGAAATTATGGAGAGTCAATAAACAAGGAACTCCATGATAACGTATTTGGTTTGAGCATTGGCCTGCTAAACCCAGGGTTGTGAGTTTAATCCTTGAGGGGGTCATTTAGGGAACTGGGGTAAAAATCTGTCTGGGGATTGGTCCTGCTCTGAGCAGAGGGTTTGATATTCTATATTTACAGTCACTTCTCTGAGCGAGTCACAGCTTGAGTAAAATACCAGGAGTGGGACTCCAAATATTGAGGAATGATTCCATGGTGGCCTTCATTAAGGTGCATAGCATCCTTCCAGTGCTGAAAGGTTATTTTAATGATGGAGGCCATGATTTCCAAAGGAGCCTAAGGCAGATAGATGCCCAAACCCCACAGTAATGGCATGGGAATTGGGTGCCTCACTTCCTTAGGGATTTTTGGAAATCTCACCCTGAGTTTTTTTTGTATTTCAGCATTATTAGAAAGACCCTCTGTGTATAGGTTTGGTGAAACAATCCCTGATTGCAAAAGAGCAAATTGGAAACCTTGAAAAAGTGACCTTGTTGGATTCTTCAGAGACCCACAAAGTTTAATTTAATCCCATGTTAATCCTGCTGGAGCCATTACTGCTTTATCTGTGCAAACACTTAGGTTATAGGGGCCAAAAAAGCACTTCTTAACTCACGTGTGCTATAAATTAAATAGGTACAGATGGAGGTTGACTAAAAGCTATGGGGGAAAGCCATTTTTTGGCTTAAATGGATTGTACCTGTGCCTCCTCATGCAGCATTTCCTTTGAGATTCACACTCCCACTGTTTGGTACGGTCTCTTACTAGAGTGCAGTGCTCTTTCCTGCAGCTGCAATGTGGCTTCCAGCTAATTACAATGGGGTATGTCAGTTGGCCCATGAAAAAAAAAATCCCACTTGAATTCTCTGCCATGGTGTCTCTGAGATTCAGGCAGTGAACATAAAAGAAGCTGACCAGAACAATTCTGCTGATATATTACCTTGTAAAATAGAAAGAACCACAATCAGCGACAGTGAAAAAGCTGTAAAGCTTACTAAAGAAACAGGCTTCTATCCTGACATTACGTTCCATGACAGATAATTAAATGTAGTGAGTGTCTGTGTGTGAAGTTTGCCTGGCCCCATCTCCTGCATAAATGAGTACCTCTGAGCTGGTGAGATCATACTTCCTTTGTGATATGCAGCAGTACATAAGTGAACTCACTGACAAGTAATATCCAATATAAAGTATATCATTGTCATGCCTGCTATGTCTTTATTTATTATTGCTTTGTATGGTACAGTTACTGTCAAGTTTTCAATTTGCTAATAATGCTTCTAACTCAGCCACTAACACCTTATGCTTTCTTCTATTCCCTGCTTTCCTGCCGTCTGTCAGAAATAAAGATTTCAGACATAGGTAAGCCAACCAGTGGAGAATTTTATGCCTCTGCCTGTCTTGTTGCATGTTGTTATATGGTGAGCCGCAAGTGCCATTTCCAGATGATTCAATAACAAATGAAGCCAGTGTGATTAAAGCTGATGCAGGCGATCAGTCATCCAAACTGGAAGCCATTAATCATGCGTCAGGGTCATAATGCCATTCTGCTTGGTCCATAAATAGTCATAGTCAGTTAAAATAGAATATAAAGGAAGGAGGAAGGGGGCGCTTTGTCAAACAATTGAGTGAATGGCAAGACTAAGACAATTATCCATGTAATTTAAAAGGAGCTCTGGGTAACCCACTGGTTAGTGTGTGTTACGTGTCCTGACCCACAGAGAACCACAGCTCTGTTATAGCTCCCAGCTAAAACTCTAGAGGCTCATACTTTTAGCCTGGTTTGATCCCCAGTTATGGTTGTTATAAAAATTGAGGCTTGCCCCGATTAGAATGGCTGTGAGCCTGGGGCACTAAGTGTGAACTTCCGTTATCATGGGGAGTATTTGACCCTTAGTGTCCGTTCTGCAGCCCTCTTTGTGTCTGATCCACAGTGGGTAGGAGAGCACTTTGGAGAAGGCCCTCAAGTTTTCAGTTTATGCTGCATTCCAAACGCATGGCATTGTTGTGAGGTTTTATTTTCTGTTTAGCACAACTTGAAAGCTCGGGCATCACAGGCCAACTGAAAGAGCTACAGGGCCAAGTGTAAATTCTGTTTCCTGCAGCAGATAGTTTCCTTCACCTAATCACACATCAAGTATCACCCAGTACAAATGGCATAGACCTCACACAAGCGGCAGTAGAAGTCATCCCACTGAGATCTGCAAAGGTGCTCAGTGCTATTGAAACCAGCAGCACTGAACTCCTCCTCCATGGGGGTTCAGCACTTTAAAGTTGACAGCAAATGTCTGCGATCAGCAATGGCCAGTGCCACAGTAGGAAGACCTGGGAAAGAGCAGGAAGGAGAGCAATCATGCAGGCACAGGAGAAAGGGTGAGTCAAGAACTGGCACAGGGCGAGTGCTGTGGAGATTGTTTCAAATGTTAAAGGAGAGAGATGAAATATGAGAGATATAGAAGAAAGTATAGTCCTTGTGCCCAGAGCCCTCACCTGACCTGCTTGGGAACACCTCTGCCTGTTCCTCCTAGGAACACAGACATTTCCAGACTGAATCAGAACCATGGTCCATCTAATCCAGTATCCTATCACTGAAATGGACAGCACTGAATGTTTCAAGGGAAGGTGTAAGAAACCCCACAGTAGGTAGTTAAGGAATAACCTGTCCCCCAGAGAAGGTTTCCTTCCTGACCCCAATAGTTAGAAGTTGGCTTATATTCTGAAGCAGGAGGGGTTTTCCTAAAGGTCCTCCTTAAACACATCTCTTCTGACAAGCCCTAGTCCTTGCACAGGGAAGTGTTCACAATATAAATGTCCATAATATCATGGAAGCAATAAGTCTGAGTGCCACACTGCTCTACACATTCACCCTGCTTTTTCTTGCCTGTCTCCCCCCTTGCATTTGTATGTGGTCTGTCTAGAGCACAAGCTCTTTGGGGACAAAGGCCATGTCTTTTCAGCTATCTGTAAAGTGCCTGATATATTGTTGGCACGATCCTGTCCAAATTATAAGAAAAGCTAAAGAACCAAAGGAAAGGGAGGATGTATCATGAGGGAACATTTAGGACGAGAAAAACCAAAGCAATTGGGGTATTCAGTGAAGTCAGAGAGGAGGCCTGGTGGTTCATAACCACCAGAGGCAAGAGGTTACTGTGAAATTCTACATGGCTAGAGACAGATGAGAATGAGCAGACTGTGGCCACCAGAGAGAAGAGTAACGTGAGGAATTCCACACAGCTAGAAGTTTCAAATCAATATCAGGTCCTCAACATGAAACCTTTCCAAGATACCTCTCAAGATCCAGCAGATGCAAGGGAATGGCTAGGTGTACAGGACATATGTGGCAGTTTGGCCCTACCACTAAGAAAATCAAGCTTGCTGGCAAAGAGTCTTCCAACCATTCTAGGAAGAAAGATGATGCTTGTTGGGTATTCAATACTCAGAAGAACCAAAAGAACATTCTACAAAGGACAGACAGGCAACAGAACAATGTGCTGCCTTCCCAGAGCCAAGACACTAGACATCACTCTAAGATTGGATAGCCTTCTAAAGTAGACAGACAAGGACTAATGACACTGTGTCATGGGATATCATGCAGATCGTAGATTACTTCAGGGGACTCAAGAAGAAGAATATCCAAGCAATCTCCTCTAAGGCCACGTCTATACTACAGCATAAAATTGAAATTATTAAAACCGGTTTTATAAAACTGGTTTTATAAAATCGATTTTACGCGTCCACACTAGGGCATATTAATTCGGTGGTGTGCGTCCATGGTCCTAGGCTACCATCAATTTCCAGAGCGGTGCACTCTGGGTAGCTCAGTAAAAGAATGAGACCAATAACTTCGATTTCCGTCCACACTAACGCTAAATCGATATAGTAATATCGATTTTAGGGTTACTCTTGTCGTTGTGGAGGAGTACAGAAATCGATTTTAAGAGCCCTTAAAATCAATTTAAAGTGCCTTGTAGTGTGGACGGGTACAGAGTTAAATCGATTTAACGCTGTTTAAATCGATTTAACTGTGTAGTGTGGACCAGGCCTAAGATTTTTCCTGTCCCATGAGAGAAAAAAAATAGATGATTCTGGTTGTGAACCGCTGGCAAAGTAAGTGCTATAGGGTGTAGGATTTTGTGAAACATTGGTCCACCTTCTGTGGGTAGAGAGAGCTATATGTTTTAGATGGCCTCCACCGCAGGGGAAAGGGGACCAATCTCCTTGAGGACAGGCTGGCTAGAGTAGTCTGGATGGGATTAAACTAAAAACAAAAGGGGAGGCACAAAGGTGGGAGATATGAGCAATCAGTTAGCACAAAATAGAGATGCTGAAAACAAAATTAGTCAAAGAACCAAATGACATAAAGAGAAGAAATTCTTGAATTGTCTATACAGCAATGTTAGGATTCTAGGTAATAAACAAGATTGATTGGAATTGTTCATTTTTTAGCATAAATTCAGTCTAGTTGGTTAAAACCTGGTTTGATGGTAAACATGATTGGAATGTTAAAATCAATGGTTATAACCTATTTAGGAAGGATCAGGTGGGCAAAAAAGGAGGTGGAGTGGCACTCTGTGTCAAAAATGGCATTACCTGTTTGTGTCACTGATAACTCAGAAGAAAAAGATCTTGAATGCTTATGGATCAGTGTGCTAACAGATAAAGCACAAGATGGAGTATTAGTTGGTATCTGCTACAGGCCACCAAATTACACTATGAAACAGGATGACCACCTCCTTACACACTTCTCAATAATGTGTAGGGAAAAAACTTGGTGATAGTGGGAGAACATAGAATATCAGGGTTGGAAGGGATCTCAGGATGTCATCTAGTCCAACCCCCTGCACAAAGCAGGACCAATCCCCAGACAGATTTTTACCCCAGTTCCCTAAATGGCCCCCTCAAGGATTGAACTCACAACCCTGGGTTTAGCAGACCAATGCTTAAACCACTGAGCTATCCCTCCCCCATCACAGCAATGTGAGTGACATATACTGGAGGTCTCAGGCTGCTAATACTAATACTAAAACATCCTTGGAATTTCTAAACATTATAGATGACAATTTGCTAACTCAAAAAGTAATGCAGCCAACATGGGGGGAATTTTTATTAGACCTCGTCTTAACAGATAAAGAAGAACTGATTACAGAACTAAAAACAAATTGTAGCTTAGTTACAAGTGATCATGACTTGTTCACATTTATAACATGCAAGCAGAATAATGTTCAGTAATATATATACTTAATAGCGCCAATTTCACAAAACTGAAAACAATTATGAGCCAAATGAGCTGGTAGGAAGAACTTAATCAGAAAAATTTCATTGATAACTGGGAATCATTTAAGAACACCTTACTAGAGGTCCTGCAAGAGACAATCCCACAATTGAGAAAAAAGGCAGTGCTGGTTAAAATACAACCACCTGATTTAGAGGTAAAGTGAAGGCAGCTATAAAAAATAATTTTTTATAACAAATGGAAGAAAAGGGACGTTGATGGTAATGAATATAAATAATAAATTAGGGACTGTAGAAAATTGATTATAGAAGCAAAGGAACACAAGAAGAAAGGTATGGTCAGAAGACTTAAAGACAATAAGGAGTATTTTTAAATATATTAGGGACAAAAAGAATCCTTTTAGTGGTATTGGTCCATTAGTGGGTGGAAATGTTAGAATTATCAATAATAATGCAGAAAAGGCAGCGGTATTCAATAAATATTTCTGTTCTGTATTTGGGGAAAAACAAATGATGCAGTCTCGTCCTACGGTGATAACACTCTTTCCGTTCAACTAGTCTCTCTGGAGGATGTTAAACAGAAGGTACTGATCTTAGACATATTTAAATCAGCAGGTCCACATAATTCACATCCAAGAGTTTTAAAAGATCTGGTCATGGAGCTCTCTGGACCGTTAATGGAGCACTGGGGAAGTTCCAGAAAAGTGGAAGAAAGATGATAATGTGCCAGTGTTTTAAAAGGATAAATGGGATGACCCAGGTAATTATAGGCCTGTCAGCCTAACTTCAATCCTGGACAAGATAATGGAAAGGCTCATATGGGACTCAATTAATAAAGAATTAAAGGAGAGTAATGTCCTTATTGCAAATCAACAAGAGTTATGGAAAATTGTTCCTGTCAAACTAATTTATCTTTATTTTATTAGATTATAAGTTTAATAGATAAAGTCAATAGTGCTGACTTAATATACTTGGACATCTGTAAGGCATTTGAGTTGGTCCCACACAACATTTTGATTAAAAAACTAGAATGACATAAAATTAAAACGGCACACATTAATTTGATTAAAAACTGGCTAACAGATGGGTCTCAAAATGTGATTGTAAATGGGGAATCATCATCTAAATGAGTGGGTTTCCAGTTAGGTCCCACAGAGATTGGTTCCTGGCCCTATGCTATTTAAAAATGTTATCAGTGCACTGAAAGAAAATATAAAATCATCACTGATAAAATTTGCAAATAGTAAAAATTGGAGGAGTGGTAAATAATTATGAGGATAGGTCACTGATTCAGAGTGATATGGATTGAGGTTGCAGGAACACACCATCTTGATGTATAAAAAGAATAGTAAATAGGCAGGCGACCAGCTTGGCTTAACAGTGAAATCCTTGCTGATCTTAAACACAAAAAAGAAGCATACAAGAAGTGGACGATTGGACAAATGACCAAGGAAGAGTATAAAAATATTGCTCAGGCATGCAGGAGTGAAATCAGGAAGGCCAAATCACACTTGGAGTTGCTGCTAGCAAGAAATGTTAAGAGTAACAAGAAGGGTTTCTTCAGGTATGTTAGCAGCAAAAAGAAAGTCAAGGAAAGTGTGGGCCCCTTACTGAATGAGGGAAGGCAACCTAGTGACAGAGGATGTGGAAAAAGCTAATGTACTCAATGCTTCTTTTGCCTCTGTCTTCATGAACAAGGTCAGCTCCCAGACTGCTGCACTGGGCAGCACAGTATGGGGTGGAGGTGACCAGCCCTGTATGGAGAAAGAAGTGGTTCAGGACTATTTAGAAAAGCTGGACAAGCACAAGTCCATGGGGCCAGATGTGCTGCATTCAAGGGTGTTAAAAGAGTTGGCAGATGTGATTCCAGAGCCATTATCTTTGAAAACTCATGGCCATCGGGGGAGGTCCCGGATGACTGGAAAAAGGCTACTGTAGTGCGCATCTTTCAAAAAGGGAAGAAGAAGGATCCAAGGAACAACAGGCCAGTCAGCCTCACCTCAGTCCCTGGAAAAATCATGGAGCAGATGAGCTTCAGTTCATCTGCAAATTTGACACCATCAGCTCAGGATTAAACAAAGACTGTGAATGGCTTGCCAGTTACAAAACCAGTTTCTCCTCCCTTGGTTTTCACACCTCGACTGCTAGAACAGGGCCTCATCCTCCCTGATTGAACTACCTCATTATCTCTAGCTTGCCTGCATATATATACCTGCCCCTGGAAATTTCCACCACATGCATCTGACGAAGTGGGTATTCACCCACGAAAGCTCATGCTCCAAAATGTCTGTTAGTCTATAAGGTGCCACAGGATACTTTGCTGCTTTTATTTTGCCTCTGTATTTGGCACTGGTGTTACTGCTTCTCTAATACTGCCTAGTTGTGTTGCCCACAATTCAGGAAGGATGTTGATAAATTGGAGAGGGTTCAGAGAGGAGCCACCAGAATGATTAAAGGATTGGAAAATATTCCCTATAGTGAGAGACTCAAAGAGCTCGATCTATTTAGCGTAACAAAGAGAAGGTTAAAGGGTAACTTGATTGCAGCCTATAAGTATCTACGTAGGGAACTAATATTTAATAACGGGCCTTTTAATTTAGCAGAGAAAGGTATAAAAAAATCCAGTGGCTGGAAGTTGAAGCTAGACAAATTCAGACTGGAAATAAGGCATACATTTTTAAAGGTGAGAGTAATTAACCATTGGAACAATTAACCAAGGGTCATGGTGGATTCTCTATCACTGACAATTTTTAAATCAAGATTGGCTGTTTTTTCTAAAGGATCTGCTCTAGGAATTATTTTGCAGAAGTTCTATGGCCTGTTATACAAAATGTCAGACTGGATGGTCATGATGGTCCTGTCTGGTCTTGGAATCTACGAATCTAGGGATCCATGTTTTCCTAACCCATCACTTTAACACTTTAACCAGACCTCCCTGGTTGTGTTTTGGGACCGAGGTCTTCAGCTGGTGTAAACTGACACAGCTCCAGGGCCTTTAGTTCAGGATCTGACCCTCAGTATCCACATGACATACTGAGATGGCATCATAGTGCTGTGCCATAAAGTTTGCCAGATTGAATCTCTCAAAGCTTGGCTACAATTCTGTACGCTCGATTGTGGCTCCTGCAGATTATAGCCCCAGAGGAGTAAACTGCCAAAGCAGGCTCCTGTGGTTCCTCCTGAAAATAAGATGTGCAGGGAGATATCTGAAAGGAAAATCAACTCATGCTCCTTGCTGTCAGCCCATCTCCAGTGGTGGCAGCATCAGTGTGGTGGATAAATATCAGGAGGCTACAATTGATTTAGGCTTCAGATGATTACAGAACCCGTTGTCTGTTTTGCTACATTCTATAACTCAGAGATGAGAGAGGATGGAAAGAGGGAAAGAACTGATCTGTGTTGCCCCAGGCAGACTTATTTCAGTTGTTGTTCAGTTCAGTCCAATTTGCTGCTTGGGTTTGCCTTTTGATTGGGACATTAAATAAATAGAAAAGACCAGTAACTGGAATTTCACGATCTCATTGCTCTCATCCTCTCACTGATGGAGGGAAATAGTTTTGAACTTTCATAGTAATAACGTGGTTTATTCAGCACCTTTCTTCCTGAAGGATCTCAGAGTGCTTTTACAGCTGAATACATCCACAACCACACTGGAAAATGATGCACAGCTGGTTCTGGAGTAGAATGATGCATCTAAGTAGGTCGCAGCACAACAGTAGAGGTGGGAAATTTGGGCCGAGGCCATTGGGGAAAAATCCTACTTAGCACTGGTACATTATCTCCTGGAGACGCATGTCACTTTACATAAGGAATAAAGATGTGATTCCTGCCCTGAGAAGCTTGCAACTTCAAAGTCCCATCAAAGTCAACGAGAGCCTTTCCAATAACATCAGTGGCCTTTGGATCAGCACCTGGGAGTTCAGTTATGCATGACGGGCCCACAGATACTACACTGTAGTGTAATTTACATGGGGAGCATTGTCCAGGATAGTGGAGTTGTCCTCTGCTTTTGTGAAACATGCCATAGGATCTTTAACTTCCACCTGGACAGCTACCAAAGGTGTGCTGCTCTCTGCAACATCTCATCCACTGAATGACACCTGTAATGATACCTCCTTTACTACCATATGTCTATGCCAGCATTGACTGCAACCCCTTGTCCAGGTCGGTCAAACTCACCTCTTTGCAGGTATCGATCACAAAGCCTATTCACTCTAAATACCACCTGATCCCGTTTCTAGGGGCATACTGAAGTGGAGCTTAGGCCCTGTGCTGGCCCTTTGCAAAAGGGTGACCGTTACCTGGTGTGAATGTAACCATAATCATCTGACCTACCTCTGCTAACAGAGACCTGCTTGCCACAGGCGATTTCCCTCCCAAGTGTAATCAGATCAAAGGATTGGCACAGCTTCTGATTTTGTCTAGCAGCATAGCTTACTCCATCAGTTATTGTTGCTCTGCTGGCTGTTTTCTGTTGTTTTGAGAGTGCAAAGGGGTCAGGCCATAAGAATGAGAGATGGACTAAAACTTGAACCAATGAGAATTAACTAGATGCTTTTTGATCCCTATTGTTAGTCCAGTGCAGTGCAACTGAAATGACAGCATTTGGTATAAAGTAATTTGCAATAGTAACAACAACGCTGGCTTTAGAAGAGTGATTAGTTGACTGAGGAGCCTTTCACTGCTGGATCACTGGTTGAAATCCAGACCAGGCTGCAAGTGACTCAAAGTGATTACCATCTGATGAGTGATTTATTTAAAATAAATCTTTACCTCCTACCTTTCTGAGGTTCACTTAATTAGTAATTATAACCGTGCTACTGTGATAACGCATTTACAGCAGCAGCCAGTCTGATTTGTCCTCAGAATCTTTGAATTAACACTCACTCATTCACTCACTCCCTCACTCCAGGAATCTAAAACGAGAACCTAGATTAGTAACTCTAACCTTGGGTTACCAGTAGCTTTTACCAATATTACATAGAAGGGACAGCTGTTAAGGTGATTGATGAAATTTGGGCAAGAGGTGGCATTTTGATTTTGTTTCTGCTAATTGGAGCTGTTCTTCTTGGTTGTTTGATCAGTGGTTAAAATGGACTGGCATTGACTTTGGTGTCGATTTTGCTTTCGTTCTGTTTGGGGGTTAAGATTAGGGACTATTTGGGGCTCTCTTTTTGTGAGAAAGGTACAGCTAAGACAAACCAGTGTACAAACCACCAGAGCAAGGCTATGAAGTCCAGTAATAAATGACAATAGTTGTATTTTGCAGTGACTGAGAGTCAGGACTCCTGGTTCCCAGGCAAATGACACTGCAAAATGGCAATGTATTCTTATTAATGTCCTCCTCTGTCCACCTTTTTTCACATAGTAGAGATTATGAACAGCTCAAAGGCTGACTGACATTCAGCTGAGCCTTGTAAAGACAGTTAGTTGAAAACACAAGGGCCTGATCAAAATGGATGGTGGATTCCCATAGGGCACCTTTTTCCACCAGGGTGGAAGCCACTTGCTTAATGTGAGTGACATGTAGGTAAATGAAATAATACTCTACGAGCCTGCTGTCATTGGAAAGGAGTACAGATGGAGACTGAAATGCCAGGTGGAGCTGTCTTGAAGGTCAGAGCATTTTATTTAGCACGAATCAGTGTCATTTGTGGAGATGAAATCTGTTCAGACTTTAATAGGATAAATCACAAGGGATCTTCCAGGATAAATCCAAAAGGCTTTTTTCCAAAGCAGTGAGTAATTTGAATGAAGAACCAATTCATGGCTTTTAAAATTGAGACTCAAGCAGTATTTTGAAAAGAAAGGGAGAGAGCAATGCCTGATAAAGGGGCGGGGAATCTGCACTGCAACGCAGACATCCCCAACTGGCTGCTCATAGAATAACTGATCACTAGGATGGTTTAATGCTCATTGAGTGCAAAATCCACCTCCTGTAAATTTGCCACTGAATTTAATGGGGATCCGAAAAATTTAGAGGAAGTGGAGTATGTAGGAGGAGAAATTTTCAAACATGTCCTGACAGTTACCTTGCAACTCCGAGTGGGAAGTAGAGCTGGGTTCATGCCATAGGTATGATTAGTTTAACATTGTTGATTCCTGGGCTTAGAAAAGAGTGTAAATCAATACCTAGCGATGGCAAACACTTAAGCTGAATAATAGAGAGATATTATACTGTATATAGTTTCCTCCAAAGACCTTGGCTTAAATAAATGTGTAAATTCAAGTCTACTGCTGTTTCCATCTAATTCTATTGTACGGTCTCTATTTAGGCAGCAAAGAATCCTGTGGCACCTTATAGACTAACAGACGTTTTGGAGCATGAGCTTTCGTGGGTGAATACCCACTTCCTCAGATGCGTGTAATGCCCACGAAAGCTCATGCTCCAAAACGTCTGTTAGTCTATAAGGTGCCACAGGATTCTTTGCTGCTTTTACAGATCCAGACTAACACGGCTACCCTCTGATACTAGTCTCTATTTAGACTCTTGTTTGATCCATTTCTGACTTTGGTCTCAGTAGCATTTATAAAAACAGTATATCATTTTTCAGTCTGCTCACGGTGTTTTCCCAACCTGCTTTCTAGTGTTTCTGGAGGCAGTGATGTCTAGTGGTTAGAGCAGACTGGAATCCGGATTCCAGGGCTGTATTCCCTTCTCTGCTGCTGGCCTGCAGTGTTACTTTGGGCAAATCATTCAACCTCTTTGAGAGTCATTTAAGAGTCTGATCGATGCTCCCATTGAATTCAATGGCAAAACTCCCATTTACTTCCACAGACGTAGAATAGGACCCTCAGGACTCTGTTAAGTAAATGAGAATTTTGCCATTGAATTCAATGACAGCAGAATCAAACACTATATGAATAATAATACTTAGCTTTTAGATAGTGACTTTTACCCCTAGATCTCAAAGCACTTTACAAAAGAAGGGTTTTTTTTTCATTACGACCATTTAATAGACGGAGAAACTGAGTCATAGAGAGGCAAAGTGACTTACCCAAGATCAAACTGCAATGACTCCCACTCCAGTTCCCTATGTATTGGACCACATTGCTTCTCTTTAATTGGCTTGTGATGTACCCAGCATTAGTCCTGTTGGAGTGTATGCCGTAATGAGCTAAATCCACTGGATGTAGAGCTGCAGCACTTCTGCTTCAACGTATTATTTGTGCTTAGGGAAACAAATACTGAAATCTACCAATGAAGATAACACTCCTGTATATTTGTTTTTCAGCCACAGCCCAGCTCACAAGTATTACCTGACATCGGACCCAATCACTGGCTCCATCTACCTCTCTGACACTAACAGCCGACGCATCTATAAGATCAAGTCGACCTCCGTTGTGAAGGATGTTGTCAAGAATTCAGAGGTGGTGGCAGGGACTGGGGATCAGTGCCTTCCCTTTGATGAAACCCGCTGCGGAGATGGGGGCAAAGGCACCGAAGCAACACTCACTAACCCCAGGGGTAAGACGCAGTCTCTTCTTACAAGCATTTTAAAGTGGGCTTTGAGAAAGGTGCCAAACCAACAGTTCTGGAATACCACAGAACAGGTATACAAGCTTCCCCAGGGCAACCCGCTAACGTGCCTCAGGGTACGTCTACACTACCCGCCGGATTGGCGGGTAGTGCTCGATCTATCGGGGATCAATTTATCGCGTCTAACATATATGCTCTAAATGGATCCCTGATTCCTCTGCTGTTGACTCCTGTAATCCACCGTGGTGAGAGGCGGAAGCGGAGTCGATGGGGGAGCAGCGGCAGTCGACCCTGCGCTGTGAGGACGCGAGGTAAGTCGACCTAAGATACGTCAACTTCAGCTACGCTATTCTCGTAGCTGAAGTTGCGTATCTTAGGTCGATCCTCTCCCCCCACCAGTGTAGACCAGGCCTTAGTCCTGAGCTGGAGGCATCACCACTAGGGATGAGTGGATCGTTCAACCCCAGGCTCTTCCAGTCCTTAGCCTTGTATTGAGACTGCTAAGAATGGTGCCAGTTTGGAGGGGGGTGATTTTATGGACATGTGTCCAGTGGGAACTGTACTGAGAGGACCAATCCATTTCATATACCACTTAGCCCCCCAAAGCACCATGAGAGAATTACAACTTTTGGTCACTACCCATCTGGACTACATTCAATTCAGTTCAGTTCATTGAGATTTTATTGGCATAAAAGGCTCTGCAAGTGTTGCTGTATATAAAATAGAGACAAACCCCTCAGGTATCTCTCAGAGGTAAGCTGAAGCTAGGGTTACACACTGCAGTTTGATCCCTTGTGATCCAGGGCTTGTCTACATGAGAAAGTTACACTGGTTTAACTACAAATACGATTTTAACCAGTATAGTTAAACCCATGCAAAAGACGAGATGGACACTAATTTTGATACAAAAGTGTCTTATTTCAGTGTAGTTTAAACCTGTTCTGGTCAATTTAACCTAAACTGAAATAAGCCCGCTTAAACCAAAATAGGAGAGTTTGCATAGACTTTTACACTGGTTGAACCAATTTGGTTTAAAATCGCACATTTAGTCAAACTAGTGCAACTCTTTATGTAGCCAGGTCCTCAGACTGGCAATCTAAAATTAATGAGCTCTGCATGCAATTACCAACCTCCTGAGCCAGCCACTGTTCCTCGATAAATCCAGTCTTAAGACCAGATTGCAGTGAGGCTGTGATATATGTAGGAGAGAGGGTACTGTTGGCTTTCCCATCTTTATTCAAATGTTTACCAAAAGGCCCAGATACCTTTCCAAGTAGGACATATGCTTCCCATGCATGTGTTATCTCACTGGGATGGTGGCCTTTACACTCATTTGGTTTTGCTCCGCGTTGACAGGCTTGTGTTGCAAAGACATGTTCTCACTTTAACTATGGATTGTATTCAAATGCAGCGGCTGGGTTGCGACCAAAGGGAAGTCAGCCCCGCAGCTTTATCTTCTTAAGAGGAAATACCTTCATTCTTACTATATGATGAACAGCTGCATGTCTAAAAGTGAGGGAAGATCCTGTGCAGAGACTAACTGATGCTGCTGTTATAGATTAGTTATATGCACAATGAGCCCCTTCTGCCGCTCTTGTTGCAGGTCTTGTTGCCTGTTGGCTAGGAACCCAGGGAACTATTTATGAGGTGTTGGCTTTAAAAACAAAAAAGTCACACTTGGGCCGCTACATCTGCACATTTAGCGTCAGTGTGTGTCAGGTTTCTCTCTCAGTCACAGGGAGAGGTTATAGGACCCCGTTTTCCATCAACACTCCCATCTCTAAGCCTGTGCACCCGGCTGGAATCTGTGGAGTGGCGGAACCTCCTGACAAATACATGGGGCCTTTCATGTGTTGCTTTCACAGTGGAGGTGGAGGCAGCCGGGCTATGTCTCTTCCGGCTAGACGGGTTGAGAAATACTTTTTCTGACATACAGATGACATTATTGTTATGGCATCTGAGAAACAAGAACTAATTTAGCGACTTTTTGTGTCGGCTCCCGTTGTGAATCTTTGTTATGCGTGGGCTAGTTATGTTTCCTCCATTTCCCCTTCTGGAAGGTAGGAGAAATCATACTTCCCTTCCTCCTGGGGGCGTTGTGAAGCTTACCTAAATAATATTTGTAGTATGTTGTTGTGAAATTGTGCCCAGTATTACGGGGGCCACTGTGGGGAGCAGAACTCAAGAGTTCTGGTCTACCAGTTTCATGATCCCTCCTCTTAGTGATTTGAACTCTTAGGAGGCTGCTCCTCCACCTCAAAAGTGAAATCGTTGTGAATTTATGCATGAAGGCATCTCTGATATTTCTTGTGCTTCAATGTAGAACCTGTTTGGCCATTGGAAATTTTGAAAAATAAAACCGCATTGAGGGTGGGAACGGAAATCACAAGCAGCAAACTTCCAAAACATGTCTTGTGCATTTTCATATACATTTTGTCCCCACTTTCATCCAGCTCTAATTCCACCCATGAATTAGTAGTCACCTGAGTAAATAGCTCTGACTAATGTGACTTGCTCCCCATTCATCTCAATAAATTAACACTGAAAAGTAATGTTGACAAAATAGTGTCAACGTCATTTACTAGCTCACTACCAATCATTCTAGCGTACCAGTGAACGCTCTTTCATTTTGAACTATTATGAAATACAACGAGAGCAAACAAATGACTTCTTAGACCTGTAACCAGCAGTCCTCAGACTTGCCCCTACCTTCTGTATTTCTCTGGAGAGCAGAGTGCCAATGCGTGTAAATGGGCAGAGAGGAGTATAAAACTCTTCTGTGTGCCAAGCTGGCTGAACGTATCCAAGACTTCAGGCAGCCGCTGGCCAGGGAAGCTTTTGGAAGATTCATTCTGCAGCTAGCTTTGCCAGGCTCTACTCTTTCTAAGTCTGAAGCCACTTCGTGACCCAAATATTAATCTAGGCATGGGAGCAGGAACTTTGGTTTGCAGCAGAGAAGCAAGGTCCCCTTTCCAGCATGTATGCAGCTACCAGGGAAGCAGAGGTCTTTGCTTGCATGGACAGCTTCAGCAAGGGGATCTCTCCCACTTGCCAGAAAATACTCAAGAAGATGAATGTGAGAGTCTTGCAGAGCTAGCTGTAGCCAATGGAGAATCAGGCCCAAGGTATCAAAACCCTCACCTGGACTCTCCATGGCCCATTCCCTCCTTGGCTCCTCTGCTGAAACAAGGAATATTAGAAATACAGCAGATCAATATATAAAACACGTGGCAGTTGCAGATTTGTTGATCACTGGTCTGGCCCTTCCAATTCATTTGACACAGAGTGTGGCAGAGCTTTCAGATGCTAATGAATTTCAGTATACTCTGTACATTTAAGTATTATCACTTTCTAATTATCATCTGCTAATACTGATCTTATTCTGCAAGCAAGCTTTAAAAAAATACTAGAACTCCAGCTTGTCAGAGTGTTTTATTCCATCTAAGCATTCGCCAGTGGGTCTTGTCACGAAAATGTTGTGGCAGTGAAATTGCCAAGAAGCCTGCAATTAACAGAGATCCAAGTGACAAGACTGACACAATATGAAGATTGTTTCAGAAGGGGGGAAAAAAAAGTCCATACATTAGCACCACAAAAGAGATGCAAAAAGAAGTAATTAATTTGAGGACAGATCATTTCTGTTGGTGTGTAGTACTGAAGGCATGAGCAAAACCTCAATTGTTCACTAAGTGCTCATCAGTTCTAGCAGAATAAAAAAATAACAGGAAAGACAAGCACTTATCCAGCCAGACAAGGAAGTTCCATGTATGGGTTTTTTCCTGAACCTAACTAACTTGTATTCAGGATGCGAGGATTAGAGGAGATCCCATTCCTTTACATCATCTCTGCCATGGGACGAGGATCTCCATTCAGCATCATACGTACTGGGCTGTGCACCATGAGCTGCCACATTCATTTCATATTATCTTATTGGGATTTTTTGTTAGTAGGTTCCCAGGTGTAGGGTAACTACTTTTAGCTGTTCCTACTCTCTGGTGTCAGTTTGCCCTGCAACTTTGTGCTGTCCTGTCACCTGGCCACAAGGCCCTGACGTTACAAAATAAATGCCCTCATGACACAGCATTCCACCAGCATAACTCATTATCATGACACTTCAGTGGTACCACAAGCCCTGCTTGCGAAAGGATGTTGGACCACCCCAGAAGAGTTGAGGCGATTTCACATTTGGCAGCCCAGATCTTAAAATTCTGAGGCGCCGTACTGCAGTCCTTACTCAGGTAACATCAGTGGGACTCTCATCTGATTAAGGTAGCTGCACAGCTGGGCTTTTGATTTGCAGGCCAACCATCTTTAACTCTAATTGTGTTGCTGTAGGTAACCAAGAGAAGGCTTGTGCCAATGCAACGTACACTTCAGAGGCCTTCAGTTCAGCATGTGAACTAGTGAACTTCAGTTCAGACAGTGAACTAGCCTCAGCTGTAAGTAGCCTGCCCAAAAGATGGAACTTCCTGTAATTAACTCCCCAAAAGGGTCCCTTTCCAGAGAGGAAAAATGAAAATTCCTTTAAGAGTTGAAGTGGTAAATTAAGCCCAAGAATAGCCCTGACCACTATAATCTGCTACACAGTAATCATGAGCTACTTCTCTCCCTCCAAACTGAAAACTACCCATTTCAAAGGCATCTGTCTAAAGGAGGGTGGAGCTCCTCATTGTGAGAAGATCCAAAAGTTTAATTCCAAGAAGAGCAAGTAAAGTGATCTGGTATGAAATATACACCATACAAAGAGAGGCTGATGGCACATATTTAGTGCCTGTATCCTATCTTCTGGGTTTGATCTATGGTGAGTTCATGGGGCAATGAGGGGAAGTTGAGAGGGCTCTAAACAACCTTCCTTTCTCCCCGGCCAGCCTCCAGCCTAAAGAGCAGCCCCAGCTGGACAATCCACTAGGGACCATTCTGTTGGCCCACGATAAACAGAGGCACTGCACTGCCCTCATCACAGCCTGCATGGAGAGCAGCATTAGGATTTCCCTACATCAGGAATCCCCATCTACTCCTTTAGGGCAGCTTTAAGCCAGCAGGGAAAGGGAGACTCAGGCTGAACCAAGGATCAGGCCCTTTTCTTCCTTTGTCTATACCACTGAATTCTCTTTCTCTGTTACTATTTAACTAGACAAATATAATGTTTAACTCACTAAAGCATTTGGGATTACAATTTTTAGGAAAGATACTATGCAAAATAAAGTTGTATTGTGTTGGTGGTTATAACTGAGCCCTATACACATATCCTGATTTTGCTGTAGCTGGCTAATCAGCCCAGACTGCATTGCCCAGACATCAGACCCAAGTGTCGACTGCTGTGAAGAGCTGTCAGCATACTTTGCTGATACGCTCAACCGAAAGCATATGGAACTAACTAGGAAAGAAAATTCCAGTCCTGACCAAATTGTATGATCCATCCCCAACCTCTGATTGAGCTTGGCCCTATCAGATATGCTGAAGCTCAAGAAGCTCTGAAAAATATTAAAGCCCCAAGCTTTGAAATGGGTCCCAGCCCTTGGCTGATTAAAAAACCAGTGAAGAACTAAGCCCACTACTAATGGAAATAGTTGATGCCCTTCTTCAGAGATGCACACCTACTCAACCCTTTGAAAAGTGCAGTACCATCCCAAGTCCAACCACCCATTCCTGGGCAATATAACTGAGAAAATAGTGATCGCCAAGCTCTAATGGCATGTGACCTCCTGGTTGGCTCACAATCAGGGTTCAGACCATGGCACAGCACAGAAACTGTTCTAGTGGCATTAAAAGACAACCTCCTTAAGTCCATGGGAAAGGCAAGATCTCTATGCTCATATTACTTGACCTCTCTGCAGCCTTTGACACAATGAGGCACAGGCTACTGACAGCCTATCTACGTGACATAGCAAGAGTAGATGGCCCAGCACTACAATGGTTTCAATCATTCTTCTGCCACAGAACTCAGAGGGTAGTGTTAGGTATCTACTCTTCCTCTCCAAATGTCCTCACATGCAGATTCCCACAAGTATCCATAATGTACATGTCCCAAACTGGTGGGTGAGCTAGTGAGATGCCAAGGACTTAGCTGCCAATAGTATGCCAGTATTATTCCGCTAGATGTCTCATTCTAAACCAATGCAACCACTGCCACTGCTAAAATATCAGAATGCAGCCAAGAAATCCAACTCCCGGATAAAGAATGGCTGGCTCAAGCTGAACCAAAGCAAGACTAAAGTGATGCTAGTCGGAAAGGGGACACACGTCATAGAACTGGCCAAGATGTTGTCTCCACCTTTCATTAAAGGTGTACACCCCCTTCATCAAAGTATTGCGAAGCCTCAGCGTCCTGTTTTACTCCTCGCTAAGTTTGTATGATCAGGAAGCATCACTATCTAAAAATGCCCTTTTTCACCTCCAGCTCGCTATGAATCTTTGTCCCGTATGCACAGATGAGCACCTGGACGCAGTGATCTATGCATTCATGTCCTCCAGATTGGATTACTGTAATTTACTGTATCTGAAGTTGAATGTGAAGATGATGCCCAGACTTCAGCTGGTACAGAATGCAGCTGAACACCTTCTCCGTGGTTTAGGTCACCATGAGCTTATCAGGCCCATGCACAAATGTCAGGCCCAGTCAGTTTCTGATGTCAGTTTAAGACTTTGGTCCTAATCTTCAAAGCAATTAATGGCTCAAACCGCAGCTACATCAAAGACTGAATTTCAAAGTATAATTGCACTCCTCTGGGGCAGTGCACATCACAAAGCCTGGGACAAAGCATTCTCAGCCAGGGGATCTGGTTATGAACCATACTCCCAGAGATCAGGGGAGCCGAGAGTCTTTAGGAAATGCTGCAAAACCTTCGTCTTCAAAAAAGGCCTTTTGAGCAGTAGAATGACATTCCCATTATTGTTACTCTCTCCTATCCAAAGAAATCTGAACCCAAAATATGAAATTATTAGAATCTAAAAGATGGAAAAACCCTTCCCTAAGCAGAGTTTTAACCTGAAAAGGGAGACCTGCCAGAGACTCCATGAAGTCCACCATGGACATTCAGTATTGCCATCATTTTATATTGAAGGGGCTCAGGTATTACAGTGTTGGGCAGCTGTATAAAACACTAAGATTGAGAATTCCATTAACTTCTACTCTTGATTTACACCAATATGAAAGAGAGGTGAATGTGATCCTTGATTTCTGTTCCGGGCTTTGCCAGTGACTCACGGTGCGACCTTGTGAGAGTCACTTTATCTCTCATTTTTTCCATCTGCACAATGAAGATGATCATGCCTAGTTCATAAGGGTACTGTGAGGTCTAATTTGTAAGTATAAAGCCCTATGAGAGCCTCTTATGACAGAGACTTTAGAAATGCAGAGTAGAGAGCGCCTGGGAAAAAGAGAATTAAGGGGGGTTATGTAAACAGGGCAAGTGCTTGAGAAGTGATGCTAACAAGGGCCTGAGGGTAGTGAAACGTGGAGCCAGTGGTCTGAAGCTAAAGATGGAAAAGTTCAAATTGGACATTTAGAATGTGTCTTATGTGAAAGGAGAATGAGACAATGAAATAAGTGGTCTGCATGTGTTCACAAACAGGTTAGTTAAAATGCTGTGGGATTAATATATGGAAACGCTCTCTTTTTCTTTCAGCAATTTATTGAAAATCCCATACTACGTTCAAAGAGTGGACAGTGATTCCTAAACAAAATTGTAGGGCCTAGTTCTCTGCAGCAGTTAGTTGCTACTGACTTCAGTGGAGTAGTGCCAAGTTTCATTGGCCCACTGGTTGGCCAAATCAAGTAGAATTAACTTTTATTCCATTAAATAAATTTCTCCCAACATCCTCATTCACTTAGGCTCTGAACTCCTTTCACTCCAGTGGGAGTTGGCACAAGCCCTTAGACATCCTCATTTATAAAGAGGCATATGTTGATTGTCGAGCAATGCTAAAAAACAGTTGTTGCTTCAGCAAGGTATTTTGTTATCCTCTGGTGACCTTTCGTTTGTGATTTCCCTGCTCTTCTCCTTCCTAGGCATCACTGTGGACAAGTTTGGGTTGATTTACTTTGTAGATGGCACCATGATCAGACGTATTGACCAGAATGGGATCATCTCAACCATGCTGGGCTCCAATGATTTGACATCTGCCAGGCCTCTCAGCTGTGACTCTGCCATGGACATTTCTCAGGTACCAAAACTTGTATCAAATCAAAAGACCAAGCCAGTTTTACTCTTGCTCTCCTGTAATGACTAGGTGCAGGCTTGCTTTTTTGTCACTAGATAATTTGGCACAGCACAGTTTAAGGACTGAATCAAATTAACATCTGGGAAATAGTGATAGGATGCTGTGGTGCCAAAATTAACATCAGCTGGAAAATCAAGTATCTTGAATTGCATCAAATTGCAAGTTGGTTGCAGCTACCGTCATCCTGGGCTTTTAAATTCTGCTGGTTAAGGCAAAAAAACCCAAAAGTTCTGTGTTTGATTATTTCTTTATTTGTGACTGGGACAGTAGGCAAACCTGTTATTGGCCAGGACTCAATTTTCTGGGGTGATGCCCATCCCATCAAATAATGCCAGTTTGGAGGTACAGTCATTTAAAACCTTTTTTGCCATTTATTATTGGATGGCCAGAGGAATGTCACCGTGTTCTGCAAAAATATAAATCCTAGCTGGTGGGCTAAGTACTGTTATTCAGCCACAATGGATATCAATGGGGTTTCCCTTTTGTAACTACCTACATAATTTTCATGCTCCCGTATGGAATCTATTCTTCATGTTTTCCCCCCTAATTTGAAAAGATTACTCTTGCTTCTTTGTAGCAGGTTCCCACTGGCCGCAATTCATGAAAAGGCTAAAATTACACGTTTAAAAGCTCTCATGCCTCATATAGAGGTAAATTTTGATGGTTAAAGGCCATCTTGCAGCATAATGGCCCCCATCTCACAAGCATATTCCTTTCTTTAACAGGATCTTAGTGCCAGCCAGAGGAAGTTTATTGTGGGCAAGGCTTTTTTAAAAATATATTTTCAGCTCGCTTATAGCTTTTATATAATAATGTCCTCTTTGAACAGTTCTGAGATGGGTTCAGAATATTCCATCTGCATCCCTTGTCTCCCCGTTCTTTAAAGTGAAAGGAGCTGTTCTCGGATAGTCCTGAGACAGACAGACACAACAGAAAAGTTTTTAAAAAACTCAGCTTGGGGAACTATCTTTTCATCATTTATAGTGACTAGAAAAGTCTCAGCAGTCAGGCCCCTGAGGCACTGTGAGACCAGAGGGCATGAAATATTTAGCTGCCAACATTGACAAGAAATGGGTTTTAAGGAACTGAAAATTCCCTTGTCAGTTCAGAGTAAACTCTGCTCTTGATTCTAACTCAGGGCTGCAGTGGAGCAATGCTCTAAAGACTATGGGAATGTATGGAGACATGCATTATTGAAGGGAAAACCATGGGCTATAATGTTGTACCACAGGAAGGGTTAAGGTAGGCCAGGAGCCAAGAAAAGATGGAGATTTTTGAGAATGGCACAGAGGGAAACTAGACAGCGCTCAGCTCACTGTTTCTAGCACTGAGACTCATGCCTCACAAACTAAGATGTTAGAAGTCACAAGATCAACCTGTGTTGCAACTGGCACCCTTTAATAAATAAGTGTAGGAAGAGTTTGAACATGATTGAACGATCAAAACCAGACCATATGTTCGATGCTCTCTAACAGTGACACTCGACCAGTGGCTTGAGAGCCATGTGGGGCACTTGGGGTGTCTGTGGATCTGAGAGGAGCTCCTCTAACTCTACTTGGTCTCATACAAAGGCAGCAGTGAGAGTGAGTTCTCTGGGCCTCAGGTTACTGGGGACCCCTTCATATCCTTCCAAAGAGCTAGAGAAGGTGGGGACAAGGAGAAACAGTAGCGAGGGATAAGGTGGTGGAAAGAGGAGATGTATCAGAGAGGCAGAGTGGCGCCCTAACATTGCACTGCAATGTCTCTGCTGTAATATGTGTCTTTGTAAAGTCACAAAAGCGCAACATTACCCCAGTGTATAGGGGAAGGAAATGGCATAACAGGAGCAGGGAGGGGATGAGCATCTCTGCTCTGCAAATTCTAAATTGGCATATTGTCCCTTAGGGACTACAATCAGCTGTCATATGTTGTAGCAACCTAATGGGTTACTCAGACTTACACCAGGGCCAGGGCTGGTGCTGCTGCAGCTTGAGGAATCAGGGAACTGGACTCTAGAAACTTTCGCTATGATTAGGAATATAACGATAAGAGATCTTTTGAGAACGGTTTGCCAAAAAACTGTTCAATGTCTGGCCTGGAGAGATTCTACCAATGTGATATATGCCATCATGTGTCAGCAATGCCCTTCTGCCATGTACATTGGCCAAACTGGACAGTCTCTATGCAAAAGAATAAATGGACACAAATCAGACATCATAACATTCAAAAGCCAGCTGGAGAACACTTCAGTCTCCCTGGACACTCAATTACAGACCTAAAAGTGGCAATACTACACCAAAAAAACTTCAAAAACAGACTCCAACGAGAAACTGCAGAGCTGGAATTAATTTACAAACTAGACACCATTAAATTAGGCTTGAATAAAGACTAGGAGTGGATGGGTCATTACACAAAGTAGAACTATTCCCCCTTCCATTACTCACACCTTCTTGTCAATTGCTGGAAATGGGCCATCCTGATTATCACTACAAAACTTGTTTTTTCTCCTGCTGACAATAAGCCACCTTAACTGATTACACTCATTACAGTGGGTATGGCAACACCCATTTTTTCATGTTCGCTGTGTGTGTGTGTGTGTGTGTGTGTGTGTGTGTGTGTGTGTGTGTGTGTGTGTGTGTGTGTGTGTGTGTGTGTGTGTATATATATATATATATCCCTACTGTATTTTCCACTGCATGCACCTGAGGAAGTGGGTTTTAGCTCACGAAAGCTTATGCTTAAATAAATTTGTTAGTCTCTAAGGTACCACAAGTACTCCTTGTTCTTTTTAAGGTGACCAAAATATCCTCCAGACAGACCTGCTCTCCATCCCTCCCACTGCAAAATCACATGTACTGTGTGAGACCCTCTTAAAATTATTTGGCTCCCTTCAGCTCAATGTCAAACCACTTCTTTATATGTGAAACAAAATAAAATTATCTCAAAGTATTTCTATGGCTCTTATTAACACTGAAATGTCTTGGAATAGAAAAGGATGCCAAATTATATTGAAATTTTCATGTTAGAGCTACCTAGAGGTAAAATTCTCTTAGGTTTGGCATTATACTTAGCAAATCAAACAGTGTCCTCAATTGAGAGGCAATATGTTCCATGGTTAGAGCAGGAAATTGGGATCCCAGACTCTCACCTCTATTCCTGACTCCCTGTGGCTTTAACCGTTCTCTGCCGCAGTTTACCCATACACAAAATGAGTTATAAGAATATTTCTTTTTACAAGGTTGTAGTGTTTAGTAAATTACTTTGGGACAAAGGTGGGGCATACAAGGGTAAAGCATTATTATTACTTAAACTTGGTCTTCCATAATGCTTAACACCATGAAAAAACACTGTGAAGCAAGCATTTGATTTCATGCAGTGAAGTAAACTGAATTGATTGAGAATTCATATTTCTTCTTTGAGTGCTTGCTCATATCCATTCCAGTTAGTCCTATCCATTCCAGTTAGGTGTGTGCGCGCCACGTGAACATTTGTTGGAAGATTTTTACCCTAGCAACACTCAGTGGGTCGGCTGGGCGCCCCCTGGAGTGGCGCCACTATGGCGCCAGATATATTCCCCTGCCGACCCAGCCACCCTTCAGTTCCTTGTTACCGCCCGTGTCGGTCGTTGGAACAGTGGAGCACGGCTTAGCTGACCTCCACTTCCCTAGCTACTCGTAGTTCTCGTTCGTTATCGTGTATATAGTTATAATCCTTTTATATATATAGTTATACGTTTGTTTGTTTTTTTTCTTTACTAGCATAGTTAGTTTAGTAATAGTTAGCGGGGTTCGGGGAGTAGCCCCTTCCCCGCACCCGGTGCCGGAGCTCATGCCCAGCTCACCGGGTTTCAAACCGGGCTCGGCCTGACACAAGTCGATGATGACAGGAGATCCGCACGACTCCTGTTTGAAGTGACTCGGGGAATCGCACTTGACAGCTAAGTGCACCATTTGCAAGGCTTGTAAGCCGAGAACAAAAAGGAGCGGGACTTTCACATACCCCTCTGCCTTCAGCACTGAGCGCTGGTCACTTGGCGGGCAGAAGCGCCTCCTCGGCACTGGACTGCGCCAGTACTGCCAAGGCCTCTCGGCACCGGCCATTGCTGGCACCGACGTCAACTCGGCACCACTCCCTCTCTCCGAGGTTGAGAAAGCCTAAGACTCCTCCTGCTTTCGTGCCAACTGCACTGCAGCCAGAGAGCTCGTCTAAGTCGGATCGCCCGGCACCGACACCTGCCGAGGCACCGATGATGTCGGCACCGTTGATCCTGGTCCCACGAGGGCCACTGAATCCAGTGCCCGACAGCTCCCCGGCGCACGTCGTGGTTGAGCTCCCTGCTCCTGCTGCTTCCGTGCCAACTGCACCGCAGCCTGAGAGCTCGTCTAAGTCTGATCGCCCAGCACCAACACCTGCCGAGGCACCGACGACATGGGCACCATCGATCCCAGTCCCATGAGGGCCGTCGAATCCGGTGCCTGACAGCTCCCCGGTACGCACTGTGGTTGAGCTTACTGTTCCCTCCACGCAGGAGACATTCCCAGCGGCGAGGGATCTCATTGCCAAGCGGCACAGTTCATGATCACGGTCCCACAGACACTTCAGGTGTTGTCGGCACTCTCGCTCCCGACGCCACTTGCAGTCCCAGTGCTGTTCTCCTCCTCGGTACCGGTCGCACTTGCCACATCTGTCGGTATCCCGTTCGCCGACCCACTACTCTTGGCACCGTTCCAGCTCCCGGCACCGCTGCAGGCACTGTGACTCCCGTAGCCACTCCCGACCTCGAGCCTCGAGATCTCGGTCGGCCTCCCGGCACCGCTCTGGCTGCAGGTCCGGATCTCGTTCCAGGTACCAGTACGCCTCCCAGTGCCGAGTTGGGCAAGGTCCGATCAAGACAGAGACTCTGTCCATGGCGTTCCAGCACCTCCATGGCCATCCAGACACGCATCAGTGTCATCCCACGCGGACAGCTCTTATGCTCAGGACCTTGATTCTGATGTGCCTACCGCGATTCTGAGAGCCCATCAGGACCTCCTAAGGAGGTTAGCACTCAATATGGACTTCCAGGTGGAGGAGGTCCCGGAGGTAGAGGACCTGGTAGTGGACATTCTATTGCCGGATGCCCCGCTAGAGGGGCCCTACCCGTTTATTCGGACCATCCAGGTGAATGCCAGTACTATATGGCAGTCCCCAGCCTCTATCCCTCCTGCGGCCAGGGGAGTCGAGCGTAAATATATGGTGCCCTCTAAAGGGTACGACTACTTGTATCTCCGTCCTCCTCCCTGCTCACTAGTCATTCAGTCCGTTAAGGAGAGGGAATGGCATGGCCAGCAGGCGCCAGCCCTGAAATCGAAGGAGACTAGGCAAATGAACCTACTCAGCCGCAAGGTGTACTCTGCAGGGGCCTTACAGCTCTGCATGGCAAATCAACAAGCCTTGCTTAGCTGCTATAATTATAACACCTGGGTGGCGGTGGGTAAGTTTATGGAGCTTCTCCCTCAAGACTCCCGCCAAGAGTTCACTGCCCTCTTGGAGGAAGGGAAAAAGGTGGCCAGAACTTCCCTCCAGGCCTTGCTGGATGCAGCACACTGAGCAGCCAGGACTCTGGCCTTGGGTGTTGCTATGAGGCGCATCTCATGACTTCAAGTTTCAAGCCTCCCGCCGGAGCTGCAGTATATCATTCAGGAATTACCATTTGATGGTAAAGACCTCTTCGCGGCAAAGACTGCCCCAGGCTGCAAAGCCTGAAGGACAACAGGGTCCTAATGCACTCTCTCAACGTGCATACGCCAGTGACCAAACGCAGGCCTTTCCGTCTCCAGCCACACTGCCGTACTCTGTGCCTAGCCAGAGACACGACTTTGGCAGGCGGCACGGCCGAGGTGGTCACAGACGACCCTCAGGACCCCAAGAGGGCCAAGATCAAGGTCCCTCGCAACCACCACCGGGACCAAAGACGAACTTCCAAAGGTGCGCCAGAGGGCGGCATACCAGTTACAGGCCAGGATCCCACTCCTACTTCCTCCTGGCGGGATCCCAGTTAACTTCAGATCGCTGGGTCCTACGCACACTGGAGTATGGGTACCACCTCCAGTTTGTTCCAACCCTGTCCCTCTTCAGGGACCCCTCTCACGAGCAATTTCTCTTACAAGAGGTGTAGATGCCGATGGACGAAAGGGGCAAGGGGTTTTACTCCCGTTATTCCCTAATCCCCAAGTCGAACGGAGGTCTCAGACCTATCCTAGACCTGCGAGGACCCAACCAGTTTATGATAAGGTTGAAGTTCCGCATGGTATCCCTAGGAACCATTATCCCATCCTTGGATCCTGGAGACTGGTATGCCGCCCTCAATCTGAAGGACGCATACTTTCACATTGCCATCTTCCCCCCGCACAGGAGATACTTCCACTTTCTAGCCAACCGTCAGTACTTCCAGTTTACGGTCCTGCTGTTTGGCCTTTCTACAGCCCCATTGGTATTGACCAAATGTATGGCCATAGTTGCCGCCTACCTCCGCCGACGTCAGATATGCATTTTTCCGTATTTGGACGATTGGCTTATCTGAGAAGACCCCGAGACACAAATCACTCCGCATGTGGGCATCGTCAAGGACCTATTCACATGTTTAGGCCTGATGATCTCTATAGAAAAATCCACTCTGGTTCCCACGCAGAGGTTAGACTTCATAGGAGCTATCCTGGACTCCGATCTAGCCGGAGCCTGCTTACCACAGCCGTGGTTTCAGGCGATGGCAACATTTGTCCGAGGTCTGCAGACTTTCCCAACGACCTCGGCTCGCACTTGTCTCGGTCTCCTGGGTCCCATGGCTGCCTGCTAGTTTGTAACCAAACATGCTAGGCTCCGCCTCCATCCTCTCCAAGTTTGGCTCAACTCGGTGTACCGCCCAGACAGGGACCCAGTGGTCACAATAGTCACCATTCCCTCGAGCACCCTAGGCTCCCTAGAATGGTGGCTAACTCCCTCCCTGGTTTGAGCCACCATCCGCCCCAGCC
This sequence comes from Gopherus flavomarginatus, assembly GCF_025201925.1. Classification (NCBI taxonomy): domain Eukaryota; kingdom Metazoa; phylum Chordata; order Testudines; family Testudinidae; genus Gopherus; species Gopherus flavomarginatus. Next base: position 356,967,061 of record NC_066617.1, read on the forward strand.
CTCAATGTCCCTGACGACGGACGCGTCATCTCTCGGCTGGGGTGCTCACCTTGGTCACCTTCGAGCTTAAGGCCTTTGGTCTTCTCAGGAGCTGGCATTCCACATAAAAGTCCAAAAATGAGACCAGTCCGCCTGGTGTGCCAGGGGTTCCAGCAGCAGCTGCGAGGCCATGGTGTCTCTGATTACGGCCAACACAACGGCCATGTGCTACATAAACAACCAGGGAGGGACATGGTCCTCCACCTTTTGTCAGGAGGCCATCCATCTCTGGGACTTTTGCATAGCCCACTCGATAAATCTGGTAGCGTCCTTTCTCCCACGCATTCGGAACACCTTGGCGCATTGACTCAGCAGGTCTTTCCTGTCTCACGAGTGGTCGATCTGCCTCGATGTAAGGCATTCTGTTTTCCAGAAGTGGGGATTTTTTCCCCACATAGACCTGTTCGCTTACAGCGAGAACAGGATATGCCAGATGTTCTGCTCCTTTCAAGGTCTCTCCCCGGGATCGATCTCGGATGCTTTCCTGATGCCGTGGAAGGGCCAACTCCTTTATGCCTTCCCACCATTCCTGCTGATTCATAGGATCCTGCAGAAACTCATCATTATGATCATCCAGGCAGCACTGATACACTACATTGCTCGACCTGTCGATAGCCAACCCAATTACCCTGCCACTCCACCCAGACCTCATAACTCAGGACCACAGCAGGCTTCGCCACCCGGACCTGCAGTCTCTTCACCTCACAGTGTGGCTGCTGCGTGGCTAAACCAGGATAGCAGGAAGCCTTCCACCTGGTCAACGTACCTGGCCAAGTGGAAGCGTTTTTCCTACAGGTGCGAAATGCTTGATCTTACTCCTACTGAGGTCTCCATCCCTCTGTTTTGGACTGCCCTCTGGCCTACAACAGCAGGGCCTAGCGGTATCATCGCTGAGGGTACACTTGGCGGCCATCTCTACCTTCCACCCAGGCTAAGGTGGACGTTCTGTGTTCTCACACTCTGTGGTTTCAAGGTTCCTCAAGGGCTTGGAGCGCTTATACCTTCAAGTACGCCGCCCAGCCCCAACCTGGGACCTCAACCTGGTTTTAACCAGACTTATGTCTCCCCCGTTCGAGCTGTTAGCGACCTACTCGCTGCTATACCTGTCTTGGAAGGCAACTTTCCTCGTAGCCATTACATTGGCCAGAAGAGTCTCCAAGCTCAGGGCTCTTACAGTGGTTCCGCTGTACACTATATTCCACAAAGACAAGGTGCACTTATGACCACACCCAGCTTTCCTCCCCAAGGTGGTTTCAGCCTTTCATGTTAACCACACTCAACGCAATGGGGTCAACAGTTGCACTCCCTGGATGTCCGTAGAGCGCTCGCATTTTATATTGAGCAGACAAAACCATTTCGTTAAACCCCCCAACTCTCTGTTGCGGTAGCAGACCGAAGAATAGGCCTACCCGTTTCCTCTGAGGATCTCATCTTGGGTGATGGCGTGCAGCTGCACTTGTTATGATTTGGCTCATATTTCCCCAAGCCACATCACCGTGCCTTCTACCAGGGCTCAGGCTTCATCTGCTGCCTTTCTGGCTCGTGCACCTACCCACGAGATTTGTTGCGCAGCTCCATGGTCCTCGGTCCATACCTTTGCTTCGCATTATGCTCTGGTTCAACAGTCAAGAGATGCTGCGGCCTCTGGATCAGCAGTTTTTACATTCTGCCACATTTCACTCCGACCCCACCACCTATGTAAGGCTTGGGAATCACCTAACTGGAATAGATATGAGCAAGCACTCAAAGAAGAAAAGACGGTTACTCACCTTTGTAACTGTTGTTCTTCGAGATGTGTTGCTCATATCCATTCCAAACCCGCCCTCCTTCCCCACTGTCAGAGTAGCCGGCAAGAAGGAACTGAAGGGTGGCTGGGTCGGCAGGGGTATATAACCGGCGCCATAGCGTCTCCACTCCAGGGGGCACCCAGCCAACCCACCAAGTGTTGCTAGGGTAAAAATCTTCCGACAAACGTGCACGCGGCGCGCACACACCTAACTGGAATGGATATGAGCAACACATCTCAAAGAATAACAGTTACAAAGGTGAGTAACTGTCTTTTATCCATGGCTGCAGGACCAATGGCTGGATCCCAAGGCCTGTACTAAGTTTTCAAAAAGATGTTCATAGCTTGCATGCACAAAATATGCGGTTACAACACAGCACATTTAGTAGCACAAACAGCTACCTATGTTGTCTACAAGCCTGTGTAGCTTGTGCGTGCAATTTAGGCACCTCTTTTGGAACACTTAGATTGTAATCTGTTTAGAGCAGGGGCCATCTCGAACAATGGGGTTGGGGACCTTGATGTACTCCCACAGTACAAATAAATATTTATTTAGTCCTTTCTCTTATTTCTCTTTTTAATCACATGCCAAACACACTATGCACCTAGATATTGGATGGATGAGTGGAACTTTTAGAGATTTGATTGATAAGGCTGATTTTGGGAAGCAAATAGAAAAAATAGACATTGTAACAGTTTCTTTGTGTTGTTCCATTGTTAGGTTCGTCTAGAGTGGCCCACAGATCTGGCAGTCAACCCGATGGATAATTCCCTATATGTCCTCGACAATAACGTTGTGTTGCAGATCTCTGAAAATCACCAAGTGCGCATTGTGGCCGGGAGGCCTATGCACTGTCAGGTCCCAGGCATTGATCACTTCCTCCTCAGCAAAGTGGCAATACATGCGACTTTGGAATCTGCCACGGCTTTGGCCGTCTCTCATAACGGGGTCCTGTATATTGCTGAGACCGATGAGAAGAAGATCAACCGCATCAGGCAGGTCACCACCAATGGGGAAATCTCACTTGTTGCTGGTGCACCAAGCAGCTGTGACTGCAAAAATGATGCCAACTGTGACTGCTTCTCTGGGGATGATGGCTATGCAAAGGATGCCAGGCTAAATGCCCCTTCCTCCCTAGCAGTGTGCGCAGATGGGGAGTTGTATGTTGCTGACCTTGGCAACATCCGAATCCGCTTTATTCGGAAAAACAAGCCATATCTCAACACACAGAACTTATATGAGTTGTCCTCTCCTATAGACCAAGAACTCTATTTGTTTGACACCAGCGGTAAACACCTTTATACCCAGAGCCTACCCACTGGAGATTACCTTTACAATTTTACCTACACTGGAGATGGAGACATAACCTTGATCACTGATAACAATGGTAACTTAGTCAATGTCCGGAGAGATTCCACTGGGATGCCACTCTGGCTGGTGGTGCCAGATGGCCAGGTCTACTGGGTGACAATTGGCACCAACAGCGCTCTCAAGAGCGTGACAGCACAAGGGCATGAAGTGGGTATGATGACGTACCATGGCAACTCTGGTCTGCTTGCCACCAAGACCAATGAAAATGGTTGGACAACATTTTATGAGTAAGTACTGCTAGGATAATATGCCATTGGCACCATTTTGTATTCCATGTAACGTTAATGGACTAAAATTCACTGGATGAAATTCACCCTAGTGTAGAATGGCCGAAGTGCAAAGTATCAGGTCCCATGTAAGCCCTTAGTATAGGATTTAAGTGGTATATAGTGTGGATTGAATTCTCTGCACTGAGTGAATTTTACCTATAGTTTTAGGCTGAGATAGTCAAAGCTACTTAAGGGTTTTGGATGCCCAAATCTCATTAATTTTAGTTGGAACTGGGAAGCCAAGCTGGATGTTGGAAAATCTTACTGAGCTTTGAAAATCTCAGTCTGGGGTTTGGAAAAGATCCAAAGGAGTTTCCAGGCTCACAGATGACCAGGATCAGCTGACCCCACCAAGTACAAGGGAAAACACGCACAGCCCAGCGGGACTGAAACTGACACCCTCCATAGCCCAGAAGAGGAGCACTATAGACACTCAGCCTGAGCTGTCTCTGTACAACATTCTGTCTAACCAAAGGGAGCACAGATGCAGTAACACACCAGCTTCCACTAGGGCTCCTGGGTGTGATATTGGATGATTATGATGATAATAGGAGTTCTTAAGTCTCTATTGAGGGGTCTGTAGGGAATCACGGCCCACCCACTCCACTGGGTTCCAGCTCAGGGTCCTTAAGCCGGACAGGCAGAATCAGTCCTCAGCAACTGCTCCTGCTGTGCCCTGAGCTCCTTCCTACCCCCCTGGGCTCTATAGGCTTCTCCAGCCTGTAGATCTGGTCCTCCCTTCTCTGTGGGGTTGTCTCTGGGCATCTTCTCACCAGCTTGCTGGCAGGACTTTACATCTGCAGCCTGCTTGCTTCTCTGCAAGGCCCCACTCCCCTCTGTTTCTCAGCTCTTTTTTTTCTCCTAGCAGCTGTGAGGCTGCCAGTCAGTGCTGGCTGGTGCTTGTTGCATTAACTGCTTGGTTGTCAGGCCAAAATGGGTCTGTAACACCTAGTGATACCTAGTCTTGGACCAGGACCCCATGTGCTAGGTGCTGTACAAACACAGAACAAAAAGAAACTCCATGTCCCAAATTGCTGACAATCTAAGTATAAGACAAGAGACAACAGATGGGACCAGACAGAAAGGGAGCACAGTGAGACAATATTGGTCAGGATGATAGGTGGTGTCTCAGCTCACCAGCAGTCTTGACTGTTGTTAAGTTATTTGTAGGCTTCATGGCAAAGGAGAGTTTTAAGGAGGGATCTGAAGGGCGATAATGAGTTACTTTGTGGATGGGTACGGTAGCTTCTCTCTAGGTGTTGAGTGGCAGCATGGGAGAAAGCCTTAATATGCTTATTTGAATATTTTCCAAGTGGGCAAAGGAATCTGACAGTCACTTGTTCACTCCCCTGACAGAGCTCCTACAATATGTGCTCCAGTGTTTTGTTCAATCAAGTTTTAAAAGGCTCAGGGTGTAGGACTGGCACCACTCCCCTAGGAAGACAGTTCCACAGTCATTAGATTATAATGTCGCTGTTATTGTTATCGGTGTGCTTTGTTACATGCCAGCCATGTGCTCAGTGTCTGTGGGACTGAGAAACACAGAGAACTCAGGGTGCGCTGGGAAGCCTGAGGCAGGGATGATTTGGGGCGAGTGTTTGGTTTAGTTTACATAGTGCATCTCTAGCAGGTAATGGGAGAAAGGTTGGTGACTTGGCAAAGACTGTCCCATACATTCACCTTGCACTTGGGAATTTTTTCTGCTCTGCAGTCTGCATTTTCCTCTGTTTTTTCCTACCCCTTTGTGATCACTCTTAGTCTTCCAGCACCATGTAAGCAGTAATCCCCATAGAGAAAGAACAGTGTTCCCTCTGGTGCGCCTGATTATTATTCCATTTCCCCACATTTTTAAATGGTCACATGAAGGGGCTCAGGTACCATAATAATGGGCGCAGTATAGAAACCTGAATAGAATTGAATGTATATGCTGGATAAGGCTGAAACAGAGATTTAGAGAGAGAAGGAACAAAGAATAAACATGGCCAGATCGGTATGTGCTTCACTGTTGCTTTTACATTTCATTGCCCCTAATTTACCGTGGTTGTATCTCTATTGTCCCTAGCTGAGTTAGACCCAGGATCATTTTGGCCCTTTTCATATTAACATGCTCCACACTCAGGTTACAGGGGTGGTTTTTTTGTTTGTTTTTTGCTTAATATTTAGTAATAATACCATGGTCATATATAGCACTTTTCATCCTTCTCGAAGTATCACTATCTCCCTTTTAAAGATGGGGAAACTGAGGCACAGAGAGGCAGTGACTTGCCAAGCTTACCCAGCAGGCTGGTCAGGAATAGAACCCAGGTCTCCTGCATTCTAAGTGACACAGCCTTCTGTATCACTTGTCCTGCCTTGAAAGGGGCTGGTGTAAAGCCTCTGCTAAATCAGCTGATGGGTAAAAGGTTAGTTAGGTTCTGTATCCTACATAGCAATATCGCTCAGTTAATCACAGTTCCTGTCTCTCCACCTCTTATACCAGTGTTGCTCTCTGGGGAGCGGGTTAGCGTAACTAGTTCTCCTTTTTCTCTAGGAGTGGAAACCCACGACCGCGTCGTAATGTTGTGCTAAATCAAGCTATTTCCTCTCTCCACAGACACCAACACTTATGTCTAGCCTAGGGGGTCAGGTGTGCTGGAGAGTCCAAGCGCCAGCCTGAGCTGCAGCATCCATACTGCTATTTGTAGTGTGCTTGCCCAAGCCCTCTAGCACTAGTCTATCTCCAGCGGCAATGGAGACAAACCCTAAGAGGCCTTGCACTTGACAACAGAGCTAACCATGGAAAATGAAGCAAATGAAACATTAGGATCATTAACGATCACATTTATCTCCATGTCCTCTATAGTTTTGGTCATAGACATAAATACAAGAGCAAATTTTTAAGTAAGAGGAAAAAAAAAGACAAGCTGGTGTGTGGGTATATTCATGACAGTCCTCAGTTATTTCTTGCTATACAACTCAATGGGGAATTTGTGAAACTTATTCTGGGCCAGATGCGTAACTCTGGTCATTTCAGGGGAGTCACATGATAGTTTTTAACCTTTTGTAGCTATATGAAAATCAGGTTTGGCTAGAGGTTGGCACAGAGGAGTGGGAATCAGGATTGATCTGTGTTCCTGACTCAGCTACTGATTTGCCAGACTAAGACGCACCAGAGTCTATATCAGCGGTAGGCAACCTATGGCATAGGTACCGAAGGCGGCACGCGAGCTGATTTTCAGTGGCACTCACACTGCCCAGGTCCTGGCCACCAGTCCAGAGGGCTCTGCATTTTCATTTAATTTTAAATGAAGCTTCTTAAACATTTTAAAAAACCTTGTTTACTTTACATACAACAATATTTTAGTTCTATATTATAGACTTATAGAAAGAGACCTTCTAAAAACATTAAAATGTATTACTGGAATGCGAAACCTTAAATCAGCGTGAATAAATGAAGACTCAGCACACCACTTCTGAAAGGTTGCCGACCCTTGGTCTATATACATCACTGTGCTTATATCAGGGTATATTTCTCTAGTTTAGACAAATCCCATGTTCATTCATGAGTGGAAAGTGCTTTGAGATCCAGGGCTTTGGAGCTGTGCTCCCGCTCCGCTCCAGCTCCAGGCAAAAACCTGCAGCTCTACTGCTCTGGAGCTGCTTCGTGCTCCAGCTCCAAGCTCCACTTCAAAGCCCTGTTGAGATCCTCAGATGTAAAACACCCTAGAAGATGAAAGTAATTTAACTGCAAGTTACATAACACTCCAGGAGCCCCAGTGAACATTTCCACTTTCTAGGCTTTACCTTTACTGCCAGCAACAAGAATGATCACGCTATAAGAACAGAGAAGAGGTGCAGTACTGAGAAGCAGGTGGCAGTACTGAGCAGCAGGTTCATACTTGAGTGAAGGTGGAAAGGAACAGCTGGTAAGTGCCAGTGTGAACATGCTGGGTACATGGTGCTGCTTCAAGAGGAAGTTTGAATGTGTCAGAACCTTGGGACAGCCACTAAGGTCACATCTTACCTTTGACTCAGGTGCAAAGATCAATGGTGAGATAGAGTATGGCTGTATTCAACAGTTTCAGCCACTCACCATGCATTTGTTTGCAAGTAGTTTTCTCCTTGTACCTGTTGCTAATATTGGGGCAAATCATGGTTCTTATGCCACAACGTGCCCAAGACACAGCTGAGTTGTTGCAGCACTAGTGTGTAGAGCTGGAGGCAGGATGTGCAGATCTAGCATTGGAGGTGGGTCTGGAGCACGCCATGGAATCCAGCTCTCCAGGGACTTCTAGCAGATCCCGACTCAGATTGGGGAGGGGGAGGTCTGCTGCAGCACCTAACGACTGGCTGTTCCTCCCCACGCAGCCAGGGGAGAGGAGCCGTGTGGATTACTGTACTCAGGGACTGCAGAGCTGCTCCATAACCCTTGTAAGTAAGCTAGTCCTTTCCCCCAGCCCGCCCAGAAGCCCCCATGCGGCAAGCCTGGTGCTGGGTTTAGTGTTGGGATGGGACTTAGCAGGAGGTTAGTCTGTTTTTTCACCCTTCTCTTCTTTGAGAGAGAAGCTCAGTTTGGTGCAGCAAAAAATTCTATGCCCCTTTGAAGTTTATTGTGGCTCTGATTGCCAAGCAACTGCATTAAATGCTCACCTTCACGCTGAACCTTCGTCAGTAATAATCGATGGAAAAGGAAGCAAGTCCGGGGAACTGCATCAGGCTAAAAATCTCTTGCCGTCCATCTCCTCAAGCCAGAGAGAAAGGATGCTATATAGTTTATTGGGTTTTCTTTAGCTTGACCTGAAAGAATTGCTACCAGTCTGGACATAGCTTATTAGTCGTTTTTTTCCAGAAACCAGAGCCTTGTTAATTTTTTTTTTATAAAGTCAGGACTGTAGTAATTATCTTGATTAGCTCATTGTGATGGTATCACTGTATGCTAAATAATTTAATTTCCCCCAGAGCCTAAGTCAATCCTTTCATGCATAATTTAGCCAATATAAGGCTTTTTAGTTCAAGTCTTTTGTCTGCTCAATTAGTCCTCAAGGTCATGTCCTCAGATGCAAACATAGGTGTTTACACATCACTGCGATTAATGCTTAGGATTGAATTGCCCAGAAACCCCAAACCCATTTGTGCTGCTCACCTACAAGAGATGACTCACAGACAGGGGGGAAAGTGTTCTTGAACCAGATCTTCAGATTGAAGTTAATGGAAATATGCTCATTTACATCAGCTGAGTTTTTGGCCTTTACATTGTAGGGGGATGATGTCTCATAAAGGACTAAAAGTTGCCAAGTATCACACATGCTCTAAAGAGCAGCTTACAAAAACATGTTGGATGAAATGCACAAAAGGCCATGTGCTGGCCCTCTGCTCAGGAGTGAACTCCACCCTCTGTGAATTAGCAAAGGCCACAACTCCATAACAACAACAGTAACTTTGTAGTTGTAGGTAGGTTTCCATTCACAGGGGCAGAGTTAAGGTTGTTTGCATGTTGGAAAGTGGAAACGCTTCCATATGTTAATGTGAGTGAGTTTGGAGCCAAGATTGGAGTGATAATAGTTTTCTGTTAACCTCCACTTGTGATTTCTTTGTTTAATGTTTGTTTTTATGACGTGTATAATTGTGTGTCTAGTTTTGAATTCCAGGTGGCACCATTAATGATAAACTAACTAGGTCTTTTTGTGGAGGATGACAACAATATGCATTTCCCTGAAATCTTTCATTATGGTCACTGTGGAAATTCAAACAGTGGTATTCTGCTCCACGTTTGACCACAGTTCCTGGATAGTCTGATGTTCTTACAGTATTCAGCAGTGAAATAGTAAATAATGTTTAAGTTTAAATCAACATTATTAAGCTTCAGAGTTAAAATCTCTTTGTGCTGTGTAGGGAAGGCCACACTTCTTAAAATAGTGCTCTGGTTTGTGTGTGTCTTGGTCAGATATTGCTGGTGCAGGTCACATGGAGAACACTAGCTAAACACTAGAGACCTTTTTCGAATTCTGATGTTTGGGGCCCTCCAGAGAGGAAATAGAGTGTACCGCTCTGAGTACTGGCTCAATCTATCCCTTGCCTTTGATCCCCAGGTACCATACAAACATTACCAACTTATTGTGTCTTTTTATATCTATATAAATGCTAAGCATATTCTTTTCTGTGTGTACAGCTGGAGATAAATGTTTTCACCAGCCACTCACATGCAGCCACCTCTTGAGTGGAAAGCATTAACTGTAATCTGTTTAGCATATAACTATAAGCATTGGGCAAGAGAGAATATACCCACCCATATCACTGAGTATTACAGGGATTCTGGGGAGCCCTAAATTAGAGCTTCCCCATCCAGGGGCTATTGCTGCTGCAGCAACCTAGAGTATGGAGGATTCAAGCCACCTTTGTCCCTTCTCCCCCTGCAATGTCCCTTCTGTGCTCTGCCTCTTGGCAGTCATTTCTACATTAATTATAATATACTTAATTAGACTCTCACCCTTGTTCCTTTAAAGAAGTTATAGTAAAATGCTGGTGATTGTAGAGATACATAACACTTCTCCTGTGCGCCAGAATAAGTTCTGTGGACATATTCTGTGCCACAGGGACAGCAGTTCTGGGTACCTAATTCCTGGGGAATTCTGCGCCACTCTGCACATGCAGAATTCATGTCCCCCACAGATTTATTTGCTTTCCCGAAAAAAATGATTTTCTGATGGGGAAGCAAAGGGAAGTCGCAAAAGCAGCCACTTGACTCTCCGCAACAGTGTGAGCATGTCATTTCAGGCACCCAGAGCAGCCAGCGGAGAGGTAAATCACTGCAGGGGGCAGGGCTGGGGACTCCCCGGCCAGTGGCTCCTACCCTGCACTGGCTCAGCTGTTAGTCTCAGCTGGGCTGGTGGTGGGGAGGACAGGACTTCCTTTTCCCCTGCAAGGAGCAGCTGAGGCCAGCGCTGGGTCAGACCCACCCTCAGAAACTTACTCCAGTTGCAGGAAGCTCCGCACTCCCCTCCCACCCACTTCCTGCCCCCATCACTCCTCAACTGTGGCGGGAGGGATCACGGTACAGGAAATCTCTCCCCCATCCACCCAACCCCCGTGCATCCAGACATCCCCCCACCAAGCCCCATCTCCCCAACCCCAGAATCCCCACACCATGCTGAGCCTCACCCATCCATCCAGAGATATACACACACCTGCCAGGATTTATCCCCCTGCATCTGGACCTTCACCCCTGCACCTGGACCACCCCAATGAGCCCCCCTGCACCCAGACCATCACCCCACTGAACCCCACTGCTCTAGCACCTGGACCCCTCCACTGAGTCCCTCAAACAGATACTCCCACCTGAGCCCTATTCCTCTACATCCAGATCCCCACTCCCTGCTGATCTCTAACCACCTTCATCTGGTCCCCCCTGCAAAGTCTCAGTGCCCCTGCACCTGGAACCTCCCATCAAGCCCCTATGCATTCATATGCCTCCTGCACCCACACCCCCCACTGAGCCACCTGCACTCATATTGCCCCATACCTGGATCCCCCCCATGCTAAACCCCTTCACACTTGGAATCGTGCCAGACTGAGCTGCCTCCCCACACTTGGTGTGCCTGGCATAGAGTTGCCTGGTGTCCAGTTTTCGACCGGAACACCCAAAAAGGGACTCTGGTAGCTCCGGTCAGGCCTTTACAAGTCTGGTGTAAGATAGGCTCCCCACCTAGCTCCATGAGGCTCCCCGGAAGCAGCAACAACATGTCCCTCAGCTCCTAGGCAGAGGTGCGGCCATGGGGGCTGCCTCCGCCCTGAGTGCTGGCTCCACAGCTCCCATTGGCCAGGAACCGCAGCCAATGGGAGCTGCGGGGGCAGCACTTGGCAGCATGCAGAGCTGCCTGGCTGCCCCTGCACCTCAGAGCTAGGGAGCTGCCCAAGGTAAGCACTACCTCGAGCCTGCACCTCTCATCTCCTTCTGTTCCCCAACCCCCTGCCCCAGCTCAGAACCCTCTCCCATACCTCGAACCCCTCAGCCCCAGCCCAGGGCCCCCTTCTGCACCCCCAACTCCTCATCCCAGACCCCTCCCCAGAACCCACACCCCCAGCTGAAGCCCTCAATCCCCTGCACCTCAACCCTCTGCCTCACCCCGTACCTCGTCGCTTCCTCACTCGCCTCCTCCCGTACCCCGAACCCTTCATTTTTGGCCCCACGCCCAGCCCAGAGCCAGTATCCCCTTCCACACCCCAGCCACCTGTCCCAGCCTGGAGCCCCCTCCCATACTCTGAACCCCTGATTTTTGGCCCCAGCCCAGAGTCCGCACCCTCAGCCAAAGCCCTCACACCCTCCCACATCCCAACCCCCTGCCCCAACCAGGTGAAAATGAGAAAGTGAGGGTGGAGGAGAGTGAGCGACAGAGGAAGGGGAGCTGGAATGAGTGGGAGGTGGGGCCTCAGAGAAGGGGCGGGATGGGCAAAGCCTCATGGAAGGGGCGGGGCGGGGCAAGCATGTTCAGTTTTGTGCAATTAGAAAGTTGGCAACCCTAGCCTTGCATGAAGGGACAGGGCCCTGGGGACCCCTGCGCTATCTCAGGGTCAGGTGCAGTCTCATTGCCGAATCCCTATCCCAGGGCATGGGCTACAGGGTGATCGCCCATCTCTGTGCAGGTAGTGGCCTGTGCTCCCCACTGCCATGTTGGAGCCTCCACATTTACTTATTGACAAATAAAATTTACAGAATTTTAAAATATTTTGCTCAGATTTTTTTTTTGTGCAGAATCTCCTCAGGATTAAATACAGGGAGTTGTTAATGTTGTAAGAATAGTCAGAGACCACAGCTCAAACATCAAAAGTTGTTAATTGTTTGAAGCCTGCATGATTTTAACATTCAGTGAGTAGTAGATATATTTTGGCTCCTCTTTTCTGTTGGCCATTTGGGGAGCTGGCATGTAATAATAATAGTAGGGTGGGATATATTGATTTTGTTTTCAGGCTGTTTTTAAGGAGCAGGTTAGCTTTTGTATATGTAGAATATATGGGTAGTTCAGTAGGGTTTTTATATATTTAAAACTTTGCTAAATATTGTTTGGAAAGTTGTGAAGAGGCTAGACTTTGTGGAATGTATAAACACACACAAAATATAGTTTGTGAGGTGCATTCAGAGTCTTTGGCACTAAATGTAACATTAGTATGGTGTATTTTTCCAGCCTATTTGACAGCTAGTTGCAAAAAGCTGATGAAATGTGAAAAATCTAAGATGAGGAAGCCTCAGGAATCCTTGAACAAGTTGACTTTCTGAATAGACAGTACTTGTGACCCTGCTTTGATTCCCAGGGATCCAGCTTCTATACAGCAGTAGTGTGATAAATGAAAGCTCTGAATGTTTACCAGCTAACAATTAGGCCTCGTAAGCACCAAATACCATTTTAATTCTGTGCATTGAACCTTAGCTAAATACATTTCCAGTTGGGGATGGATGGCAACAGCTTCCTTTGCCGGCCTAATAATTGTCACTGTAATTGTAAAAACGGAGTCTTTGCAGTTGGTTTGAATAGGAGGCAGCAGCTGCATTCTCAGGTGATGAATTCATTGTTCTGAGTGGTGCTGTGCTCATTCCTGTGTTTCAGAATTTCCTTAATGCTGGTGCTTTTGTAGCACACAAAAAGTCTTAGGTTGTAATGAAAACTGGGCCACCTCTAAATCCTTAGATTGTGGAAACAGGTCTATGCAGCTTAGCTTTGAAATGAATTGACTAGAGGAGATTTATCTTACTACAAATAACAGGACACACCTGCAGCTACATGAGAGCCTGTCACCTGGCCTTCCTCTCGGAGTTGGGAATGTGTCATATAAATGACTTTGTGGAGGTGGAGGTGAAAAGAGATGAAACATCCATGTCATTCACTTTGACTTGTTAAAACTTATCTATTCAGAAACACAGAGATCTTAAAGTCAGGGGGACCCATGGGGTTGGGGTTTATAATAAACAGCATCCTGTATGTACCATACACGCTAATCCAAGACAAAAGGGCAAAGTGCTCCAGTCATAAGCAAAATATATAATGAGAAAGGAGGAAAAGAAATGTGCTGTGAGAAAAATACTTTGTGTCCAAATGGGAATGTCGGTCATAACTCATATTTATATTGAGCCTTCTCTTGTGTTGCCATCCGAGTGCTAAAAGGCTTTTGTTTGGACATGAATTTTTTACACTTCATCTGCCACTAATTAAAAATAATAATAAAAATGTTAATAGTGCAGTTGCGCTACCTTCTCACATTCCCCTCCTTCGGATGTGACCTTTTACCAGCTGCGAATAGGTGAGATATCACCCCTAGAGTAAACTAGTACCATACCCACATCGGTTCCTGATGCAGATGGGATGGAGGTGGAATAGTCATTTAGAATACTTAAAATGCAGATGTTTCACGTTATCTCTAATTCTCAACTCCAAATTCCTCTCCTGGCTCTTGGGTGACATTCACCACCATAGCTGTGGTGTTTTATTAAGCTGCATGTGTGACATTTTATTTAAATTATGTTTAGTTTTTTTATTCTGATGTAAATCTAATAAGCCTGTATAAAACGCTAGGTGCCCTGACATCTAAGATTTGCATATATGCAAATTAGCTCATACACACCCCCTCATACCTGTATTTCTATATGTATGAGCTACTTTGTGTTCTTGTAAATTATTTGAAGACTTCCAAATCCTGCTGCCCCAAGCAGAGGCAGGGCCAGGATGTGTAGCTGCATAGAACTTGGCCTCTGTCATTGAGCTAGATGAGATGAGAGGGAGTCTGGTGGCCTGCTAATGTACATGAACGGGTGAGTGCTAGCAGGTGCCTGAGATGTGCAGATGGGTGGGAACTGGATGGTGCTTGTGACTGGTGGTTGATTGAGTGCTGAAAAATGTCGAAGGATGCTTGATAGATGGTGGAGTCGAGGGAGTCTGGAATTGCTGATGGGCATCTGAGGAGCTCAGTGTAAAGCTGGTGACTTAGGGTAGGTCTACACATACAGTGGCGTGTACAGTACAGACACTGCGTGCCCAGCTAGCACAGGTATAGATAGCAGTGTGTACAGCAAGGCACATGTCTGATGCCTAGGACATATACACTACATGGCTCTCTTCGTGCCCATGCAGGGCCTCCTATATATTGTTGAGCTTCTGGGAGGTCTTCGTGCCTTGAACATTGTTGATAAGAACGCTGAGGCTTGGCTTGACCGGTTTGAATAGGGCCTCCTCTTCTGTTACACTGCTGTTTTTAGCAGTGTAGTGCTAGAGCCTTTCCTCTCTGCAGTGAAAGACTCCAGAAGTGGAGAAAGGCTCCGGCAGGGGAGAAGCAGTGAGTAAAGGCCTTCCACTGAGGTGGGTAGCTCCACACCACAGTGCGTGTGGATGTAGCCTGCTTTTCACTGTGGCATGTGTTACACACTACTACCTGTGTAGCCAAGAGTAGGCAAGGTCTTAGTGAGGGTGCTGGTAGGAAGGCTGTTGTCTGGAGGGCTGTTTGTGGGGAGCTGGAAAATAAACTGGGGGCTGAACGGCTTTGTGAGGTTTATTTTGAATGTGTAAGTGGGACTTGTGGTATATGGGACTTTTGCTGGCTCTCTGCATGGGACTGAATGTCATTCATAGAATCATAGAATCTCAGGGTTGGAAGGGACCTCAGGAGGTCAACTAGTCCAACTCCCTGCTCAGAGCAGGACCAGTCCCCAACTAAATTATCCCAGCCAGGGCTGTGTCAGGCCTGACCTTAAAAACCTCTAAGGAAGGAGATTCCACCACCTCCCTAGGTAACCCATCCCAGTGCTTCACCACCCTCCTAGTGAAAAAGATTTTCCTAATATCCAACCTAAACCTCCCCCACTGCAACTTGAGACCATTACTCGTTCACTTAGGATCAATCATAGTGCTCTTAGGACTTGGGTGAAATAGCAGCCAGTAACAACCCCTTAGACTTCAGTGAGGTTACTCCTGACTAGCCCCATAGTAAGAGGAGAACAGGGATGTATCAGACCAACATCTCACATTTTTATATGTGACTTGACTCTTTAGCACCATCCTTGCCCTGAGGTTGTTAATGCTCCAGGTCTGAACTGTCGGGTTCAGTGACAGAAGTTCCCAGAAGTTTGGGTGGCAGAGCAGCGGGAGTGGATCTGAGCTTATCGCTACTCTTAGGGTGGCACTCTGTGTAAATACTGGTGTCAGTATAAAAAGCGCTTGTGCTGTTCTGTAACACACCATTGGGGACAGTGATCAGTGATGTGCTTCCTCCATGGGACAAAGACACTAAATAATGTCCCTTGTTCACTGCCGCTGCAGGTAGCGTAAGGATATCTGCTGGGACTCAGTTGATGTATGAAGTTACATAATATTTTCAAGTAGGAGATGCGCAAATGTCCTTCCAGGAGGTGCAGTGACACTTAGCAACCAAAATGCTTGAGTTCCCGTCGCAGCGCAGACTAACCAACAACTAATGAGCAAAGAAAGTTACTCTGTATTCAGAACACTTTGTTTGACTTCCAGCTTTAAAAAAAAAAAAGCAATGCAGACCAAATCCTGTGCTCCTAAAATATCAGAGGGGTAGCCGTGTTAGTCTGAATCTGTAAAAGCAGCAAAGAATCCTGTGGCACCTTATAAACTAACAGACGTATTGGAGCATGAGCTTTCGTGGGTATGCATCCGACGAAGTGGGTATTCACCCGCGAAAGCTCATGCTCCAAAACATCTGTTAGTCTATAAGGTGCCACAGGATTCTTTGCTGCTTTGTGCTCCTAAAGTCGCTTGGGAAAGGCTTAACTGATCTATGCCAAACTTACAAAAACTGTCCTGAATTTATTCTCTTTTCCCCTCTCTTTTCACAACAAGCTAATTAATTACCAGCGCATTGTGCCCAGCTCTCCAAGTGTGAATAATTCCATGACTGAGAGTGTGACATGACTGTGGGCCAGACTCTCCTTCTCACCCAGGGGATGGGAAGACCATAACGTACTTAGACTTTGGCTCCAGAGACTCCGGCTGAGGCCCAGAATGTAGAGAAGATGGCCAGTTACCATTTTTACTCACTTTCATTTATTCTAAATATTTAAGTTGGTTAAAAATAATCACATCCTTAAAGATGAGGGGCCAACTCCATCCCTTAGGTGTAAGCAGAGACCATCCCACTGACTTCAGTGAAGTGGCAGCCACTTGCCCTGGGGTCGAATGTGGCCCATTCGTGTTTGGTGTCCCATGGAACATAAGTGAAATTGGGCCTGCCGGTGTGAAATAGTGGGGGAAGCCACATTTGGAGTCATTGTTCTGTCATTGTTAGGGGCTCAGATAGCATAGTGATGGGCATAGCCTTAGCAACAACTCCATGGCCTCTCTCAGGCTTCTGCTCTGATGGATAGTGCTGCTGGAACACTTTTCCCTGTTCTTGGATCTTTGAAGGTGGGGGACATTCTGTCATTATATTCTCTAGTTGCTGTCATGCTTTAGTGGGTGAGAGTGGGATGACTTAAGCCCCATTTATCATTGGTTATATTTGGTGTGGGGGAGGGCAGGATTCTTACTACTTCTTCTCCTGGTCTGCTTCCATGACCCCATCACTGTAGTATCTCCTCAGTGGGCCCAAGGGCTCTAGGGAATTGTGCCACTTTGGTTTCCCATTGCTCTCCACTTCCAGCTTACACTTGGGAAAATCCTGCTTTAGGAAGCTCTTCTCCTCAGGGTATAGTCCCCTTGCTACCTCCCTGCTTTTAGCTCATTCTCTGGCAGAGGGAACTGCTTGGGCAATATCATGATGGGAGGGGCTGATGGTGTGTGGTCCCACTAGTTATTGATCCAAACCTGCACCCTTTAACGCAAGCAAAACTCCCAGTGGAGCCATTGGGGATCCTGGGAGCCAGGTAAATCAGCAGGAACTTTGCCGCAGTAGAATCTGTGTAAGAGCTTCAGGGTCTGGCCTGTTCTTCATAGGGCAGCACGTCGATCCCCCTCCTCTGTTCATGGTACTGATCACACTCCATCCTCCTTTTCAGGTACGACAGCTTTGGCCGCCTGACCAACGTCACCTTCCCCACAGGCCAAGTCAGCAGTTTCCGCAGCGATACCGACAGCTCAGTGCACGTCCAGGTAGAAACCTCCAGCAAGGATGACGTTACCATAACAACCAATCTGTCTGCATCAGGTGCCTTCTACACCCTCCTGCAAGGTGAGCCCGGTGACTGCTCCTACCCCACGTTCAGCTGCACGCCATGGATTACACAGCAGAAAGCAGACATCTTAATTATCCCAGCACCAGAAAAACCTTCCACCCAGCACCCTGCAACATGCTGGTGCACACCCACTCGCACCCACTTAACAAAGCAATAGGAAACATTACCGGGCTCGCTGTCAGTTCTGCAGCTGTTTTCCACTTGGTTCTCGGTTGCCTAGCTGGGCAATGCTATACTCCCTCGTCATTAGCATTATTATTCAAACCAAGGGGCTAGCTAAACCTGACTGCTCCTCTGGCAGACCCTGTTACTTCACTATTTTAATGGCTTCCCACTTAAAGAGTCACTGTATCCCCTGCCAGAGTAGGTTTCAATTAAGGAAGCTGCGTATTGGGGATTGTCATTCTTTGTGCAGTTTGCACTGAGCACCCTCCAGGGAAATGTTCAGTACACGGTCCCTGCCCCCGAGAGCCTGTGTAAGAAGTGGAGGGGGGCAACAGGAAGGAGGAGTGAGTCATGAGGGGATGTGTGCAAGGTGATAAGTTAGCACAGTCCTTGTTGCATGTGCTGGGCCAGATCCGCAGCTGGTGTAAATCGGCACAGCTCTGCTGACTTTGCTCAGAGGGACAGGAGGGAGGGGTAAGGTTAGGAAAGTAGGAGGCGGAAGAAAGAGGTGGCAAGGCAAAGGAGTAGAGAGAGAAGGAAGGATGAAGTGGGGCACTGTGGTGGGAGCAGAAGTTACACTCCTGAAGCTTAGCCCTGCTCCCTGGGGGTCAGGGCCATGCTCAGTCTTGGTCCCTGGGGGCTAGCAAGCCCTCTGCATTCCCCACTCCCCGCTGAAGGGCCAGCAGGCTCTGTCTCTACTCCGTGAACTCCTGGTCTGTGCCCAGTGAAGATGCTTGTGGTCAAATACAAGTTTTCACCTTTGTATGGAAAGAAATGTCTCCATCAGACCCAGTCAGCCCAGGAGTCATGTGTATGCTGGTTCCTTAAAAAACAGATCTCCGGGTGGTTAATTTCCTCTTTTTTCTATAAAGGTAAACTCCTGTATAGGTAACAGCTTCCTGTGCCTGTGAACACCTTCCCTGGCCACTGAGAAAGCAGTCTGGGGCTCAGGCCTCATCAGGCTGTACCTTACTTTGCCCTAGGGCATAGCTGGTGTGCAGTGACTTTTCCTTGTGTACTACAGAGCACAAACCAACTGAAACCCTGACTAGCTCGGCCAAAAATCCATGCATTAAGATGCCTGGCAAATACTCAGATGTGAGGTTGGCTTCACCTCAGGAACCTAATTAAGCAACAGAACTCGCTGTTGGGTGCTCTTTAGTGAGATAATTGACTGCGATGTGATTTATGCCTCCCGAGCCAAAGGCCAATAAACTGCCCAATAAATCTCACTGTGGCATCCCCCAGCAACACGGGACAAGCAGGACAAAAGGCCATTTTTATTAGTTTGAAATGACAGTGTTTTTAGTTCACAGAACGGATTGAGCGGGGAAATGAGCTTTTCCCAAATGAAGTGAACTTTCTGGTACGTTAGCTTTCTTGCAGAGTCTGAAGGGTGTGTGCAGTCCCATCAGGAACAAATCCCAGTTAGTCGTGTTTGCAAGGACCACCTACAGAGCAATTCTAGGCCAGGGCACAGTTGGGCAGCCTACTTTAAAAGATGCAACAATACTTTTCCCTGGCTCAGCAAGAACTGGCTTTCTGCCAGGGGACAGAAAAGAGGCTTCAGGAAGAAATTATTAGAGAGAACTAGTCTGCACGTTGGCCCATAAACCAAGCGCGTTAGCCTGTCAGATGCCTACACACTCAGCTAACTCACAGCGTGGAGTGAGATTATACGGTAGAGGTGGTGTTATGCCTTCGGCCCAGGTGTCTCCCAGCTAGAGAGCACAGAAAATTCCAAAACAGCTAGTGCTCAGAGGGGGAACCACACGTTCCAAGGCAGCAGGACAGTGATAGAGAGAGCAGCACAGGGGTTGCCGAACAGAGTTTCTGGAGTATGCTGTGTGCAGATCAATCAGCGCTTGGCTGAGGAGCAGCAGCAATTTACTGTTTGCCACTGCACAATCGTGGCTCTGAGGGTTTTAAGACTGTCTCTCCTTCTCAGTAGTTGTTCAGGAGAGAACATATGATACTGACAGAACTCTTAGCATGAGCCCTGGTGCAGAGCTTCATGATAGCCCCAAACTCATCAAGAAACCCAGACTGAGCTCTGAGCAGACTCAGGCTGAACCAAACGCAAAACTGGGCTGATATATGGTTTGATGCAGGACTCAGTATGACACTGAGCAGAACCAAAACTCACACTGAGACTGGCATAAAACCCTACTCACAAAGACAGCTGGATTTCACAAAGCTCCAGGGAAAAGCTCTCTTGCTAGCTCTAGGGGAGTCTCCATCAGGGTAAATTGTGGAGGTAGAAGGTCCAGAGTTTTATTCCCCGGGCTGTGTGCTACTGATGACCATGCTCTTGGGATTGGATGCACCAGTGGATGCTGCTAATGTGGTGCAGAGCAAACATACAGTGTCCTGAGATTCCCATGGACAGCATCCCCATCTGTGCAGCATAAAGCTGCCTGAGGCAGCTCTCTCACTCCCTGCACCAGAACCCCCCATCCTGGTGAGGAGGAGGGGGGATATTGGATGTGAGGAGGGCAGAGGAGCAGAGTGAGTCTCTGCTATGCCTGATTCTCCATTGGTATAAGTTAAATTTGCTATGTTGCAGCTCCTATGCCAAGTCTGGGCAACTGAGAATCAGGGAGCCCTGACCAGTCCCCTGACAGGCCTACCTCTCCAGTGCCCTTGGGGTCTCAAGGTGTCGGTGTCTACGGGCCAGATCCAGAGCCTGTTGAAGGTCAATGGCTTTAACTGTGCCATTTGGATATTCAAAGGGCTTTGGATCTGCAGTCCTGGATCACTGCAGTATTGGATACGCACTGGTAAACTCCAGTGTCACTGCAGTAATCGTGTCAGTCTGTCGCTTAGTTATCTGCATGCATTTGGCATATCTGGTTCAGCTGAGATCATTGGAAACCTCCATTTGGCTACAGAGGGCACTGGATCAGGCCCATAATGAAAGAAACCAGCCAGCTTTAGGCTTCCTCTCCTAACTGTATCCAGTTGTGCCATTTGCCAATATATCCTAGCCTGAGGAGAGATGATAATTTTGCTCTGACCTGATTTCCCCTCGAGTTGCAGGAGAGCAGCTAGTGAACAAATGTAACTTGCTTCAAAATGGAAAAACAGTTTTCATGAATTTTTTAAGGGATTTTTGTATTCACAATTAGGTATTTACAGCAGCCAGGGAAACAGAGATGGTAGCGTTCCCCAGCCTTCGAAGGAGCTGCAGAGCTGGCGTGCGCTGCATAATGGGTTTTAAACACTGCTTTCCCACTGAGTGGAGCCCACAGCCTCCAAAGGCTTCTCTGCTAGGTGCTTGGAAACTCCAAATTTTGACTGATGGTGGTTCTGCTTGGTTTTCTCCTGGCAGAGCCTGGGGAGGGAAGGCAGGAATATTGCCCTTCCCTTCACTTCTGAACTGATGGGGTTTGAGTCATGAAATCTCCTAAGATCCCTTTCAGGATCTACTGGAGGCCATATGGAAGCCCTGTGCCTGTGCACTCGCCTGACCCACAGTTCCCACAGCAACTGTTCGTCCCTCAGAATCCTCTTTCAGGGTAGCCAGGAACATGTCATTGGGAAAGCAGTTAGCACTGAGTTACAGTGAGAATTCCCACCACTTGGGGTGGAGGAACAAGGCTGAAGAGAGCAGCTGGCTCCACTTGCAGAACCTGGTCTCCACCCAAGCGGGTTATAAGACTTAATATAAACAGATATATTTTCAATAATGACATATCTATGTACAGATAAATAGAGACAGATGTTTCAGAATTTTTTTAGGATGTAAAGTTATGAACAGTGGACACGCATGAGCTTCAGAAGGGATAGAATTCAGGACCTTCAGCAGCAAAATCCCATCCGCCCTCTATGTGAGCTAAAGGAGTAACTCTGTTAGCTGAGAGAGTAGCAGGCTTTTATCCTTGCTGCGGCCAGCCCCTACAGAGAGACCTAAACACACATATTATGCCAGAGTATTACACACTATTCCTCTGTAGTCTTGTTTAACCCACATAACAGTTTTTGTGCAAGTGTGTGCAGTCCACAAAGTGAAACTTTCTCTAGACTTGAAAGAGAAATGGACAATTCCCAAACAGACATTAATGGTGAACAGTGAAGGTGAATGTTAAAAGTCATAAAAAAGCTTGGCAATAACTCAGGTAAGGAAAATGATTAAATATGGGTTTCTGTCATCTATCACTGACTTGAGCCCATCTCTTATCTTTCTCCAGACCAAGTCCGAAACAGCTACTACATCGGTGCCGATGGCTCTCTCAGGCTGATGCTTGCTAATGGCATGGAGGTAGCACTGCAGACCGAACCCCACCTGCTGGCTGGCACTGTGAACCCAACCGTGGGAAAGAGGAACGTGACCCTGCCTATCGACAATGGCCTCAATCTGGTTGAGTGGAGGCAGCGGAAGGAGCAAGCTAGAGGGCAGGTTACCGTCTTTGGACGCAGGCTGAGGGTGAGCAACAGGCAGTGTGGACGACACTTGATTTTATCTTTCAGGCATACTCAATCTCATGGTAGAGAGGAGCAGGGCCCAGTTGCAATGAATATAATGGGGATTTTTTCTTGAGCCTGGAAGATGGACAGACCCTGCAGTTCTATCTGTATCCCTAGCTGAGACAGCCTATATTGCATCTCCCTATGTCCTGGCTGAGCTGTCATGGATGACACTGCAAGTTCCCCTGCAGGTCCTGAGTATTATAGGAAATGCCACACATCCAAACCATACATAACGGGCACGTTAAGTTTACAGATGAGAACGCAGGTGCACAAAGCTGCACGTGTCTTTCCTGTTGCACTAGTCACTTGGATTGAACATAAGTCTGAGGAAGGGCAGTTTGTAAACCTCATTGTTCATTCAACGTGCTATCTCTGAAAATCTTCCTATTTCCTTAAATTTGCCACTCTGCTGACTGCATTGAGGAGCTAAGTCTATAGGATGCTGGGAACATGCATTTGCGCGCCTATGGAGAATGCCATGCACACCAGAAGCCCATCTTCTAACTCTTGTTCTCCCTTTCCGGAGGGGCGCAGAATTTCTGTGCTTGTGAATGACATGTTTGGAAAACACAGCTTTGCACAGAACAGTGTGCTAGTTAGAGCCTCTTAGAGATCTACCCCAATAAGCCTGTAATTCCATTGCTGATGAAGCTGTAATAATAATATTGACTGCCCAGCCGTATGAGCTGCCACTCCTGGAGTCGAGGGCTCTGAGGAGCTCAGGGGTAGTGCTCAGCACTTGGCAGGATCAGACCTTCTGAGAGTGATGCTCAGTGTTGGTTAGTGTCACTTGAGAGCTGGGATTCGAGCAGTTATTTCTGCACACTTAGGCTAGACAGTAAATAATAACGTCCAGAGTCTCAGAATATAAATGTTCTGCTCCTTGCTTCTCTTCCTCCCCTCTTTCCTGCTCTGTGCCCCTTGCCACTCCTGGGTCATTTCTACTCTTCACTCAAATGAACACACACTTGTTGTGCACTCTACCTGTATAACCTCAGCCACTCCTGACCTCGTTCTCCAACATGAACATTACCACAGACGGTTCACTTTCCTTCATTACCAAGAGAGAAAATTTTTGCAAGCAGAAGTCACTGGGAGCTGGGCATGTGCATCTGAACCCCCCTCATCAGAAGCTGCTTTTGTGTATGTGGATCAGTTGGCCCAAATTTTCTTTTTCCATATAATACAGAATGAAATTACCAAACAAGCTGTATTCTAAAGGATAGACAGGCTTGCTAAACCTGCAGCTGTGTAAAAGCCTTTTAGGGTTCAAAGCAGCTTTCACTGATTACTTCCCCATCCTGGCTAATATCCATTGATGGACCTATCCTCCATGAACTTATCTTTTTGTTATGCTCTCTCCTTTTGGCATAGAGCATCTTCACCAGACATGCTGCAACGGTGCTGCTGCATCGGTACAGCTGGGCTGCTGCAGCGCTGTATACGTAGACACCCCCTAAATCTCTGCTTCCCTCCTTCTGTTTTCTTCCTTTGTTCATGAAAGGCCGACAAGTGAGAGAGGAAAGTGTGTGGCTGGTGGATCTGTTGGAGGGGTAGGGGGCGGGAAATGTGACACAAACGTGTTTGCTGCCATCACCTTGATTGCCCTGCTTTGTACATTCCATCCCTGTCGTCTACCTGTTGTCTGTCTGATCTACTTAGATGGAAGCGCTTGGGGGTAGGGATTGTCTATTACTCTGTAAAGTGTCCAGCTCAACAGAGCCCCCTTCTTAGTTGGTCCCTTGGTGCTACCATAATAAACATAATTAATAAATAATATGTTGATCCACGAGCCATAACAGACAGCATATTGAGGGTGCAGGCTGCATAGTGCAACAGTAGGCACAGACGAGTTGATCTACCTCTTTGTAAGCCTGTGGAAGGAAGTGGTAAGGAATCTATCCACTGGGGATCCTATATATTCTGGCTTTGCACAGAGGAGAGGATTTGGCCCTTAACACGTGCTAATTTTCAGCTTCACTGATCCACTGCGTGTAACAGTGTTTGTCAGCCTTCTTTGTAGTTCCAGCTTTGCTGACCTGACTGTTTGCTGCATCAGTCTGCAGCCCTTGCAGCACACTTTTATCTCTACATGTCCTGCATAGACTTGATGAAAGCTTCCATGCTCTAATTGGCCCTATCAACGCAACAGATTGATGGCCTTGCTGGTTGGCTAGCTGCAAATTCCACTCCGCCAATAACAAACGGCAGTGCGCAGGCTCCGTCCCAAATTGGAGTGTTAGCCAGAACACTGCTCCTGATAATGTAGCTCTTTTTTTTTTCTTTTTACGAGCATGAACTTTTTAATAAGGATGTAAAATAATCTCTGGCGGTGGAGCACGTGGGATGGCTGACAATTACAGAGCTGTCTGCTTAATCAGTTTTATTTATTTAACCAGGGAAGCACCCATTGAGAATAGTCTCATATTCACCAGGATGCTGGCTGCAAGATAGCAGCCACGGAAACATTAGTTGTCACAACACTACCTCCCATCACAGCCTGCGTTACTGCAGAGATCTCGGATATGATGTTGCTAACCATTACCAAGCAATTAAAGCATTCTAGCCTCATCCCCAGAATATCCATAAAGAGAGCAAGCCCAGACTCAGGCACACTGATAACCTCAGCGTATTTGCCATGGGAATTCCATGCAAGCAATATTTTTTCTCTGTGCAGTTGTGTTCAGTCAACCTCTGGGGATGGAGCTCTGATCACAGACATGCCATTTGCACTCTTATAGTTAAGGTTGCCTCTGCGTTTTCATTATGAATCCTCATTTTCAGATCTTTATAACTGACATGTAAAGGCCAGCTCCATAGGATATTGATGTGCATTATTTTGACAATATTTTTAGCTACGGGAGCCCAAAAAGAAGGATAGAAGTAAATGCTGGTAATGAGTGACACTGCGATTCCAAAGCAGGCTCACCTGTTTTATCGATCTATTCTGGGCTGCAAGCCTGGGGTTTATGTTAGTGTCCCTCACATTAACTGGAAGATATTTAATTATGTATAAAGGTGGGAAGAGTATATTTTGGATTTAAATTTAAGGTCTTCCCACCTAGATCTCAGTCCTGAAGACTCTAGTTAAGTACATGGGACCAGATTTTAAAGGTAGTTGTGTGCCGAACTCCCATTGATTTAGTTAGTTGCCTTAATACCTTTAAAAATCTGTCCCACAGTCAAGTGCTGTGATGGGCCACAGCATTCAGTATCGTTCAGGGTCAAGGTCACAGGACAGAGAGTTGGCACAAGATTTAGATTTATAAATCTAAGGAAATAACATGTTGTTACTGCGCCAGATCTAGAGGTCTTTATTTGGTCCTTACTTGGCAAACTTCCATTGAAGCTAATGGGATATTGCCTGTGTAAAGACTGACAGCACTGGTGGGCCACGAGACAGTGTTTACATTGACCATCTGCAGGCACAACTGCCTGCAGCTCCCAGTGACCGCAGTTCACCGGTCCTGGCCAATGGGAGCTGCGGGAAGCGGAGGCTGGGCTTCTGGCTGATTTTCCATTTCTCCCATTACCCATTTACAGTCTAGTTTGAACACCGCTGCACGTTTAATTGTAGCATTATCTACCTTGGCTCCTCATTAGCCCTGTCTTTTCCTCAAGTCAGACACTCCATTACCTTTGTTATCCATCACCTTGGTGTCATCATCAACACTGCCCTCTCTTCCTCTTCCTCCTATGTCTTCTTTATCTGTAGATCTTCATCTTCCGCCCGCACATGCACACCCCTGCCTCAGCTCCATCTTTGCCCATCAAGGCCTTTTACCTTCTCTCACCTCAGCTAGTGAGAATCTCTCCTTTGGCCTCCCTGAGTCCCAGTTCTCCACACTCCATCATGTGCAGAACACCCTCCACCTTCTCACACAAAAGCACCATCACATCATTTCCTTCTTCAGTCAACTCTTCTCTACCCTGTGCATTTCACGATCCACTTCAAAACTGCCCTTCTGCTTCTAAGAACCATGCATAGACTATCTTGAGCCTGCTTCATAGTTCTGGTCTCTTTCTCCTTTGTCCTCTCTGGCACTAGCCTTCTCTGCTTAATGCCATGCAGTATTGTCCCTGCTAGTGCACTCTCTCCCTGTTTGGAACAGCCTTTCTGTAGTTCTCACTCCTGCATTTCAAATTTCGATTGACACACTGTATCTTGTCTCCTTTTGCCTAGACGAAATAATTTCTCTTCTCTCTACTGTTAGCTGTTTAACTCTGTATTCCCTCCCAAAAACCACAGGGAATTCAGAAGTGTATTGAAAAGTAACAGTCCAAGATCAAACCTAGGTCAGGGCTGAGAACTACATCTCATTCAATTTTGGAGTCCTGATTTTATCCAGAGTAGGATGGAATAACTGTCCCTACCAGCCAGCTCTCAATGTGTGTATTTTTTGTTTTTGCACAATGCTTAGATGCAACAGTAATGTGGCTTTATGAATTCGTAGACACACATAGCTAAAAAGTAGTGTGTTATCCTTTATTATCTGTAGTTCTTTGGGATACAGTCTCTGAACAAAAATACATTTCTCCTTTTACTTTTGAAATATATATGATCTGGCCTTCAACTGAAAGTGCAAAGGGGATTGAGGCCATAGGAATGTAATTACCCATGGTGAGATTGGCCAGGACATTGGGGTTAACAATCCCCACTGTTGTTGGCAATAGGGTCATGAGGTCTTTAATGACTGTAGATGGTCAGGGCCTCCATATTACATTTCATAGGGAGCCTGTACCACCAGTTGATTCAGGACTGACTCCAGGGACGAGTTGTACCTGATGAATTGTCCACACTGTTCCTTGCAGCGTTTGCAACCACAATGTCTCAATACCATTTCCTTTTTTAAATGTGTGAACTGTGACATCCGTGAAATCAATGGACTTGGATGACCCCAGCACAGTTCAGGCAAGCACCTTGCAAGCTTCCCCAGCAAAGTTTTATCAGCATAGCTTCATGCAGACTTATGCCATCTGTGCTGCGGTAGTTCTAGGCCCCTTGTGAGCAGAGGATGTGTGATGGTTTTGGAGTACAACCAACACTGTCCTAACTGTGCCCCCACTGAAGTCACTGGTTACAACTCCAGTTGATTTGAGTGGAAGCAGAGTGAGGCCAACAGTGAATATTTTTGAAAATCTCGCCCTAAGACAATTAATATATAGGTACTGTGTAGTACTGGGACTGATCCAAAGGAGTGTTTGGTGGGGGAGGGGCTATAATTTGCCACATACAACCATTTGTGCCTTTCTAATTCTCTTTCTTCCTCTGCCCTCTAGGTTCACAACAGAAACCTGCTGTCCCTTGACTTTGATCGTGTGACAAGAACAGAAAAAATCTATGATGATCATCGCAAGTTCACTCTACGGATCCTGTATGACCAAGCAGGCAGACCTAGCCTCTGGTCTCCTAGCAGTAGGTTGAATGGAGTTAATGTGACTTATTCCCCAGGGGGACACATTGCAGGGATCCAGAGGGGAACTATGTCAGAAAGGATGGAATACGATCAGGCTGGCAGAATTATATCCAGGATCTTTGCTGATGGAAAATCATGGAGCTACACTTACTTAGAGAAGGTATGTGTCCTCTTGTCGCTTACAGACGGCTACTCACTGTGTTTGCTAACTTAGGGCTAGAGTCTCAGCTGGCGTAAATTGACTTCACTCCTTTGACTTCAGTGGTGTGACACTGATTTACACCAATGGAAGATCTGACCCTTAGAGTCTAATACACAGACATCTATGTAATCTGCCTATTTTAAGGTGCATACAACTGTAGAAACTAAGCCCAGACGACAGCTAAAGTTAGCACCAAGTATCCCCAAAGGGCAGTATTCTCTGCCCAACCCCAACACCCTCTGCATGTGTTTTGACCCTGCAAAGCTTTGATTATTTAGATACAATAGTCCTTTGCTGAGCTGGATGTAATAAAGTGCTTCCAGTAAAGACAAATTATACTCTAGTCAAGTTACAGATATCACGAGTGCTAATAAAGATAAGAGTACAGTAGGGACTTATTTTGGATGTTTCACACAATGTAGACCCAACAGTCCGTAAAGTCTAGCATTGTGCCTTCTGCAAAGATCCCACAGGAAGTAAGTGTGGCAGGGGCAGGTGGGGAAGGAGAGAGACCAATCCACCCAGCCGGTTATGTAATGCTCTTTGGTGGTGGGAAATGCCTTCCTCTTTGCTGAAGGGATCAGTAGGAGATTTAACCATAATTTCATCCATCCTCCTTTTAATCAATCTGTGAGCTCTTTGGGGCAGGAAATATATCTGCCTATGTGTTTGTACGGCCCCTAGGACAGTGAGGTCCTGCATTTGGGCTCTACAATGATATAAATAATAAATGAGGATAAAGCATCAAACTGTTTTCCGGTATGTGCATTACGTGCAAGTGAGTTAGGGAACTGGGTTAAGAAATGTGTGATAAGTGGCTAATAGCAGATGAGTTTCTTTTGCCGGCAGACGGACAGGGTTTCCTGTTGGTTTTGTCAAACTGTTTGCCCCATGGTGGCAAATGGGGAAGTGAACTTGGGAGAGTTGGCTGGGGGTATTTTTGAATCAATCCTAACAAGGGGTCCCTGGTTCTGTGCCTTTAGTCGAAACCTTGCACCAGTACCTGTTACCCTTCCTCATTCTCTTCTGACCACATCTGCTCACACTGAAGTGAGTCTCTCGCTTTGTGTGTACCTCTCGCTACTTAAGGTTATTGTTATAATTATTATTTCTCCTTGGGCCCACCCCCAGTGTCTTAAGTGCTGGGTATTGTACAGACACCAAATAAGGTAGAAATCCCATCATGAAGAGCCAACACTGAACAGTATAAAACAGGGACTGATGGGAGGGGAAAGGAGAAGATCAACCAAGCAAAGTGGCCAGATGGCGAATGGTCACATATTAGTTCATCTGTGAAGTCTACAGGTCACTTAAATTTTGCTGGCCACATATGCACTGTGGTGTGGAGGCTAGACAACCCATATCCTGAAATATTTTCCTCTCTGAAAAATGTAGAATGATCATGCCTTAAAACTAAGAAAATAATTAATTCATTTTCCCCTCCAATTCTAGTCCATGGTGCTGCTCCTCCACAGCCAGAGACAGTACATCTTTGAGTTTGATAAGAATGATCGATTGTCATCCGTCACCATGCCTAATGTCGCCCGGCAGACCTTAGAAACCATCCGGTCCATCGGCTACTACAGGAACATCTACCGGCCTCCAGAGGGCAACGCCTCCGTCATTCAGGATTTCACTGAGGAAGGGCAGCTCCTTCACACCTTCTACTTGGGGACAGGGAGGCGTGTCATCTACAAGTATGGCAAGCTGTCCAAGCTAGCCGAAATGCTCTATGACACCACTAAGATTGGCTTCACCTACGATGAAACTGCTGGCATGTTGAAGACAATAAACCTGCAGAATGAAGGGTTCACCTGTACTATCAGATACAGGCAGATAGGCCCACTCATTGACCGCCAGATTTTCCGCTTCACTGAGGAAGGCATGGTGAATGCACGCTTCGACTACAATTATGATAACAGCTTTAGAGTGACCAGCATGCAAGCAGTGATCAACGAGACACCGTTACCCATCGATCTCTACAGGTATGATGATGTGTCAGGCAAAACGGAGCAGTTTGGTAAATTTGGGGTCATCTACTATGACATCAATCAGATTATCACCACTGCCGTGATGACTCACACCAAGCACTTTGATGCCTATGGCAGGATGAAAGAGGTCCAGTATGAAATATTCAGGTCACTCATGTACTGGATGACTGTGCAGTATGACAACATGGGGAGAGTGGTGAAGAAGGAACTGAAGGTCGGACCGTATGCAAACACAACAAGGTACTCTTATGAGTACGATGCTGATGGCCAACTGCAGACCGTGTCTATCAATGACAAACCACTCTGGCGTTACAGTTATGACCTCAATGGAAACCTCCATTTGTTGAGTCCTGGGAACAGTGCCCGTCTCACCCCACTAAGGTATGACCTCAGGGACAGGATTACGAGATTGGGGGATGTGCAGTACAAAATGGATGAAGATGGCTTCCTGAGACAAAGGGGGAATGACATTTTTGAGTACAATTCAGCAGGCCTGCTCATCAAAGCATACAATAAAGTGAGCGGCTGGAGTGTGAAATATCGCTATGATGGCCTCGGAAGAAGAGTTTCTAGCAAAACTGCCCATAGCCACCATTTACAGTTCTTCTATGCAGACCTGACCAACCCCACTAAGGTCACCCATTTGTACAACCATTCCAGTTCCGAGATCACCTCCCTCTACTATGATCTCCAAGGCCACCTCTTTGCAATGGAGCTCAGCAGTGGAGATGAGTTCTACATAGCCTGTGATAACATTGGGACCCCTCTGGCAGTTTTCAGCGGGACGGGCTTAATGATCAAGCAGATACTGTACACAGCATACGGGGAGATCTACATGGACACCAATCCCAATTTCCAGGTCATCATCGGATACCATGGAGGTCTATATGACCCCCTCACTAAGCTCATCCACATGGGGCGGCGAGACTATGATGTGTTAGCTGGGCGGTGGACAAGCCCAGACCACGATATGTGGAAACATCTGAGCAGCAACAACATAATGCCTTTCAACCTTTATATGTTCAAAAACAACAACCCTATTAGCAACGCTCAGGATATCAAATGTTACATGACAGGTAAGACTTCTCTTGGTTTGTTTTTAATTAGTGTATACACAAGCTGGTTTTTGCTCAGGTACTGGATAGGTTTCTTCTCCTTCAACAATCCAGACATTGTAGGGTCTTCCAACCTAGACAGGGACTGAATTTCTCTTTCGAAAGGAAAAGAAAGCACAATAGAGTCTTCCAGACTAGAAATCAGCCTGAATTTCTAATGTAAAACAACAAACAGAATTTAAAAAACCAAAAACACACACCAAACTTTTCAGTTCTTCTTTGCACATAAATAATCAAAAGCGGGCACAAGCCCAATGTATTTTTCCTTTGAAGGTCACCTTTAACCCTTCCACAGCTGGATCACTGGCCGCATACACAGTATTCATGAAAAATTTAAGCCAAGAACTACTCATCTACCCAACAAGTTTTCTTTTTTTCTTCCTTCCTGCTCTTTTTATTTTTCCCTTCATTTTGTTTCCGATTGTTCATTTCCTCAAACAACGCTAGCTTAGTTTCTGATCAGCGTCTCGATAACCCCTCTCATTTGTATATGGGTAACTTTTGTTTACACAGTTTTGCGATAGAGACTTGCTTGCATTTATAAGCTGACTATAGGCTTGTTTCAGCAAAATGGCAACAGCAACCTAAACCTTTTATCATAGCAAGGCATTATAGAGCCCCTTAAAATAGCAATACAGGTAATCCACCCCACAGGGTGAACAATTGCCTGTTAAAAGCCAGCAAAAACAAATACTGTGTGTCTTAAATGTAATACCTAAATATGGAAAGATTAGGGACTTTCTTGATGTCAATAAGCAGAACAGATCCTCTAAGCAGGTGTTTAAAAGTGGAAGAATGGCTCCCCAAAGTTAATTTATTTCAGCAGAAAAGATTCTTAGAGACCTGAGTCACTCAGAGCTAATGATCATATGATTTCATCAGGTGGAATTTATGAGCTTACTTCTCTAATATATATTCTGTGTGTGTGTGTTTGTGTAGGCCTTTCCAGATGAGCACAGACAAAACCTTTTTAACAACCACACTGTTGTGTATTCTGCATGTGCCACATATTTGACAGGAAAGCTGTTTGAGATGGTTTTAAAATATTGTATCAGGACTCTTTTCTGTATCCTCTTGTCTATTAAAAAAAAAAAAGATGACTCCGTTACCATGAGTCAACTGTATGAAACTCATAGGGAGAGGCAAATTATAATTAATTAAAAAAACCTCTAAAAAGACCTAAATCTGCTTTTCCATATACTGTAACAGTATTGGCTACCCCAGCATTCAAAAATCAGGAGTCCAACCTTCAAAATCATCAGTTAATTTAAAATTGTGAGATTTTAAAAATAGAAAATTCTGGATTCTTTTTAGAGCCTTTGGGATACATATCTTCAAGCTTTTCCCCACAGCCATGAGGGCTAGAAGCTTATGGTTGTTGTTTTTAAATGAAAGCTGAGCTTTTCAAGCAATCACCTGACTGCAGGAGTTGGGGCTCTAAGAACACCACCACATATTCCAAGACTCATGAAAAATCATGAGAGCTGGCGTTAATGTTAATGCCAAGATTTTAAGCTCTCATATTTCAGAACCTTTTAGAACAGCAAAGGTGTGTCCATGGCATGAAGCTTTCAGTTTTCATCCACATGAAACCTTAAACCTGTCACTGGTGCATAGGTGACCATTGCTAGTTCTGGGCATAAGCCCAGTGTCAGTTTGCTGCAGTGAAGATGATTAGTTAAAGTTTTTGTACAAGTGATCTACACACATTTTTTATACCAGCATAACTATGTTGGTTATGGGTATGATTTCTTACTGTTGCCGTTATACCAATACAAGGCCTAGTGTGGACACAATTATACTGGTATAAAGGTCCCTGCAGCCCCTAGATGCATAGGCGACCAGGGAGGCTCCACTCTCTGTCCCTTCTCCCCGCCCAGGAACTACGACCAGTGGGAGCTGCTGGGCCGGCGCCTGCGGGCACAGGCAGCGCACAGAGTCTCCCTGGCTGCCCATATGTCTAGGGGCTGCAGGGACCTGGTGGCCGCTTCATGGGAGCGGTGGGAAGTGCTGCCAAGACCCAGCACCCCGAACCTCTTCCGACACCCCAGCTGCCCCAGCCCACACCCAAACTCCCTCCCGGAGCTGGCCCCTACCACCAACCACCTACCCTAGCCCCCTCCTGCACCCCAAACTCCTCATTCTCAGCCCCACCCCAGAGCTCACACACCCACCCCCCTGCACCCCAACTCCCTGCCCCAACCTGGAG
Source organism: Gopherus flavomarginatus (assembly GCF_025201925.1). NCBI lineage: Eukaryota > Metazoa > Chordata > Testudines > Testudinidae > Gopherus > Gopherus flavomarginatus. The sequence goes on from NC_066617.1 coordinate 357,000,251, forward strand.
CCCACTCCTTTACCTCAAACCCCTCATCCTCATCTCCATCCAAGAATCCACATCCTCAGCAGGAGTCTGTACCCCCACATACATTCCAACCTCCTGCCTCAACCTGGAACCCCCTCCTGAACCCCAAACCTTTCATCCCTGACCCCACCCCAGAGCCTGCACCCCCAGCTGGAGTCCTCACCCCCCACATCCCCTAACACCATGCCCCAGTCTGGAGCCCCCTCCCACACCCTGAACCATTCATTTTGGGCTCCACCTGGAGCCCACACCCCCTGCCCCCACCTGGTGAAAGTGAGTGAGGGGGAAGACAGCACCAGAGGGAGGGAGAATGGAGCGAGATGGGGCAGGGCTTCGGGGAAGGAGTGGGACAGGGGCAGGGCCTTGGGGAAGAGGCAGGCAGGGCGGGTGCAAGGATTTTTCAAGCCCTAGGCGAAACTTCCACCTTGCGCCCCCCCCACAGCCCTGTGGCAACTCTCCACCCCCTCCCCGCCCTAACGTGCCCCCCCGTGGCAACTCCCCCCTCCACCCTGAGGTGTGCCCCCCCGTGGCAGCTCCCCCCATCCACCCTGAGGTGCCCCCCCCGTGGCAGCTCCCCCTAGCCCGGGGAGCCATGTGGCAGCTCCGCGCACCAGCTCACCTCTGCTCCGCCTCCTTCCCCAGCACGCCGTCGCCGCTCCACTTCTCCTGCCTTCCAGGCTTGTGGCGCCAATCAGCTGTTTGGCGTCACAAGCCTGGGAGGGAGAGAAGCAGAGCGGGGCAGCGTGCTCAGGGGAGGAGGCGGAGCAAGGGTGATCTGGGGCAGGTAGCGGTTCCCCTGCATGCTGCCCCCTCATTACTTGCTGCAGGAGGCCCTTCCTGTGCCCCCCTGCCCCAGGTCCCTCCGCCTAAATGCCGCCAACGACCGGGACGGCCGAAGATCGAGCTGCTTCGGTCGCTGCCGAAGGACCTGAAATGCCGCCCCTCCAAATGCTAGTGCCCTAGGCAACCGCTTAGGTTGTCTAATGGGTTGCACCAGCCCTGGAGGCAGGGCAGTGGGCTCGGCAGGGGTGTTTGGTTTTGTGCGATTAGAAAGTTGGCAACCTTAGGTAGGGAACTGACCAAAAAAAAAAAAGCAGCCTCCTGGTCCTCCATAGTGGCGGGGGCTGAACAATAGTCCAACAACCTATCCTCATAAAAAAGTTGTCATGAAACACAATCAGGGAGCCGCTCCCGCAAACAGCATAGTGGACAGGGATATCAGAGCCTTGTTCGTGTCCTCAGCTATGTCTGACAGCACCGAAAGGATTCTAACTATTAGTGGATCCAACCCTGCACATCCGTCCGTGTACAGAGCTCTCATTGACGTTCCCAGGTTTCTACGCTGCACATCGCATATGATGGGGATTCCTTGGCCATTGCGCTCACACCTGCCAATACACTGCTGGGGGCGGAGGGGGCAGCATCCTTCCTCACCCCTTGGCATGCTCTGGCTCACTTGGGTCATGCAGGTGCACGCACACAGACCAATGATACAGGCCTCAGGCTGTGTCTACACTTAAAATGCTACAGCAGCACCACTGTAGTACTTCAGTGTAGACTCTCACAACAGTGATGGAAGGGGTTTCCCCTGTCACCGTAGTTAATTCATCTCCGTGGAAGGCAGTAGCTAGCTATAGTGCTATCTATAGCGCGGGTTTGAGCAGCATAGCTGCATTTCTCAGGGTTATGGATTTCTCACATCCCAGAGAGACGTAGCTATGCTATTTTCAGAGTAGACCAGCCTCAGTCTCCCAGTAAATGATTTCCAAGCTCATGTGTAGGAATTGGGAGCGTGCAGCAGGGAGAGTGGGCAGAGCAGGTATTTACATTCTGAGAGGCCCATCGTTCAACGTGAATATTTTAGCGATCGTACACTTCGTGATGCAGAGCTTTGCTGCCAACATCGAGAAGCCTGATGGATTGAACTGTCATTTTCATTACACATGTCTGCATTAAGCAGTCTCTCTCAGTGCCCTCAAATGAATGTGCTGTGAAATGTGTTGGCAGGGCTACTGTAGCTGAAAAAAACTGTTATGCGGAATGTACTTTTCTTTCAAAAAGAAAAAAGGTGTCATTGCCATTGGCAAATTAATATTTCCCCCCATTCTGTTAACCTCTCCTTCCCCCTACTTATTTTTTCCTGTTCCTTCCAACTAACCCTCTCTGTCCGTCCCCCAAAAAAAGAGCAAATCCTGTTTATAGATGTTTTCAAAGTCAGATTTGTGAGAGGCAACCAACAAAGACTGGATCGAATCTTTTCAGACATTACATATTTTCCTGCTGTTCAGCAGCCCCCTCTGTGCCCCTTTTGACAGTGTTTTGAACACGTTTGGTGAATAACTTCTGCCCTATATAGATTTACTTTGTTCTCCTGGCCACCTGGTCCAGAATATGCATATCAAAGCTGTTATTTTCACACTAGGAGGCTTTGGAAACAGGGACACCTCATCACCAAACAAAAAAATAATTAAAGCTTTATTCACCCCCCCGCTCGCGCCAAGCACACACCTCCCCTTCCTTCCAAAGACACTTCTAAAACAGTCTGTGTGGTGAGAGAACAAAAGTGTTTTTATTACTGAAATCCCTCTTTCCACACGGATTGATGCAAGGGCTTTCTGGACCCACGCCCAAACTCAAAATTTTGGATTGCAAGAAAACAAGCGATAGTGTGTTTGTTTGGCTTTTGATTCTCCAATCATCTGGAAGCACATTATGTGTCATTTCCATTCCTAATGCATTTCCAACTGTCTCTTCAAAAACACGCATTTAAACTCATGCGGGGGAAAAAGCCATGTTTTTTGAACAGATCCCCTCATCCAGAATGTCCCACTAGTGTCAACTCAATTTGATGAAATGAAAAGCAAACCTCTTGTTTATACACTGGAGCTTGAAATGAATGAATCACCAACATGATGCTAATTACAATATAGAAGTCCTAGACCCCTTGGGAGCTGATAGTTAATTAAACTTTGACCCTCATCCCCTCAGCTTTTCCCAGCAAAGGATGCTATTCAGAAGAGGCTGGATAAATGATGGTTAGGTTATTGGTGATTATAGTAGTGTCCATTTTTCCTTCCTTCCTTCTGGAGTCAACAGAGATAAGCGAGGTTAGAATCATCATATGCTCTGAAGTAGATAAATAGGGGAGTCTTTTATATGCTGCTGCCAGGCAGATCCAGGAGCTAGCCAAGTGAGTTATTATTTTCTCCAGCTAGCTACTCACTCGGCTCTCTTTCCTGTTAGCCTTGGAATCGAAGATGTTAGAGCCTGAAAAGACTTACCAGGGTATTGAGTCCCTCTTCCTGCCCAAGTAGGAATGTTCCTTGTGGTTCATCTAGTAGCATGTTCTCCGGTATAATGTTCAGCTTCCCAAGCAATGGGCTTGCTATCACTTCCCTTCTAGTTCCAACACTCCCCCTCTATCATAGTACAGAATAAAAGAGCTTCCTGAATGGTGCTCCACTGAGTTTGACCATCATATACATGGTGCTGCTCACGATGCAAGGGCAGGTCAGTTTGACTGTGGCAGACCCAATGTTTGTAAATGGGATGATCATGTGGAGGCTGTTTTTAAACAATACCGAAAAAGAAAAGGTAACTATAGGAACCTACCTATGCTGAATTAATAGTGTGGCTTTTACCTACACAAGCAATGGATACATCTTTAAGAGGTCTATCTTGAACTCCCGCTCAGCTCCTGACCCAAGTGCCCAGTACGTCTGCCCTGCTTCTCCCTACCTGCATGTCCTGGCTCATGAGCACCTCAATTTATCCCATAGCCTATAAACCACTTGGGATGCTTCCGAGTGACCAACATTAAAGCTGAGATTTTTCAAAGCCACCTAGAGAATCTGAATCCTTAGGCAGGTTTGAACAGCTTGACCGTTGTTGTTATATTTTTGTTCCTGTGGTTTTTGCTCTACGTAGCACCATTCTTGTGCGTGATGCCTTGCAAAGTCAGAACTTCTGGAGCCAGAACGATTGCTTTGGCCTATGACATTTTTAACAAAATGTATATTTCAGCTATGTGGAAAAGTGGAGGACTTGGCCTGGATACTGTTTGGTTTTCTGGTAATTTCTTTCATCCTCTATAGTTTTGAAATGTGATACTTTAAATAATCATTACTGATGGTGTTACTCAGATGCATGAAATGAGTAAGCTCTTTGGGGTCAAGGCTGACCAATATACTTGTCCTAGGTTTGTACGTGCCTCGCACAATGGGGTCCTGGTCAGTGACTGGGACTTTTAAGCTCTACTGCAGTACAAATAACAATAAAAGGTAATCCTGCTTATGTTTCTCTCACATCCCAGATGTCAACAGCTGGCTGCTAACCTTTGGTTTCCAACTACACAATGTTATCCCTGGATATCCCAAGCCAGATACGGATGCAATGGAGCCATCATATGAGCTTATCCACACGCAGATGAAAACCCAAGAGTGGGATAATAGCAAGGTGAGCAATGTGACTACGTAGTCTGTCTATTTTAGGCACCGGCGTGGCACTTGTCACCATGGGATCCAGCTGCAGTATGCGCTGTAGAAATTAAAATCAATCGGCTATTGCAGATGCTCAAGGGACCTGAGTGAAAGTCAGCCTGCGAGTGGCTGCTGTCCCTCCCCACTTCAGTAATGAAATGTGACTAAATAATCCCATCTGAAGGTCTTTATCAGCCGTGGGTCCTTTCTGCAATACTTGCTGCTGATTGCTGAACAAAACTAATCTGTACTGTTTTTCTTTCTTAAAAAATGTGATTTTACCACAGATCACATGCTAGCTCCCTAAACCAAGGAATCAGAGCTAATAGAAAACACCTGTTGGATCATCCACCCACGCCCCAAGACAGAATTGTTTTCTACAATATATTTTCTAGTGTTTTGTCGAGTTTGGTTTTAAAAGCAAAAGAACTTCCATTACTTCCCTTAGGAGACTACTCCACATTGTAAAAGGTCTCTCCATAAGAAAGCTGTTCCTGACAGCTTAAATTTTACTTGACTTGATTTTGTCCCAAATCACCATACACTAATTCAGGCCTAAATCAGGATGCTTGTAGTTCATTTTTGGTGGCCGATACTGCATGCACAAAAAGGGATTAGCACCTTGAAAACAAAAGTCACTTAAAACCCAAGCATCTTGCCTACTGCTCTCTTCCCATTAGGTATAGCCCAGCACAAACTCAGATACTGTACTCTCCAGTGGATAGGACAAACTTCCTGCAAGTTAAACTAGTTAAACTGTGCAATGGCCTTCCAAGGTGTGTGATGGACATCCCATCATTAGGCTCATTTAAAACTAGTCTGGGCAAGGCACGGTAAAATATACTCTTGCAGACAACGCTGCATTAGCTTCAATGGTATCAACTAGATTGTGTAACAGATCTTCCCCTTCTCTGACTCCTTGGATCCCAGATCTCAATGGGCTAAATCCTTCCCTGAGTTACACCAATGTTAATTCTGAGTTACTCCACGCCGCCAGTGGAGTGACTTCTGATTCACATCATGTAATGGCCTAACAGGTCAGAATCAGTTCCCTTCTCTGAGAAGAGTGAATAACAGGAGAAGAACCAGGCACGTAACCCTTCACAGACACTGCATTTTATCTTCGGAGCACATAACAGGATCCCAGAATCTCCTTCCATAATGTTGGGCTTTACTTGCCTTGCAGGGATGGGAGGTTGGAGACCTAATGCTGAGTTTGAGCATCACCCAGCTCGGAAATATCCAGCATGCCATAAACCTTGCATTAGGTTCAGCTTAGCTTAGTTATCCCCCTGCAGCTCCAGAGTGACATTTAAAATCCAATACTCTCTTGTGCTGCACTTTTTGACTGTGACTGTGAAGCTGTCACTAAATTGTTTGTTGAACAAGTTCAATGTTATTGGCCGGCAGGGGATGCTTCGTGACCTCTGGCATATTGCAGAGCTGCAGCACCTGAATCCAATTTTGCTGCTTTTTCCCTTTTGTCTTGTTGAATTACCAAGTAATTGTGGGCGCTCGTACAGCTCTGTCTGTGGGGGAGCAGGGGCTGGAATCAGTCATCATTTCATTAACTATACTGCTCTCAGTCTCATGAGCACTGAGGCTCTGATACCTGGGGCTGCTTGTCTGCAGCGTTGGCTGCAGGTGAAGGGTGGCCCAGCTCAGCTGTTGCTCCTCAGCACACTGTAGGAGGCAGAGGCTGATCTATATTGTTTTGGCCATGGAATGAAGTAGGCTGTTGTGTGTTTTAAAGTAAGTTCCCCAGGGGAGGATCCTCCACGCACACACAAGACTTGACTCTTCCTGTCTGCCAAATCTGATCGATCAGGAGTGCATTCTGCCCATCCTGTCAGTTTTAAAATGGGGCCAACCCTTTTTTTCCCCAACAAGAACCACCTTATTTTTCTCTGTCGGGGGTTAAAAATGGAAATGGCCTTGGAGTTCATGCACAGGACTGGGATTTAAGAGCTCTGGGTTCTGTGCAGTATCATGTGGGGGGAAATCCTCTCCCCAGTGACCAGGCTGGACGCTGGGAATCTCTGTAGGGTAGTGCTGCAGTGCTCTCAGATCCCACAGAGCCTACTGCAGCCCCTGTGGCCCTAATACTTCTGCCTTGAGGAGATGGGGGAGGCCGAGGGGATTGACATAGTGACAGATCTCTGGACCTGGCCTGCCATTGCTCCATCCTCCTCCATGTGGAAAATGGAGCTGGGCTCTGCAGTGCAGGTGCACAGTCCCTGTCCAAACTCACTGCATCCTGTCCCTGCCCCTCCTCCACACTGAAGCCACACCAGTTCCACCCCAAGTGAGCTCTCTGTGCCTACCACAAAGGGATAGAAGTTGACCTTTCGTGCAACAGTTTCTTCCACGCACTAAGTCTGCTTTAATTGGATTGGATGACTTAAACTTAAAGGCCACAAACTTAATGCCTAAAGCTCGGCAACTAAATCATAGACCTGGTCAAGAATTTTCTGAGAAAACGTGTTTTTCCTTGGAAAATGCCAGTGTGTCAAAACCAGACCTGTTCATGGGAAAGGGTCAAGTGTGACAACTCTCCCAATTCTGAAAAAAAACACCCTGAAAAATAAAAGTTTTGAAACTCTTCTAGGTAATTTATTTCATTACTTATTTTTTCTTGGTTATTTTAATTAATTTATGCTAAAAAAAACAGGTTAAAAAAATGAAAGGTCAAAGTTGTAATGAAACATTATGAAATTATCAAAACAAACACCTTCAAAAATCAGATCAGTAGATTTTTAAGATAAGAAAGAACCATAGCTCTGCTCTCTGCCATCTTCAACTCAGATGATAATTTTCTGTTTCTCTTCCTTGCTAGGTCCTTAAAATGGGTTGTAAGCTGAAACACAAATGATATATCATCTCCTCTGACCTCTTGTGTAGTGTAGACCAACCAATTACACTCAAGAGTTCCTGCATTGGGCCCATAACTTTTGTTTAACCTATAGCATATCTTTCAGAAAGACATGCAGTCCTTAAAGATTGCCAGTGATGGAGAATCCAACAGGTCCCTAGATAAGTTGTTCCAATGGTTAAGTACCCTCATTGGTAAAATTTGTGCCTTCTTTCTAATCTGAGTTTTTCAACCATTGGATCTCATTATTCCTTTCTCTGGTAGATGAACAAATTATCTACTATTAGAAATCTCTACCCCATGTAGGTACTTGGAGACCATGATAGAGTCACCTTTAGATCTTCTCTTAGATAAACTAAACAGATTAAGCCTCTTTATTGTATAGCTATTTTATTGACACTCCTCTCTTTCTGTGGATCACTACAGTTGCAGTCATAGCACAAAGCAGACTCAGTTGCTACCCTGTGTCTGGATCATTTTGCGTAAGAAAGTCAAGCTAAGCTCCTTTACTTACCCAGTGGCCACTTTCACCCCTCTCCAGTGTTGTCAGGGGGCACAGAGGAGGCAAGACTCTGGTGTAGCTAATGCAAAGATGTTTTACTTGGGGTACTATGTTATACCAATATAATAAAAACCAGCAGGATCTTATTAAGAGGGGTAAGGCAAAGATGCCACATCTATTGTAAACATAAAGCAAAAGATAAAATAAACAACGTTGTTTAACTACTTATTCCTATCACTACTTATTCCTTATACACACACATATATATATAATATATTCATTCACACATTCATTCAGGTTCTGTATAGGTGTTATAGTTACCAGCCTAGAAGTTGCTCATGCCAAGTTACTGGCCAAGTATCTTTGTCATGAAGATGGAGCCAAGTCTGTGTCAGATGCACCTGATGCTCCTGGAGGTTGGCAGCAGAACCAGAAACTCAAAGTTCTTAGTCTTTCGAGTCCATTTTTATAGGAATTAATTCCTATGTTAGTCTATGGGAGCGGTCACATTCCTGGTGGCTCCACGCTGTCTGAAGTGGCACATTCCTTCCAGGTGTTTGGGGTGGATCCCAGTTTACCCTCCGGGGATCATCTGGTGGTCCACTGGACACATTCTTTGGCCAATGGATCCTTTCTAGGCTGGCACCTCCCTAACCATTCACGTACATTAAGCATTCATTAACATACATTCCATATTTTAGGCAGAGTCAATTACCGGCTTAAGGCTCACAGCAGGGGTGGTAACATAGTGTCCACTTCAAGAACAAAGTCAATTAATTGTATCTGTCCTGTGAAGAATACTCTATTACAATGTAAAACTTACAAACAAGTTAATGTTTTCTGCAGACAGGAGCTTACAAATTTTAACAGAACTAAAAGATTTTTGTACTTGGTGAAACTGTGGGGGGGGGGGTGTCACTGTCATTTGGAGGAATCACTGTTAGTACCTTCTTTAATATCCCTACAACTGGACAGAAACTGAGGTCTCAGTGCCTCTCCCCAGTTCTTGAGCTCCCACGCTATACCTGCCTGAGTCTACAATGCTACTGTCACTCCATAAAGTTACCTTAGTCATAGCCTAGACTCAGCAAGTTAACAAGAAGCCCATATTTTAGTACGGGAAATATACACCCATGGTATATTGGTACAAGGAGAAACAGGGAAACGAGTTCAAATTTCTTTCACATCTTGGCTATTTATGATGGGAAATGGAAGCTTTAGGTATCACAGTGAAAGGCACTATTTAAAAACAAGAGATGATAGAAGCTAGCTGTGATATTTTAAATCCTCGAGAACTGCAGGCAAAATACAAGCGGCCATTCCAAGCGCGCTATAATGTACTATTCTCTTGAGCTCTGTACAGCAGCAAACAAATAATGAAGATCAGTCTCCAATGGGTCATTACTAGATAAAGTTAAATGTCACCTCAGGGCATCTGATTAAAAAAAATTAGAAGGAAAAACAAACCCAGAATAGAGATGTCAGTTGTGGATAGTGACAAATATTAAAATAAAATAACCAATAAATCCCCCCACAACTCCCTTTTGCTTTAATGCTGTTTTTATATTGTACCTCTGGGTTCCAGTTGCCAAAAGCTACAGCGTTTTTAGAGAACTCCGCTCCATGCCATCAGATGGTAATTTTATGTTTCTCTTCCTTGCTAGTTCATTAAAATGGGTTGTCAGATGAAACAGAAATGATTGAGCATTTCAAAGGCAGGGGTGCGCTGTCCATTTGAACTCTGCATAATCTGTTTGCATTCGCCCCTTTTCACAGTGTAGCATACAGGCTGGGGTTGTGATATTTATATATATGAAGATGATTTTTCTCAAATACACTCTGTTATTAAAGGGATACAGTCAGGGTCATCAGATCTTAAAATTAAGCAGTTTTCAAAGTCCTCCCATATTATAGGACTCACTTTCAAGATAACCGAGACGTTTTTAATTATTATGAGTGATAATGCATTGCGCTGCCATGGAGGAGACCTTAGTTTGCAGACTTGTGTCCCTGGATAGCGAAAGTTGGGAATGGTAGAGCAGCACCACAGCTAAGCCTCTCTGGGAGCCAGCACAAGTGCCTTGTGTTGCTCAGAGGCAACCCCTCAGTTTACTCCTTGGCTAGAATGATTATAGCGCTAAGCAGTGTCCAGTGGTAGGGCACAGGGTAGGGAGTCAGGAGACCTGGTTTGTATTCCTGGCTCTGCCACCAATTCACTGTGGGACCTTGGGGAAGCCCCTTCATTTCTCTGCACCTCCTTATTGTTGATTGAAATTACTCCTGCAGTGAGGTGCTTTCTAACGCTAAAGGAAGAGATGGTCCTTGCTAGACGTAGACAAGACAGACAAAACAAGCAAGATGTTTGAGGTCCTGTTGTACATTGTGATCTTTAGGTGAAAGGTGCTAAGTGCTATTACTGTTATGTCATGGGCACTCCCACTAAACCCCAGTCTAGATATTATGTCCAGATGTATTTGGGGTTTTGTTTTTTATTTCTGAATGAGGATGATCATATGAGTCGGTGAAACACTGTATCATGTCATGAACCTCACAAAGGCTGTGTGTTGCGATGTCAAGCAAAAGTCGTGTGTTTTAAAAACACAAAGGAGGCTAAACATGTTTTAAATCTAGTATTTAATGGCCATGATAAAAAACAAGGCCATGTAGTCTGTCTGTACCTTAACTTAGCCGTCTGCCTGCATATTCCCCGATTCAGAGAATACCTGCCCTGCTCTGTTGTGGCAGGATGAGGCAAAGCTACATTTCAGCTGTGTCTTGCAGTGTCAGCAGAGCCTCGGAGTTGATTAATAAGGGACCCAGCATTACGCCAGCTGGTAATCAGAACAGCTGAGAAATGGAGAAGGGAAAAAATGCAGCTATGCAAATTCTCCAGGGCATCCTGATTCTGAAGGGCACGAGCACTTTGTCAATATGGATCCCAGAATTGTTTGCCCGGAATTAAATGGCGAGGCCAGTGAAGGGAAATCTCATGTGGGGCTGCATCTATAAAGGTCATGGTTTGCCTGGACATCCAGAACACCAGCACCCTTCCTCTCTGTGAAATGAAGTAAGCTACTCAGTAGTCTCATGAGAGAGGACCGACACCTGGCTGTTTAGAAATAGACCAGATGTACATATAAATGGAAGGGACTAGTTCTGCGTGGGGAAGGCTGGTCTAGCAAGCCCTTCATCATCTTGAGTTCTGGGATACACATTTAAGAACAGGCAAACCAGGTCCCACCCTATAAGAATGTCCAGGCAGTTTTGCCCAGAATTCAATGGGAGTCTAAGCTTTTGCTCTGAGTCCCAAAACAGGTTTAACAACAGTTGGATTTACGATTCTTGCCCCTCTTCCCTCCCTAATCACGACAGGGATGGCAGCTGAAATAGCTCAGGACACAGGCATAGCTCGTATTGTTCCGTGACAAGCCTGAGAAAAGGAGGGCAGGCTAGAACCTCCCCAGAGAACCTGTTCCTCCAGACCAAAGCAATAGGACAAGCTTATCCAGCCAAATTTTTCATGGCCCATTCAAGCCGTGTAGGATTTGCTCATTACTGGACCTGCTCATGTCGCAGTTGATGTCAATGGCAAAATCTCCTTTGACTTCAATGGGAGCAGGCTCAGCATGTGACTCTAGTCGGTCCTCCTGAGTAGCATCCAGAGACTGAGGTTTTGTTGTTTTCCACAATACTCAGGATCAGGCCTTCTGGGAGTTTATAGCATTCACATCTGTAGAGTCGTATATTGTGTCATGTTGGAGAAAGGGATGGTTTCGTGCCTCTATCACTGGTCCCATTGTGTCTTAATGGAGTTCGCCTACAACCCCGCTGCTTTCAGGTGTCTCGCACAGAGCATAGGTCAGTGCAGAATTTAGCCTCGTAGGGCCTCCCACAAACTTCTAGTGACACATTTAGCAAGTCACTTAATCGTCTGTGCCTCACTTTCTTTGTGGCTAAAATGGGGCTGGTAATATACCCTCTTGGTCAACCTCATTCATTGTTGTAAAAAGCTTTGAGATCCTTCACTAGACAGTCCTGTAGCCGTTCAGCCTCTTATTGTGAAACTATTATAAATCAAATATGTAACAGCAAAATAGAGCATCTGCTTGATTGCATTCGTCAGTGACAGGTGCTCATAACAGCCCCATGTAAATTAGCATTGACTCAGCCAAGACTCCAAAGTTAGACTAATCATGGAGTCTGAATTATCCTCTGTCACCCCTAGAAAAGGGTCTCTCCAGGAAAGGGCTAAGGCATATTGAGGGAAATCGGAGTGTTTAGCTTCCAGGGCTGTTAAGCCAGCACTTTTCACAGCTATTAAATTCACTTTAAAAAAAAAAGTGAGGGTGCCCCCCTTTCCTCTATAACCAATTTTTAATGCTGGCTGTCATTACCTTATTGAATGAAGCCCTTGGCAGGGACAGGAGACTTTTGTTACAGCATCGTCTCGCTTTTGTGAAATTTGAGCAGGTAATTGTTCCTGGACAGGAGTAGGAAAGAAGACAGCACTCCCGTCAATGGATGAGTGTGTTTCTGCAGACGTTTTGCAGTAATGATAAGCCGCTGAATCACTCAGGGCATTTTCTCTCTTATATGCGAACACTTTGCATTAAAACTGTCTGCAGGTGATCTAAGGCTGTAGTCTCTGTTCAGTTCTTACTCAGGCAGAGCTCCCAGTGATGTCAATGGGAGTTTTGCCTCTGTAAAAATTGAGCTTCAAGATTGGGTCCTAATAGCCAAGGACCTGATCCCACAGGAAGACTGGGAGCACTGTATCAGTGAGGGGAGGGGAGCGTTAGCACCTCACTTGACTATTGAATGATCCACTTCGGCCAATGCTTCAGGTGGCATTGAGGGGCTCTGGAAAAGAGTGTTTTGGCCAGAGTGAGGATCACACTGTGATGCACAGCCTTGGAGGATAGTGCAGGGTGGAATCAAAAACAGGGTTAAAACAGAAGGAAACTGCTCTATTTAAATACTTTGAGCTTATTGAGCACCTTTCCTCAAAGCATTTTACAAATATTAATCACTAGAAGATTCCAAGTAATCAGCTATGAATCATTTCCGATTTACAGATGAGGAAAACTGAAGCATGAGCAATTAATTTACCCAAGGTCACAGAAGGAGTGGGGTAGAATGCAACTGTCTCTCACTGTCACCACTAAACCCTAATCTCCCCTCCATGCTGGGGTCTCTCTCCACCCCAGCATTCCACTCTGTCAAAGGGATGATGTTACATTCAGTTCAGTGTCTTGGCATGATGGCAGTAGGGAGAATAGCCTGCAAGCACAGGAATCTCAATCAGTTGTTTCATTAAAAAGACTTTATTTCCCAGACCAAAGCTAAGAAGTAGCTAGAGGAAGCAGAACCCTTTGGCTCTTGGATCACACCATGTTATTTCTCTGTTCTCCAATGTGCTAGCGATACCTTTCAGTCCCATGGCGTCTCTTTCTAATCTGTGTCTTTCTCTCCCTTCCCAGTCGATCTTGGGAGTGCAGTGTGAAGTGCAGAAACAGCTGAAAGCCTTCGTCACCCTAGAACGCTTTGAACAGATCTACAGTTCCAGCATCGCCGGGTGCCGGACGGTCAAGGAGAACAAGAACTTTGCCTCGGGAGGATCTGTCTTCGGCAAAGGGGTCAAGTTTGCCATGAAGGATGGGCGTGTGGCCACCGACATCATCAGTCTGGCCAATGAGGATGGGCGCCGGATTGCAGCCATACTGAACAACGCCCACTACCTGGAGAACTTGCACTTCACCATAGAGGGAGTGGACACACATTATTTCGTTAAGCAAGGGCCATCAGAAAGTGACTTGTCCATACTGGGCCTCAGTGGCGGGCGGAGAACCCTGGAGAACGGTGTGAACGTTACAGTGTCCCAGATCAACACAGTGCTCAGTGGAAGGACTAGACGTTACACAGACATCCAGCTCCAGTATGGCGCACTGTGTCTAAACACCCGTTATGGGACCACCTTGGACGAGGAGAAAGCCCGCGTGCTGGAGCTAGCCAGGCAGCGCGCCATAGCCCAGGCCTGGGCAAGGGAGCAGCAGAGACTGCGGGATGGGGAGGAGGGCATTCGCTCGTGGACTGAAGGGGAGAAGCAGCAAGTGCTAAACACGGGCCGGGTGCAGGGCTATGATGGCTACTTTGTGATCTCAGTGGAGCAATACCCAGAACTCTCAGACAGCGCCAACAACATCCATTTTATGAGACAGAGTGAAATGGGCAGAAGGTGACAGAGAGGGTCATAGCGGTGACTTCTTGCCAAAGACAGCTACTCTTTTGTGGCCACTTACCTGACTGTGTTCTACTCAATCCTTTTTCTAAACTGAACCTGGCGGGGGGAGGAAAATAAGGAGAGAAAGAATATGGTTGCACTGTAACTCATGCAACATACTTTTTTTTAATTTTAAATTTGGCCTTCATATGTTTTTTGCAATGAACAGAAGGTATATTTTGCCGTAGTGTGATCACAGTGAAATTTACTCTCTTTTGTCCTTTTTTCCCTTTTGTGAGGATTTTAAAGTGGGGAATTGTCAATGTACATCCATGGGTTACTCAGTGTGAAGTGAGAAATGGGTGTCTGTGCTAACTTGTTTCATCCTAATCCTTTTTTATTTGGGACAGGAGCAGATAGCCTTCCACTCGAAGAACAGCTCAGAAACGCTGGGCACACTGGAAACGGAAGATGACAATGATTCCGAATCTCTCAAAGTGACTGTGTGAATTGTGTGCCTCAAAAGAGAACTTACAAGGAGTTTTCACCTTTCAATTGGGACAGAAAGTGTTTCTTGGGCTCCTGGTGCACAGAGGTAGATTATAGTGGCAAAAGGAGCTGAATATATTAACTTGCAAGATGATTCTCTTCCTTCCTGAACTGGAATTAAAAAAAAACCCAGTCTTTTTCATTATGATAGTAGATTTTTTTTTCTCTTTCTTTTTTGGTCCATGCACAAATCCTGTTTTTAGTTTAAAAAGCCAGTAAAGGCCAAGAAAGATGCTCTCGCTCTATTGGAAAACATCCTCTCTCGTGCTAGAGCTGTTCTCTAGGTACATTGAATGCACCGAAGCTGTAGACATAACCCCATTAAATGCGTAATATTTCAGTACACAGGTTGTGTGCTCAGCAGTCCGCTGGGCTGTGTACAATAAAGCAATTTCATTTTTAGGAAGCTAATTTGAGTCTGAAAGTAGGATAGTCTCCCACGTACCATTGAAGAGTGCAGCAAATCCATACTCCAGCATTCTTGCTTTTCGGGGCTGTCTTTAGTAGCCTGGAAATTGGTTTTCAATGCCAGGTTGGTAAATCATTTATGGTTGTGGCAAACATGCCTTTCTGGGACTCTGTCAGCAGGGAATTTAGAAGGTTTAATCAGCAGCAGCAGCAGGGGAAATATTGGAACCAACTCTCTAACTGTTCCTTTCCCCTTTCGCCCCACTGGGATATGAAGGAGCTCAAATTTTGTGAGTAGCCCAGTGAGGGTTAGCAGCAAACAAGGAGGTGTTTGAATAGAAATACCCACTAGAGAAGCGCCCAAATAGTTTACAAGAAGCTGTTGCCAAAGGTGCTTGACATGCTAACACAGTTTGTACTCACATAAGCTCCGTGCTGTGGTATGTGCAAGAGTCCTTGTGAACTCAAGTAAACAAGGAGACTGAGCTGAGCTTCTTCCTGAGAAAATTCTCTGCTGATATGGGGCACTGCTGCAGTCAGAGAAACACAGGTGTGAATGCCACCCAGACCTCGGGATGACCTGGCTCTGAAAGACTGAGCATTCCTATCTTATAGAACTGGAAGAGACCCTGGAAGAGACCCCTGCCTTCACTAGCAGGACCAGGTACAGATTTTGCCCCAGATCCCTAAGTGGCCCCTCAAGGACTGAGGTCACAACCCTGGTTTAGCAGGCCAATGTTCAAACCACTGAGCTATCCCTCACCCACACACACCCCTGAACTTTCACGGGCTTTCAGAGAGCAGCTCAGAACCTCTTACATGTTCTGAAATGTTTAACTTCTTTCATCTTCAGTTTTTGCTTTCAGATTCTAATCAGAGACAGACTGAGCCATGCCAAAACATCACAACAAGAGAGGTTTCAGAGCCAGCCCTTGGAGCATGGTATTCTATAGTCCCCTAAAATCATGCCCTCTTCCGCTGCATCCACCAAGCTCAGCAAACCCCACCACCAGCATCACTGCCTTCTGCCAAGATGGTATCCTCGGGTCTGCTCAGTTACAGGATAGCAACAAAGGTGGAAAGGACTCGGTGGGCACAAACTCCATGGCTAGGGAAAATTATGGTGGCCCCAGTTCTATCACGGTTTCCCTGTGGATGCAGAACTTGTCTGACTCTGTCCTTAAGGCCCCCTCCGGGCTGTTCTCATGCTTTTACCAGATGGAAGTGAAGGAAATCCCCCAAGAAAGCCTGTTTGCCATCAAATTTTCAACCTAATGTTACAGACCCAGTGAGAGACGCATCCAGAGTTTTAGAATCTGAACTTAATTGTACCCAAATATTGACCCATGTGAGGTTCACCATCTCTGATGCTTACCTACCATCCTGCTGTTTTAATAATTCCTCCTGGCTTGCAGGAAAGGGAGTGTTTTTAATACAGTAACTCAGTGTTATCCTAGAACTTCACCTTGCAGAGCAGGACGAGCGTTGGCCAGGACTGAACTGGCAAGCATCCTTTATGGAGAAATACATTGGCAGGAGTAAATAGCAAGCAGTGGTAAGTCTTGAAAATCAGCACCAGTTCTGTCGGAGTGGTTTCACTCACTGGGAGGAGGAGGTTCTGAAACAGAGCGGAGCAAATGCTGGCTGAAAATGAATGAGCTGCCCATCTTCAAGCCTAGTGGGTTATAAAACAGCTAGACGCTCTGTTTCGTACACCACCTCTTCCTTTTAATGCTGCTCTGTCAAAGTGAAGCAGGGAAGACAGGGAAGTCTCATGTATCCATTCACGTATGTTTGTTAAAAATGTAATGGGGATTTTATGATAGTAAATCTGCTACATTTACATGGAGTAGAGGAAAGGAAAGTCAAGTATCAAACTCTCTCAATGGAAACCTTGCTGGACTGAGATGCTACCTTTATAGCCTTACCCAGAGTCTTCAGGTTATTATACAACTAATGAATCCAAGTAGGTCTCCCATTTTTCATAAGTCTCGCAAATCTGCCTATTGCCAAGAGAAATCCAAATCCACATCGTGGTAAAAATTAGTGCAAGTTAGATATAACTCTTCGTTCACAAGCAGTGTGCTGGGTCTAAAACTGCCTGACTTCCCATTAAAGTCCATTAGCGTCCTAGAGTTGGAGTCTGTGCACAGCCCAGGAAATGGAGGAGTTGTTATTTTCAATCTCTTCTCTCCTGACTATTAAAAAGCTCATTCAGCGGAAGGATGTTTCTCTAGCACTAACTAAGACAAACCTAAACAATCGATCAAGGAGACTGTTGACTACTTGTGCCTGCAGCACTATTCATAGCAGAGCAATAGTATCAAGAGAGGTTTGGGATGTCTCCCACTCATCTTACTTGGAGGGGGGGTGAAAACTGGAAAGGCGATTTACTATCCTGGCACTGTAAGATTCCCCTTGTCCTGCCATAAGGGTCTTGTCTACAAGAGTCCAGTGTTGTTCTGTGGAGTTCACCTTCTGGGGTGAGGGGAATGTTAAAAAATCCAGAGCTGCTTGACCACTTGTTAACTGTTGCCCTGGTGAACAACATACTCATGCAGCTTGCCCATAATTGGTTACAGTGTGTAAGTATCTACATAGAGAGCAAATATTTAATAACAGGTTCTTTAATCTAGCAGAGAAGGGTCTCACATGGTCGAATGGCTGGAAGTTGAAGGTAGACAAATTCAGACTGGAAATAATGGGTCCATTTCGAACGGTGAGAGTACCTAACCATTGGAACAATTAACCAAGTGTCGTGGTGGATCATTTTTAAATTAAGATTGGCTGTTTTTATAAAAGATCTGCTCCAGGAATTGTTTTGGGGAAGTTCTCCGGCCTGTGTTCTACAGGAGGTCAGACTAGATGATCACAATGGTCCCTTAATCTGTGAATAAATCTTTCCTGTATGGCACCTGTAGCCTGACATTCCATTTCTATCCCACACCTACCGTGGGTGGCTCTGTCCCCCTCTTGACACTGAACCACACAGAGGCTTATGGGTCTGCTACCGACTTTTTGCTAAAAGAGTTTGATCTCAGGCAGTCGAGGTTCGTGTTTGTCAGATGCAGAAGTCCTAAGCTCTACCCTGAGGCATTACCCTAAATACTCATTTTAATGATAATTGTGTAGGAACCACTGCCAGGACCAAGCTAGCCTGGAACAGCTGGGTTTAGTTTCTGACTAACAAGCACACATCCTGCCCCAAAAGAACTCCAACCCCCGCCCCTTGCATATTTCCCTCAACATGGAACTATTGCGAATCAGCAGGTTCAAGTAACAGTGAACTGTGTTTAGAGTGCCACTGCTGACCTCTAAATCTAGGTTTTGGGGGGGGTGCTATACTCATCCATGCACAGCCTAGGCCAGCACTATCAAGGACAAGCGCCCACCAGTCTTGGTCTGTACTCAGACAAAACTCCCACTGGATTAGTGGACATTTTTGCCCGCATGTCAACTTGAGAATCAAGCCACATGTACTGAAATGTGATTATTTTGAAGCAAAATTAGACCTGGCACCTGTATCATCTGGACCAGACTCATAGCAGGTCGCTCTCTGCAGCAGACAATTCTACTGCACTCTTCAACCTTGTTTTAAATGAGCCAACAATGGAGCTTCTAGCTATGCCCATAGGAAGTTCATGCTGTGGGATGGATAGCTGCAGCTTTTTCACTTTTCCATCCACTGCAGAGAAGAATCGGTGCAGATTTTTGTCCCCTGCAGGTTTGGCTCACTCCTACCTTTGACTTTATTATTCAGACGGCATCGCATTTGTGTAGCAATTTCAGCCCCCACTAGACTCATTTAGCACTGTGAGATGTACTGCAATGTTTGTTTCCTCCAAGCTTTTTTGGACAGAAATTGTTTATCCAGAGCTTGGAAAAAATCATTAAGCACCAGTGACCGGAGGGACTCATACAGCGCATCGTATCTTTGTCATTACTGCTATTGATCAGAGCCGTGGCAAAAATGGGCCAACCAATCTAAAAAAATACCAGGCAAGAACAAAATAGATGGAGGCCGTTAAGCGACCTCATGCTTGATTTGGGTTTAAAAGACAGATGACTGGGAGCTGTCCTCAAGACATCATTTGGCTGTAGGTTAGGAACAGTGAGGGAATTCTGTACTGTATCTGTGGTCGCTCGCTTTACTGAGCTGAGGGAACGGTAAGATTCTGCTCAGGTTGCTAAACGGACACTGTAACAAGAATCAAAATTGGTTAAAAAAAATCTAATAAAGCACCTTTTCAGCTGTGACATGTAAGTGTCACCGTGATAAATGACAGTGCACTCCATTATGCAAAGACAAGACTCTTAACAGGAAATTTTAGAATTTGATTTTGTGATTTACAGCGGGGGGGCCTGTCATATTTATAGCATGGCCGTCTGTTTTGATTGAGTCGCAGCGTAAATGAAACCAGGACCACAGATCTCAGCAATGTGGCTGTTCTTTAAACACCAAGGGGGCATAAACACACAATGTTAATAACGGAACTAAAGATGGCTTGGCTTGTTAACTGGTATTTGGTTTATCTTCAGCAGTGAAAGGCTGTATCTTAGCACTGTTGAGCCTGGGTAAGACATGTACAAATTATGTTCATAATGGTGCACAGTGTAACAGGCCCTTTGGTGAAATAAACTTTGGACCTTGTTATCTTGAAACACACAATCCACCGTAGCATAGAAAGCCTCACAGGAACCCACTGTGTTAACCACTGGCCTGTTTGGTTTTGTTAGTGTTAATACTGTCCTTATTCGGATTGAATGATTTTCACCATTTCTTTTCTATTATAGCTCATAGTAAATATTTAACTATATTATTTTCCCAAGTTACAACAAAGATTTTACTGATTTTAAACAAAATAAAGCCAATGGACTTTTAACGGTAGGGTATGTTTAACTAAAATCCTCCAGGATTGGAGAGTGATTTTTTAAAAGACACACTGTTTGCATTGTACAAAATGATCAGTTTTAAAATGCCCCTCCCACTAAATGTACCTTGCTTAAGGAAGGCTGTATCATGTCCTGATGGCTGTGATCTTATTTCCTATAGTGATATATCAAGCTGTGTTATTTGAACTGAAAACAGTCTTAAACGTTTTAAAAAAAAAAAAAGATGGGGTTAAACAGCAAAATTATTGTCTCTCTCATGTTTATAGCAATTTTAAAAAGTTGTGCTTATGACAAAATATTACATGGCTTAACTGTTAACCCCCATCCCAGAGGGGAATGGTATTTGAGCAGAGGAGCCCTGAAAACTCCAAGTGAACACAAACCAAAACTGTTCTGGCAAAGAAAAGGTCAAACTGCAGGACAGTTGCAGTGATGTGACTGAAGTAACAAATCAAAGCATCACACTTTTCTATTAAAACAAATAAATCGGCTTATTTTGCATGAGGCCTTCTGAATGCAGCTACAGTCAAGAAGGAGGACTTTATATCAGAGCTGCAGCTGTAATACCAACACTGGAGCCTCTTGTCATTACCATGTGTAATAATTTTCCTGAAGTCTGGAACTAATTTTTGAGAATTTTTTTTCTCAACACTTTGTGTTTCTAACACTGTATTCTTGACTGTGTAAATACTACAAGGCTGTACATAAGTGCAAATGTAGATACCTTCTAGAAAAACAAACAGAAGTGACCGTGTGTAGCCTTCGGTGACAAATAAAAGAATATTTTGTGTTTAAAGGATTTTTTTTTTCCGTTGTGTATAGGTTAACTCTAGATGTCATACCCCAGAGTCACTTGGCTAATGAGCAGGGTAATTCAGAAGAATGGAGTAAGATGAGCTCAGTTCTAAAACTCTCTCCTCAAAGACACTGTACTGTTCTTTGTCTAAATGGATTTTTAGTGTCTAGTTTGTGAAGCAAAGAGGAATATATTCTCACTCTCTAACAGTGAATTCATAAACATCCGTCTACATGGAAGCTTATACCACACACAAACAAGACTGGGGCCTGGGAATCATAGTGCATTCAGGCCTGGCGTGTAAGAGACAGTTGAGTAAGTTTACTTAAAATAGTTTTTGTATTCTACTTGGTTCAGTATAAAAGTGGAATATTTCAATTTTAAATCAAAAAGGCGGGAGTTTTATGCTAGATGACCTGAAATAAGCCTGGTTTAAACAGAAATAGAAGCATCCACGCAGACTTTTGCAATGTTTGAACTAAATCAGTCTAAGTCAAACCCCTGCAGCTTTCTTGTGTAGATAAGGGCTCAGTTCCATTCCTGCCTCTGCCACCAAGGCACTTAACGTGTCTCTGCCTTCCTGTGTGGAAAGGGTGTAATAATCCCTATCTCCTGAGGGCCATGGGGAAGGGAGTGCAGGTATCTGGGCTGGGGGGGCCCACAGCTGGGCTTGCGGGGGGGAGGGGGAGTATGGGTATCTGGGAGGGGCCCTGCAGCTGGGCTCGGGGGGAGGAGTGTGAGTATTTGGACTAAGGGGGCCTGCGGTGGCTAGGCTGGGGGAGAGGGAGTGTGGGTATCTGGGCTGGGGCGGAGAGCAGCTGGGCTCGGGGGCGAGGGAGTGTGAGTATCTGGACTGGAGGTCCCCGCAGCTGGGCTCGGGGGGAAGGGGCGAAGGAGTGAGGGTATCTGGGCTGAGGGGGCCCACAGCTGGGCTTGCGGGGGGGAGTGTGGGTATCTGAGTTGGGGGGGCCCCTGCAGCTGGGCTCGGGGGAAGGAGTGTGAGTATCTGGACTAAGGGGGCCTACGGTGGCTAGGCTGGGGGAGAGGGAGTGAGTATCTGGGCTGGGGCAGGGGGCAGCTGGGCTCGGGGGTGAGGGAGTGCGAGTATCTGGACTGGAGGTCACCGCAGCTGGGCTCAGGGGGGAAGGGGCGAAGGAATGTGGGTATCTGGGTAAGGCGGCCGCTGGTGACTGGTCTCGGGGCGAAGGGAGTGTGGGTGGCTGGTCTCGGGGGGGAGGGAGGGAGAGTATCTGGGTACGGCGGCCCCCGTGGCTGGGCGCTGGGTGGAAAGGAGAGTGTGTATTGGCTGGAGGGGGCCCCACGGCTGGGCTCGGGCGGGGTGGAAAGCGGACAGAGAAACAGAGCCTGGGTTGTCATAGGGATTTCTTTCACTCTCTACTCCTGGGGGAATTTTTGTGTGTGTCTGTATTCTTACAGACATACTTGCTGACAGGTATTTTGAAATAAATTACCAAAATAATTGAGACTAGCGGGATTACGTAGTGTTATTTTGATAAACAAAATTTGCAGATTTTTAAAATATTGTGTGCAGAATTTTTAATGTTTTGGCGCAGAATGCCCCCAGGAGTATAACATGCAGGCTGTAGGACTAGCCAACATTAGCACTAGAGCACTGGATCAGCACTGAAAAACAGCATAAACCACTAGCATGTCGCCTACATGAGGATACATGTCAGTCTGGGCTAAAAGGCCTGCTCGTTGCCAAAGTAGGGTAAGCGAGTGGTTTTCAAAGGAGGGTTAGCAAGCTCTCGTCAGGGCGTGCGGGAGAAAAAGTCCTGTCATGGTGGACAACGCCTTTTATTTAGTAAGACTTACACCAGTGGGGCTGCAGTTTAATGGGAAGGAACTTGGCAATTAAATGTTGATTCAATTGCCAAGTGCCTTCCCATTAGAACTGCAGTCCCACTGGGGTACGTATTCTGTCAGCTGTGCCACTCAGCATCAGAGGTTTTCAAACTGCAAGAGGTGCACCCCCACGCCGGACCATTGGGGGGGGGGAGCGGTGATTCCAGGTGGCTCAGGCCAGCCCTGCACGGTGAGGGCTCAGAAAGGGTACACCACGTCCTCCCTACCAACCCGCGCCCTGCAAACTCACCTCAGCAGGCCACCCAGTTTGAAAAACCCCTAAAAGCTGTTGCTAAATGAAAGGCAGAAATCTGGGTGGGAAGGAGTGCTGCACTCCTAGTTCCTGCACCTATGCTGATTTGTCCCACCTGCCCCCGGGACGGCCCTGCTCTTGGTTATTAGGATATGAGTCCAGCCAGAGATGGGGAAAAAAATCTCCCCCCTGCCAGCCAATTAAATTATGCACAGTTAGAACAGTGGACGTCACAACTTGGATTTAGCATCTTTCCGCTGAGAATGTTAACGCACCAGCAGTAAAGCTGGGGAGGAGCATTGTTGCCATTGTCCAACTGGCAGACACTGACACACAGTGAATTTGAGACTTGCCTGGGTTTCTTAGGCAGACTGTGGCAAAGCCAGGAATAGCCTTTGGCTTTAACGTCTAAACACAGGTTCAATGGGCTAAATTGCCGGAAGCACTCAGCTCCATTTAGGTAGCAAAACAATTGGCCCAGAAGAGGGACACTTTGACAGGGGCAGTGATGCAAATAGGAAAGTGAGCGACTTTGAAGAATTAGTCAGCAGTGGCCCTTTGATGCACCTGGGCTTAGCCACACGCAAGGACTGGCCAGGCCCACTGGTTTGTTTTAGGTTAGTCACTCTTATGTGCTAGTCATTTGTATAAATAACATTACAAGGTTAGCACCCGTCTACAAATCCAGTGTATTGCTTAAATGGTGAGCAACTGCGAGAACAGGTCCATGGAGCAGTCATTATATTAGCGTGCGTTTTAGCTGTTGCGTGAGCACCATTTGTAATGAGGTAGCTGCCAAGTGGCTCATTCACATGCGTGTTCAAGCTGTTTTATTGCTGAAGGATTTTTTTTCAAAGAACATCTGCAACCTGATTTGGCCCCCCGATGTTGGCTGCTCTGAGACGTGGCGCTTTACACATGAATTTCAGCCTTGTTTTTGCTCAGAGACACCAGGTCAGGCCTAGCCATTTCCCACATAGCACGGGGATGGGATTTGTTTAGGGTTGTAAAATCAGTCAGTCACTGCCTGGAATCTGACAGTGAAGCCAAGAGCCAAGATGGCTCCAGTGGCTAGGGTGCCAGCCTGGGGCATAGCAAACTGGTCTGCTGTGTGTGACCTTGGGTAAGTCACGGTGGCCCAGCGCCTCAAAGGTATTAAGGCACCTGGGGCTAGCACCACCTAAGACTTAGCATTATAATGCCTAACATTGAGGTACCCTGCTGCCTAGTGGAATCCACAGTCCCGAGTTAGGCCTGGTTTCCACGACACAGGTTGACACAAGGCAGTTTATGTTGCCCCTGCTGTGGATATGGCTACACATCTCCCCCACCACGTAACTGCCCTGCTACAGCGACTTAACACCAGTCACCCGAGCAGCATAGCGTCATGGTCAATGCAGTGTCAGTGTAGACACTGCATTACTGGCCTCCAGGAGCTGTCCCACAATGCCCCATTCTGACCGCTCTGCTCACCAGTGTGAACGCCGCTGCCCAAGGGTGAGACAGATAGGAAGCTGCCCATCCCCCTTTAAAGCCCCAGGAATTTTTGAAATTCCTTTTCTTGATTTCTTGGCTTGGTGAGCCGCGCTCTGTTGTATGCCACTGCCCAGCTGACCATGGCGGCTGCACACTGCAGCCACACTGCTGCCCGGAGTACGTGTGTGGTATTGGATCTCCTGGGCCAGTGGGAGAAGAGGCTGTGCAGGCCCAGCTACAGACCAGCTGTAGAAACATTGACATCTCTGCGCAGATTGCTCAGGCTGCAGGAGAAGGGATACGACAGGCACCAGCAGCAGTGCCACATGCAAGCCAAGGGGCTGCGGCAGGCGTACCAGAAGGCGAGGGAGGTCATCAACAGAGCTGGGGCAGAGCCACGGACCTGCCGCTTTTACAAAGACCTGTAAGCCATCCTCATCGGAGACCTCCCCACCCCAAGAGCCTGTGGATACTTCCAAGGAGCCTGAGTCACAGGCTCCTGCCCTGAACAGCGAGGAGGTGGAAGTAGACAAGGAAAAAGAGGAGTATGGGAGTCAGGCGACTAGGGGATCCAGCTGTCCAGCAAGCCAGGACCTGCTTTTGGCTCCAGCGCAGTTCAGCCCGTCCCAACAGTCAAGCACAGGTGAACCTGATGCAGGGGAAGGAACCTCCGGTAAGGATGCAGTTTGCCTTGACATTACAGGGCTTGCACCCCCAAAGTAGCAGGACACATCTGTTGATTTACTTATTTGTACTTGTGTGGGAAGAGGCAGTAGCACAACCAAGAGAGGCAGAGTTATCTGCTTTTCATTCCTCTCTAGAGTTAGGCAGTGGTAGGGGCTATGCCGAGCAGTTTGTTTATGTGCATGGGATGTCCCATGAATCCTCTACAGATGTACTCTGCAATCCTCTGCTGAAGGTTTCTGGGGAGAGCTGTGGTAGGACACTTTCCCACACCGCTCAGCAGTAACTTCAGCAGACACCATTGCAGTACACAGGCTGGTAGCATACGGGCTTGGGCCCTCTCTGCCTGTGTTACCCTCAGGAGTGAGAGCTCAGCTAATATCACCACCGCCTGTGGAAAACAGTGCCAGTATTCAGTCCCATTGCCCTCTGTGCATATATTCATGCTTCTGAGCTATCCCCTCCTCACCACCACCACCCCCCGTGTCCCCAAGGGCCATAGTCACCATGGCTGGTGCTGTGACATGCCATATCAATCCCAAGGAGAAGTGAGAACATGGTGCTCTTTCTAGGATCAAGGGGAGTGAGTTCAGTAGCTGCTGTTTCAATATCTGTCGTGCCTACACTGACAATGGTACCTCTGGGTGTTGTATGCACAGCTGCTGCTATTAAGGCCTTGAGAGTCTCCCACCTGCCGAATGCCTGAGCCAGATATGGAGGAGAACGAAGAGGACGCGGGGTGACCTGTTACAGGAGATGCTGCCAGCTAATGCTGCATCAGGGAACAAGCCCAGGGCCCAGGTGATGTCCCTTGCAGACAGCCTGGAGAAGAAAAGAGTGCAGATGAGAAAGGCCTGAGAGTCCCAGCAGGAAGCAAGCCAATGCACCAGGACATAACAGGGCTTCTGAGGCAGCAGAGATGTTGCAGACTCAGCTAGCTCTGCAGGTCCAAGAAGCCTGTGCTTGCCTCTCTCTACAGCCCAATGTCGGGACATCCCTACATTCCCCCCTGCCCCCAACATTCCCTGTGGCATCGGAGGTCACGGTACTGCCCCTACCACTCCGCCCCAGAAGACACTAAAGACAATCCCAGCTGCACATCTGTGAAAGACACAGTTGGTGTATGTGAGCTTGAAATGGAAATGACCATTCTTTCCCCGTCATAACTTTTGTTCTCGTAATTTATGAAAGTTTTATAAAGTTTCTAAATGCTTTTTTTTATTTTCCTGATTCATGTTACAGAATAAAATTCTCTTTTTTGGAACGTATGCTGGCTGGTGCTGATCCCCACCAATTTCTTGTTACTTCATTTTATCACAGAATCTATAGCATCATTCTCAGACAATACTAATAGGTGCATTGGCAATGTAATATTCCTACACACACAGCACTCACTGCAAGATTCATACCAGGTTGCAAAAGAGCAGGACCAGGAAGCAGACACATGACTCCAGCATAGTATTAACATGGTCTTTCAAAGCCTCCCTGAACCATATAGTTCTGTGCTGAGCTCTTATGTTTGGCTGTTCAAATTCAGCAGACAGCCGCACCACTTCCACCCACCATCCCAGCGGAAAATTTCCCCCCTTTGCCTCACAGCAATTATACAGGACACAGCAGGCAGCTATAACCATCCTCTGTGTCAAGGGTTTTCAAACTCTGAGTCTCAGCGCTGCAGTGTTAGCTGCTGGTGGCCTGGAGACGCAGGAGACGCAGGTATGGCCAATTGCAGCTCTGAGTGTCCGCGGTTCAACGTTCCCGGCCAATGGGACCTGTGAGAAGTGGCAGCCCAGCCCACACTGCTTCCCACAGCTCCCATGGGCCAGGAACAGCGAACTGTGGCCACTGAGAGCTGCAATCGGCCTTACCTGCGGACGCCGCAGGTAAACAAAGTGTTTCCGGTCCGCCAGTGTCTAACCCTGCAGACCCACGACCCAAAGTTTGAAAACCACTGCTCTATGTCCTGCACATTGCCCAGAATCACAATGTGACATTCCCCTGGTGTATCTGGACTGGTGATCTGCTAGGTCACTCCAATCCTTCACTCTGGGAGCCAGCCTTACCCTGCTCTGCTGTGAGAACCCCCATTCCTGGGCTGTTCACACATGTAAGCTGCTTGGATTGTGCAACCAAATGACACTAGCCAATATCTCCAGGCCCAGACACAACCCTTTCCCTTAGGGGTCCCAGCATAAAACTCCCTCCTGCTACAGGCAAATACTTAAACCTGAGCCACATGGAAAACTCACTACCAAGGAGCAGATCGAATAGGAGGTGTTCAATTATCCCCACAGGCAAAACACTTTCCAAACTTTCCAATACCACATGGATTTCAGCTAGTGGTACAAGGCATCTGCTTTTGCCCACCTCCACAATCTCTGCCATTTGGCCAGGCAACATAGTGGCCGTTAGGACCACACTCTGCTTAACCAGAGAGATTTGGGCCCCTGTATCCTTCTGCCCCAAGTACTCCCTGCCATTAATTTGGACAAATTTAACATGCATCATATCTGGCTCTGCAGAGGCTAATCTCACAGAACCAATAAGATAGGTTTCAATTGCCTGGGGGGATTCTGTGTTGAGGACAGCAGAACTAATATGAGCTATTGGCTGGCTGCTTCCTCCTAGGGCAGGGCATTTATTCCTCAGGTGATCAGTGGAATTACACCTTTCTGGCGCTTTTGATTTTACAGGAGATTTGGGATAAGGGTTAGCAGTAGAGGGCTGTTTTAGGGTAAGAGAATGTTTAGGCTCCCAACTCCCTTCTCTCTTCCCCAGGCAAAATGGGCTCTTCCCTTTCCACCAGTTTTGAACCCCTCTTTCTCTGGCCTGTTCAAAGCAGGGCTGGCTCCAGACACCAGCTCAGCAAGTAGGTGCTTGAGGCGGCGAACGGAAGGGGGCGGCACATACGGTTCTTCAGCGGTGGGTTCATCAGTCCCTCTCGGCGGGAAGAACCTGCTGCCAATTTGCCGCCGAAGAATGAAGCGGCAGCGGTAGAGGTGCCACCAATCGTGGCATTCTTTTTTTTTTTTGGGCCGCTTGGGGCGGCAAAAACTCTGGAGCCGGCCTTGGTTCAAAAGCAACAGCTAAAAAAGCCATCTCATCCACAGACTTTACGTCTTTATCCCATAGACACTGCTTTACTTTGGCCTTACTTATGTTTAGGAAATGCTCTTGAGCAACAAGATCAAGCAGTCCTTCAAAACTTGCCACCGCTTTACCCCTCGCCCATTTTCCCAAGAAATCTTTCATTTTGTTAACACATTCCCCATTACTCATACCAATATCCCTCTTGAGATTCCTTAATTTAACACTATATGTTTCAGGGGTAATCTGAAGATTTTGCAAAACAATATCTTTAAATTTACAATAGTCTAAAGCATCTTCAATAGGCATTCTGTTGAATGCATTTCGAGCTTTACCAGTTAATTTTGCAATCAGGGTAGGAACTCTTTTAATCATCAGGGATTTCATGGATTACACACAGCCTTTCAAAAGTAGTCAAATATTCAGCTATATCATCCTCCTCACTGTATGCAGGACATGAGTGTTCCCATTTGTGGATCTTTGGTGTGAAGGGAGTCATTGGGGTTGGGGGCCTCTGGTTCTGTTTCTCTAGCAGGTCCAGCTGGTGCTTTCTCTCTCTTTTTCTTTTATCTCCAGTTCTTTCAGTTGCAATACTCTCTGGTGCTCCCTCTGCTTTTCTGCAACCTGCAGCCTAAAAAGCTCCAACTTTGCAACCGCGTCACTGCTTTCGCTTATTTTCCTGCTTTCTTGTGTTTATTTCCCTCACTCAAAATAAACAAAGAGGTCACAGTTTTATTATTTTCTAACTGTTCTTAGCCCCTGCACTTAAGACTTACTTAAAATCACAAATATCAGTGCTTAAAGTGTGAACGCCACTAGCAATAACCAGCTGCACATACACCCTGCTTGCTGTGCCACTGTGACGTTCCCCTCTGGTGTTATCTGGACCGGTGATCTGCTAGGTCACGCCAATCCTTGACTCTGGGAGCCAGCCTTACCCTGCTCTGCTGTGAGAACCCCCCCTCCTGGGCTGTTCACGCACAGACTCTGGCATGTAAACTGCTTGGATTGTGCACCTGACTGACGCTAGCCAATATCTCCAGTCCCAGACTCAACCCTAGGAACCTCCGTCTTGCAGTGTCCAGTCATGCCTACTTGGATGCTGCAAGTTTATATGAGTTCATCAATTTAACAAATTTGATCAATGCTTTGATCAATGCTTCAGTCATTTGGTGGTGGTGTCTGTAGATGGAGGTGAAAGAGAGAGGAAGAGCATGGCAAACGTCTCTCCCTTTTATCATGTTCTTTCCTCCCTCTTGGCTTTGTCCCCCACTTCAGAGTCAGGTGAGCATTACCTCATCGCAGGCCCAAACTGACCAAGGGAAGGGGGGGTGACTCACTTGAGATTCCAACAGATCTTTTGTCGTTGCCTAGGCCAGTGTCCTTTGTTCCTGTGAGGCTGGGCTCGGTTTGTCCCATACATGCCCTGATGAGGGCTGAACGGGCCTGTCATGGTATAATTCCCCACTCTGAACCTTAGCGTCCAAAAGATGGGGTACCAGCATGAATTCCTCTAAGCTCAATTACCAGCTTAGTACTTGTAGCGCTGCCACCAACCAGGAATTCCAGTGCCTGGTACACTCTGGTCCCCCCAAAACCTTGCCCGGGGACCCCCAAGACCCAGTCCCTCTGGATCTTAACACAAGGAAAGTAAACCCTTTCCCCTACCGTTGCCTCTCCCAGACTTCCCCTCCCTGGGTTACCCTGGAAGATCACTGTGATTCAAACCCCTTGAATCTCAAAACAGAGAGGAATATTCACCTTCCCCCCTCCTTAGCTCTCCCCCTCCCAGACTTTCCCTGAGAGAGAAACTAATCCTAACACAGAGAGAAAATTAACCTTTATCTCCCCCTTCCCTCCTTTCTCCCCACCAATTCCCTGGTGGATCCAGACCCAGTCCCCTCGGGTCTCACCAGAATAAAAAAACAATCAGGTTCTTAAACAAGAAAAGCTTTTAATTAAAGAAGGAAAAAACAGTAAAATTATCTTCGTAAATTTAAGATGGAATATGTTACAGGGTCTTTCAGCTACAGACACTGGGAATACCCTCCCAGCCTAAGTATACAAGTACAAAGTAAAATCCTTTCAGCAAAATACAAATTTGAACTCCTTCCAGCCAAATACACATTTGCAAATAAAGAAAACAAACATAAGCCTAACTCGCTTTATCTACCTAGCACTCACTATTCTGGACATATAAGAGACTGTATCAGAGAGATTGGAGAGAAACCTGGTTGCACGTCTGGTCCCTCTGAGCCCCCAGAGTGAACAACCACCAAACACTAACAACACACACACAAACTTCTCTCCCTCAAGATTTGAAAGTATCCTGTCCCCTGATTGGTCCTCTGGTCAGGTGACAGCCAGGCTCACTCATCTTGTTAACCCTTTACAGGCAAAAGAGATATGAAGTACTCCTGTTCTATTAACTCTTACTTATCTGTTTATGACAGGGCCTTCCTGGAGAGTTTTGCCTGTGCTTGTTTTAAGTCATGAGGACACATTTTTCAGCCTCAGAACTATGTACATGAAATTACAATCTGTACCATTACTATAACAACCATGCTCAGTACCTCATGAGCCTTCCAACATGGCAAACTTTGCATTGGATACCATACCATCATTTTATGATGAACATGGGGGCGTAGGGGATTCCCCAAGGTACAGAAAGTCACACACAGTCCTGTATAGCAGGAGTCAATTCATGGCTCTGCATATGTGCAAGACAGTGGCTCCTGTGGTGGTTTTCCCAACTTCAGATTGATTCCCCACTGACCAGTAGCAATTGGGCATTGCAGGTTTCCACAATGTAATCACCACTCACAACTGTCAGTGGTGCCCCTGTGCTGGGACAAGTTTGGCACACAGATTCAGGAATGTGGCCTTGCGCATCCAAAATTTCTGCAGCCACTGCTCGTCATCCCAAACCTTCATTGCAATGTGATCCCACCAATCAGTGCTCATTTCTCAAGTGCAGAACCATTGCGCCGTCTCTAGCTGCTCCATGCACACCACCCACAACCTTGAATTGTAGCTTTCCATGGAATTGTCAGTTCCCCCTTGGCTCCTTTTGCGGCTCTGCAATTACTGCAGGCTTACGCGCTCTGTGCTTTCAATGGTCATGACAGTAGTGCAGAGCTGTGCAGGCTCCGTGCTTCTGTCAGAGATGGTGAAGAGCAAAGAGAAACATGTAGGTTTGCAGGGATTTTTCAAAAGAGACAGGAAATATTATGGGCTGCAGATGAAATCATGAGATAGAGAACACTGCATTATGGGATGTCGAACCCAGACACGCCTGCATAACTTGTTTTTTGACTCCATCAGGCATTGCAAAAGCTTCCCAAAACACCTGTGCTGGATGGTGGCGAGTTGCACAGTGCGATCGCTATCACGGTGCACCATGCTCTGCATTGATACAAGCGCCCCGAGTGAGGACGCACACGGCCAGCACAAGGAGAGTGGTGTGCACATGCACAAGCAAAGTAATAACTGCAGCCGCTGTATGCCAAAACAACGTAGGTAGACAGAATTTTGTAATGTAAACATGGCTTTAGGCACCCAAGCTCCCTGTACTGTGCATGGAGCAAGATAAGCTCCTAAGAATGGGCCTCACAAAACCCAGCTCGCTAAGCAGGAAGCCACTTACATTAAGCAGGAAGCCATGGATTTGCCAATGAGAGGGACAGGCTCCTCCCGCCACAGCGGTGAACCTCTCCTGGCCTAGGCCTGACATGGCATAGGCATCTTTCTCTACTCCTTGCTCTATGTAAACCAGAGGAGGGCTTTGATCGCATGTCTCCCACATCTTGGATGAGTGTTCCAGCTCCAGGGTACAATAGAGACACCACTCCCTTTTCTGTGTTGGGCCCACTCCAACAACCATGCACTGAGCAGGCCTACTGGATCAGGCCCCTCAGACAAGCGAATGCCTAGGCTGAGCATCCCCCACTGCCCCGGGTTTAGGCATGAGTTAGGTGCCAGGCATAAGTACTAAGGTGGCTTGGGGCCTTGACCACCAGCAGAAACCTGGGCACTGTGGGCATTTTGACGCTTACAGCATTTTTACGGCACCTAAGCAAACTAAGCTGAATTTTGGATTTAGGTGCCTAAACTGGCAGTTGGGCATCTAAATTCCTTTAGGGGAGCTGGTCCCTCACTTCCACTGATTGCAGGTATCTAAATACCTTTGAAACGCTAGGCCTTAGTCTCACTGCCCCCAGTTCTCCAACAGGGATAATAACCCAGGGGAAAACTTACCTCCCTCACAAGGTGCAGTGAGGCTTAATGCAGTAACATTGGTGAGGTGCTGGGTGGGGGTTGTATTGTGATAGTACCTAAGCGCTCTGGTCATGGACCACAACATCATTGTGCTCGGCGCTGTACAAACACAAAACAAACAGATGGTTCCCTGCCCCAAAATACTAGGGCTTTGGGAGCCTGTGCAGTAACTAAGATAGGAGTGTTCTGTCCCATGCATCATGACCAACCATAAAGCTTCTGCAACTGGATCCTGTTTACTAGGTGTCTGGCTGATAGGCAAACCAAATTAGAATACAGCTCACTTTCCCGAAGTGTGTAAGATCACTGGGGGGGGGGTCAGATTTATACAGCCCTTGACTTAGTCACTGGCCTGAGCAGCTGTGCCTCTGAATTTGCACAGAGCAAACATCTGTGTAAAGTCAGTTTTACAGAGTCATTTTTTTTCAGTACAGAGCAGCACTTTCAGTGACCTTCCGCAGCACGTGCAAATTCAGAGGCATAGATGCCGACGTCAGTGACTGAATCAATGTTTGGAGAGCGCTGACACCCGGCAGCCTTACACAGCTTTGCTAACCTACTCCAGTGCCATTACATTGGAGTAGTTAGCAGTATTGGTTTATTTATTTATAGTATAAAGTTGGGCAGAAGGGACTGTTATAATCATCTAGTCTGAGCTCCGGCATAGCGTATGCCAGAGAACTTCAGCTGGTCATTCCTGCATCGAGCCCAGTAATTCATGGTTGCAGTAGAGAGCTGGCAGCATTTTCAAGCATGCCTAAGTGACTGAGGAGCCAATAAGACTTAGGTGCCTAAGTGACTTTTGAAACTGGGACTTGGGCACTTTTGAAAATGTTACTCCATCTTTTCGGAAGAGAGCCAATCTAAATTTACAAACCAAGCTGTAGAGAATGCACCACATTCCTTGGTGATTTGCACCAATGATAAATTACCCTCCCCATTACAAATATGTACGAGGATCTGGTCAGTTGGTTCAGCCCATTATTAAAAAAAAGCAAAAAAAAAAAACCCATCCAAAAACTAAGAATGGTTATTTGCAAAATATGGGTCTGAGTTTGGATGTTTGAACATACCACAAAATTCAGCAGGTTTGGTTTGGGCCTATGTCTCAAATCATAACTTTGAGTTTTTAACCTTGTGTTCAGAAAATGTTTTGTTACCTAAAGGGTTTTCTTGATACAAAACAATTCTATGATCAGCTCATTAGAGCCAACTTCCTTAGCGAAATGTTGTAAATGAGAGGGACTGCACAGCCCCTTTGAGTTGTGCCTCTAACTGTATGGCATGAAAGGGATCACACAGTGCTAAGTTGCTATGTTCTAACCAGGAGATGCTCATATCCTCCAAGATTTTTACATAACCATGTCTCATCAGCCCCAATCAGTTTGAGCTTGGAAACCCTCCAGGCCTGAAATGAAAGCTGGAGCGTGACAAGTCTGACAGAAAAGGCTCCTTAACGAGCAATTCCATTCCTCAGCCATATGCAAACAGTCTAGGGCCAAGTTAACATCCCTTGAAGGGTCATGGCTAAGCAAAGGATTATGGGAGTTTTGCAACTGCTGTGATTAAGCTGCTCATAGTATTTGTTTTACAAAGCTACCCCCATTACAGATAGCGCCAGGTACAGACTGAAAGGGGCTTATTTTTACCATTAAAGAGAATTAATACAAAGTAAACTTACAGTTGACAAACTCATAGAAGCAAGGGGGGATACAAGCACTTATACTTTGCCACTGTACTGCATCTTCCACCCAAGGATCTCCAAGTATTTTATAAATATTAATTGCCTGGGAGCTACAGAGAGTGCCACCCCATTTTATAGTTGAGGTAACTGAGGCACCTAGAGGTGAAGTGACTTTCTTAAGATCACAGAGTTAGTTAGTGGCAGAGATGAATAAAGCGCCCAGATGTCTTGAATTCCAGCTCTAATCACAAGACAGTATTTCCTCTTCAGGCTGAGTGGGAAACTTGTTTTCAATGTAACCCAGGATGTGCAGTAAAGCCAAAGACTGTCCAAAATGTAGTCAATCTAATCTATAATATAAGCTGCAATTACTAGGAAGACAGTTTTAGAGAAGTGAAGGCCTCATTTCAGATCATGTATAAGTGGACACCACTCTCATTAATTTCAGCAGCTCCAGCAAGTGTGTACCTGTTCACACCAGGAGTGAATTTGATCTGGAGTTTCAGCTGGATTTCACACTTT
Organism: Gopherus flavomarginatus; assembly: GCF_025201925.1. NCBI lineage: Eukaryota > Metazoa > Chordata > Testudines > Testudinidae > Gopherus > Gopherus flavomarginatus. The sequence continues at coordinate 357,034,837 of NC_066617.1, forward strand.
CCCCTTGGCTTTGTGAAGGAAAATGAGCAGTTTCACTTTCCTTTTAGTATATTTACAGAAGGAAGAAAGTCTGAGAAATGGGAGGAAAAACTTCCTCTAAAGTAATGAGAAGATCCTGGTTTTCAAGTGACTTCTTAATAGGATGTCCAAATCCAGCATTTGGATGCTCATACAACCATCTAGCCGAGACAGATCATTATTGGGGCACTCCCCTGACTTAAACCGAAGTACACCAGGTAAGAATTTGACTTGAAATTCCCACTAAATTCACCTGTGTTGATTTGAACATCCTAATGTGGCATTTGGATTTGCTATTAAAGCACCCTGCCTTTGAAAACTAGGAACTGAAGCCATCAAGCCAAGAGAGATTTTGTCTCAAATCTTCAGCCTTTCCTCTTGAGGAGCATATCATCATCCCTGGGTGCATTAGCTTTAGCATTGCATCACTTGAATGGGAGGACAGATTAAAGGAAGGAGGATCACTGGCAGAATGCACCTCTATATTCACACGCTACAACCTGTTGCAATAATCTTTCTACAAGGTATGCCTTGTGAGGTATCATTTGAAAACTCCTTATTTGCTGTTCAGTAATATCATGGTAAAATGTGTGTAGCAGCATGTGTAAAGTTATATATTCCTCCCTGCATGATGTTAAAAATACATGTGCAGACTCATGAAGCACCAAACTGGTTAAACAGACCTGTCGTCAACAAAGAAGTGTATGTTTGTCTTAATATGCATTTAAGCAGTAAACCATCATTAAGCAGATCATCCCACCCAGTCATTCCTCAAAAGAGATTGATATCAAAGTGATCAGTCCTTAAGATACAGCAGTTCAGACTGCTGGAGAGACAACACAGGCCCTTCTAGAGGCCATTACACTATGTACAAACTAGGTAAATAATGGGAGAATAAAATTAGTATTAAAGCAGGATATGTTGCATCCCTGCTGATCCTGTATTAATGTAGCACATGGACTGATTGCTCAAATCACACATGGTGTTTGCTCAAAAATGGCTTTTGTGAGCTATTTACACTTCATTAATACCTAATGAAAGTCAAATTTAGAGAGTTCCCCAAAGTGGCTTTGAGCTCGTGGAACCCATAAATGAAATGATAATGCAGTCCAAATAAGGCTGCATCACACAAAAGTTGCAAATTAGCCCATCATCTAATAAAAGCCGCTTAGTCTTCCAAGAAATGAAATCCCCTGCCCCAGGCTTACATGATTTCTGTGAAGGAATGATTGCAGGAATCTAAATAACAGCTACCTGCCCTGACTCCTCTTCCTAAAGCACTAGGCTGGAGCAGACATGATACACAGTGTACGCCGAGCTTGACAAATGCTTCTTCTACTTATGACTTTAGAGTCTAAGTGTTCTGCATCCCTTCTATGGGAAATCCCATGGAAGGGATGTCAGTGTCGCATCCTGCCAACCCATTCAATTAAAACTAGGCCAGACCATGTCCTCTGGTTTTAGCCAGTACCACAAAGAAAAATGAGGGTGGATATTTATTATGATCCGGCCCTCTTCTCCACCTCAGACAGCATCCTGCCTGGTGAGTTTCTATACTGTAATTTCTTTTTGTGTGTAAAAATGGGGGAAAGAACATCCCTCATCCCCCCAAAAATCAATTCTCCTCCTTTGAATCAGCGTCTCTAGCACATAGCTGAGAAAACAGAGATGTCTTGCCCCATGCTTTAAAGATTAACAGCATCAGGCTCTGCTACACCAGTGTACAAATTGAGGACCCTCCCTTGAGTCACCAGCCCCAGGACATTTGGAGTCCTTCTGTGGTATTACCATCTTACCCAGCTGGGGGCCACAAGTGAGTTAACATAACCTCCTACGCAATGGAATCGGGAGTTTCTGCTGATCCTTTAAAGATGTATCAGACACCCATGGCCCTTGACCATGTCCAGTAGAAGCCCTCAACCAACAGGACTAGAACCACCATCCGAAGACACCAACTATCTTAGGAAATACGTCAACTCCCTGAAGATGGCTGATGGAAAGAAAGAAACTGCACAGCACCATGTGAAGAGTGCAGGAAAAGGAGAAGCTCCTGAATGGAATGAAACAGTTCTGGCCATATGGTAAAGTTGTGTGTGACAATGAGACTGCTGAGGGTGCAGGGATTAGCAGGTCTGGGGAAAGGGAGAGGGGAATACAGTAGAAGAGGACCTGGGAATGTTACCTGGGGTTTTCAGAATTCAAAGCAGTGGTAATGTAACCAATTCTCTCCAGGCGATGTCAGAAATAAATCAGTGGGAACACAGCAATTCTGTCTGATAAATGATTGACACAAGAAAACGTGCTCTTATCTAAAACTACTACTTATTAGATATTAAGCACACACACACACATACACAATAGGTGTAAGACATCCCAGATATAGTTACTCACAGTCTGAGATGGTTCTGAGTGATCACCAGCCAGGTTTCCAAGGTCCCTCTTTCCATCCACGTGAAGAGGAATTTAAATGTCAGCTCCTTTCCTGAAGAAAAGCTCCCTCAGACTATTCCGAGGTATTTACTTTTAACTAATCTCTTATAGTTAACGCTAACAAAACACCTAATCTGTAGTGACTCCAAGTAGGTCAGCATAATAATCTCTACTGGGTCATTAATTCTCCTAATTTCAACAAACTATTCATTATCACAAAGCATTTCTAGTATTCCTAGCCATAACAACAATATATCAGGAGCACCTAAAACCAAGGTCAATATTCACTCACTCTCTTCCATAACTTTCTGTCCCAGCCTCCCATTCTGATTAACAGACTGCAAGTATGCACCTGTCTGGCCTTGTCTCACAAATGCCTAAGATTATTCCTAGCTATGTGATGTTCGGTTTTCAGCTGGCAGTGGCTGAACATACAAAATGGCTGACTGCAGTACTGTCAAGTTCTGGGGTACATGCAGGAATGTCAAATTCTGGGATAACGGGAGGGGGCTGGGAAAAACAGAATAACATCTAAGTATGACATAAACCTGATGAGCCCCAGATCAGGAGATCATCTGAATCAGAGCACTATGCTATTGGCCCATCCCTACTGACTAAGTGGCCATCCCTCCCTCTGATCTATCCAAGGGGCGAGGTGGTATATCCTTTCCCCCATTCCCTCTGAGGGCAATTGGCTGGCTGGCATCCACTTAGGTCTTTAGGAGCCTAATGGATAGGCCCAGCTCCCCCATTTCCATTTTCTGTGGGCAATCCTTTCACAACCAGAAATTCAGTGAGAATTTTTTGCCATATTTGATGCTTCCCATTCAAGTTGTACAGGGAGATTTTGGCAGACCAGCAAAATGCCTGGACCACTACCAATAATTGGAAAATTGATTATCATGCTCATGGCCATAAGCAGCTAAATCAGTAGGTCTTAGCTGCCCTCTGCAACAGCCTTAGCATATCTAAGCAAGACGCCAGGTGTGGGAGGGGGAGGGGAGTCAAGGCGAGAGCCGACCCTTTGTCCATCACGATAAGATCTCTATTGAAATAGCTTAGATATGTGTTTTGGGAAAATGGGAAACATTTATATCTGTCCTTTGGGATGTGTTGGTCAGGGTCCTCAAATCATGAGGGCTGTGTACAAACACCTCTGTCTAATTCATGGTTTGCGGAAACTTCTCGCTTAAGCTTTGAAATTGTTTGCTTATTTTTTTATTGGCATGTTATGTTACACTAGCCCAGTAAATAAAGAGGAAGTATGGGGTAGGTGGACTCTTCAGTGGCACTTCATGGACACAGTTTAGGGCCCACAATGGCAGCTGAAAGACGGGCCAATCGGACAGCTGTTGTTCTACCACTCGAAGACTGCTCCAGGCTTTGGTAATGATTGATTTTTGGGTGTTTAACTAATCTGTTGCGGATGTGTGTAAGTGCCTGAGATTAGAATAAAGTGCAGCTTTAAGTGAATGCACGCTTGTATTGTCCTGTTTGTGCCACACATCTATCGGTTGGATGGCCCTGTCTCTGTTGATTTATTTCCTGCCACCACCTCACCAAGCTACCAAGCACTTTGGGTTTTTAGAACCACGGTAACAAGGTCACAGGGCATAAAAGGCTCTGATTGGTACAAGAACCTCTGAAAGGGTTTTGTTCTAAGAATGGGTGATAGTTCAGGGGTAGGTACCTGGGAATTGCTTATATTATCTGAACCAGTTTGTTTAGCCATCATAATCATCGTCATTTGCATACCTGTAGCTATCAGCACCCCAGCATAATACATTTACTTAGAGCGAACATTAATGTCACCTACTGGCATCTGGCCCTAGCAGTGACAGTCTGCAACTTACTGCTAGCTAATGGCATTCAGCTTTAACTCAAGGTCTGTGTTGTTGCTGTGAAGGTCCCTGGTTCTATTCCTACTGCAGGCCTGTAATGATGGGGTGTACAAGGCCATGGTTTATTAGTCTAGTATCTTGTTACCATTATAAAATGCAGAAGTACATTAGTTTCCTGAAGAAGAACAAACAAGACTCCTTTTCCTGCTCTTCAGATGCTTACTTATGATGAATCAAATCTACAGTAGGTGGCTGTCTTCAGGGCCAAGAGAGAGGGGTGCTGCATCATGTGCATAAATTGGAAAGACTGAATTTCTTCTTCGAGTGATTGCTCATGTGTATTCCACAATAGGTGCGCGTGCTCGCCACATGCACCAGCTGGAGGTTTTTCCCCTAGCAGTACCTATGGAGGGAGAGCCCCACGACCCCTGGAGTGGTGCCTGCCTGGAGTGGTATTAGGGGAGCTGCGCGCTCACCCAGCCCTCAGTTCCTTCTTGCCTCCAGTGAAGGTGCATTGGAATTGCTCTGCTCCAGCTTTGCTGTAGCTTGTCCACAGAACTGTTAATTTGTTCAGCGTTAGTGCTGGTAGTTAGTTAGCTGTTTAGTTAGTCAGTGAACCTGGGCCAGGGCATGCCCTGCGTGCCGGTGTTTAAATCATTCGGCTCTTGTAGGCGTTCTGTGCCAAGAAGTGACCCACACGCAGACTGTTTGCGCCGCTTGGGAGAAACCCATGTCAGCAAAAGGTGCAAGATTTGCAAGTCTTTTAAGCCTTGGACCAAAGGAGAAATGAACATTAGGCTCTGGGCCATCTTATGGAGTCGGTACTGCCCCCGACCCTGGCACACCACTCCAAATCGGTACCCAGCACCACGGCGTCAGTACATGGTGACCCTCCGGTGCCATTGACCAGCTGGCACTGCTCCCTGTCAATGGGGCATGCCAAGAGGGCCAGGAAGACTCCCTCTTCAGAGGGCACTGAGGGAAGTCTGGGACAGAGGCTAGGCCCATGTCGGCAGTCCTCAGTCCCCACCGGGCCCCAGGCCTCTGACTTAAGATGAGCGAAGTAGCCTGACCCCTTTGGGACAGACCTCTCCGGATGTCCGGATGACGTCCATGCCTGAAGCCCTACAGGTGGTCCAGGACGTCATGTCCATGCCAGTGCCCAGAGCTCCACCGATGTCATTCCCGTGCTCCTGAGGCAAGCTGCCAGTGGGATCTCCACAGTCGCCTCCGCCCTGGTACTGGTCTCAGTCAAGGGAACTTTCCTGATGCCGATCACCACCCAGCAACCACTCGGGGCAGAGTCCAGGTGGATTGCCCTCCATGCCGACCAAACTGTTTGTCTGGGTCCCATCCAGCCGAGACTTACAGCACCGCTCGTCCTCAAGGACTGCATATTGACGGGACCTCGGTGGACGTTGCCATTGGTCCTCATCTCAGAGAGGGTACTGCAGTCGGTCACGGCATGGTCATCGACACCACTCCCGCTCGGACGCCCGCTCCAAGTATCCGCCAAGACATCGCAGCCCCGGGTGTCGATCGCTGGCATCTCACCATCACAGGTCCACCCGTTGAGGCCGTTCACGGGGCAGCTATTACAATCGGTACCGGTCCTCCATGTCAAGATCGCAGTCCCGTGGCCATCGTAGATCCCGGCACTGCTGGTCCTCCCGGTCCAGAGACAGCAGCAGATCTTATGCCAGCCTGGTCTCCATCTGTAGCAGTCCTTCAATGGGGCAGGCCAGCCACCCAGACTGCTGGCCCCATTGGTGCCACAGCAGGTGCACTGGCACCAAGCGTCATGGCCAGCCCAATAGTACCAGTGGGCACCGTGGCCTCTGGCGCAGCCCTTGGTGGGAGCTCGCTCGGTGGCCTGAATTTCGGAAGCACCTTCTGCCTCCCTCTCCAGACCCCTGATAAAGGAGTTGGTGGGAGGTACATCCTCACCACTGTGCCCAGAGTCCGACCAGGTGGTGGACTCTCCGGTGCCAGCCGACACCCAGAGCACTGCACAGGCCTCTTTGCCCCACCTGGAGGAGGTGATAGTGGCCTCGCCCCCACCTCCGTCCCACAGGAGGTCTTCAGTGCCTACCAAGAACTCTTAAAAAGGGTGGCAGCAAGCCTACACCTCCAAGTAGCGGAAATGGAAGAGCCCTCGGACTCCCTGTTTTACATATTGTCCTCACTGGCACCAGGTAGGGTGGCCTTGCCTCTCCATGAAGGGGTGGCTAAGATTTCAAAAGCCCTCTGGCAAACTCAGCCTCATTGGTCCCCATCTCTAAAAATGCAGAACGCAAGTACTTTGAACCCACTAAGGGGCATGAGTACTTGTATACCCAGCCAGTGCCCAACTCCCTGGTGCTCGTTGGTCAACCACAGGGAACAGCAAGATCAGCAGCCCTGACCCCAAAGAACAAAGACTCTCAGAGACTGGACTCTTTTGGAAGGAAAATATATTCATCTTCGAGCTTCCAGTCATGAATGGCGAACCATCAGGTTCTCCTGGGCCGGTACGAATTCAATCTGTGGGGCTCACTGCCTACGTTTGAGGACTCCTATCATAACTTTAGTCCCAGATTTGGACCTTAGCGTCCAAAATATGGAGGTTAGCATGAAAACCTCCAAGCTTAGTTACCAGCTTGGACCTGGTACTTGCTGCCACCACCCAAAAAATTAGAGTGTTTTGGGGCACTCTGGTCCCCCTGAAAAACCTTCCCTGGGGACCCCAAGACCCAAATCCCTTGAGTCTCACAACAAAGGGAAATAATCCTTTTTCCCTTCCCCCCTCCAGGTGCTCCTGGAGAGATACACAGACACAAGCTCTGTGAATCCAAACAGAGTGACTCCCCCTCTCCGTTCCCAGTCCTGGAAACAAAAGCACTTTCCTCTTCACCCAGAGGGAATGCAAAATCAGGCTAGCAAATCCAACACACACAGATCTCCCCCTGATTTCTTCCTCCCACCAATTCCCTGGTGAGTACAGACTCAATTTCCCTGAAATTTCCCAGTAAAGAAAACTTTAACAGGTTTTAAAAAGAAAGCTTTATATAAAAAAGAAAGAAAAATACATACAAATGGTCTCTCTGTATTAAGGTGACAAATACAGGGTTAATTGCTTAAAAGAAATACGAATAAACAGCCTTATTCAAAAAGAATACAAATCAAAGCACTCCAGCACTTATATTCATGCAAATACCAAAGAAAAGAAACCATATATCTTACTATCTGATCTCTTTGTCCTTACACTTAGAAACAGAAGATTAGAAAGCAGAAACTACTTCTCCAAAGCTCAGAGAAAGCAGGCAGACAGAAAAAAAAAACTCAGACACAAAACTCCCTCCACCCAGAGTTGAAAAAAAAATCCTGTTTCCTGATTGGTCCTCTGGTCAGGTGCTTCAGGTGAAAGAGACATTAACCCTTAGCTATCTGTTTATGACAACTCCCTCCAGCAGCATGATAGGAAGGAGTTCAAGGCTAGTGGAGGAAGGGGAAGGGCCACTAGAGCAACCCTGCAGGCAGCCTCTGTCATAAACAGATAGCTAAGGGTTAATGTCTCTTTCACCTGAAGCACCTGACCAGAGGACCAATCAGGAAACCGGATTTTTTCAACTTTGGGTGGAGGGAATTGAGTGTCTCAGTCTTTGTCTGCCTGCCTGCTTGCTCTGAGCTTTGGAGAAGTAGTTCTACTTTTTAGTCTTCTGTTTCTAAGTGTAAGGACAAAGAGATCAGATAGTAAGTTCTATGGTTTCTTTTCTTTGGTATTTGCATGAATATAAGTGCTGGAGTGCTTTAATTTGTATTCTTTTGGAATAAGGCTGTTTATTCAATATTCTTTTAAGCAATTGGCCCTGTGTTGTATCATCTTAATACAGAGAGAACATTTGTACTTATTTTTCTTTCTTTTTATATAAAGCTTTCTTTTAAGACCTGTTGGAGTTTTTCTTTACTTCAGGGAAATTGAGTCTGTACTCACCAGGGAATTGGTGGGAGGAAGAAATCAAGGGGAGATTTGTGTGTTGGATTGCTAGCCTGACCTTGCATTCCCTCTGGGGGAATAGGAAAGTACTTTTTGTTTCCAGGATTGGGAACAGAGAGGGAGATTCACTCTGTTTGGGTTCACAGAGCTTGTGTCTGTGTATCTCTCCAGGAGCACCTGGAGGGGGGAAGGGAAAAAGGATTATTTCCCTTTGTTGTGAGACTCAAGGGATTTGGGTCTTGGGGTCCCCAGGAAAGGTTTTTCAGAGGGACCAGAGTGCCCCAAAACACTCTAATTTTTTGGGTGGTGGCAGCAGGTACCAGGTCCAAGCTGGTAACTAAGCTTGGAGGTTTTCATGCTAACCCCCATATTTTGGACGCTAAGGTCCAAATCTGGGACTAAGGTTATTACAGCCTCGGATGCTGCGGACATGGTCGCGCGATCAATGGCCTCCGCGGTGTCCATGAGACAAGCCTCATGGCTCCTGCTCTCTGGGCTGTCAAGTGAGGCGCAGTCTTCCATGAAGGATCTCCCGTTTGATCGGAAAGCTCTGTTTGAGAAGGAAACAGATACAAGGCTGCATGGCATGAAAGATGCCTGCACAACTCTCCAGACCCTGGGCCTCTATGTCCCAGCTCTGGCAAAACCTAAGTTCAAGCCGCAGCAGACTCCCGCCCAGGCTGCCCTCCCAATGTACGAGGCCATCCATAAGAAGCAGCAGGACTATAAGAGACGCCCTCAGAGGCAGCCTCGGCCTGCCCCCCAGCCTGGGCCCTGCAAGGGCAAGCAGGCAGGGAAAAGGCATTTTTGAGGGGATGCTCGGGGGCCAGTCTTCATCAGGGATCCATCCCAATAAAGTTTCCCTTCTCCAATCTGTTGTGTGCTTTCCTCTCGGACCGATGGGTCCTCAACACCATCTCCTGAGGCTACACTCTCCAGTTTACTTCCTCCCCACCCAACCACCCCCCCTCCAGCCCCCATTCCTCTTGGAGGATCCCTCACACGAGGCTCTGCTCGAGCAGGAGGTGGGGCGGTTCCTAAGACTAGGAGCGATAGAGGCAGTGCCTGAGGAATTCATGGGCAAAGGGTATTACTCCCGTTATTTCCTTATCCCAAAGGCCAAAAGGGGGCTCAGGCCCATCCTGGACCTCCGAGGTCTGAACCAGTACATTACATGGTGAAACTCAAGCTCCACATGGTCAACCTGGCCTCCATCATCCCCTCCCTGGATCCCAGGGACTGGTATGCTGCCCTCGATCTGCAGGATGTGTACTTCCATTCGAGGGGCACAGGCACTTCTTCTGTTTCGTGGTGAGACAGAATCATTACCAATTCACGGTCTTCCTGTTTTGTCTATCCATGGCCCCCAGGGAGTTTACAAACTGCATGTCGGTGGTAGTGGCCTACCTCAGATGGCGGAGGGTACAGATATTTCCCTATCTGGATGATTGGCTTGTAAAGGGCACCTCCCGGTCACATGTGAGGGATCATGTGACACTCCTCCTGTCCACATGCACCACCTTGGGCCAGTTGGTAAACAACACCAAGTCCATGTTAGATCCAGTCCAAGGTGCTCGATGCAGTGTTGGCCAGGGCCTCTCTCCCTCCAGGCAGCTTCAAGACCCTGAAAAGGCTCATCGACTCGCTCACAAGATTCCTAGTGACAACTGCCAGGGTTTGCCTGCAACTCTTGGGTCATATGTAGGCATGCCCATATGTGGTCCATCATGCCAGACTCAGGATGAGGCCCCTCCAGCTCTGGTTGGTCTCAAAGTTCTCTCAGGCCATGGACAGGATGGAAAAGGTCCTCACTGTGCCGGACTCTGTGATTACCTCCCTATGATGGTGGTCCAAACAACATGCTCCAAGGGGTCCCGTTCAGGGCCCCGTCATTGGAGCTGGAGTCTGATCCATTGGACCTGGATTGGGGGGCCCACGTGGGGAACTTTCAAGGCCTGTGGTCGGCTCAAGACCTGACCCTACATATAAACGGCAAGAAGCTCGGGGTGGTACAGCTGGCGTGCATGGCCTTCCACTCGCACCTGGAGGGCAAGGCAGTCAGGGTCCTCACAGACAACACGGCCTCAGTGTTTTATATCAACAGGCGGGGGTGGGGGGGAGGCAATCCTCAGATCTCTGCCATGAAGCCCTCAGGATGTGGAACTTTTGTATAGCCCAAGACAGACACCTGAAGGCCTTCCACCTACCAGGCGCTATCTCCAATGCCTTTCTCCTGTCCTGGTCAGGCTGGCTTCTCTATGCCTTTCCCCTGTTCCCTCTAATCCTGGAGAAGATAAAGTTGGACAAGGCCCACATCCTCCTGATTGCCCCAGTGTGGCCCAGGCAGCATTGGTATGGGACCCTCACGGACCTGGCGGTAGCTCCACTGTGGCCATTGCCACTCCTCTTGGACCTGCTCTCTCAGGACCAGGGCTGCTTCCTCCATCCCAACTTAGTGGCTCTTCACCTCATGGCATGGCTGCTCAGTGGAGAGGAAAGGAGGTGCTCAGAGCAGGTTCAGCGTGTCCTCCTCGAAAGTAGATGGTCCAGTGAGGAGCGCTGTCTCTACACGCTCGATGTGAGGCGGGATCTGGCTTTCTACCTCAAGTGAACCAAGCCATTCAGACAGTCTTCGCAGCTGTTTGTCGCCTCAGCTGAGCGTGCTAGAGGCCAGCCGATTTCCACTCAGCGGCTTTCCAATTGGATTACTTAATGCATCCATTCCTGTTATGAGCTGGCGGGTGTCCCCCTGTCACCCATTGTGAGGGCACACTCAATTTGGGTGCAGGCCTCGGCAGCTGCCTTTGTGACCCACATCCCCATCCAGGACATTTGTAGGGCCGCCACGTGGTCTTCGGTTCACACATTCACCTTGCACTTTGCGATCGTCCCCCAGACCAGGGATGACGCCGAGTTCGGCAAGGCGGTATTCCATCCTGGGAACTTGTGAACTCCTACCCACCTCCAACAGATATAGCTTGGAATCACCTATTTTGGAGTACACATGAACAATCCCTCGAAGAAGAAAAGACAGTTACCTTTTCCGTAATTGGTGTTCTTCTAGATGTGTTGCTCATGTCTATTCCACTTCCCACCCTCCTTCCCCTCTGTTGGAGTTGTCTGGCAAGAAGGAACTGAGGGTGGGGGCAGGTGCCACTCCAGGGGTCATGGGGATGCTTCCCCCCTACAGGTACTGCTAGGGGAAAAACTTCTGGCACTGGTGCGCGTGGTGAGCACGCACACCTATTGTGGAATAGACATGAGCAACACATCTTGAAGAACACCAGTTACGGAAAAGGTAACTGTCTTTTGCTGCCCACCCGAGTCTCTGCTGCCCCCATTGGGATCTGACAATATAAACGTAGGTCTTCAAGATTTTCTGAAGACCCAGGCAGTTGCACCAGTTGACCCCAGGGCTGAATCCAGCCCATTACATACACTTGGTTCTGATACATAATGATAGTGGAATTCCATTACAATTTATCAGAAGCTAACAGCTCATGTGTTCATCTTTTTTCTGTGCATACACTGCAAGGTTGTTAGATCTACTTTTTACACCCAGAATATTCCAGGAAAACAGATTGCATCTGACAAAGGTTTTTTCTTTTATTTTTGAAATATAGAGTTGTAGGGGTTTTTAAAGAGCAGGTGGTTCCATTGTATTATATAGTGCATATGTCAAGCTTTCCAGCTGTAAATTTTCAATCATTTTTGTAACACAGTGTATAGAAAGTCCATATTTTTATATCATACAATATAAAATTGAAATATGTTGGAAAGTATAAAATGATATGTGGGCAACTAATAAGTACATCTCTGTAGACACACGCGCGCACACACACACACACATACACACACACATGCACAGAACTTTCTGCCACATAAACCAGACTTTTTTGGCATATTATGTCTTTTATCTATGCTCCATGTATCACCTTTCCAAGTCTCTTGCTGGGAGCTTGCTGCTGGGTAGCTGGCAAAAATGCACGATCTGTTTGGAACAGCTTCCACTAGGTTACAAAGGCTATTGCTGTCTTAAACTTGGCAAACCTCAGGCTCTCACAAAGCAATCTCTAGTGTCATAAAAGGCTCTGCTCTTCAGTTGACATTGTAAAGGTAAGACTAGAGCCCAGCACGTACATACGTACGTGTGTGTGTGTGTGTGTAAGAATCAAAGCAAAAAGCAGAATTTAGCCCCTATATTTGCTATGATGATTTATTCTTCTTGGAGCTTTCAAATGAGGATGGCAAACCACCTTGCCCTGCTGGCAGATATGACTTTAATTTGTGGGGCTCAATACCAAAGTTTGTGGACTCCCTCCAGGAGCGTGATAGAAAGGAGTATAAGGCCCTGGTAGAGGAAGGCACAGCTGCTGCCAGAGCAGCCCTTCAGGCAGCCTTGGATGCTGCAGATACGGCTGCAAGAACTATGGCCTCTGCTAGATCGATCGCTCCGGAGGTAAGTGTAGACATGGCCTGAGAGACACAAGGAGGCATTTACTTGTTTTTCTCTTTAAACAAAAAGGCTTTTTCTTAACTCTAACCGAGGGAGAGAGGCAGCTCCGCACAGTACATGAGATCCTATTAAATGCACTTGCTAGAAATGTTCTGACTTTGTACCTGAAAGTTCTACTTTGTATATTGATAGCCCAGCATAGTGTCCAATTTACATAACAGCCCTCTCCTTACTTGATCTCCATCTTCATAGTACCTAAGCTCCATTTGTGTTTGTTACTTTCCATGCCTCTCAGGGGTGGGGAAGAGTTAATATTCCTATTTTATGGTTGGGGAACCAAAGTGTGGAAAGATTAACTGATTTGCCATTAAATGTAGGGCTGGAAGGGGCCTCAGGAGATCATCAAGTCCAGCCCCCTTCATTGAAGTGGGACCAGTAAAACTACACCACCCTGACAGGTGTTTGTCCAATCCATTCTGAAAAATCTTCAATGATAGGAATTCTACAACCTCCTTTGGAAGCCTAGAACATAAGTACCTTTATAGTTTGAATTTTTTTCCTAATATCTAACCTGCAGATTAAGCCCATTACTTCTTGTCCTACCTTCAATGGACAAGGAGAATGATTTTTCACAGTTTTCTTTATAACAGCCCTTAACATATTTGTTATCAGGTCCCCCTAATGTTACACTGGTCTGCAATTTTTGAGACATCGTCTGCTTCAGAGATAAAATATGCTATTTATTATGTATTTTGATGTGCTGAATTCAAATATGACAATTAAAACAACTGATTGGCTACTGTTTCTAAGATATTTAAGTTTTTACATTTTATGTCTATGTATATTGTGTAGATAGTAGAGTTTTAATCATAAATTGTAAACCTAAGTCTTTTCATGTGTTTATGGTTGCTTTACATGATAATATTTCACCTGTCCAGTTTCTGTAACACTTTAAAAATCAGCAAAAGGGTTATATAAATAAAATTGATTATGAAACCAAAAGCAAAAAACTATTATGTACATAGTTTAGTCCTATTCAGTGTCTACTCGGCGCTTCTTGGCTTGTCTCTTGTATTCATTAAATGGAGCATCTCTTGTCACTGTCCAGCAATAGTCTGCAAGCATTGATGGGCTCCATTTGCCCTGATAGCCTGCCAGGAGATTCCACTGCTGTAGTCTGGAGCCCAACAGCTCTGCCTTACTCTTGGGTAGTTCCAAATCCCTGACAAGGTCATTCAGTTCACCTTGTGTTAGGAGGTGTGGTTCAGAGGAGGAGGATGGGAGAAAATGTGGGTCCTGTGACATTGATGGTTCAGGACCAGAAGTTTCATCCTCTTCCTCGTCTGACTCAAGTGAGAATGATTCTGGTGCATCAGGAACCGGCAGTCCTTCTCCGTGGGGTACTGGGCGTATAGCTGATGGAATGTTTGGATAATGCACAGTCCGCTTTTTCTTCTTTGACGCACCTTTCCCAACTGGAGGCACCATGCAGAAGTAACAATTACTGGTGTGATCTGTTGGCTCTCTCCAAATCATTGGCACTGCAAAAGGCATAGATTTCCTTTTCCTGTCCAACCACTGGTGAAGATTTGTTGCACAAGTGTTGCAGCATATGTGTGCGGCCCACCTCTTGTTCTGATCTCCAATTTTGCAGCCAAAATAAAGGTGATAGGCTTTCTTAACCATAGTGGTTATACTGAGCTTTTGTGATGCAAAAGTCACTTCACCACAAACATAGCAGAAGTTATCTACACTGTTGACACAAGTACGAGGCATCTCTGCTCACTTTGGCTAAACAGAAATGTGTCCCTTTGCAAAATCAAACACTGACAAATAAGAGAGCACGACACTGTCATAAACAGATAGCTAAGGGTTAATGTCTCTTTCACCTGAAGCACCTGACCAGAGGACCAATCAGGAAACCGGATTTTTTCAACTCTGGGTGGAGGGAAGTTTGTGTCGGAGTCTTTTGTCTGTCTGCCTGCTTTCTCTGAGCTTTGGAGAAGTAGTTTCTGCTTTCTAATCTTCTGTTTCCAAGTTGTGAGTACCAAAGAGTTTGTTTCTTTTGTATTTACATGAATATAGTGGCTGGAGTGCTTTGATTTGTATACTTTTTGAATAAGGCTGTTTATTCATATTTCTTTTAAGCAATTGACCCTGTATTTGTCACCTTAATACAGAGAGACCATTTGTATGTATTTTTCTTTCTTTCTTATATAAAGCTTTCTTTTAAAACCTGTTGAAGTTTTCTTTACTGGGAAATTTCAGGGAAATTGAGTCTGTACTCACCAGGGAATTGGTGGGAGGAAGAAGTCAGAGGGAAGTGTTTTTTTTGTTCCAGGACTGGAATTAGAGGGGGTGGAATCCCTTTGTTTAGATTCACGGAGGTTGTGTCTGTGTATCTCTCCAGGAGCACCTGGAGGGGGGAAGGGGAAAAGGATTATTTCCCTTTGTTGTGAGACTCAAGGGATTTGGGTCTTGGGGTCCCCAGGGAAGGTTTTCAGGGGGACCAGAGTGCCCCAAAACACTCTAATTTTTTGGGTGGTGGCAGCAGTACCAACTCCAAGCTGGTAACTAAGCTTGGAGGTTTTCATGCTAACCCCCATATTTTGGACGCTAAGGTCCAAATCTGGGACTAAAGTTATGACAGACCATGTATGATTTCTAGAGCTGATATAGGGGAATTTGTTCAGCAGAGTGATGTAAGCTTCTTTATGATTGCATCATCCATGACTTCTAGGAAGAACATGATGCAATTCATATCATGTATGATGCAATACCAGCTTCAGACTGCAACATTCATTGTTT
This sequence comes from Gopherus flavomarginatus, assembly GCF_025201925.1. Lineage (NCBI taxonomy): Eukaryota > Metazoa > Chordata > Testudines > Testudinidae > Gopherus > Gopherus flavomarginatus. Next base: position 357,050,366 of record NC_066617.1, read on the forward strand.
TGCCTAAAAAGCAAGTACTGTCCAAACCCAGTCATAGATTTATTCATAGATCCAGTTGTCATAAACAGATAGCTAAGGGTTAATGTCTCTTTCACCTAAAGCACCTGACCAGAGGACCAATCAGGAAACCGGATTTTTTCAACTCTGGGTGGAGGGAAGTGTGTGTCTGAGTCTTTGTTTTCTGCCTGCCTGCTTTCTCTGAGCTTTGGAGAAGTAGTTTCTTTTTTCTAGTCTTCTGTTTCCAAGTGTAAGGACAAAAAGATCAGATAGTAAGTTATATGGTTTCTTTTCTTTGGTATTTGCATGAATATAAGTGCTGGAGTGCTTTAATTTGTATTCTTTTGGAATAAGGCTGTTTATTCAATATTCTTTTAAGCAATTGACCCTGTGTTGTATCATCTTAATACAGAGAGAACATTTGTACTTATTTTTCTTTCTTTTTATATAAAGCTTTCTTTTAAGACCTGTTGGAGTTTTTCTTTACTTCAGGGAAATTGAGTCTGTACTCACCAGGGAATTGGTGGGAGGAAGGAATCGGGGAGATCTGTGTGTTGGATTGCTAGCCTGATTTTTGCATTCCCTCTGGGGGGAATAGGAAAGTACTTTTTGTTTCCAGGATTGGGAACAGAGAGGGAGATTCACTCTGTTTGGGTTCACAGAGCTTGTGTCTGTGTATCTCTCCAGAAGCACCTGGAGGGGGGAAGGGAAAAAGGATTATTTCCCTTTGTTGTGAAACTCAAGGGATTTGGGTCTTGGAGTCCCCAGGAAAGGTTTTTCAGGGGGACCAGAGTGCCCCAAAACACTCTAATTTTTTGGGTGGTGGCAGCAGGTACCAGGTCCAAGCTGGTAACTAAGCTTGGAGGTTTTCATGCTAACCCCCATATTTTGGACGCTAAGGTCCAAATCTGGGACTAAGGTTATTACATGAGTGGCAGCTGGTGGGAGATAGACAGAATCCAGAAGCCAGTAGAAATATTATATTTTTCTTTTCTCTGCTAAGGGCTTTTTAGCAGAGAGAAGCAGTTGGTTTTAAAAGGGAACCAGAGAGAATTTTTTTTTCCTGCTCTCTCTCGCAGTTTGTGGCTTGCATGTTAAGGGTCTTTTGTCAAGCAATAGCCCTCCCATTAGGAGGCAAGTACCAGCACTTATAGGCATGCAAATAAAGTGGTTTTTCTGGTTTCCCTTCATTGAACATTAGCTAGAGAGAGAAAAGGAAAATTAGCTAAAGGCACTGTTGCTAGGCAGACTTCAGGAGGCAACAGAGAACCTGCAGTTCAGAAGATAAACACCGGAGGGCACCCCAACACAAGAGGGTGGTGGCAGCAGGTACCAGGTCCAAGCTGGTAACTAAGCTTGGAGGTTTTCATGCTAACCCCCATATCTTGGACGCTAAGGTCCAAATCTGGGACTAAGGTTATTACACCAGTCAAAGATGTATTTTAGTCATTTCTGGTTTAAATTGAGATCCTTCCCTTTATAACTCACTTATCCTCCGCCATTCCCAAGTCAAGGGTGGTATATACTGACCCAATAGCATATCTTGAAAACTAGAGCCAATCAACAATTTTAAGCATCATTTTCGTTCTCAGTGACCCAGAATTAGTAAAGTTGGACTACATTTATTTCAGAAGCATTTTGGCTGTAGAGCAGTGTTATCAGTCTTCTTTTCTCAAGACTAAACACGTCCAGTTTTTTACATCTTTCTTCACAGGTCTTTTTTTTTTTTTAATTTCCTCTGGGCTCTCTCCAGTTTGCCTTTCCTAGAGTATAGTGCCTAGAATTGGACACAGTAGCCAGCTGAGTCTCACCAGTGCTGAGCAGAGTGAGGCACTTTTGCTCAAACTGCAAATGGGTGCCAATTGTGAACCCGACAGTTAAGACCTGGCATGAGGAGTAGCATCTGGGAAATCTGCAGTTTATTCACAGCTCTACCACAAGCTTTCAGTTTATCCAGCTAAATGTCCAATCCCCTTTGTGAGCAAAATTTAAATACAATTGGTGAACTCCTCCTCATAAATTACCAGCTTCCCCATAACTGAAGATGGGTTCTCTACATTCTTTTTTTTTTTAAAAAATTATTTTGAAGTGATCCCTGCATTTTCAGCTGTCAAAAAAATAAAAAATAGAAATAAATATCCTTCCCAGGGCCATTTGAGATAAACTATGGTTCCCTATCTCTTTTCAATGAAAACACCAACACAGCCCTTTCCCCCATCCTCCTTTGGTCTCTTCCTATTAGCCTTATCATTTTTAGAGCCTCCTTTGATTTATAATCCCTTTATGTTGTGCAATGATGAATCAAAATAAAGTGCACCACTGAGTGATTTTATTGTTATTAAAAGGTCAGCTGTAAGAGGGTTGCATCCAGTCGCATTTCACAAAGAATTCATGGGAGGTGGATAAAAAAGGAGATAGCGTGGTTTTTGAATGCATTTAAATGCTATGAAATTCTTACAGCAGAGATCCCAGCTCACTTCCTGCCTAGCCGCAATCAGTTCTAAGCACCACCAAAGCCCTTCATTGCGATGTTTCAGAATAGCAGCCGTGTTAGTCTGTATCTGCAAAAAGAACAGGAGTACTTGTCTCTAAGGTGCCACAAGTATCCTGTTCTTTTTAATTGGGATGAATCTCCTTCTAGTCTCTCATTTCTTTCTCCCGCATTGCCACCCACCTTTCCTGTTTTATTTTAAATGAAAAAAATTTCTCTTGGCTCAGGGAAAGTTGTGAAAATCTTTTGAATATTTGAAATTTTTCAAATTTTTTCAAAATTGTTCTGTTGTTTTTGACCTGCTCCAGACATGATACTCAGTGTTATAGTAGTTGTTCTGTTTCCCAAAACCCACATGAGTAGTGGGTCACAGAAATCCCACAGCAGTGTGAAGTGGCCCATTAACACCTCCTCAGTCATAAGGAGGAAATGAAGGGGGAGGGGAAGTAGCTGGGCGGCATTGTTAGTGTGTTACATATTGATGTAATAAGCCATCAGTCCAGTGTCTCTATTCAGTCCATGATTTTTAGTGTCTAGCAAAGCTATGAATTTAAGCTCCCAGGCTCGTCTTTTGAAAGTGTTGTGCAGGTTTCCTTTGAGGATGAGGACCGATAGGTCAGACACAGAGCCATTGGCTTTGTCAAAAGTGTTCATCCACAGGTGATGTGGTGTTTTAGTCTTTTATCATTTTCCTGCACGAGTTCCCTTGAGAGTGTAGTGATTGTCTCGTTTCATCCACTTAGTTTCTATTGGGGCATTGAGTGCACTGGATGGAGTAGTACATCACATGTGTAGGACCCAGGGATCTCGAAAGGTGTGTTGTGGTGGAGGGTGTTGATCATTGTAGGAGGGGAGATACGGCTGCAGGTTTTGCATCTGTTTTTTCTAGGAGCGCTGGCGCTGCTTTGAGTTGGCAGGATAAGGGAGCAACAACAATAACAAAAGAGTATGTTTGCACAGACAAGCGGTATGTGCGATTCTCAGCCAGCAGTAGTGGTGACCATTGCTCACAAAGGGGATTGGCCATTTAGCTGGATAACAAGCCTATCCAGAGTTAGACTGGCAAATGACACACACACACACAGTGAGTTCTAGAAAGGTCACAAATCCTCACACTTTGTGGCTTCAGGCAGACCTACATTTGGAAAGGTTTGCTGGGCTAGCTACGCTGATGTACTATATTGGCAAAGAGCTCCGAGTGTGGAAGCAGCAGTAAGCAGTAGCCACAGCGGTGTAACTGAGAGCAGGAGAGATAATTTTTACCTCTGCCACAAACGTCTTGTGAGACCTTGGGCAAGTCACTTAAATTCTCTGCCTCAGCTCCGCATCTGTAACATGGGGATAATAATACTGCCATTTTCTTATCTGTCTATATAGATTATAAGCCTTTTAGTGCAGGGACTGACTCTTACTATAGAATCATCATAATGTCAGGCTGCAAGGGACCTCAACAGGTCATCTATTCCATCTCCCTGTGCCGAGTAGGGTGACCCGATCACAACACTAAAATATCGGGACACATTGGGGTGCCATCAGCCCCACCCGCAGTCCATCCCAACTCCTCCAAGGCTCTGCCTCCACTCTGCCCCAGGTCCCACCCCCTCCCCACTTGGCCTCCTCCCCACCGCACCCTTTCTCATACCCCCAGGCCCCTGCTGGTTTGCTGCATCCCTCCTCAGTCCCCCACCCACCGCTTGCCTCCTCACCCCACCTGCCTGGCCGCCGCTCGCTTGTTCACATCTTCACTCCCCCACCAGCCATTCACCCCTTTTGTGCTGACTTCCCCTCCGCTGGTGGGTGCTTGCCCGATCCCCCCCTCTTCCCTCCCAAGCACCCGCCCTCCCTCAGCCTGCCTTCCCCCAAGTCCCCGCCCCTGCCCTGCCTCTTCTTTTCCTCCTCCCCTGAGCGCACTGTGCCCATGCTCCTCCCACCTCTCTCCTGGAAAGTGCTAAGCACTGCCAAACAGCTGTTAGGTGGCAGTGTGCCGGGGGGGTGGGGGGGGAGGAGGTGAGGATGGAGGAGCTTGACTGCAATTTTTCCCAGTGGATGCTCCAACCCTGGAGCACCCACAGAGTTGGCGGCTCCCTCCCACTCACCTCCTTACCTGATTACTGGGACAAATGGCGTCCCGATCATACGTTGATCGGGCCATGGGACAAAGGGTTAAATATTGGGACAGTCCCGATTTTATTGGGACATCTGGTCACCCTAGTGCCAAAGCAGGGTGATGCGCAGGTATAGTGTATGGCACAATGGCACCCTGATCTCAGCTGTGACCTCTATAATTTGTATTACAGTAACATATAATTTACTTTAATGGAAGTTGGGGTATGCAAAGGTATGACAGCTCCTAATTCAACACAGGTAAACTCTGGCTTTTTTTTTCTTTTGGGTAAGTGGGAAAAGCAGCCAGCTACATTGGGTAATTGGGACTGGAGCAATTTCTGCTGTCATAAGCATCAGAAATTGCCAAACATTAACATTTCAGCAGTTAAGGGATTTGGGAAGCAGCTTACACGGTAACTGTCTAACAGCAACATTAACTGCATTTGAAATCACATCTTCTCCAGAGGCGTTTTGAATCTGCCTCCTAGGTTATATCTGAGAACTGTTTAATTCAGTCTGTTTTACCTTGTCATTATTGTGATTGTTTTAAACGATGGGGTCCCCAAGTACCTGTGCAGTGTTTGTGTGTGGCGGATACGGGACAGGGCATTGGCTAGCATTAAAAGGGTTATTAATACAATTCTTTTAAAATCTTACATTTGAGCTGGTGCTAGAATTGTGCCTGACACTGAGCAAACACACTAAACAAAAATCCTGATCTCATATTCGTGTAAACCCAGAGTATCTCAACTGAGGATACTGGAGATACTCTGCATTTGCACCAATATAACAGAGGCTATGCTACAGTCCCTGCCTTGAGCGTCTTACAATCTATAGTGAGATAAGTCATACTGGGACCCTGGGTGATTACGAACACTAGAGCAAGAGAGAAGGGAGGCTGAGAGAAGAAGCACCACAGTCCTGTGACTCTAGTTGTACATTGTGGAGGTTCAGAGAATTTATTAGTGCATCTGCGATCCTGTTGATAGCACCAGCACAGCAAAGCACTTCAGCACATGTGTGACACTTCCCGGGATACCCAGGGTTGCGAGGTGTCTTGCTACCATCTGCCCTTAGCGTGAGGAAGCCTTGTTTGTGCCTGCCGTGCATCAGTTCCACACAACCACCACCACCCACGCACTGCCCTCCAGGGCTACACGGGCACCACTCTCTTCGTACAGGTTCACAATAGGCACACTCCAACCCCCGAGTCCTCTGAGCATCCCCTTTGTGTGCTCAGCCCCTGTTCCACTGGACCCCCCTAGATTTCCCAGATCCTCTGCTCCCAAAAGAACCATAAACCACAGTTTACTGCTGACACGTTAGATCACAGATCCACTCAGCACTTAGATACATTTACAGTAAAAAAAAAAAAGACATTTATTTAACAAAAAACAAACCATACAAAAAACAGAAATGCCAGAAGAAGCAAGTAAATGTATTGGAAATAAATGGCTAAAAATGTAACATGCTTTCTAGAGCCTAAAAGTAACTAATAAGACAGTGTCGTGTCATACAGAGCGCCCCAAATCCTTCCAGTGTATGACAGCCAGTCATGACTGTGATTGTCCATTCATAAGACAAGTCACGCTATCCTTGTGCCTCCTCAGTGGAAAGATCACCGCATGGCTCTGTCCCTACAGTTACAGTCCAAAAATCCATTGTCTTCTCTTGCAAACAGGATAATCCCTGCTGCCTGTGTTTTCCTGGCTGGAGTCTCCCCTGGAGACTTTGCAAGCACTTGATTACACAGAAAGTCTCTGATGTAGCCCAAATCTCGTGAGTCCTATACCAGTGCCCTGATCACAGGATCATTCTGCCTCTGAAACTGAGCAGGGGTGAGGACTTTGTAGGAGTGTCAAGTGAGAGCACTATCCTCTTCTGGACCTTTCTGAACACACAGGACAGTTGGTGCAATGCGGTCCTTTCCTTTGCTCTTCAGAGCCCTAGGAATTAGTGTTCTATGGCAGAGATGATTTAGCTACAGCAAGGGCGGGAGAGAGGCAATTCCATCAGAAGCAAGAAAACCATCCTTACGTACATTTCAATATGGTACTTTCAGATTTTTAAAGAGGGGCTCACCCGAGCCTAGACTGCTCCCTCCAGCATATGAGTGTCTTCACCATGATGCCATAGCAAATAGTATCAGATTATGGGTAAAAAAAAGTTGCCTTTTCTGTACTGCAAGCCCCGCAAACTTCGCCTGTGCTTTGCGAGTCAATATGGGCTCTTTCCTTGTTGAGAATCATAATCAGTAGCAGTAAGAAGTTCTGCAAACCACATTAAGCCCTTTGTCACCCCTGTACAGCCCCATTGGCCTCTCATAATGCCTCAGTCACATGTATGCACCGTAGAGCTGTTAGTGGGTGCAGGCAGATGGTCTGGTTGAGAAGGGCAGTGCCGGTTTTACAAAGCCACTTTTCACAGAAGAACCACATGTTTAACAGATCTCTGCCTATAAGGTGCCATCCCACTGTTAGAGTGTAACCATGCAGTCATGGCTTGTGCAACTGCTGCCAATGCAATCATGCAAGAGTTGGCACCTCTATACTAGCGGATGCACATACCGGATACTTTTGTGATATGGCCAGATGCTCTTGGGAGCTTGCTTTATTTATAACATGCTCCATTGTTACAGTTAAACAGGGAGCGTGGTAACGCGTCTCCCTTTCTGTGGAGTTTGGGCAAGATGGAAAAAGTGACAGATCTTCAATTACAGAGCGCAACTCTGCCTTGGCTTTGTAGATTCTAGCCCTGCCAGCTGGTAGAATTCCTTCGGCACCAGGGCCCCTGCTGGCTAGAAATCAGCACAGGAGAAAAACAATGACACTCAAGTCTACAGTCCCAAAGAGGGCATGCGGGTTGCTTGGACTTCAGCACAGCAGCTGTTCAGTCAGCACTGAAAGGCCCAAAACAGGAGGAAAAAAAAGGAGGTTATAGCCAAGCATATTTGCTGAGTAACTCCATTTACACAGAGAGAAGAGAGGGAATGTGATTTTCCAGAGTAGCTGATGATTTTAAGTGTCTCAATTTTAACCAACTCAAAACACATCAGAAGAGCCTGATTTTTGGAGGGTGGGTCCTCAGCACTCTCTGAAACTCTGGCCCCTTCAAGAAGGCTCAAGCCAGGCATCCCAAAGGAAGCACCCAAAGCCACTTGTCTCTTTGGAAATACTTGGCCCTAGTTACTCAAGGTGCTTTATTATTGGAACTTGATTTGAAAGGTTCCTTCAAACCACCATTTCCCATCCAAGGGAAAAAATCTTAGTGGAGCACGAGACAAACCATCTTGGGAGGCTTGGCTGGGCTGGCAAGATCTTGCTTCCATTCTAGAGGGTTGGAACAACCTCTGGAGCCAAAAAAGGCCAAGCTCAATTCTGGTTTCAACCTTACTGTCACTTTAGTTAGCAGGCCAAATCCTTCTGGCCTTTACAAAGCTAGTATCACTTGTTCACATACAAAACATCAAAACACTCTGGGTGTTATGCATGTAAGTAGTTAGGAATCTAGGAGTTTAACTCCCATTGAAATCAGTCTGTTTCTTATTCTGTGTTTATATGCTACCTAGACTAAGGGTCCCTGATCCAATGAGGGCTTGTGATGCAAAACAGAATAGCGGCAATGCTTCTGGACTGTCAGAAGTAACACACATCTGCTCAGTCAGCGATGGTGAAAAACACCAGGAGTAGCAAACAAGTGCCAGACAGTGGAACCACCTCAGCTGTTGAACAGACCACGGCAGCATGAGCTGTTAAAGAATATATAGCAGCCATGTGATCAGAAAATCATTGCAGTTCACAGTAGCAGCGGTGTTACCAATTCTCATGATTTTTTTATTGCAAGTTTTGCATTATTTGAATTTTTTCTTAAAGCCCCCACTCCTGGAGTCATGTGATTAGGTGAGAATTTCAACTTTTGTGTAAAAAAAAAAAAAGGATGTTTCTAGTCCTCCTGGCTGCAGAGAAAAGCTTAAAATCTTGACCCAAGTCATCCTAAAGGCTCAGGCAACTGCAGATCAATGAATGAGTCCCATCATCATTTATTTTTTAAACCTCATGATTTTTTAATGCTTGGAGTTGGCAGTGCTGTAGTAGTTGCAATAGAAGCAGAACAACCTTTAGGAAACCAGAAGGACTGCAACTGGGCCTGGTCTCTGCATAGGAGTATGAGCTCCTTGCACCCTCCTCACTTTATTCACCTACCCAAGGACCAACCACAGTCTGATCCTGGATAGAATTTTCAAAAAGCACCTAAAGCAAGCCATGCGAATACATACCCAGAGTCCCAGGCAGGCTTGTACAGACCGTGCTGCCGCTGCTTCTCTGCTATGTTTATCCATGTTCGTGTGATTAAAGCTGCAGTCTCTCCTCTGACTGCAGTGTAGACATACAGCAAATGACTTATAAACCTACATTCCATTGACTTTCAATGAGAATTAGGCTCCTAAGTCATTTAGGCACTTTTGAAAATGGGACCACCTCTAAATTTTGTAGTCTTCATGCTAAAACATTTTCCCTGTACCATACGTTAATCCAAGAAAGTTAGTTTTCGTGGGAGCTTATTGTTTGTAAGGCATCCAGGCACTGAGATTTTGAAGGATTTTTAAATAAATTAATTGTTGTGTGATTTTTGTACAAAGAGTAAAGTTGGTGCTAACGAGGACACGGGTGATCTTAATAATGTCTAAATGGCCACAGCCATTGGACCAGATGCCAAGCTCAGTTTCATTAGTCTAAAAGTCAAGGTAACTTAACTGAGTAGAGTTACTCTACGTAACAGAGACAAAAATTGGCCCATAGAATCTTTTTGCGCCTGTGCCTTTTAGGCACTCTGATAAATCCACAGCTTTCTGGAGCCAATTTTACACTGCATGTAACCGACATACTGGAATCATTACTTTTTGGGCAGCCAGGATAATCCTTCCTACCCATAAATCAGCACAGTGTAGTAAGGGGAAGGCTGCAGCCTGGTATTGTCTGATGTCTGTCACCAGCAAGCACATGGCCACATTAAAGGACATTTTAAAAAGAAAAGTGAAAATAGAAAATAAAGAGAGCAAAAAACACAGGGTTTCATTTGGGGCTGAGAAAATAAGGAACTGAATAAGAATATTACCAGCTGTGATTCATTTGATGCAATATGCACGGCTTTAAAAATGGCTTAGCGCTGCAGAGGGGTCAAAATTGTCCCTGGGATTTAGGATTATGTTATCTTCTGTTCTGCAACATGACAAAAGTGTCATGGATGTGCTGATAGCAGGAATTGGAGACTGAGGATTAAGCAACAGCACAGATAGCGAACTGCTTTCTTCTGTTGCCTTCCAGAGGTTATAAAAAGGTGCTGGGCCTATCTGAAGCAGGAATTAGCCCTGTGTCCTGTGTCTGAGCCACTGAGTAGTTACATAGTCCCCTACCAGTAAGGTTGGGTTGTTTTATTATTTAAACCAGGAGCTGAGGGAAAGCTGACATCTACTGAGGAGCACTTGGGTCAATCAATGACGGCCATGAAGATTCGGACAACGTGGATCTTAGAGCGTAAATGGAAATAGAGTGAAAACTGGGTGTACGTTAGCAGCTGTATATGTTCCCTCCACGCTGGGGGAGAGCCCTGAACAATAAGTGTTCCTTAATGCAGCTTAACAAGCTACCACAGGTATCTACACCATCTCCAAAATTACAAACCATTTGGATGTGGTGGCAGCCAGGGAAGGCTCCTGGGCTCTGCTCTAGGACAGTACAGTGGAACAGAGAAAGAAGTGTGGCTTGAGTAAGGACAGCCAGATGGATGAAGACAATCGGGAATGAGGCTGGGTACTTGAGTGATATTGCTTGTCTTGTGGAAATGGCTGGAGGCCTCGGCCAAGGATCAGTCAGTCCCCTGTTGTGCTAGGCATTGTACACACAAAAGAACAATGGTCCCCTCCCTGCTCAAAGTTTTATACTCCAAGAGCTAGGCCATGACAAGGCCCATGTAGCAGCCCAAACAAGCTACCTCCCAGTCTCCCCACTGAAGGAGTAAACCGCACCAGGTCTATATGCAGCATAGCATGCCTCTGCCAATACACCAGCACAGCTATGCTAACCACTGCCCAGGGGTTGGATCAATGCTCCTTCTGTTCCCCATCCCTTCCATTTCAGGGAGAGGGATAGCTCAGTGGTTTGAGCATTGGCCTGCTAAACCCAGGCTTGTGAGCTCAATCCTTGAGGGGGGCCATTTAGGGACCTGGGGCAAAAAATCTATCTGGGGATTGGTCCTGCTTTGAGCAGGGGGGGTTGGACTAGATGCCCTCCTGAGGTTCCTTCCAACCCTAATATTCTATGATTTAGCTGCTTTGCAGATATGACTTCCCCTCCCATGCAGTGAATGGTGGCATGGGTAGCCAGTACAAGGTTGTAAGGGGACACTGTCTGTAGCTGGGAAAGCTGGGCCCCAGGCAGTCCCTAAGCCTAAGAGATGACTGGTGGTTACACCAGACAAGAAGAGTGCAGGGTAACTGTGAGACAGTTATGATTAGCATAACAAACAGAGGTCACAATACACCAGCTGCCTAACAGTTCACATTGGCCTCCATCCTGCAAAGGTGCACAGCTGCCAAGTAGGCAGAGCTTGCTGCTGATCTGCTCCCAGACAAACAAGCTGGAGCAGATCTAGTGCAGCTTGCTGAGCAACAGCAGAGACCTCCTGTTTATAGCAGTGTTGCACATGTGCTAATACAGACTAGCCTGGCGTCTGTTCTATTGGAAATGCTGGTTTTCCTGCATTCCCTTTGCCAGGGAAGATTTGCCTCTTGCAGAAGTCACACACCTACTCTGAGTACTATAAGGGACTTCTAAAGGCCTGTTCCTTAATAGATGGAAATCAGCAAGTGTAACACCTAGCTCTCGTATAGCACTCTGTATCTGTAGATCTCCAAGCACTTCACAAAGAAGGTTAGCTGTCCCCATGTTACAGACAAGGAAACAGAAGCACAGAGACATAAAGTGAGTTATTTAAGATCACACACACTACTATAGGGCTCAGGTCTCCTTACTCCCAACCCAGTGCCCTATCCTTCAGACCATGCTGGCTCCCAGGCAGCTCACTTTTCAGTATTTGACCAAGCCTCAATATTTTTTACTTGCTAATGGCAGGCACAGTTTTGCACCTGTGAGTATTCACGATCACCATTTGTGGGCACAAAAACAGAGACTAGACTTTTAAAATCCTGCCTTCCAAGTACTGAACCCACAGTGGGCATACTTTACCATCCTTCCAGTTTTAGGGGTACTACTGTCTCCAGCAATGTTAATTTGCCCCCCTCCTCCACATGCATATAGAATATGAGGGTTGGAAGGGACCTCAGGAGGTCATCTAGTCCAACCCCCTGCTCAAAGCAGGACCAATCCCCAGACAGATTTTCTGCCCCGGATTCCTAAGTGGCTCCTTCTGAGATTGAATTCACAACCCTGGGTTTAGCAGGCCAAGGCTCAAACCACTGAACTATCCCACCAAGAATATTTCAGTGCCTCTAACAAGTCGCTTTGCTCACTTAGGACTGGAGCACTTTAGCTTCTCTGTGCTGGGTTTTGGGCTGCTCTTTTCAAGATGCTTGGGTCCTGCAATTGAACTCGCTTCTGTGAGGGTTACTGTAGGATAGGGCTTGTACTAGCTTTACAGCAATATAGCTCGTGGCAGAATTGGAGCAAGCACGTGTGACCCACAGCCAGTCAGCATGGTGTCTCTCCCATGGCGTGTGGTAGCTGGGACACATCAGAGGTTGAACAGCTGCTACAGCCATAGCTAACAGAGCTAGATCCTTTAGAGTAAGTAATAGAGGCTCACACTTTTATGAGTCAGAGATCACAGTTCAGTTGCTGCCACCGATAACCCTCCCAAGGGTGTGACCTTATGCATGGGGTCCCATTAAGAAGCCTCCTACTATCTTCTTACCTGTTTCAATAGCCTCATCCCAGAATGGAGGTAACCTGGCTGACTACACTGTGTGGCATCTTCAAACATCCCCTGATGCTGCTTAGAGCCACACAGAGTCAAATGCATAACATGCTGGCTTTGCGACCCTGAGCAGCTGTGATCTTCATATCTCCTTTGCATCCTAAACCAAACATGTTTGGAAGTCACACCGCTTGGTCTCTAGAAAACATTGGTCTATGGCAAAAAAAAAATCTCCACCCTACAGTTTGGCATAATTCAATGTAATTTGCAAGCCTAGAGTTCAGGAGAAATCCAAGAATGGAATAACAAAGCATTTTTGCTGGCAACCAGGAAGGTGGGGTTATAATAATGTTTTGACTTTTCTGGAGCACCTGTCGTCAGACAATCTCATGGCACTTTACACACACTGAGCGGTAGCACACTCCTGTGGCACAGGTCAGGATCATTATCTGCATTTTACAGAGGGAGAAAGAGAGAGGAAGGGTGTGTCTGCACCTCAGGGTTAGCCCAGGCTGTTACTCAGGTTTTAGTACAAATCCCCTCACTGGCTGCACAAGCAAAAGTCTTTTACTTGGGTTTGGCGATCCTTTAAGCCTAGGCTAGCTCAGCCTGAGGGGAGAGAACCTGGGCTCAGTTTTCAGTGCAGTTGGAATCTGCCCACTTTGCAGTGACGCTGTGTCATTCATGTGCTGATAGTCCTCCAACACCCTCTCACAATTCCCCTTCAAGGACAGACAAGTTCTCTCCCAGTTGACTGGCAACAGTACAATGAATCACAGGCTATGCCCACAGACACACACGGGTGAGTACAGCACCAGTCAGGACACGGTTACACAGGTGGGAGGTGTGACTGCTCACTCCGGAGCTAACTCTGCAGTGAAGACATACCCAAAGAGATTAGAGTGATTTGCCCAGGTCACACCGCATGTTAATGGCAGACAGGGCCGGCTCTACAGTTTTCGCCGCCCCAAGCAGCGCCCTTAGGGCGGCAGGTGTGTTTCCGTGGCAGTGGCAATTCGGCGACAGCTTCTATGTTTAGCTGAAGCCGCCACAGACAGCTAAATGCGCCTGCCATCCTAAGGGCACACGGACTGCCCCCGCCGTCCGCAGCGGCAATTCGGCGAGCTGCTTGGGGGCAAAACAGGGACTGCTGCCCCTTGCAGATTGTCGTCCCAAGCACCTGCTTGGCATGCTGGTGCCTGGAGCCGGCCCTGATGGCAGAGCCCAGAATAACACGCCCACTCGTCTGACACCCATCCAGTGCTCTAATCACTAGACATGGCTCCCTCCCTGGTTAGCACCAGAAAGGCAAGGGTGGAATAAAGATATTTTGTTACTGCACTTAGCTCCTTGCTCTTTGCTTTCCAAATCACATCTGCTTACCATCCTGTCAAAAAATCACATTCAGGATTCTGGGACCACTGGTGATACACGACAGATGCGCAGCCACTCACGATGTTCTATTCCGGCTCATGCACGGCCTACCAAATTACCAGCTCAATTGATTCCAGGCTGGTCCTTGTTGACGATAAGGTGGAATGCAGGGAGAACACAGCTTGAGCCTCTGATGCCAGGCGGACTAGCAGGGCCGGCAGCTGGAAGCGTCAGGCTTCGATTTATAAAAATGTGCTCATTCCAGACAGACACTGTTGGTGGAGAATAAGTCACCCTGGTGCCTTTTATGGAATCTCTTTCTCTCTTTGACACCCTGGAGTTGGGTAACCAACTGGTGAAGGTGTGTTACAAGTCCCACTCTGTGCTGATCCACAGAGCGTGTGAGTGATTACAACCCCCGGTTACGCAAGCCTGATTCTTTAGCTCCAGCTGTAGTAGCTCACGCTTTTAGCTCTGAAAATCCCTGGTTCAGTCCCCAGTATATCAGCCAAAAGGGCGGCCGTCACTTACGCATTGGTGGCGCACAATGCATGGGCTGGATACTGGAGGTTATTGGTAAGTGTTTATCCTTAATTGTTTACTTTAAAGAGGTGAGTAGGAAACACTGGGTTACATAAGGCACTACCAGAACAGAGGCCAGTGAACAAGCATAGCTCTGTAGGGAAGCTGCATACTATAGGGTAAAGTTAACTACCGTGTGGGCTAGGTAGTCTGCAGATTTCCCTACACAAGGGCTCCTCTCCCTTTATAACCCTGCACAGAGCCTGACCAATTATAGTCCTTGTGCTCCTGAATTGCAAGGGCTGCCTGAGGGTAGCTCCAGTGGCTGCATTAGCAGGCGATGGGGTGAGGAGGAGCCAGGGACCCACCAGCCGTAGTCAAAGCCAAGACGGCGCGGTATGGGTGGAATGCACACTGCACCCTTCCGACGATGTTCTACTGTTAGCTGCTCAGGGGGAAGTCTATCTCCAGTGCCAAGTGTAGCTTAAAGCCAGCACCTGGCCCTACACCATTTCTTCAATGTCTCATTTTCATGGATACTAGTAAATGCTACCTAGAAGAATGACATTCTGCCTGGCTTACATCAATGCAGAACAACCCAAATACGTGCACTTGTTGGTTTATCACACTGTGTCTGAATTTCTAAATGCACACAGCACAACCAATAGATCTATACTCAAACAGTGGCTCTATAATACATCGACAACCAATTGTTCTTAAAAGTATCAGCAAACCAGAATGATAGACATCTCCCACTGGATGCATAAACACATGTTTATGAGCCTATTGGCAGCAAGGAGAGCCAGGTAAGGTTTGTGAATGATGCAGGCTCTCAAGTGAGACATCAGCGTTATCTCATCAGTCCTCTGACTGAATTGCTGAGGAACAGGACATTTTTCCTGTAAATTAATTGACGCTGTAATTTGTGAATTAAGCAAAAATGTTACAATTGAGAGCAAAAATGTCCAGGTCCTGTCTCCTACCCATGGTTGGCCATGTATCAGACGGCAGAGGTAGCCAAGCAGCTTCTAAGCAACAGACAGGCTCCCAGATAGCCTGTGATATAACTAAATGGGTAAGTGTGTCTTAGGTGAAATATGGGCTTAGGAACAGTTTCTGGGTCTCCAGTAGATTTCTTCCAGTTGGTTCTTTCAGCTAGTTCATTCATTGACTTAGACTGGATAATCAATGGGTGTGGTTTCAGATTTCCATTGTGGAGATAAACATGCCCCGAAGTCATGTCTTCATGGATGTCCAGTTTACTGTGTAAATCACACACATTTGGGAAAGTGGGACCAAACCCTAGCTTCCAGTTCAGAGGCCACTAGCACTGAAGGGGAGATTCTTTACCTCATAGTAGTAGAAGTCTCATTCTATGTTGGGGCTAGCCATTCGATGGCACCTACGCCAATTTGCTCATAGCTGGTGTGTTACAAGCAAACATCCTAATAGTCAGATGTGGATTCTATTTCTATTTGGACATCCTTGTTACACCACTTGCCAGGTTTCCCCCCATTACACAAACAACAACCCTATTCTTGAAGTCAGAATGGACTGTAGTGAGAGAGCAACAAAACACAGGTCTGCATGAGAGCACACAGTGTGTGTCCTTTGTAGCTAGGTTGCATGTGAACACAAAATGGCTGCTTTCTCTGCAGCAGGGAATGGGGCTTTTCTCCCTGGGTAGGTGCAGGAGACAGCAAGCAGAGTCATAACATGTATATGCCACTACACGCTATGGCCCACATCCTCAAAAGGTATTTAGGCACCTACGTCCCATTGAAATCAATGGGAGGCATTAGACCCCAAATACCTTTGAGGCTCAGGGACCATGTCTTCAAGAGATGGAGTAGCTGGGCATTTGTCTGGTCCATGCCTTCCCTTTCCCACAAGTGTAAGGTGCCCTCTCCGCTCCATGTTAAGGGCTTCAGTCTGCCTCTGCCCTTAACCCAGCTACCAAATTCTTCAGCAGCAAAGCAGGAAAAGCCCTGTACCCACTGCATCTGGACCTGGAGCCTGGCACACCCCAGCTGGAGCTCTGCGCAGGAACCAGAAAAACCCTGCTCAGAAGTGCAGGCACGCTTCACAGGCACAGAAAGGTGTACAGCACACCAAAGGTAAATGCAGTTTTGTATTGAGCCGTATCCAAGTATAGACACTCTCTGGCAGTGTAAGCCTGACAATTGGGCAGGGATTGCGAAGGCCATTCCAGAGTTTTGGAGACACAGGATCTTTTCAGTTTCATAGGAAGTCAGGCTTTGCTCTCACCCCACATCCTGCAAACTTCAGAGACATCTGTTTGTGCAATTGGAGAGACGAGCCAACTCTTCAGGGAAATCCTACTTAATAAATGGGTAATCCTGGGAGTTGTAGTTATGTTGGTGATTTTTGCTTCGGCTTCACGATGAGAGTGTGAGATGCATCTTCCAGACACCTTTGCTAGTTGACTTGTGGTGTAATTGCAATTTAAGAACCTCCTTTTGCTCAAACTGGCACATATTTCTGATCAGCAGGGTCTTTCTTAATACACAGTGGGAACAAGCCAGATCCTGGAATCTCTACTCACGTGAGTCATACCTGTTGCCCGAGTGGTCAATGGGACTACTCGTGTGAGTAATGGTTTCAGGATCAGACTCAAATATGAAGACTTGGTCTTTCTAGGGATCTCCTTCAAGTGAAATGAGTCCCAGTTTTTGATGGGTCAGACAAAATGTTCAAAAACAAAGTAATTCATCTACAGGGGTGGAGTCAGTGACATGACAAGATGCCTAGTAACCTGAGTTCATCATTACACGTATTTACCATCACACATGCTCTCTGTGTCTGAGTCCTGGCTGGTTAGCTGGTTAATACTTTAAGAAAGAAATTGAAAAGGAGACTGGAAAGAGAGACAGCTCTGCCTTAATCCTGGTTTCTAACGGAAATGGTGCAGATATGATACCATTGGACAGTACAGATCCAACAGGCGATTTAAGGTAACATGGACCAAATCCATATTTTTTCAGAAATGCTAATAAATATGATCAGTCATTCTTACTGAATGTATTTTTTTCTGTCTAGTGCTAGACCAATCATTGGGATGCACGTCACCTGTAACCAGAACAAAAGATGGGAAATCTCTCTTGTGTTGTTGGTCATGAATCTCCCCGTCCTGAACTATTTGATCTTCATGCATAAGGGAAAGCCTTAGATCCTGAAGTAGCCTTGATCTCTGGAATCCTGCATTTAATAAGAAACTAGGCCAAGACACTGCATATGTATTATCTAGCAACAAAGAATTTTGGGCTGGAACCCATCACAGTGGTATCCAAGTGCCTTCCAGAATGGCATCGGAAGGGCCCTAGTGGACCTGATTGAGTCTCCAACTCTGCTTCTCTCTTCCAGGTCATAGGACACCCTGCTTGGAAGAGGTTCTTTTGCAGGAAAAAGGAGAAGATGCAGCTCTCTTACTTTTCTAAGGGCATGGCTACATTGCAATTGGGATGTGGATTGCAGTGGGTGTAGACAGACCTGTGCTAGCTTTTGCTAGCTTAGGTACAGATAGTAGTGAAGCTGTGGCAGCTTGTACAAGCCCACCCAGGACCCTGGGTAATGGTGTGAGTAGTGAGCCTGCACTGAAGTCTGTGCTGCCATGGCTTCACTGATATTGCTACACAAGCTAGTAAGAAGCTAGCTCAAATATATCCACACGTGCTGCAAGTACACCCCCAGTAGCAATGTAGACATACCTGCATCATAATGCTATGTCTACATTGGCACATGTACCCAAGTATCGGATCATGTTCATGCTTGCAAGTACTTCACATACTTGCCCCCGAGAGTCCACATAAGCTGTACTGGGACCAAGTATAATGCTGTGTACATGCATACACACACATCCACACTACTCATCTAGGTACAGAAGGTTAGTGCTATCATTTCAGGGGTGATATCCCAGGGCTCTTTTCATCACAAGGAGACTCTCTAGGACCTGCTTTGTTATGCATTGTGTACTACTGCGTGCTTTGACAAATGTGGCAATGGCACTTCCAGATGACATAGCCCTACATTTCTTTCCCTCAAAAATTTGGTTGAAGTTATGGACCCACTAGACAATGAAGAGTTCCTGCTCCTCATTGCAGGAGGGAGGTTTCTACAGTGGAGGAGAGGCTCTAGGAGACACTGGATGATATTTTGGGAGCAATTTCAGACATATCAAAGATGGCAGGCCACGAGGAACAATGAACATTAATTCATAACACAGTTGAGAGAGATGCTGATTGCTACTGTTGCTGTGATTTCCCTTTTGGTTCACTATTTCTGGTGCAGAAGAACAAGCATAGAGTGATGGAATCACATTGTCCTAGAAACATGGACGATAAGCAGTGGCTGCAGAACTTTCAGATGAGGAATCAGATCTTCATGGAGCTATGGGAGGAGCTTGCACCAACTCCCCAGGGCCAGAACCATTGATTCAAGGAAGCCATACGTGTTAAAGCAGGTTGCTATTGCCCTGTGAAAGCTGCCTACTCCTGGCAGCTACTAGTCCATTGCAAAGCACTCTGGGGTTGGCAAGTCAACTCTTGGGATTGAAGTTGTGGCAGTTTGTGAGGCAGTTAATGCCATGGCTAACCCATTGGTGGTTGCCACAAAAATATTTCCAGAAATAGCTGGTTTTCAGAGGCTGGGTTTTCCCAACTGTGCAGAGGCCATTGATAGCACTCAGAGGTCCCAGCACTTTGCCCACCACAAGGGACGAGTGAGTATGTGAACTGAAAAGGTTACTCTTTGATCATTCTGCATGACTTGGTGGACCACATAGGCAGATTGATTAATCACAACATGAGGAGCACAGGAAAGGATCATGACAGCAGAGTAGAGAAGGGGGAAGTAGGGACTTTATTCCCCAGAAACTCAGTTGTTGTGTATGGTGTATCTGTGTCAATGGTTATTTTGTGACCCTGCCTACCTGCTCCTTCCTTGGCTCATGAAGCCATATCCCAGCAATGATTGCCCTGGAAAAAGGAATTTAATTGCAAGCTAAGTAGCTGCAGACTGGGCATGGAATGTGCTTTTGGTAGGCTGAAGGCTCATTGGCAATGCTTGCACACCCATCTGGATGCCAGAGGCAAACACTGTTCCTGGGATCGTGGTCTGCTGTGCACTGCACAACATTTGAGAGAGTCAAGCAGAATATTTTCATCTGCTTTACAAAGTCTAGGCAGGCAACTGGAGCCCACACATATGTTATATACAGGTCCCAGGTCCTAGCCTGCAAGGGAAATTAGGGACACCATATGTGCCACATACTGGCACAAAAACGAGGCATGGGCTGACTTGTCCTTGTGCCAAGGGACACCTTCACATCCTTTCTGCGAAGCTGCTTTAACTTCACCTGAGGGAAATACTCCATCATACTTACCTGGCTATACAAATTTTCAAGTGTTTTATTCCCATCTGATTGGCTGTTCCTGAAGATCATTATCCATTCCTGTGTGTTACACTGCAAAAATTTACAAAGTCAATTATTAGCAAACACCTGTGTTAACAGCTTTGGGGCTAGCTCTCTGCTGTGGAGGGTGGCAGCTGTGTGATGCGCTCATTGTGAAATGTTTTTGTCCATTTCATAATTAAACCTGAACATAAACCAATTAATCATTTGTGATTCATTTTCAAAAAGGAATGGGGATTACTGATGATGGTTTCTGGCTCTTTTACATGTGACTTGTAAAATAAACACTAAATCTTTAACTTCATTTATAACAGTATGGGCTGGCCCACTTCTGACATGGCTTATGGTTTTGCATTAGATTGGTTGAAGGACTCATTTGTACTTCTTTTGCAAAAAACTGGGTTTCTAAGTATTGTGCCTGTTAACACAATTCCCAGCTGGATCGAACCTCTCCTTTAAACCTTTCCAAAGTTGTTTACAGTTTGTGTCTCCCACCGCTCCCCCTCCCCCTACATCCCAGCGATGTTGAAAAATGCTGTCATTGGGTGTCTGCCAAATGTTTTGGTGCCTTAAGTGCATGACACAATTCATACCTTTTTTGAAACCTCTGTTATTGTGAGTTCTTAACGTTATCAGAGTGTTCTTGATAGATGGCCATGGGGGGATAGGGGCTGAGAAGTGTTAATTTATTCACTAAGAATTGTCACCAGTGCCAAGTGCAATTCACAGGTGTTAGAGACTCCTAATCCAAGGTCTGCTTGAAGTGCTTAAGTCTTCAGGAGTTGGAGGTTTTCAGGAGAAGAGGGGCGTTTTGGTACAGGGCGCTGACAGATGCTGTGTGTGATTACCAGTATGTTACCTTCCTTTTTTCAGTTTTTGAATTGCAACATGTTCCATAAAAATATTAAGGTAGAAAAATCAACTTACCCTATGTGTAAGATATCTGCAACTGAGAATGGGTAGAGGTTTTTACTGGACAGAAACTACACTGCACTTTCCCCCATCCCTCCTCTGTGTCCCTGAGGCTTCAGAGATTTGTGAAGCTTGGGCAAAGAGACTAAAAAAAAAAGTATTTCAATTGTAATGGTTCCAAAGTTGTAAATACAAAAAAAGCTTACTAAAAAAGCTTAAGGCCCATTTCCAAACTAAAACACCTCGCCAGCATTCACCAGAACCAGGAAATGTACTGAAACTCTGATATTGAAGGTTTACTTTAGAGAAAAAGTTTAAAAGAACAATGAAAGCAACAATTGAACCGTTACACAATTGCATCCCCGCTCCTCCACCTACCTCCCAGCACTTCCTGCCCGAACACCGCCAAACAGCTGTTTGGTGGCACTTTGGACTTTCCGGGAGGGAGTGGGAGGAGCGGGTACGCAGTATGTTCAGGGGAGGAGATGGAGAAGAGGCAGGGCAGGGGCCGGGACTTAGGGGAAGGGGATGGAATGCAGGGCTGGCTCCAGGCAGCAGCTAAAGAAGCAGGTGCTTGGGGCAGCATTCCAGCCACTATCAGGGTGGCACGTCTGGGTCTGCGACAGTAATTCAGTGGCGAGTCCCTCAGTCCCTCTCGGATTGAAGGACCTGCCGCCGAATTGCCGCCAAAGAGTGGAGTGGCAAGATCGTGCTGCTGTGGCTTTTTTTTGTGCCGCTTGGGGCAGCAGAAAACCTGGAGCCGGCCCTGGTGGAATGGGTCGGGGACTTTGGGGAAGCAGTGGAATGGGGAAATGGTGAGGGCAGTGCAGGGGCGGGAAGAGGCAGGGAAGGGGAAGGGCCAGGGGTGTGGGGGGTCGAGCACTCACTGGGCAAAGGGGAAGTCAGAGCCTATGCAACCAATAATGACAGGCTGTGCTAAAGTTGGGGGAGGGGGTATGTCTTAGCTTGTTCCTGAGGAGCAAAGTATAATGCTCTCTTTCTGTCCCTTTGCGCTGGTAAAGAGAGGAGTGAGAACAGTCTGCTCCCAGGCGTGAGAACCTTCTGCACAGAGGGCAGGAACAGAATGCTCGAGAGGACAGGGAGAAGGGCCAGGGGGACTTGCTCACAGGGATGGAGAGGAGAATGGAGGAGCAATATGAGTTCCTCAGGGAAAGGAAGCAGCAGGCTCTGGCAGCCCCCAGCCATATAAGTGAATGCTCCCGTTCCTTCCTTCTAATATTGGTTCAGAATCGTCTCCTGCTCAGTGAAGCATCTGACTGCTGTCTAGCCCATAGGACCAGCTCATCAGTCACTTCCTCTTGCTGCCAGCTAGGGTGCTTGTCAGCCTGGAGACCTCTGCCAAATACCACTCCTGACTGGACAGGAGGACAATGGTAGGACTGCAGGAGACCTGGCACAGCAGCTTGTACCAGCCCCTGAACCTCCTGGCGGGAGATGTCCCTACCGCCTCCCCCAACTTTAGCACAATTTTGTAGGCCATTTTGATACTTTTCGGCAAAGCAATTTGTCTTAACAAACTTTGTTCTCATAGGCCATTTGCAGCCCATGAGCAGCAAGCAGAGGCACATAAAGCTGAGAAAATTTTATGAGTGGTTTTAAAAATGTTAACGGTTTACGCTGTCTTAGAGGTGTGGCAGGGGGAGGCATAGAAGTACGTCCAAGGGCTATGTTACCAGTTTACAAGTTCTTCTTTTATAAGAACATCAGAACGGCCATACTGGGTCAGACCAAAGGTCCATCTAGCCCAGTATCCTGTCTACCAACAGTGGCCAACGCCAGGTGCCCCAGAGGGAGTAAACCTAACGGGTAATGATCAAGTGATCTCTCTCCTGCCATCCAGCTCCACCTTCTGACAAACAGAGGCTAGGAACACCATTCCTTGCCCATCCTGGCTAATACCATTTATGGACTTAACCACCATGAATTTATCCAGTTCTCTTTTAAACCCTGTTATAGTCCCAGGCTTCACAACCTCCGCAGGCAAGGAGTTCCACAAGTTGACTATGCGCTGCATGAAGAAGAACTTCCTTTTATTTGTTTTTACTTGTTATGGCTGACCAACGTTTGGAGAATGTAGCAGTATTCAAAGTACCGCACTGGAAACGAGAAGTGGCTTTCCAGTCCTGTGTGGGGCGGGGATCCAGCACTGTATGCTAGGGAAATATTTCTGCTAATGATCACCCCTTCACATATAGCTGAATGGAGGAGTTTGGTCAGCTGCGAAGGTGGTGTGAGTACATTCGCACTGCCAGTAAACCTGAAGAACCAGCTGGAATTCCTGTTGCGTGAGAAATTTGATGACATGTGCTTACAGGATTGGGCGGGTATTAGAATGGAAGTCGACTACATTCTGAGCTAGCATGTGGAGATTTCATGTCCCTGGAGAGCTGAACAATGAATGTCCCCTCCCCTCAGCAATGCCAGGGAATTCTGCCCCTGTGCCTGCACCATACTGGTGACATGGACAGGAAAATAAAGAAGTGATGTTTCTGTCCTAAGTGTTTTGAAAATCCAGCTCAGCACCACAAGCCTGAACCTCACACAACAGGAAAGGGACACAATACTGATTTGTCTATGGCTGCCAGAAGAACACCTCCTTCTCCTCCACCACTCGGTCTGGCTTGTGGCCTGGCTTTCTGTGAGGAGATGGCAGAGATAGCTACTTTAACTTTCCAAAGATTCCAGCTGTGTAAGTTGCCTGGACATGTGTTCGGCCCTTCCCCAAGCAGGACATCCTTTCTCCCACACACACGCACCCCTGTGCAGTGCAGCCCCAGGACCCCTGCTGCCTGGCAGAGGACAGAGGAATGGACAGACATAGGGGCAGACTGATTTTTACTTTGCTGTTTCAGAAATCTGCTTTAGAAGCCCAGGCACAGACCCTTTCAGTGTGGTTCCTCGGATGTCAATAAAAACGTTGAGTTGTAACTCTGGTCACTCTGGGGTGCAGCAGAGGAGGCTGAACACATGGGAGGAACGTTGGAAGGGTTCAGTATGAGCACAGGAACCACAGTGGTGTGGCTTCAGCAATGCACGCCACACAAGCAGACAGAGAGCAATAGATGGCACGTTCTCCATCAATGAAAAATAAGTGCACATTACTGCAATCCTCTTGATCTTAACACTGGGAATTTAGCCACACAAAGAGAGGAGGATATTGGTGGGGAGGCTGGGCACCATTGTAACTTACCAGCCAGAGGTTATGGTTCCTGCAAAGGCATCAGTCTCTCCAGAGGATATTCATCCACAACCTGGAACTCTGGGTAAACATGCAGAACAACCTCCTCTTTGTCTGCCTGAGCTCCTCTGTGGTCCCTCCTGCCTCACTGGGCTGTTGGACAATAAGGCTGGCTGGGTTTAGCTCAAGCCATCCCAGATCAACTTCCTTGGACTTCCTGTACAGGAGCCTCAAGTACTTCATTGGCTCCCTGCACCACCACCCTGCAGTCTGGTGAATGGCCAGCTCCTCCAGCCTCCAGGAAATTTGCCAGTACAGATGAATGTTCCCACTGTTCCAGCCAAAGTGGTGGAGGGTGCTGTACTACGTACTCTGCCCAGACATTGACCAGCTCCCTGCTATGCTCGGTGGCCCCAGTGGCTGCTCTCAGGGCTGGATCCATTGTTGAGCTGTAAACAGTGCAGCTGGAAGCTGTTCTGATGTGGTCAGTGCAGCATGTTACTACCCATGCATATGGGATAGGCACCTAGAGACTGGGCCAGTAAGGGCCAGTAAGAAAGGGGCTCAGTGCATTGTGGGAATAAGTGTGGAGGATTATTGATACTTGAGACTTGATACCTGCCCCTTGCCCTTGTCCACACTGCAAACTGGCCCGGGTGTGGGGCCATGCTACTACCCACGCCCCTCAGAAATGCTAGGATGTTTGTCCTCTACTCCCCTGGAGACAAACGCTTTGGGGGTTAGGCACAAAGCCACACACGGACAGTCACTAGTGCAGACATAGCCTTAGAGTAAAGTAATCATGAAAGTTTTCACATCCAAGTCAAGATGTCTGATGCAAAAGCTCTTAGAAAAATCACAGCCTCAGTGAAGTCATTTCCAGTAGCAAGAAGAGATTTGAGTTTTAACTGTTTTAAAAGCTGGACAAGGAGGTTGTTCGGTCCAGGTGTTTTCCATGAATTTTATACTCTATCCTATGTTAATTGGGCCACCCAGCTGATGGCACAGATCTGGGGAAAGTGAGTAACTATCTAAGTTGGTGAAGCTTTTGTTGAATTATCTTTGGTCAAAGTTATTAGCATCAGCACACAGCAATTCATAGGGCTGTCTGGATTAATTGATATCTTTGCTTTCAGTTGAAATTGGCTCTTTTTTTTTTTTGGTACTACAGAAAAAACATAATTCTTGATCCTTTCTGCTTTGAAACTTCTGGCTATGAGTTTTTCTGCCATGTCCCCTGGTATTTCCTTTCTATTAAGCCTATGATCCACTTGTCCCAAAGTGTTACCACACGGTCCATGCTTAGTGTTTATGAGAGATATTGATAGACCTGTGAAGCTGAAGGATCTTGGATCTTCTGCTTGCTTTACTTAACTGCTTAGTTCCTCTGTTCTTTGTCCCTCCTGGGAGGTGAGCTTCATGCATTCTTCTCTAACCAAGGTTTTCAAAGCTTCAAAGGAAGTGCTATCTGTCTTGAGTGAAATTAGAACTATTCTTTTTAATCACGCCAATGAATGGTTCACCATTTAACACTGAGGAGCACAGCTCGCCCCTAGCCAAAACAGTATTATTTGTATTATGATCGCACCTAGGAACTCCAGTCATGGCCCAGGAGCCCATTGTGCTAGAGCTGTACAAACACAGGACAAAGAGACAATCCCTTACAATCTAAGGATGGTTTAATGTATCCTTTGGGCCCAATTCTAAGTACTCCTATAAGGGAGCGGAGAATAAGGCCTCAGTGCAATATGGCATCAACAAGAAAAAAATCAATCCTTGACTATAATAAATGTTGAGCAGAAAAAAAGTTAATAGCTGCTTTCAGAAGTGCTTCAATACTGATTTAATTGCTGAGTCAGTTACTTTGGTTGGCTTATTGATCATTGGTCACTAGAACCTGTGGCCCCAATTCAAGAAAGCACTTAAGCACGTGCTTGACTTTAAGCATGGACTTAAATCCCATTAAAGTCAACGGAACTTAAACCCATGCTTAAGTGCAGCAGGCTTTCCTGAATGGGTGACTCTCTGGCTTGTCCAAAGGCCTAATCATGACGGAATGTGAAATCCATCTCAATCTGCCCAGTGCATCTTCTTTGTTGGATGTGTCACTGTATGTGATCACACCTTTGTTTGACTGGTGTAGAGAAGGCAAAACTGTGTTCAGCACCCCAGAGCTGGAGCACCCCCTTTAAAATGAGGGAACAAGCCCTCTTTCTTTGCCAGGAACTGAACCACAGTCAAATCACAGGGAAGGGGGTGGGGGGGGGGAAATGGGGGCAGGGGAGTCATATTTGACATCAGGTGTCAAATGAAGCTCCTTTTCTAGTGCAGGAAACCGTTTCCCTCTGTAATGTACTAAAGAAAGAAACCAGGCTGCTGAGTTGCACTGCAAGAGGAATAGCCCATAAATCAGGGTGAACAGGATTTTTTTACTATGTAAGGGAACAGTTAAGTCTCAACTAGAGAACTGTATATGTGATTA
Source organism: Gopherus flavomarginatus (assembly GCF_025201925.1). NCBI lineage: Eukaryota > Metazoa > Chordata > Testudines > Testudinidae > Gopherus > Gopherus flavomarginatus. The sequence goes on from NC_066617.1 coordinate 357,076,812, forward strand.
CTGACCTTGTCTCAGAAACTCTATAATCACCCTTGAGGGATAAAGCCATGGAGAATGATATCACGTTTTCAAACATTCCAGGCTATTAGCATTAGACAAAGTCAAGAAAATTGGAGTTTATTTTCCCTGCAAAAGGCGGTCTGGGGGCAGTGATCTAATTGCTGCTTTTAGAAATTATAAAAAGGACTGAAATTGCTCCTAACGAACCCCTGTATGCTGGGAAAATATGAGTGTGTAATGTGAACTTTGGTGTTACTTTTATGTGAAGGGTAATAAACATGTGGACCACATTACCATGTGCCATAAAAAAGCATGAATAGGATCAAGCAGGGGGAACAGGTGAGAAAACCCAACAGGCTAAAGTATATTGGGACTCCAGCAGCCTTTCCTTACTCCAGGGATTGGCTGCATGGTCTTATGTCAATGTTTTGCTCAGCTTGCTGTAGCCTTTCAAAGCAGTTTCAGAGTTTTCCTGCCAGATTGAATTTTAAGCATGATTTGCAACAGTGTTTCCCACATGTGCATGCACTGAAGCGAAATTCCTGCTCATGGTCTCCTCCGAGTGCGCGGGAGAGAGCGGCTCTTTACAGAAGGCTGGAGCAATTGGTTTAGGACAAAATCCAAGGACCGGGTTAGACTCTGCTGAACCCCAACCTGACGTTGGGAGCGTGGCTGGGAAAGCTGTCACTTTTTAAGGATGTGTGCATGGGTGATGCAAACCTGCTGTGTGAGGAGGAGAGAGCCAGGCAATTTCCGCTAGCTGGCCTTAGAAGAGCTGTATGCCCAAGGGCCTGAGCCAGGAACCCAGGGAGGACAGCAGCTGAGCCTTAGCAAGGCAGGAGGAATCCTGGGCTCCCGGAGCCCAGCCACATAGTACTGGGTGGAGAGCATCAAGCAGAAACCTTTCGCTGAAGGAGCCCAGGCCAACAGGAAAGGAACAGATTGCAGCCAGCCTCCTGGAGAAGAAGGCAGCCAAGAAGAACTCTCTGCTCTAGGAGCTATATGGGGAGCATTGAAAGTAGAGAGTCAGTCTCAGGGAAGAACATCTATCAGGGAAATCACCCATTCCAGACACCCAGTCCTGGAACTCTGGCTGGTGGAGGAGACTGGGTTAAAGGCCACAAAACTCTGTGGGGCTGCGAACCCAAACTACTCTGGGTTCTCATGCCTTGATTGGAAGATACCCCTCTACTGGGTACCTGACCCCGTTCCTTGGATGTCAACAGAAGCTTCCCGTCTGATGTCCGTGGGCAGAGTATCTATCCCCAAATGGTCAATATTCATTGCCTCATGTGACATTACCACATGGATTGTACTTTACAGTGGGGTGATTTTCCAAACAGCAGTTTGGCTCATTTGCAGCCCTATTGCTACTTCCGTCCCAGGTGGCTCTTCCTCATAGAATCTGGAGCTCAAAATGCACTATTAGATCATCTAGCCTATTCCCCAGCCAGTGCAGTTCCCTGTTGCACCATTACTAATGCATTTTCCAGGCTGCTCCACAGCCTAATAGCAGTCACCACATGGATATTTTCCCCTAATGTTCAACCAGAGCGTTCCCTTTTCTTCAGTTCATCCCACTGCTTCTCGTCAATATCCTCCTGCAGCACCTTACGTAGTTTCTCTCCCTGTTTACTGCAGTCACCGCCTCAGATGTCCACTAGAGACGGACAAAGACTGTCACTTTGCCAGAATGAGTTAGACCTTCCCCTGGATCGTGAAGCTCATCCTAGCATCAGAGGTCCGCAGCAATTCAAATCCCATGTGGGCCACCAATTGCAAAGGCATCCCTGGCTGAGTTATATGTGGGAACTGAGAACCTCTGGATTGAAAAGCAAGAGGCTCTATCATTTCAGCTAAAGGCCCAGATCTGTGCTTTGAAGGCAATAGCAAACTTAAGCCTCTTTATGGCATCCCCATGAGAGGGAGACAAAGACCCACGTTCAGCCAGCATGGGTTACTGCATTTACACTTGTCAAATACTCTTAGGCATAACTTGATTTTTACCTGTTTGCATTACTGTGTGGCCACCACGTGCTCCATGAGAGGAAAGCTGTCAGATAATTTGTCATGGCTAGCCTAGAATTCTTAGTTCCCTGGGAACCTGTCAGTCAGTGGCAGAGCTGTGTAATGCACTTGAGGGTTTGTTATGGGATCAGCCAGGCAGATGGTCATTTAAGGGGACATTTCCTGCACACTGGAAGTGAAAAAGTGCTAAGACTTACATTTAAAATTCTCCTTTCATGCAGGAGGATCCAAAGTGCTTTACAGAGGCAGACATATAGGGATTAACCATCCACTGCTGAAATTCAGCCACTTCTGGGGAAGGACCATGACACCTGTTCTATGTACAAGTGCTGTGGGGTTTCCTCATCCAGACTGAAGTTGTACAAACTAAATTAGAGCCAGCCTGAATCTGACTTACAGGAAGGCTGCTTTGGCAGTGGGAAGAGGTCTTTGTGTGAATGAGATGTGAGCTTAGCAATGATGTTATGTTTGGCACAGCAGTCACACCAAGTATGCTCAGCAATTATAATGCTGCAGTGATGAATATTTGTAGGTTTATTGAGCAACGAATCTGCTACGAATGTCAGATCGCTGGCTGAGAAATATTTGCACCACATGGGATAAATCACAGACAATGAAGGAGATCTGCTCATGTGCTTGTTCACATGGAGTTAGGACGTAAATCTATTCCTTTCCTTCACTGGAGGAAATGTATTTGTGAACATTGTGTGTACAAGCCTTTGGAGGGAAGTGAAGAAACGTTCAGACTAAATTCTTTGGGGAAGGGGCCATCTCTGTGCATTTGTACCACACCTAGCTCAATGCAGCCTTGATTGGGCCCTCTGGGTACTGCCATAACAAATATTAGATGAGAGGAATAACTTTTCCAGTGGAAACTATAAGGGGAGTTTAGGCAGGCACAATAGACTAATAACTGGCCCTAAACTCCACAAGAGTGCAAAATCAGCTTGAGTATGCAGCCAGGCCATAGACGCAGCTGCTTCTCACCCCTTTTCTATGAGACCTTCCTACATTCCCCAGGTATCATAACCCCAGTATCCTTGTGACCTCTCCATGGTGGTCATAACAGACCAGGAATTGTGTTTCTCTGTATATGTGGGAAGGAGCAGGACCAGGCCTGTGTAGGGTGTCTGGGGTTAGGGAACTCACTGACATGAAACCCCATTCCTCGAATGACTCCACATCCTGCTATTGTGGGTTGTGCCTACAGCCCCTATATGCCACTCCAACCCTTGACTGGGCTGTCTCCAGGAATCAGTTGGCTCATTCAGAGCCTGCGTGCTTGGGAAGCCCTAAATCCCATATAACCAGGGGCCATGATTTGGCTCAGTGCAATTGCCCGGGATGGAATACAGCCAGGATATCAGGAAAGACACCCCAGCTTTGAGGAGAAGTGACATAGGATGTTCAGTGACCATAGTAGGGCAAGATGGAACTCAATTTAACACCTCATATGAGAGGTGGCACCGTCAATGGCACAAAATCCTCAACACTGTGGGCCACTGACATCTCCTTCAGCACCTGGGTTTTAATTGGAGATCTCTCTCTCATTCAGACGCTACAAGGTCATACACCCAAACTGAAAACCCATCATTCCCCATCTCCCACACCCTTTAGGAAAGGACTTCACCGGTTAGTTTTTCCTAACAATGAATCCATCAGGTTCATTTTCACAGAAGCAGGTGAAAAGCAGTCATTAGGGACAGATCACTCTTCTCTGCTATTAGAGAAAAAAAGTCCCAATTTTGCACCTAAAGCAAAAGAATACAACCTATAGCTTGCGAGTGAAATGCTGCCATGATAGTCACGTTAACTGCACTGGAAGCTGGTGTGGTGTGACTGTAATCTGCCGTATCTTTACTACTAATCACACTTTAATGAGAGTAAATTGAATTTCTAGGCACACATTAATAATGGATGCATGAATTAACTCTTAGGAACCATCTCATGATGGCTTTGCTGTGCTGTAATGATTGTAGACTCTACACCCATATTAAGTGGTCTTTTCTAAGTATGTACAGGTGAGACTTGAAGCTAGAATTTGGGCTTTAGGAGACTCAGAGACTTCTGCAGAACATGTTAGCGTGACAACTCCAGGGCTTCTTGTGAAAGCCAACATTGCCCTGGCATTATGAACCATGATAGTCACCTGCTATTCAGAGTACACATCAGGGTCTTGCTTTCAGTATATAAAATCTGAAATATTATAGACCCAGTCTACAGCACTTCCTGTTATTGTAACCCCATTGCTCAGTCGGTGTTAGAGTCTGGCTCTTATTTCAAGCTATAGAGACTCGTGCTTTTAATTCTCATCCTGGAGGTCCCTGGTTCTGTTCCATATGTGTCAGCCATGACTGTGACTGTTATAGCAACTGAGGTCAGCGTCATTGAACCTGTTCATCTTGTGATACCACCTTTTTCACTAAGGGTCTTGGGTCTGGAACTCGTTTTGGCCTGAACATACCAGTGGCACCTTTCTTTGTAAGGCTCAGGATTTTTGTTTCCTATTTAGTTTTGTGGTTGGCATTTTCATGGCTTGTTCTGCTTAGACTGGCCTACCAAGTATCAAAAGCAAGACTACTTGGAGCCTAATCCAGAGTCCATTGAGATCACTGGGAACCTTTCCACTGACTTCAGTGGGCTTTGGGTCAAACCTTAGGTCAGTGTTTCCCAAACTTGGAGTGCCACTTGTTTAGAGAAAGCCCCTGGCGGGCCAGGCCGGTTTGTTTACATGCAGCGTCCGCATGTCCAGCCGATCACAGCTCCCACTGGCCGCAGTTCGTGGCTCCAGGCCAATGGGAGCTGCTGGAAGCGGTGGCCAGTACGTCCCTCAGCCCGCATCACTTCCAGCAGCTCCCTTTGGCCTGGAGCCGCCAATCGCAGCCAGTGGGAGCCGTGATCAGCCGGACCTGCAGATGCGGCAGGTGAACAAACTGGCCCGGCCTGCCAGTGGCTTTCCCTATACAAGCGGCGTGCCAAATTTGGGAAACACTGCCTTAGGTCATTAGGATGTGGTTTGTTAATCCATCAGAATGGCCTTCTGTTGCACATGGACAGCTTACCTCTCTTCTGTGCTCATCCTCCTCCTATACTTGCTGAATTTGTATCTCTGAGAACAGCAACTGAGAAGTATTGTTTCTGGGTCTGTTGACTCAGAGCTCAACTCTAGTCTGACTTACTCCAGTTTCACACTAGAGTGGCTCCCTCGACCTCACTGGAATTACTCTAGATTTACATTGGGTGACCCAGAGCAGAATCAGGCTTTTAGCAGAAGGTGGAAGAATGTATTTTGCTCAATTTTTAAACAAATCCTCGCATCCACACCCCCTTTAACTGATGAGACAAATTAGATATAAAGCATCCCTTCTCATTAAACCATACGGGCCTACTTCCTCTCCTACGTGGCCCACTTTCATTTCTCAAAGACATTTTACCCATAGGCTGTGAATTGGATTTAGTAGCCCCACTAGAATATAAAGCATGTTTGGAACAGGAAGAGGACATATGGTTCCTACGTGCCTGACCCTACTCTTGCTTTATCTTAAGCTCACTTCTTGGGTTTTTCTCCCTGCCCCCACACATCCCCAGTCCGCCTCACCTCAGTCCCTGGAAAAATCAAGGAGCAGGTCCTCAAGGAATCAATTCTGATGCACTTAGAGGAGAGGAAAGTGATCAGGAACAGTCAGCACGGATTCACCAAGGGCAAGTCATGCCTGACTAACCAAATTGCCTTCTATGATGAGATAACTGGCTCTGTGGATGAGGGGAAAGTCGTGGATGTGTTATTTCTTGACTTTAGTAAAGCTTTTGATACGGTCTCCCACAGTATTCTTGCCGGCAAGTTAAAGAAGTATGGGCTGGATGAATGGACTATAAGGTGGTGTGACAGGGTCAGGCCAGATGGATACAGGAGAATGTTAGAAGACAGATATATTAATCCCAGATTAAGTAGATCCCTTTTCCCTGAGTAAGGTAACAGGGGCAGTTCCAGAACAAGCAGGAACTTGCTGGAACCAATTAAGGCAGGCAGGCTTATTAGGACACCTGAATCCAATTGAGAAAAACTGCTAGAATCAATTAGGACAGGCTGCTAATCAGGGCACCTGAGTTTAAAAAAGACCTCACTTCAGTATGTAGCATACATGTGAGGAGCTGGGAGCAAGAAGCACTAGGAGCTGAGAATGCTGGAGTATTGCTGGAGGATTGAAGAGTACAAGCATTATCAGACACCAGGAGAAAGGTCCGGTGGTGAGGATAAAGAAAGTGTTGGGAGGAGGCCATGAGGAAGTAGCCCAGGGAGTTGTAGCTGTCATGCAGCTGTTCCAGGAGGCACTATAGACAATTGCAATCCACAAGGCCCTGGGCTGGAACCCGGAGTAGAGGGAGGGCCCAAGTTCCCCCTAAACCCTCCAACTCCCGATCAGACACAGGAGGAATTGACCTGGACTGTGGATTCTACCAGAGGGGAAGGTCTCTGGCCTGTTCCCTGACTCACATGGTGAATCTGTGAGGTGAACAAATTCACCAACAAGCACAGGACCCACCAAGATAGAGGAGGATCTTTGCCATAGTGGATAGAAAGCTGGCTAGATTGTCAGGCTCAACGGGTAGTGATCAATGGCTCCATGTCTAGTTGGCAGCCGGTATCAAGTGGAGTGCCCCAAGGGTTGGTCCTGGGGCCGGTTTTGTTCAATATCTTCATTAATGATCTGGAGGATGGTGTGGATTGCACCCTCAGGAAGTTTGCAGATGACACTAAACTGGGAGGAGTGGTAGATACGCTGGAGAGTAGGGATAGGATACAGAGGGACCTAGACAAATTAGAGGATTGGGCCAAAAGAAACCCGATGGGGTCCAACAAAGACAAGTGCAGAGTCCTGCACTTAGAACAGAAGAATCCCATGCACTGCTACAGACTAAGGACTGAATGGCTAGGCAGCAGTTCTGCAGAAAAGGACATAGGGGTTACAGTGGATGAGAAGCTGGATATGAGTCAACAGTGTGCCTTTGTTGACAAGGAGGCTAACGGCATTTTGGGCTGTATAAGTTGGGGCATTGCCAGCAGATCGAGGGACGTGATCATTCCCCTCTATTCGACATTGGTGTGTCCTCATCTGGAGTACTGTGTCCAGTTTTGGGCCCCACACTACAAGAAGGATGTGGAAAAATTGGAAAGAGTCCAGCGGAGGGCAACAAAAATGATTAGGGGGCTGGGGCACATGACTTCTGAGGAGAGGCTGAGGGAACTGGGATTGTTTAGTCTGCAGAAGAGGGGGGATTTGATAGCTGCTTTCAACTACCTGAAAGAGGGTTCCAAAGAGGATGGATCTAGACTGTTATCAGTGGTACCAGACGACAGAACAAGGAGTAATAGTCTCAAGTTGCAGTGGGGGAGGTTTAGGTTGGATATTAGGAAAAACTTTTTCACTCAGAGAGTGGTGAAGCACTGGAATGGGTTACCTAGGGAGGTGGTGGAATCTCCATCCTTAGAGGTTTTTAAGACCTGGCTTGACAAAGCCCTGGCTGGGATGATTTAGTTGGGGATTAGGCCTGCTTAGAGCAGGGGGTTGGACTAGATACCTCCTGAGGTCCCTTCCGACCCTAAGATTCTATGATTCTGTGATATCCCTCAATCTACCCCTTTCTATATGCCTCTTGAATTTATTTATAGCCTTGGCTGCAGTCACCTTACTTGCTAACCTGTTCCATATGTTTATTACCCTTTGTGTGAAACAGTTTTGTGTGTGTTCTCCCTTATTCTTCATTTTCATAGAGTGGACCTTGGATTTTTCCAGCACTCTCACTTGAGATTCTGCATTTCACTAGGGTGAACAAAAAGATGGATCAAGGATACTGTAGGAGGATCGTAAAGGTGAACAGCTACACATGTAGGACTGAGAATATGGTTACTGTATTGCAAGCCACAAGCATTCAGAAAAATCACGAGTCAGCCTGCCCCTGTTATATATAAGATAGATTTTTTTTTAAACCATGAGATTTTAGACAGAATAAATTCTGGGTTTACTTATTTATATTTCGTTTGCTTTCTGAGTCTTAAGGGTTCACGTCTGCAAGTTTTTCTCAACTGTGAGGGCTTGAAACAACTATTCTAAATGAAAGCTGAGATCGTCACAAAATTAAGCCTAACCTGAAGCAGTTAACCAAAACACCCAGCATCATGAGAACTGGCCATGCTGTGGCCATCAAAGCAGAGAGGATTTATTGTTGCTGTCTTGGGGCATTAGGACAAAGGAGGCAATGGATGGATTTGGCAGATGATGCTTTACTCCTCAGGTACAAGAGCGTGGAACTTTGGTGAGAACAAAGGAACCTGTTTTCCTGTAAAGCAAGTAGTGCCACGCCGGTGGACAGCCCTTGACAGACATGTGACAGGTCCAAAATACCAGGCCTTAAGCTTTTACTAGGTCAGAGTTTGCATCATAAAACACCAGCCTGGCACTAACAAGAGACTCTATCATCTTCCCTGCAGTTCTATGGAAACATGGTAATGAATGCAGTGTCTGATTCTGTTGTAGGCCTCAGTCCCTTCTTTGCTATTTGGCCCCTAACAGGACTTGGAGACCCTGTGTGGGCTGCTGTCTTGTCTGTTACCCTCTTTATTCTTTTCAAAGAAGTCCCACCTCTTGCCTGCTATAAGGGGCACTGCAGCACCCTGCCAGCAGTAAAGCACAGATTCACAGAAAGTTTGAATCTAATCAAGTAGGACTAATCAAAACCAGTATTAACAGCAGATGGGAAAAGTGAGAAGGAAGCTTGTTGGGGGTAGGGTGACCAGATGTCCCAATGTTTATAGGGATAGTCCCGGATTTTTGGGTCTTTTTCTTATATAGGCTCCTATTACCCTCCCCCCCCCACACACACACATTCTGTCCCGATTTTTCACCCTAGTTGGGGGTAAGGCTAGTCCCAGGTATTTTGCTGCTCTAAGCGACTCTCAGCATGGGCACTTCCCAGCCAACAATCCTCTCCCACCCCTTGGTTACTTTATCGTCCATTTAGTTGACAACTGTAACATTACACTTGCTCCGAAGTGATAATGTTTCATAACTTACCGAGTCTTCTTTGCATCCCTTCCTCCACTTCTGTCTATTCCTCTTCTCATTGGGAAGGTTCCGTTCTCTCCAGCCCACCCAGACAGGGATGACATTGAGCTGTTCCCAGGCTTAGTGCATCAATCAGGACCTAATTAATCTGCCTAATGAGCCAGCAATGGGACTCTGCTGGAGGTGAGTGGATGGAGTGGAAGGAACTACAGCTGGGAACTGATGGGATAGTGGTATTGAGAAATGGCTACCCAGGAGGCAGCAAGGAAGAGGGAGAAATAATTTGGCCCTTAGGTCCTGGGGGAGGCACAGGGAGGAACTATGGTAGGAAGATGGGTTTGTGTGTGATTTGGCCTTGCTTATTTTCCAGTCTCCCCAGCGCAGAGGCTTAGTGTTTTAGCCAAGATGTAAAACTTAGTCCCAATCATTTAGCAAATGTCATGGCACAGAATTCCTGCCTCGGTTGGTGTAAGGTCTGCCTTTGGGCATCCACCAGTGTTTTAATGCATTTTAATTTTGCTGAAGATGAATGTATACCTCCAGGAACAGAGAATGTAGGCCATACTTACAGGATGGGGAACTATGTTGGGAAGCAGTGACTCTGAAGGAGATTTGGAGGTTGTGGTGGATAATCAGCTAAGTGTGACACTGTAGCTAAAAGGGCGTATGCAATCCTTGGATGTATAAAGAGAGGGACTCAAGTAGGAGTAGAGAGATTATTTCACCTCTATATTTGGTACTGGTGCAAATGCTGTTGGAATATTGTGTCCAGTTCTGGTGCCCCCCATTCAAGAAGGATGTTGATAAATTGCAGAGGTTCAGGGAAGAGTCATGAGGCTGATTAAAGGGTTAGAAAATAAACCTTATAGTGATAGATTGAGCTCCTTGAGTCTGTTTAGCTTAACAAAGAGAATGTTAAGGGGTGACTTGATCACAGTTGAAGTACCTGTAGTGGGAACAAATACTTGATAATGGGCTGTTCAGTCTAGGGCTACGTCTACACTACAGCATAAAATCGAAATTACTAAAACTGGTTTTATAAAACCGATATTATAAAATCGATTTTATGCGCCCACACTAGGGCACATTAATTCGGTGGTGTGCATCCATGGTCCTAGGCTACCATCGATTTCCAGAGCGGTGCACTCTGGGTAGCTACAGTAAAAGAATGAGACCAATAACTTCGATTTCCGTCCACACTAACCCTAAATCGATATAGTAATATCGATTTTAGGGTTACGCCTCTCGTTGGGGAGGAGTATAGAAATCGATTTTAAGAGCCCTTAAAATCAATTTAAAGTGCCTTGTAGTGTGGACGGGTACAGTGTTAAATCGATTTAATGCTGTTTAAATCGATTTAACTGTGTAGTGTGGACCAGGCCTAGCAGACAAAGATATAACATGATCCAAGGGCTGGAAGCTGAAATTAGTTAAATAAGGTGTAAAATTTTAACAGTGAGGGTAATTAAATATTGGAACAATTTACCAAGGATCATGATGGAAACTCCATCACTGGCAATTTTTTTAAATCAAGAGGGGATATTTTTCTAATGCTCTAGGAATTATTTTGGGGGAATTCTCTGGCCTGAGCTATACACAGGCTTAGCAGAATTTAGTTTATAATTCTGATGAATAATATTGATTGTTTATTTTTAAACCTTTATTTTTATCAATGTAAGTTTCCACAGTTGTGGGAAATTCAGGGGTCAGGCAATTATTTAATGATAATAGATGTTGATATTTAAAAAATTAAGTTTTATAATCATTAAAACACCAATTGTCAACATCACATGCAAAAATATACAAAGTAAATCAAACTCTAGGTTCTCAAGCAGCATTTTTCTTATTTTACCTTTGTGTAAATTTTGATTATCGATGGAAATATTTATCAGTTTGTGCATACAGTGAAATCACCATTTACCAATAAAAATCTAATCCTTCCAAGCCTATCTATGAGCAATCTGAGCTAAAGATGAAAATGTTCACATAAAAGCAACCTAGTTTGGGCTAACAGCAGGATTTGCACCTAGGACTTCCAGCACTGGACACATGAGCCATTACTGCTTGAACTAAAGGAGTGACTTATGCAGCATCTGTAGAAACCTTTTAGTCTCATATACGGACCAGCCACTAAAGGCAGACCTCCACATTTACCTAGTGTGGGTTGTGTTATGGTATCATACTCACTACTTCGCCAACACCTTGGGGGACAATGGGGAGCTCCAATATGACAGACTCTTCAGTTACCAGAAATGTCTATTAAAGAGAAAAGCAGAACCAGCAGTGGGTATGTACCTCTTGAAATACCAAACAAATTGTTGAAGGACAACAATATCACTCCACTACCAGCTAAAGATTTCAGCCAACCAATGTGAAGGCCCCATTGAGCTAAGCACAGTACATAGGCTCTACCCTGAGCTCCTTATAGTCGAAACAATTAAGACAAATGGAGAAAGCAGCGAAGCATTACCCCCAGTTTGCAAATGGGGAATTTAAGCGCAGAGATTAAGTGATTTGCCAAGGTCGGACGGGGAGCCTCTTGCAGAAGTAGGAGTTGAATGCAGATCTAAACCCCAGTCCAGAAGACCATCCAGCCTCCCCCGTATCAAGGTAAGCTGTTCCATCATGCACATCACCTAGGCAAGTCCAAGCGCCTGTAGCTTTGAGACTCCTTGAATGCATGCAATGAGTTTTCAAGCTTTAGAGAGAATATGTATAACCACCCCCATTTTAAAGGCTCCAGACAAGAACTTTTCCATTTCATTTAAGCACTGAAATGTAGTTGGTGTTTAACAGAACACAGCTACGTTGAACAAAATGGATTAGAACAGGAAATGAACATTTCAAGAGATTGAGTTCACTAGAACTATTGTTCGACCTCCTTTATCTAAGAGCTGAATCTCAAAGAGCTTTACAGAAGAAGTCGGCAGCATGATGTCCATTTTACAGAAGGGGAAAAGGAGGCACTGCTGCACTGGGGAATACAAGACGGCAGAACAAGCAGTATTTGCCCACGCTGGATTTGAGCCAAGAGACCAGGGTTTACACTCGTTGTGCAAAAGGGCCATGAAATCTAGTGACCTCAAGTGTTTAGGACCTTGGTTTTCCAAATCAAGGAGAATACAGCACCTCCAACTTTAGTGCTATACTAGGGCTTTGGGCCCCACTTCAGCCAGGTTCTTTAGCACACATCCATTTTAAACACCTGACTAATCTTTGGAGCCAGTGGAATTATTCAGGTGACTATGTACCTTTCTGAGTCAGAGCCTCAGCTCAGGGCCCATCTACACTTGCAGTGCTGCACCACGGCAGCTGCACCACTATCGTGCTTACTGAAGGTGCTACTGATGCCAACAAGAGAGCTGCTCTCGTGGACGTAGGTACTCCACCTCCCCAAGAGGCAGTAACTATGTCTTGGGGAGATTCCTACCCGCTGACATAGCACATGGGCCACACTCAGAGTTCTGTCAGTATAACTCCGTTGCTATGGGGTGTGGTTTTCCCAAAGTGATGTAGTTATACTGACATAAGTTTGTACTTTAAACCAGGGCTCAGTAATGATTTTTAAAGGCACTTAGGTGCCTAAAAGTACAGACAATGATTTTCAAAAGCCCATTCACAACTTCAGGCACCGAAGTGCCTTTGAAAATCTGGCCCCATATAAATATGGATCAACAGTAATGAGTGTTACCAACTGAATGACCAATACTACTTCATGCAGCAATTAGGTTATTTCTTTGGAGGGGTCTTACGCAAATACTGACCATGCCCAACCCTGCTTTGGTTGAAATATGTAACTTGCAGACTGTTACAATGCCAGGACATCTTTAGAGACAGACAAGTTAACATGGTATTTTCTACATCTTTACATCTGTCCTGTGTGCTTATCCTCTGCTCTCCAGCGTCTGTAGTATACCCTGTCTGGCTTTTCAGGAAAGCCTGAAGGAGGTAGGTGCCCAGCTCCTAGGAGATCAGGAGTAATGAGATAGGTCAGTAGTTCTCAAACTTTTGTACTGGTGACCCCTTTCACATAGCAAGCCTCTGAGTGAGACCCCCTTATAAATTAAAAACACTTTAAAATATATTTAACACCATTATAAATGCTGGAGGTAAAGCGGGGTTTGGGCTGGAGGCTGACAGCTCGTGACCCCCCATGTAGAAACCTCGCAACTCCCTGAGGGGTCCCGACCTCCAGTTTGAGAACCCCTGAGATAGGTGCTTTTAAGACTCCAGTCATTGGCTTCTTGGCCTCCACTTTTCTAATCAGTCCCGCTAGCCGCTTCCCACATTTGTTACCCAGCTAACTTCTTAGCAGCTTTTTCTTCTCTCTCTGCCATGAGGCTTCAGTTTCCCCCATCATTATTAGCAAGATATATGACACTGGCACTTTTCCGAGCAACTCCTTAATATTTTCATTCCTCATAGCTCATGCTCATCTCTTTAATCCCATCATAAAAGTCATAGAAACTAGAAACAGACTTCACCTCCTCTAGCTGTTGCAGCAGCTGTTGGTTCTTTTATCTGTCTAAGCAATCACTATCCGCACTAACAGACCTTTAACAAATACCTAGTGCTTTTCCAAGCAAGCCGTTAGCATCCCTTTTTCAGTTGTCTAGCTTTCCCAGGAGAGGGGTCCTCCAATGATAGCCAGCAATACCAAAAGAAGAATATCAGGAATATTAAGATTTAAGGTTGAACGTGCAGAAATAAGGCCTTTTAGCTCTTCTTTATACACTGTAAAGCAGCAAAATAACATTTTCCCCACCCCCTTTCAGGTCACCTTTTAAGGAAGGGAGAAGGTTAGGCGAAAAGTGGTTTTGCCATCCAAGGGAAGTAGTAGAAGCTCCATTGCTTTAGACGTTTAAGACTACCTTGGACAAAACACTAGATCAAAACAGACTCGGTGATCAATACTGTGCAGGCCTTGCACTTAGGAGGAATTGTCTTTAAATAGCTCTTCTCTCTAGCCCTTGATTGTATGATTAGCTAGGTCTATTCTTTAAGCGATCACAACCCTGTAGTGCTTTTTATTCCAAGGGGAAGGGTTTTCCAGTTACACCTCACTGTCCAAAGAGCTCCTTCCAACTTTATGAGCAAGACAAATCTGGTTTGTTCAATTGTACAGATTCTTTCCTTGAGATTCTTTCTACCCTTTTTCTTATTCCAAAGCTGTGTATACTGTACTGGATTTTGATCATTTCTACTTCTCAGGAATTCTATCACAACTAACAAAGTTAGCAGGGATTCCATTGCTCCCCTACCCTCAACAAGTGTGAAAAATACAAGGCTTTAAGGATCTTTATTCTGGAACAATGCCATTGAGAATAGACTGGAAAAAGACTTTTAAAAAAAGATCCAAAAAGCAGATCTGTAGACTCTTGTCTATAGATAAAAATATTTCACAGGTCAACATTTATGTGCTTAAAAAATTGTGCTGTACTGCCACCTTCTGGAGAGAGCTGCTATCTGCATCCTGCACTAAGGTGCGAGAATCTGTATGGCAGATGAGCAAGGAAGATGTATATTATATTTTTAAATACAGAAATAGTTACCTTTTTGGGAAAGAGAACTAATGCCGTAATCTCAGAGACAGCAGGGAGGTTTTATAGGAAGGAAGCTCAAAGTTTAAACTCACGGGTGGAATGTGAAATAGGAAACAGGTGTTGTGTCTTTAGCAAGAGGTGGCAATACAGCCATACGACATGTTTTCCCATTTATTGCAGCTGCTCTTGGAGTAGCAGTTTCCTCTGTTACAGTTCCATCACAAATTTGTCAGAGATACCTGCTTTCCACCTTTTCAGCTAAGCATCTCAAACTGCTTAGCGAAAGGGAGTATTGAGGAAACAGAGGCACGGAGTGACTCATCCAATCCTGCAATCCTTCAAACTTCTGAACCTACGACTTAAAAGAGGGTTTCTTCAGGCACAGATGATCAATTAGCAGGATGCAGGTCTTACAAGGCTATCTAGTCAAAATGTGGGTTGACCCTTTTTCTTCTTTATAATTTATAAAGTTTTTACTACTTTAAGCTTTGGCAGTGGCAGGACTATTAACTCATCTTCCTTTCGGAGGGGCGGGTTGTGGGGAAGCACTGGAGCTAGGGTGACCAGACAGCAAATGTGAAAAATCAGGACAGCGGGTGGGGGCTAATAGGAGCCTATATAAGAAAAAGACCCAAAAATTGTGACTGTCCCTATAAAATTGGGACATCTGCTCACCCTAACTGGAGGCAGTGGCATTGGAACAATTTTCATAGTGAGGGGGCTGAAAACCATTCTGTAAAGTATGTATATGATGGAAACCATTTCAAGCCAAGGGTTGCTGCTGCACCTTTGCACCTCTCGTTCCAGCTCTGAGTGGAGCTCTCCTTAGAGACCAGAGAATGAGAGTACTGTAGTAATTCTCAACACTTAAGTTTGCTCTTAAATAGTTGGGAGCAAAATTCTTGTTTAAAGAGGCATTTGAGTTGAGTCTCACAAGAAAGAGTCCCTTTGGATGGGTTCAGTTTCACTTCCTTGTACTTGTGAAGTCAATCCTACTAGTTCTCCAGCTGTCCATGGAATCTTCCAGGGAAAAAGAGTAGACCAGGCCTAAACGTAGCTTTGAAAAAGGCAAAGCCTTTTAAAAGTCTTCATGTCTTTGTATATTGTAAGAAAACAAGAACAAGGGCAAATCCATTTGTTTGCCAGTTACCTTTAAGAGACAAACTTTCAAGGTAGAGTAGCTACGCTTTCCAGGGATCCTCCACCCACACACACTGAACCAGATTTTCTTCTCTAATATTTCTTGCTGTGCAACTCGGAGACTCCAATTCTCATGACTTCACTGCAATTTTACTCAAGAAACCCAATCACCTTCTAGCTCACGAGACTCATGAACCTGCAGAGGCTCCTACAGAGGAGTTCCTGCCAGGGGTATAGCAAAATAAACCGAACACAGACACTGGCTCACATATGGTCTAGCCAAGTGTAACCATGTGGTCTCAAACAAGGTGTTACAGGAAGGCCTGATCCAAAGGCCATTGAAGTCAGACTTTCCACTGACATTGATGAGTTTTGGATCAGGCTCTTTTCTACATCAATTACTGTAGGTATCTGGAGTGTCTGCAAGAGATCTACAGTATTGCCAACCTCAAGAGATCAAAAATAATGAGTCAGACCCTGAAAAATCATGAAATCGGCTCCAAATGTCATAAGATATAAAAAGCAAAACAAACAAAAATTTAATTGTTTTTTTTAACGTGTCTTTTGACTTTTTAACTCCCCTCTACTCTTCTAGCAAGGTTAAAAAGTCAATCTTTCATACGCACAAAAATGCACGCAGCTCCCCAGCTGCTCAGGCAGGGACTCCACTTATCTTCTCCTCATCCTTAAGATAGTAATAAGAACTGGATTGCAGTCACCATGAGAGCTTGTCTACACTTACAGTGCTGCAGCTGCACTGGTGCACCTGCGCCACCATAATGATTAGTGAAGACGCTGCCTACGCTGAGGGGAAGAGTTTCTCCTTCCAGCGGATGTGCTCTGTGAGAGACAGTAGCTATGTCAATGGGAGAAACCCTCTTTTCGACATAGTGCTGTCTACACCAGGGGTTAGGTCAGTATTACAGACATAAGTTTGTAGCGTAGACCAGAGCTCACTGACTCTCTGCCCTCTTAGGTTGTTTCCCTTGATAAAAGAAGGTCTGGATGGCAGAAGTTCAAGAATCACTGACCTAATAAATGCATCATGATTCACAGGTTGAACTTCTATTACTTTTTAGGGCTGATAAGTTACAAATACACATAAAGAGCTTTAAACTTACCTCAATCATCCATGTAAGTAATAATGTCAGAGTACACACAGTATGGGACTTCCCACCCCCTCCCCTGCACTTCACTGCAGGAGACTGGCCAGCTCTTCTCCCCTGCCCAACACTGCTTCCGGACCCTACACCTTACCCTCCCCACCCGTCCTTTCCCGCCCCTTCAAACCTCCCTGCAACTTCTAAATCTGCCTCCTGATCCCGCTCATTCTTCCCTCCCTCCTTTCACAGCATCTCTGCTGACTACGTGTCCTGTCCAGCCCCCTGAACCATTGAGTATCAGCCATTTTGCCTGTGGGCCTGGCTCCAATCTCATCCAAAATTGTGGGAGGTGGCAGCCAATTTTATTAAGGGCTGCCTCACACGCCGCTAGGCTATAGGGAAATGGCAGCCATCTTGCTAACTTCAGCCCCCTTGACAGCAATGGGAGGATAGTGGCCACTTTGAATAAAGGAAAATTCATGAGTTACCAGCCTCTTATCGCATTTTCATGAGACAGAATTTTTTTTTTTGTTAAGTCACTGGCATTGTGATAAAAATTGTGAGAATTGGCAATTTCAGGCCTACGAAAAAGCACCAGCATACAGAAGCCTGGGCTGCCCTACAGCAACCAGGGACTTAGCCAGGCCAGCATCAGGTCCCGATGCTGCCTCAGTCAGACATAAACATGCCTACAGCTGAAGGGTTTCCTGTAACTCGCCCCCTCTGAGGTCTGGCTTTTTAATGGTTTTTTAATGAGCAGTTAAAGCCAGATTTCCAGTCTCTTCCTCAGGCTCAGCAGTTCTCTCCAGCCCCTTCCCCTGACTCAATGGTCTCTCAGTTCTGTATCAGGACACACCACCCATACAGCCCACCCCGCAGGAATTCATGGTCCTTTATGTCAACCCTTACCAGCTGAGGCATTTTCTCTAAGCTCCTGCTTCCTTGCAAGTCAATCAGTTCCCCTCTCCATAGGCTCCCTACATGGAAGTACCAACTAACCCTGTTCCCCATTTCTCTGAAATCGCCATTGACTGTCCTCAGGCAGCCCTTGTGCTCCCCACCTCAGCCAGCCTGGTTCCTAATCTTATTGCATGCTCCCTTACGTGAGCCTTGGACTAAAAGGGAAACTAGTCAGAGGTGAGGCTGGAGCTAGGGCTCCCTTAAATGGCCAGCCCATCCTGTGACATCATCATTATAACTTCGTGGGGGGCATATATGGCCCTTCCATAGTATCTTCTCTCCTAGGGCTCAAAGCACTTTACAAACCTTAGAGTGACATTCGCCCCTGTGCACAGACTGCCCAAGCACTTAAATGCTCAAGAAAACGATGCATAGATCTTGGGTGAACTTCACCTCCAAGCAGAAAGACTTCACAGGGGTGGTTTTCACCCGTTGATGAAGTAAGCCTCCTAACACGAGGTAGGTAAGGATATGTTCAGGTTATTGCTTTTATTAGCACAGACAAGACAAAGTACAGACAGTCCTTCACTTGCAGATTTTACAGTCTAGAGGAGACAGGACAAGCTGGGAAGCCCAGAGGTGGGAAAGATAGGGATTTTAATTATTTTTCATGTCTAAAATTGGCTTCTTTCTTGCAGGCATCACTGAAGAAGAGAGTCTTTAGGGAGCGTTTGAATGAAGACTAAGTAGTGGCTTGACAAACCTGAATAGAGGAGGAAACTGAGGTACTGAGTGGTTATGCCCCGATTCTTAAGCATGGTAAGTCTCATTTAAGCCAGTGACAACTAAGTGCATGTGCTTTAAGTTACACATAGGCTTACATGTTCTGCTGAATTGGGGCCTAGGTGATTTGCTCACAGTTAAGCAGGAAGGCTCAAAGGATTTAGGCACTTAACTCCCACTGAAATCAATGGTAGGTGCAAGACACCTAAATACCTTTGAGGAACTGGACCAAAGCCCATGACTGACACCAGTCATCACCCATAGTTATTATAGGAAACAAACACCTGAACAGGGACTGTAGGGACTTGATACAGTCATAAAGGCATCAGCTGCCTCCCATCCCTCCAGGTGTGCTTCTGCCTGGCTCCAAGAAGTTTTACTTACTAGGAACAGACCATGATGCATCCCCCTAATGTAAGAGGCTCTCTGGTTTTCAGAGGGAAGAATTAAAAACAAATTAGAGGTAATGAGCTCTAAAATTGATTCTAAATCCAATCTGGGCCTCAGAGTTTTGGCAAGTTTGGATATAGAAATGAAGCAGGGCCCAAGCCCTAGAGCAGGCTAACTTGGAGGTCTATAAATGTTTGAAAACCACTTGGTAAGGTATGACTGGAACTAAAGGGCAAGCTCTCTCTCCCCCACCCCCAAACTACAGTGACCAGATGTCCTGATAGTTTTGGGACTCGTGATATTAAGGACTGTGTCTTATATAGACAACCTATTATCCACCCTCACCCCAATTTTTCACATGTGTTTGGGGTAGGGTGACAAGATAGCACAACAAAAAAGGAGCAAGAACATCTCATATTTTTGGGGCTCTCAGCTGGTATGGAGGATTCTGGCCCAAATCTCACATGGCTATTCAGAGACACAGGACCTATCAATGTTAGGAAGAGTCAGAAGGTCTGGAGTTTGGGCCTGCACAGAAGATCTTAAAGGAAAAATCCTTGTGCTGGAGGAAGCCACACTGGTGGTTCAAAAGATAAGTCATCCCCATTCCCTTTGAGTTAAAGGGAACTCTACCCCTGATGGCAGAGGGCAAGTGCTTAGAATAGAGACCTCCAAGGAAAGCACAGGATGCTGTGCAAAGTGGGCCTTTCAATCTGAATTGAATAATGGCTTTAGCATTTGTGTTAGGGGTGCTGTGACGTTGGAGGTGGTGCGGTTTTATTTTTTTGGTGGGGGTGGGGAGGGGGTTCTGAGTTATAAAGTGAAACCCTGACAGCTCGTAGCTATTGAAGATCCAATGTCTATGCTCACAAAAGTTGGTGTCCTGGCCAACATCCACTCTTGACAATGACATTATGCTTAAATGCCCAACTATCACTTCAAGGCAAACACACCATATTCATGGTCACTTCCTGTCCTAAACTGTTGTAGAATTCAATTTTTATTTTTTAAATTTTGATGGATAATATTGATGTTTTATCTTCAAGCATTTTTTTCTATTTTTATTGATTTTAAATTTTCACAGTTCTGGAAAATTGGGGGTGTGTGTCAAACAATGGTGGGTTTTGGGGGAGGATATGTCAATAAGTATTTAATGACAGTAGATCTTGAGATTTTAAACATTAAATTTTTATAATCATTTGAACACAAATTGTCAACATCATGGTCAAAATATACAAAGTAAAGAGCCTTAAATCAAACTCTAATAAGTTTACAAGCAGCATTTTTTCTTACTTTGCCTATCAGTATATTTTGATAATCACTGGAAACATTTTTTGTCAGTTTGTGTGTGGATGGTGAAATTGATGTTTACTGACATTTACCAATAAAAATCTAATCCTCCAAAGCCTATGTATGTGCTGCTATTCCTTTTTAACAACAATGCAATAGCAATAATGTCGCTAGATAGCAGATCCTGGAACACAAAACTCGTCTGCGCCCCCTAAACCCAGAAGCTGGAACCCTGCACAAATATGCCATGTAATTGCTGCAGAGTCCTGCTGCCTAGTGGATTGTGTTTGTTACAACCAGGCTTTTAAAAAAGTGTTCCAACTTTTCTCTGAGTTAGAGGGAACTATGGGCTGCAAGGAGGGGAGGAGGCCTGCAAGGAAAACAGGATGTGACAAACTTAGGGGTGGCTGACGTAGGGGGGAAGCTTTGGCTTGTATTTTGGTTTTATTTCAATTACCTGTAAAACCAAACACTAGGAAGAGTATAAATTTGGACCATATATAGTGAGCTCCATTCTCCTCCACACTTACACCAGTTTTAAACTGGTGTAAAATGAGAGACTTGAGCCCTGTGTGTGTTCAGAGAAGGGTAGGAACCTCCTTATATTTAATAAATAAATAAATAATAATTAACAAGGCAGCTGTCACATTCCACCCCAATGATGGGTGAAATGACTCATGTCTACTTCTGAAAGTGCTTTGAGATCCGTTGTGATGAAAGATTCTATATAAATGCCTGGTATTAATGGTAGTGCCTGGGGATTCACTATATCAAGTGTGTGCATCTTGAATTTACCAGAGGAGAAAGAAGGTGTTTCTGGGGAATTGGATCTCCAAGATTTGCTAGTGGAGGAAGGAAAAATATCTCAGCAGTAGCACAGGAATTGGGGGGGGGGTTGTGCTACAGATATCCTTGACCTGACCCTGGGTGACAGCATGGTAGCTCCACCAGTTGCTCCTATATAGTTGCTGCAGTCCCAAACGGTAAATAATTGAAGCTAGATAGTGATACAGCATGATAGAGTTCACATTGTGGCCATATTAAGGGAACATATAAGAAATGAGATAAAGAACCACAGTGGTAAATGAACTCATATCTCCTCCTCTACATTATGGTGAGGAATTTTCTGGTTGATATTAAGAGCGCAGAGCTGCTGTAACTGGCAGTGCTCACCTCCTGCAAGAGCCTCCCAGACCAGGAGGTTTTCAAGGGCTGCTTTAGGAATGAGATGTGCCTAAACTCTAGCTAGACTGCCCTGTGCCTCTTGTACACGGTACAGTGCGAGGGTGACCAGACGTCCCGATAAAATCAGGACTGTCCCGATTTTTAGGTGTTTGTCCCGCATCCCGATCGATGTTTGGTCGGGACGCAATTTGTCCCGATATTTGGCACTCCTGTATTTTTTTGTTTGTTTTGTTTTGTTCTGCTGGGGGGGACTCCGCTTTTTTTTTTCTCCTCTCCCCTCTGCCAGCGGGACTCCAGGACTCCGCGCTTTTTTTTTTGCTGTCCTGGCGGGACTCCACTTTCCACCACCACCCCGCCAGTGGGACTCCATTTTTTAGTTTCTTCCCTCCCGCCGCCAGCAGGACTCCCAGCAAGTCAGGTTTCTGGATCAGAAACCTGACTTGCTTACGTCTCAAAAAGACACACACTAGATGTGTTCACTCTAAGATCCTTTAATGATTTGCTAGGTATGGCTGAGGTTAGCTTAAATACGGTGTTTTACACACTGTGCCACCTAGTGGCTCAACAGCACAGTACAGTTTAGCATTCATTTATAAAGACATCACTGTAGCAGAGGCATAAAACAGAATAGTCTTCAGAGCCATTTTAACCTACCCTGGGGCCTGAGCCAACCTCAGGCAGCTCCAAGACAGGCAAGGAGCATTGCTTCTCCTCTCAGCCCTTGTGCTGGGCTCTGCATTGGTGCAGCAGTTAATGTTGGCTTTTATGTCTGCTGGGGTGACTATGTCCCAAAGTTAGGCTCTAAGGCCCAGATCACTGCCGGTATTTAGGCACCTATTGTCCACTGATTTCAAGGGAAGTTAGGAGCCTAAACACTGTGAGGCTCTGGGCCCCAACAGCCCAATCCTGCAAATGGTAACTTGTGGGAGTAGTGCCATTGACTTTAATATTCAAACCCAGAATTAAGCCTTGACTTCAGTGAGACTCTGAGCATGAGTAAGGCTTTGCAGCCTTGGGCTCTAGGACTTTAGGATGCGATTTCAGATGGACTCCGAAGAGATGTAACTTTCACTGGGAGTTGGTAGCCTATGGGAACAGGGCACCTCATGCCTTTTGAAACCCCATGCCTTAAAGAATCCAGCAGTTGAGTCTATTGCCCCTGCACAAGCACTCTCAAATCCTATTCACCTCCGCTTCCCAGTGCTTATGGTGACCAGACAGCAAGTGCGAAATATCGGGACTGTCCCTATAAAATCGGGACATCTGGTCACTCTACCAGTGCTAACCCACTCGGAAGCGCTCCTCTAACCATAAGATGACTCACTCTGACCTGTGAGCCCAACCTAATTGATATGTTCACATCCAACATATTTCCAGCACAAGCATATAAAAAAGGTACATCTGCACTCCACCTGCAATCTGCTCCTTCAATTTCTGCCTCAAAACCCTTCGGGGCATTTCTTCCCCTGGCCCCCATAAAACAGGTTATTGGAACTACATTAATTCTTAGACCATATTCATTAGGTGACATTAGAAGCATGCACACATTCCAGAGGTATATAAATCTGGGCCCAAAACAGCTTGGCACATTCATGTACGCTGTGTCTTGGTTAGGCCAACAGGAAAGTGATTGTGTGCAAGTCATAAGCCAAAACCACTGAGATGTAGATACAGATTAGATAAACACACAGAGAAATGCTTTGCCATCCCACCCCCATATGCTGCACCAACCCACACAGGCAGAAAAGTTCTGTTTTGAATGTCAAAGGACAGGTCTGATGTGCACGTCTCACTGTAAGCAGATGGTTAAAGCTTATCTCTAGGAATTCATTTACTAATCAAAATCTGCAGTTTGTGTGTTTTGGAAGGGGACGGTAGCAGAAATTTGTATTTAAAAGCTGAACAGGATGGAGCCTAAGCCACTTAGCACAAACTTGTTTGCAATGCACTACTAATCCCCTCCTATCCTGTCTTCATTAACCTCGTGTGCACTGCACCTGGGCAACGGATAATACTGCTTTGTTTGGATAGAGGATTTCCTCCCTGCCAAAGATGGAGAATATCCAATAATGTCTTGAAAGCAGGTTTTGTATCTTGTTCGAAGTTTCTCCCCCTAAAGTTCTATGTAACTAGAATGGCCTAATTTCCAGAGGCAATGGGTCATTTCCCCAGTAGTCCCAGCATTCATTTCCTATGGAGAAGGACATTTTCAGTTCTCTACCTGATATTTGGCATTCACCTAGGGCTCTTTGTCCACACAGCTCAACGCACTTTGCAACAGATGATCAGTGTCATTAGCGGTCATTTTACAGATGGGGAAACTGAGGCACAGAGAGCTAGCTGCCAGAGTGTGTCCAGCAGAGCCCCCAGTCTGATCTCCACGAAGTGTGCACACATTGTATTACTGTCCAAGACTCACCCACCTTTGTGTCATGGTAAACAAAAACACTGAGCATCAATGTCCAGAGACTTATTCTTCCCAAGTGCTCTTTTCACATAGAGATGCTCCACTTTTAATCATCCTGAGTGGGAGATGACAAGCCCCACCTGTTGTGACTCAACAGGACAGCCCTGTGTCTCTGGGCAGGGCTCTACAACCAGACACCCTGTCCCACAAAGCTATTCAATGAGGCAGGCACTGGAAATAGTATCAGGTCTCCTAATTCCTGGAACCACAGTCTCTTTACTGGAGCACGCTGCCTCCGCTAATCCACTTAGATTCTCATACCCCGATTGCCCCGTTGTGCTTTTCTTTTTCCGTGGCAGGGTTAGTACTGATTCCTGGAACTGAAATCAATGAAACAGAGCCTAGAATGTGTTTTTTATAATTCCAATAGCACCTAGAGGCCCCATTCTACTCGGCGCTGTACAAATTCATAGTAAGAGACACTCCCTACCCCAAGGAGTTTACAGTCTAAATAGAAACACATGAAAGGCGCAAAGGGGTGAAGTTACTTGCTCAAGGTCACACAGCAGGTCAGTGGCAGAGCAAGGAACAGACTCAAGGTCTCCTGACTCCCAGTCCTGTACCCTATCCACTATAATATGGTAATAGCAATTCACATCTTTAGAGACCTTTCCATCTGAGGTCTAAGTCCGTGGTTTCCAACCCAGTTACCATTGTGGGCCACATATGCAGCTCTCTGTGTTACGTGGGCTGCATCCACACAATATACATACTACCTGTATGGCCCCGAGGATGTCACATGGGCCGCAGCTGTGTGCTGATTGGGCCGCAGTTGAGAATCTAGGTCCATATGCTCACAAACATTAATTAAAGATGATTTGCAAAGAATATAAATTGAGTTTTTGTGCTTCTTTAGGGTGTATATAATGATGGCCTTGAAGGTTTTGATTGCAGGTTGTTTTATTTGGGGGGCAGGGGTTTCAACATTATAAATTCAGCTCTTGCTACCCCCTTCAGTCGAGGGCTGCAAAAGATCTCGGTTCACATCCTTGAGTCATCCAAAAAAAATCCTGCAGCCAAAACAAAAAGACAAGACAATTCCTTTAATTAATTAATGAAAATAACAAAACCTTTCAGGGCTGTTTTATACACAGTAATGAAGCAACAAAGGGCACAAATTCATTCCCTGCCCCATCCTGCCAGGTCACAGTGTCTCTGCAGGTAGATACAGCAAGTCTTGTGCAAGAGGCTGGCCTTGGCCAAAGAGGGGAACACATAACTAAATGCATGTTTCCTTAGACAAGTCCACACCAGGGCCGCCCGAGGGGGGAAGAAGGTGGGGCAATTTGCCCCAGGCCCCCACAAGAGTTTTTCAGGGCCCCTGGAGCGGGGTCCTTCACTCGCCCCGGGGGCCCTGGAAAACTCTCATGGGGCCCGGGCCCCTGGAGCTTCTTCCGTTCTGGGTCTTCGGTGGTGGGGGATCCTTCCGCTTTGGGGTGGAAGGACTCCCGCAGCCGAATTACCACAGAAGCGGGACCCGCCACCAAAGTGCTGGGTCTTCTATGGTAATTCAGTGGCGAGGGACCCCCGGCGTGGGTCTTTGGGCACTTCAGCAGTGGGTCCCAGAGCGAAAGGACCCCCTGCCGCCAAATTACCTCCGAAGTGGGGGCCCCCCACCACCGAAGACCCCAGGCCCCCTGAATCCTCTGGGTGACCCTGGTTCATACCCTGCCAAATTCTTGTAGCCTTGCACTCACATGCCTTTAATGAAGCCAACTAAAAGCAAAGTTACAATAAACAAAGGCAATAGGTTCTCATTATTAATTTACAGTAGCATCTCAGAGACCCCGTTGTGCTAGGCACTTCACAAACAGAGCCCCTGTTCCACACGGCTTACAGTTTAAACTGGGGTCTGATCCAAGTCCTACTGACTTCAATAGGAGTCTACTGCAGTCAAGGGAAAGCAGTTGGATCAGCCCCTAAAGGTGTGGTTTCACAGGGGGCTTGAGATATCTTAGTCCTTCAGCAGGAGCACTACACCTGATACCTAACCTCCTTGCACACTGGAGCTAGAGCAGAGGATCCTGGGCTCCCCATTGTGCTCTGGCCAAGGACTCCACCCACCCATGCACCCAACAGCCCAGCTACATATGCATTGCTCAGAACGTTCACACACCAAGAAGTTCTGCACAGCCAAAGGAATCTCAGCCCAAGACCCACACCCTAACTGGCTTGTGAAGGGGAGCCATGAACTGGTGCCACTCCTGATCAAAACAGCCAATGCCTCATTCAGAGAAAGAAACTTCCCTTCTTTCTTCAAACACACAATACTCCGCGGAACGCAGGAGAAACGCACCCCTGCTGCATCAGTTCTAGCCAATTACTGCCCAGCATCAAACCTCTCATTCCTGAGCAAGCTCATAGAGAAGCTAACCCATGGCCAGCTACAAGCTCATCTAATTAAAGCAAACATTCTAGACCAGCACCATCTTGATTCAGGCCAAGACACGGAGCTGAAACCATTTTAGTGGCACTGAATTATGGTCTATCAGTAGATAGAGGACAGACATCAGTTCTCATCCTCCTAGATCTCCCTGCAGCATCTGATGCTGCTGACCATGAGATTCTGCTCTCTTGTCTGAGAGAGATGGCAGGGATCCAGGATAATGAGCTAAATGGTTTGAGTCCTTCCTGGAGGGACACAACCAATGAGTAATGATGGGAAACTTAACCTTCATCACTGACCCCTCACCTGTAGAGTCCCACAAGGATCAATTCTTTCTCTGGTCCTTTTCAAATGTCTACATGCAACAACTAAGTGAACTGGTCAGATGACCTGGACTCAAGTGCCAGCAATATGCAGACAACATACAGCTCCATCTATCCTTCCCCACATATGACCGCACTGCTACTACCAAGAAGACCCAGTGCTCAGATAAGATCATGTCTTGAATGAAAAATACTTGGCCAAAGCTGAGCACAGCAGAGGTGATGCTAGTGGGCAGAAGAAAGTATTCTGAGGAATTTGCAGCTATGGTGCAGTTTCTGGTGGTTTATACACACCCACAATTGATCAATTCAGGCCACAGTCTTGGAGTACTCTTGGATTCCTTGCTAAAGCTGAGGTCTCACAAAGAAGCATCCGTGAGCCATGCTTTCTACCATCTCTGCTTGGCTAGGAAATTCAGTCCCATCTTGAATGATGTTAAAACATGGCCTCAGTTATTCATGCCTTTGGCACCCCTCAGCTGGATTACAGCAAGGCAAAGCCCTCAGCATTTAGGGAACTCCAACTAGTACAGAATACCACAGTGCACCCCCTCAGCAACACAGACTACTTTGAGCACATCATGCTTGTTCTCTCTCTCTACATTGGCTTCCCATAGACTGCCAAATCAAGTGCAAGGTCTCAACTCTTATCCTTAAAGTGCTCCATGGCCCAGGTCCAGGTTAGCTAAAATATCATCGAAAACTCTGGGGTGGAGTGTGGTCAACAACTACCCTCATCTGGCACAATAGAAATCTCTGCAATAAGAGTAAAGTTTATCTGCGCGGGAGACAACTTTCTTGGGGGCCAGTCCAAGCCTGTGGAGTGAATTCCCCCAGGAACTAAGGACCATCATAAACCTCACCACTTTCCATTCCAAGATGTCTATGAAAAGGTATTGATTTGCTGGTTATGATTATGCTATCTAAATGTATGTATCATTTTGTATTTAAAGTTATAAGTATTAGCTGTATACTGTCTGTATTTCAAACTTGTGCTATGCTTCTGAGTGACACCCCAGACAATGTGGCATCAGCACTACCTAGCCTGCTTGATGGCCCATAAAGGGCCATCAGCTATACAATTAACCCATTGAGAGAAGGCAGATACATCTTGTGACTCAGCAAGGTGTGCAGGGACATGCCTATGGACAGAACTCTAAGGTTTTTCCATGCCATGTGCTGGGTAGCTTGAGGTGGCAAGAAAGCACATGGCACATGGCAAAAGGACTATAAAAGGCATCATCATCATCTCCATTTTGTCTTCAATCCTGTTTCAGACCTCTGGAGGAACTTTACTACAAACTGAAGCTCTGAACAAAGGACTGAATGGCTCATCCAAGCTGTGGATGTACTCCAGAGACTTGATTTGAATCTGTAGTTTATTCCATCACTGCTAAAAGCCTGAACCAAGAACTTTGTCACTACTATATGTAATTGATTCCTTTTAACCAATTTTAGCTCTCATCTCTATTTCTTTCTTTTTATGAATAAACCTTTAGATTTTAAGATTCTAAAGGATTGGCAACATTGTGATTTGTGGGTAAGATCTGACTTACATATTGACTGGGTCTGGGGCTTGGTCCTTTGGGATCGGGAGAACCTTTTTTCTTTTGCTGGGGCGTTGGTTTTCATAACCATTCATCCCCATAGCAAGTGGCACTGGCGGTGATACTGGGAAACTGGAGTGTGTAAGGGAATTGCTTGTATGACTTATGGTTAGTCAGCGGGGTGAGACCAAAGTCCTCTCTGTTTGGCTGGTTTGGTTTGCCTTAATAATAAAGGAAACCCAGCCTTGGGCTGTAACTGCCCTGCTCTAAGCAATTTGTCCTGAATTGATACTCTCAGTTGTGTCCCGCCAGAAGCAGCATCGTTACAACAGGTGACAGATGTTTAGTCATGTGGCTAAACATGCTACTGGCAGGCACTCAGGTATTATGGTAATGAGTGTGGAATAAAAACCTATATTTTTTCTAGGTCTGTAGAATAGACTTGTGGGATCCAGGCCTTTATAGAAGTTCTGCTACTTTCGTGGTGTGAGCAAGAATTAATATAATAAGAGTAACTTCACTAGCAATGTACATCACTAGCTTTTCCCCAGTGTCACATAATCTCTGTTATCCACTGACCATGCGAGTATGCTATCATCATTGCTGAGTAATTATGTGATTATTCCAGCCCTTTAAATTACAGCTGTCACCTACACCCTTACAAGTGCAGGTGACATGGCCAGGATGTGTTCCTCCACTGTTTGTTAATTATAATTATAAAAACTCAAACACTCTGCCAGAAAAATGGAGCCACCCGTTAGAACTTTTGCCTTAATATTTTATTGTCAAATTAAATTAGAACGACAACCATTAATAAAACAATTCTTGTTACTACATCGGTGTCCAATCCCAAAGGCCTCAGGATGCCTTAATAAAAGTGTCTAAAAGCAAAATTGCAATGAACAAAGGCTATATGTTGTTAGTGCCATTATGACAGTAGCACGTAGATGCTCCCTGGTGCTTGATACTGTACAAACACACAGTGAGAGAGTCCCAGCACTGAAGAGCTACTGATCTAAATCAAGAGAAATGGTGGGAAGGGAGACAGGGGCACAGGAAGGTGAAATAAAAAAAATAATTACATAACAGGTCGGGGTGGGATCAGGAATGGAATGCAGATGCCCTATTCATAGGACCATGCTGTCTCCCATGTGACTCCTAAAACTCCAATGACCAACAAGTTGAGGGGCAAATGAACCGCTCCTCACAAAAACAGAGTCATCAGGTTTTGTGAGGGACAGAGGATGGAGCCTACTCCTCAGTTTACAGGCAGGCTGTGGGGCTGCAAGACTTCTCACCTGTTTCTTCACGGCTTTCCGCTGGAGATGGGCAAGCACAGATCTCCTGGCCCTAACACGCCAATCTGTTGAGCCAAAATGGAGAGCCCTCCAGGGTATGTAGGGTTAAAACTGGAGGGGAAGTCCATGAATCATAGACTTTAAGGTCAGAAGGGACCATTATGATCATCTAGTCTGACCTCCTGCACAACGCAGGCTACAGAACCTCACTCACACACTCTTGTATCAAATCTGTGTTTGAGCCACTGAAGTCCTCAAATCATGGTTTAAAGACTTCAAGATGGAGAGAATCTTCCAGCAAGTGACTTGTGCCTCACGGTGCAGAGAAAGGCGAAAAACCCGCAGGGCCTCTGCCCATCTGCCCTGGAGGAAAATTCCTTCCCGACCCCAAATCAGCTAAACCCGGAGCATGTGGGCAAGACTCACTAGCCAGACATCCAGGAAAGAATTCTCCATAGTAACTCAGATCCTACCCCTTCTAACATCCCACCACAAGCCATTGGGCATATTTACCACTAATAGTCAAAGACCAATTAATTGCCAAAATTAGGCTATCCCATTATACCATCCCCTCCATAAACTTATCAAGCTTAGTCTTAAAGCCAGATATGTCTTTTACCCCCACTGCTCCCCTTGGAAGGCTGTTCCAGAACTTCACTCCTCTGATGGTTAGAAACCTTCATCTAATTTCAAGTCTAAACTTCCTGATGGCCAGTTTATATCCATTTGTTCTTGTGTCCACGTTGGTACTGAACTTAAATAATTCCTCTCCCTCACTGGTATTTATTCCGCTGATATATTTGTGGAGAGCAATCATATCTCCCCTCAGCCTTCTTTTGGTTAGGCTAAACAAGCCAAGCTCCTTGAGTCACCTTTCATAAGGCAGGTATTCAATTCCTTGGATCATCCTAGTAGCCCTTCTCTGAACCTGTTCCAGTTTGAATTCATCCTTCTTAAACATAGGAGACCAGAACTGCATACAATATTCCAGATGAGGTCTCACCAGTGCCTTGTATAACGGTACTAACACCTCCTTATCTCTACTGGAAATACCTCACCTGATGCATCCCAAGACCGCATTAGCTTGTTTCATGGCCATATCACATTGGCGGCTCAAAGTCATCCTGTGATCAACCAATACTCCGAGATCCTTCTCCTCCTCTGTTACTTCCAACTGATGCGTCCCCAGTTAATAACAATAATTCTTGTTATTAATCCCTAAATGCATGACCTTGCACTTTTCACTATTAAATTTCATCCTATTATTATTACTCCAGTTTACAAGGTCATCCAGATCTTGATATGATATCCCGGTCCTTCTCTGTATTGGCAATACCTCCCAACTTTGTGTCATCTGCAAACTTTATTAGCACATTCCCACTTTTTGTGCCAAGGTCAGTAATAAAAAGATTAAATAAGATTGGTCCCAAAACCGATTCCTGAGGAACTCCACTAGTAACCTCCCTCCAGCCTGACAGTTCACCTTTCAGTACGACTCATAGTCTCCCCTTTAACCAGTTCCTTATCCACCTTTCAATTTTCACATTGATCCCCATCTTTTCCAATTTAGCTAATAATTCCCCATGTGGAACCGTATCAAATGCCATACTGAAATCAAGGTAAATTAGATCCTCTGCATTTCCTTTGTCTAAAAAATCTCAAAAAAGGAGATCAGGTTGGTTTGGCACAACCTACCTTTTATAAAACCATGTTGTAATTTGTCCCAATTACCATTGACCTCAATGTCCTTAACCACTTTCTCCTTCCAAAAATTTTTCAAGACATTGCATACTACAGATGTCAAACTAACAGGCCTGTAGTTGCCCGGGTCACTTTTTTCCCCTTTCTTAAAAACAGGAACTCTGTTAGCAATTCTCCAGTCACATGGTACAACTCCCGATTTTACAGATTCATTAAAAATTGTTGCTAATGGGCTTGCAATTTCATATGCCAGTTCCTTTAATATTCTTGAACGAAGGTTAGCTGGGCCCCCCGATTTAGTCCCATTAAGCTGCTCGAGTATGGCTTCTACCTTGGATGTGGTAATATCTAGCTCCATATCCTCATTCCCATTTGTCATCCTACCATTACCCTAAGCTCCTCATTAAAAACTGAGGCAAAGTATTTGTTTAGATATTGGGCCATGCCTAGATTATCCTTAACCTCCACTCCATCCTCAGTGTTTAGCGGTCCCACTTCTTCTTTCTTTGTTTTCTTCTTATTTATATGGCTGTACAACCTTTTACTATTAGTTTTATTTTCCTTTGCAAGGTGCAACTCTACATGGCTTTTGGCCTTTCTCACTTTATCCCTACATATTTTGACCTCAATAAGGTAGCTTTCCTTGCTAATCCCTCCCATCTTCCACTCCTTGTAGGCTTTCTGCTTTTTCTTAATCACCTCTCTGAGATGCCTGCTCATCCAGCTTGGTCTACAATTCCTGCCTATTAATTTTTTCCCTTTTCTTGGGATGCAGGCTTTCTGCAACTTTGACTTGAAGTAATTCCAGGCCTCCTTCACCTTTAGATCC
Organism: Gopherus flavomarginatus; assembly: GCF_025201925.1. Classification (NCBI taxonomy): domain Eukaryota; kingdom Metazoa; phylum Chordata; order Testudines; family Testudinidae; genus Gopherus; species Gopherus flavomarginatus. The sequence continues at coordinate 357,108,789 of NC_066617.1, forward strand.
CCAAGTTCTTCAGTCCAATCTACTTCTCTAATTTCCTTAATTTTTTAGCCCTTTTGAAGTTGAAAACTCTAGTCCCAGATCTATTTTTGTTTATCCTTCCATTTAGTTTAAACTGAATTAGCTCATGATCACTTGAACCAAGGTCATCCCCTACAACCATTGCTTCTATGAGGTCCTCACTACTCACTAAAACCAAATCTAAAATGGCATCCCCTCTTGTTGGTTCAGCAACTATTTGGTGAAGAAATCCATCAGCTATCATACCTAGGAAAATCTGAGCCCTATTATTATTACTAGCACTTGTCCTCCAGTCTATCTCTGGGAAGTTAAAGTCTCCCATGATCACACAATTCCTATTAGTATTTACTTCAATAAAAACATTAAAAAGGTCTCTATCCATAACCAAATCAGATCCCAGCAGTCTGTAGCACACCCCAATCACTATCTCAGGGGAGGCTCTAGTAGCTTTCTTCTCCAATGGGATTTTTGCCCAGACAGACTCTGTCTTATCCATTCCATCCCTTCTTATTTCTTTACAGTCTTCCTCATCAGTGATATACAGTGCTACTCCACCACCTTTGCCTTTATTTCTGTCTTTCCTAAACAGCACATACCCTTCAATACCTGTACTCCAGTCATGACTACTATTCCACCATGTTTCTGTTATCCCTATAATATCTGGTTTCACTTCCTGCACCAGTAACTCTAGTTCCTCCATTTTGTTACCTGGGCTCCTCGCATTGGTGTACAAACATCTTAATTCTTGCTGTTTGGCTTCACTCACATTCTTTACCCGATTAGGCCCAGATGTTCTACCGCCAGTATCACCTATTAGAATTGTATCTACAGAACCCTTCCCCGTATGTCCCTTCTCCTACCCATGACAATATCCTTTCTTACTTCATTTTCTTCCCTCTCAATGTTAAAATCCGGCATGCAGATTACCTGGCCATCTCCCAACCATTTCTCCCCCAATTCCTAGTTTAAAGCTCTCTTAGTTGTGCCAGCCTCCATCCTAGAAGTCTATTTCCCTCCTTACTCAGGTGAAGTCCATCCCGAGAGAACAGTCCTCTGTCCATGAATGCCTCCCAGTGGCCATACATCCCAAAGCCCTCCTTATAGCACCATTGCCTGAGCCATCTGTTGATCACCATAATCTTGTCACACCTTTGCTGCCCTTCTCTAGGCACAGGCAGAATCTCACTGAAGATCACCTGAGCCTCCATTTCCTTAAGTGTCTTCCCCAGCCTGGCATACTCTCCCTTGATACGTTCCAGCGAGAATCTAGCCATATCATTTGTTCCCACACGAAGGACAATCAGCAGATTCTTTCCCGCTCCCATTAGGATCCTCCTCAGCCTCAGGGCCACATCCTGTATCTTAGCATCCGTCAGACAGCACACCCTTCTGTTCTCTGGATCAGCTCTGGTTACAGGCCTGTCTATTCTTCTCAGTAAGGAGTCCCCAGTCATGTAGATCTGCCTTTTCCTGGTGACGGTGTGATTCTCCGGTCTATCCCCTGTTCCCTCTGGCTGTAAGTCCTCTCGATTCCTATTCACTCTTGCAATCCTCCGCAACGCATCCCATATCCTCCTGGGGCTCATGTTTGGTGTTGATATCTCCATTGACTCTTTCCCTCTTCTTATAGGACTAGCTGCTCTTCTCTTCTTCCCTGCCCTCTCACCTTCAGCGACCATCTGCTGTGCCCCTTCTTCATTTTCCAACTCAGCAAACCTGTTCCTGAGCTCTATTTCTCCTTCAGTGGCCCGTCTTTTCCTCTGCCTGGTTCTCTTAGTCACATGCTTCCACCATCCACTTTCCTCACCCAGCAGTCTCCCCTCAGAGTTCTTTGTTCCTGCTTCCATATGCAAGTCTAAACTTTTCCATTCAGACTCCTCATGTCTGTGCTCCATCATCCGCTCAAACCCCCTTCTACACTCAACCAGAGTTTCCATCTGCATCTCCAGTTCTTAGATCTTTTCTTCCATCAGCTCTATCAGACGGCACTTCATGCAGACAAAACTCTTTCCAGGTACCCCCTCCAGGATCATGTACATGCCACAGCTTCCACATCCAGTTATCTTCATTGTATCTTTCACTGCTTGGGTCACTACAACTGCTGCCTCTGTATCTGTCATAGGCTTCTCACCTAAATCCTGTAAACCTGGGAAACACAAACCAAACCAAAACACCACGACCCTCAGCACAACAAACCCCCAGCAAGCACCAAGACACTGCTAGAACACTGCACACTCCCTTCAGTAACCTGTCTGTTCCTCTGCCTGCCTCTTAGTGTTCCCCCAAACTCCCCCTGCAAACTCCCCTGTTTACAGCTCCGTTTGCTGGCTCCTGTGCTGCTGCAGCTATCTATGCCACTGCCTGACTGGCTGGCTCCCTTTATAGGACCCCAAGTAAGAGAAGCCCCGCCCCCTACTCAGAGCTCAGCTTCTCTCCCAGCACACTGCCCCTACCAACCTCCACACATACAACTGCAACTACAAATAGCTACAAATACCTTCTCCTCCAACAGAAGTCCCACTCAAACTTCTCTGTTCACAGCTCTGTTTGCTGGCGCCTATGCCGCTGCAGCTGTCTATATTGAGTCGAAAAGGTTGTGTCATTTTAAATTTTGTTTACAGTGTCAAACATTTTCAATGACACTTTGAACAATGGCGAGCAGCTCCGTAGCTGGGCAAAAATCCCTAAACATTTCATGAAATTTTACTTGTTTGCCAATTTTTGTCCAAGTTTGAATTTGATGACAAATTTTTGTTGACATTTCAAAATTCAAACAGTTTCAACCAGCTCTGGTGTCGGGGAGGCTGAAACTGCGTGCACAGCCTCTCTGCCAGTGACCCCCGCACCTGCATACAGCTCCCGGAGGGAAGTGGTACTGAGGGTCTTGTGCAGGGTACATTTAATCCATTGTAACAACCAGAAAGGGAAATCAAATGTCGAGCCTTGCTCTGAAGGATCATTCTCAGATGCCAGAGGTGAACTTTGGCCTGGGGGTGGGGAGGGGGAGAACATTTCAGTGTCACGGTGATCCAAAGTCCACTGAATTCAGTGAAAAGACTCCACTTGACTTCAGTGGTCTTTGGATTAGACCCCAGATAATTTTAAATGGAGATGGACAACCTACATTGTCTTGACAGGGACACAGAACATGATCCCTCCGGTAGTGCAGCAGTTACACCTCCTTAAACCAAGGAGGAGTTTGGAACACAATGGGCCAGATCCTCAGCTGGTGTAAGTCAGCATCACTGCAAGGATCTGGCTCGGTGTTTTAGTCTGGTCCCTGCTTTATGCATTCCCATTCATGCTTTCTCCTCTCTGTTGCAGCATTGGTAAATCCAAGTCAGAGGATGATCCTCCACCGCACTTATGTAATTGGTTCAGGTACCAGACGAATCAAATTGTCCAGTCACTTCTGCGTACTTTAGAGGCTCCTGAAAGAGCAACCTATTGGAGTGTGGCCCAGTCTAGAATAGTGTAATTGACGGGATAGGCAAATACGGAGTCACATTACATAAGAACAGCCGTATCGGGTCAGACCAAAGGTCCATCTAGCCCAGTATCTGTCTGCTGACAGTGGCCAATGCCAGGTGCTCCAGAGGGAGTGAACCTAACAGGCAATGATCAAGTGATCTCTCTCCTGCCATCCATCTCCATCCTCTGACAAACAGAGGCTAGGGACACCATTCCTTACCCAATCAGGAATGGATTACTGTGAAAGGCTATTTGAAGAAGGAAATGGTTTTGACTCAAATGCTTTCTGCAGTATAGAGCAGAGCCCTGCAAAATATCAAATGTGTTTAAAAGGTACAAATGCCCCATGGGTGGTTTAGATTTTCCCAAAAGTGACTGGAAGATGCAATGTTATTGTTCTGCAACACGACATCGTGCGGCGATAAAAAAAAAACAAAAGGAGAAAAAAAAATCTGGTGATGAACTGCAAAATAAACTGGCCTTCCAGCAACCCAATAAAGGGAGAAGAATATTGTCCATTTACAGAGAGGAAGATGGAAAGTGACAGGGCTACGCTTTACAGTCCATTCCACTGATGGCGGCTGGAGCTTTAGCTGAAGTTAATTTCTCAGAGCCCCCGAAATGAAAATAGAGCAAACCACTATGATTTAAGAAGTGATAGCCAGACAATTTTTCACTACAGGAAACAGCCATTAAACATTAGCCTCTTTGCTGAGGCACATGGCATCCAGTCCTTAATCTAGTTTAGACCGTTCCTATTTTATCCTTTACCATTTAAGATGAGAATATTTCATACATTTTCACAAAGACTTAGGGCCTGATCCTCCGTCCAAGTGGAAACAGTAGTTTCCACTACTAAATATATTTAGGAACATGCCACTAAAGCTTTGCAGGACTTTGCATGCTGCATCATGTTTGGTTTTAGTTGACTGCAGTTCAAAGGAGCATGAGCAGAAAAGCTTTAACTGTTGCTTTTCCTACTCTTGTTTGGTTTACATCAAATGCACTCATTTTATTTTAACTATTTGGCAAGTTGCTTTGTTTTGAATTAATATTAATGAGAATAAGCAACATTGATCATTTTCATGCACATAGGGCATGTCATCTGTAGATTTCAAAGCACATTATCGTCCTGTTTTACTGGGAAACTGAGGCACAGAACAGTGACACAGCCTGACCAGATAAGATGAGTCAGTGATCGAGCTAGGAATGGAACAAGGTGTTCTGGTTCCCAGAGCTCTATAGGTACTTCCTGAGGGCCATTGTCCATGCTTAGGGCCCTACCAAATTGACAGCCGTGAAAAACATGTAATGGACTGGGAAATCTGGTCTCCCCCATGAAATTTGTACTTTTGTCCTTTACTCAGACTGGAGGTCAAGACACAAAAGGGCTTTGCAAGGGGGCTGTGGTATTGCCACTCTTACTTCTGCGCTTCCTTCAGAGCTGGGTGGCTAGAGAGTGGCAGCTGCTGGCCAGGAGCCCAGCTCTGAAGGCAGAGCCCCTGCCAGCAGCAGCACAGATTTAAGGATAGTATGGTATGATTTTGCCACCCTTGCTTCCGTGCTGCTGCTGCCGCCAGCATTGCCTTTAGAGTTGTGCATCTGGTCAGCAGCTGCTGCTCTCCAGCTGCCCAGCTCTGAAAGCAGCACAGAAGTAAGTGTGGCAATACCACCAACAGGGCCCCCAGTCTGAGAAATGCTGACTTAAGGGCTTTATATGTTTAGGTTTTTAAATACATAGTCATGTTTTGTTACAACATCATGAAAACTTAAGATTTAAATATCTGAAACCATGAAATTCAATATTTAAAAAATACTATGACCATGGAATTTACCAAAATGGACCAGGAATTGGATAGGGCCTTATCCATGCTGGACTAGTTCTCTTGATGACTGGTCAGTCTGGCTCCTTTCACCAGGTCTGAGTTCAGATAAAAATTAAGACATGCTTAACAATGGAAAATGCTTTGAAAGGGTTCCCAGCACTGGTGAAAGCGTGATAAGCAGAATGTCTTGTCATTGTGTCTCACTATACCCCTCTCACTGTTGTGTGAAGTGTGGGACACTTGCACCTAAACAGCCCTCCTGCAAATGGCTCCAAGTTCAGTCTTCCGAGAGAAGACACTGTGTACTCTTGGTCTGTGTGCTGGATCTTTGCAATGAAGGGCCTACCATGCCCCTGTCCCTCTACTGTCAGACAGCTATGGCTACAAAACATGGGCGTGTGGGAGGTCTGCATACTCCATGCCCCGCAGTGCTCGGCTCTCTCACTTTCCTGCCCCTTTGCTTTGTTCCTCTTCTTCTCCAGTGGCTCACCTCCCTTCCTGGAGCTGGGTGAGGTAGTGAGTGGGGGCAGCTGGGAGTATGTCTCCCAAACCCTTTCCAAAGATGGAGGCTGGGCCAAGAGAGAGTTTCTTTGTCAGGAGGACGGAGGGGGGGATGACCTGCAGCCAGCTGCAGCTTTGGGAGCGGGAGGGCTGGGTGCTTAGGGTGACCAAATGTCCCGATTTTATAGGGACAGTCCCAATTTTTGGGGCTTTTTCTTATATAGGCATCTATTAGCCCCTACTCCCACCCCCTGTCCACATTTGCTATCTGGTCAGCCTATGGGTGCTCCAGGAATCCACCTGGCCCTTATAGGAAGGAAAGGGGAGTGAGAAAAAAGAGAGATGAGCTCTGCTGTTCCACAGGCTCAGGGGATAGAAGTCCCTCAGCACATCAAGTGGTCACCCTCCTCCAAGAGGCGGGGAAGTGAGCAACGCAGGCAGGCAGAAGAGATTTCTCCCTTCCCAGGTGCGTTTTCCCAGATCTTGTGGCATTGGCCAGCTGGGGGAGGGGTATCCTCCCCCATTCACAGAAGGGGAATGAAGGCACTGGGTCAATTAAAACCTGCCCACAGTCACACAGGAGCTTATAGCAGAGCTGAGAATTGAACACAAATTTCTGCAAGTCCCACACCCATGCCCTTTCCCTTAGATCAACGCTCCCAGCCTGGGGGTAGGGCTGGAGCATTGGAGCCACTGTTTTTATTCAAGGCACTGAACTTGTAAGTCACAAGATTTGTGGCAGAGCTAGGAACTGAACCCAGCCATTCTGTATGACCGTGAGCCATTCACTCTAGGGACAGATTTAAAGGTACCTGGGTACTTAATGCCCATTGATTTCAGGGAGAGTTAAGCACCTAAGTACCTTTTAAAAGCCAGCCCGTAGTCTCTCTGCATCTGTAAAATAGGGATAACATTATCTCTGCCTTGTCTGTACAGATCGTAGCTCCTTGACACAGGGACTGTCAACTACTATATACAATGCCTGCAGCTGCAGCCTCCAGGTGCTACTGTAACACAAATAATCATTTCCCCTGCGAGTGGGGAGGAGAGGGGCCTCCTCAGAGTCACATTACTGCACCCTGAGGCTGCATTAGCAGCAGGGATTCCTTCCCCCACCCCATGTGAAAATCCTGTGTCCATAGGCCTGTTTCTTTCGGGCAGAACTTGGGCCCTCAGTTTAGCAAAGCTCTTAAGCCAGGAGTTCTCAAACTTTTTTTTGTTGGGACTCCCTATGAAAATAGTTCAGGCCGTGACAACCCCTCACCCTGAAAAAATGATGACCCCACCCCACCATACCACGCTTACCTCTGCGCTGCTGCTGCTGGCAGCAGCACTGCCTTCAGAGCTGGGCTTCCTGGCCAGCAGCCACTCCTTTCATGACCCCCATACACTAGTCTTGTGACCCTGTTTTGGGTCAGGACTGTCAGTTTGAGAAATGCTGACTTAAGCACATGAGTCATCCCATCTCTGTTCAGCAAAGCACTTAAGCAAGAGCATGTGGAAAGCCAACCCCATACATAGGTGCCCTGCTCAGTCAGAGCCTTAGCCCTACATGCCCTCCTCCAACATGTCGTGCAGCCACATAGGTCACTTCTTTTCTATTCAGCTCATGCTATGTTTAAAAGATTAATGAGACATAGCTTCTTGATTTAGAATATATTTCAGACATTCTTACTTCAGATCATTTGCCCTTCTTTTGGTGGGTTGTGTTAGCAGAATGATTTATGGATATTTCCCAAAGTAGTGTCTGAACATTGATGGAGTGAATGTTGATGCTGTTAAAGCCAGATAACCAATGCACATTTAACAGTGCATAGGGTGTGCTAAACTGTCTGACAGTAGTTTGGGGCAGGGAGGTGGACAGCCAAGGATACTTTTGCTGGTTTCTTGAACACTGCATACACTTTGGCATTCACAACGGTCCTGATTGCTGCAGACACATCGTTAAATGAACAACTTAGAGCTTCATTCCATATGTGGTATCTGATTTGCCAAGATCTACAAACAATGTGTACAGAAGAGCGAGCCTATGAAGCACCGCTGGAGAGGTCTTCTCCAATTTCTTGGAGAATTCCCTCAATGAGGGCTATATTATGATTGGCTCTTGTACAGGGACATGAGTGGTCACACACAAAAATCCTTCCTATGCATTGTAAGGGTCAATCCAAAATAGTAACCCACAACGTGAACAGACCCTTCTTCCACCAGCAAACAAATCATCCAAAAGAAGAGTGGGGAAAAAAACATGGGCATGGGCCCTGTTCTATTTCCAGACTGGTGGAGCAGGAATGGAGCGCCATGAGGAACAAATAGTCTAAACACAATAAATCAGTCCCTGAGCGCTCTCCCATCAACTCCTGTACTCCAGCTCGGCGAGAGGCACAGGCAGAATCGATGGGGGAATGGCAGCAGTCAACTCACTAGTGAAGACACCGTGGTAAGTAGATCTAAGTATGTCAACTTCAGCTATGTTATTGATGTAGTTGAAGTTGCGTAACTTAGATTGATTCCCCACCCCCGCCCCCAGTGTAGACTAGGCCTAGTGGAGTTCTTCAAGGATCAGTCTTGATCTTATTTAATAATTTCATTAATGATATTGGCACAAGTAAGAGTGTGCTAATGAAATTTGCTGATGACAAAGTTGTAAAACAGAGGGAAATCCAAATCTAATACAGAAAGAATTGGATGACCTCACAGACTGAAATAACGGAAATGGGATGAAATTTAATAGTACAAAATGAAGGTCATTGATTTAGGGAACAATAAAAGTTTCTGCTATAAACTAGGCATCAGGATCCCAACAAGGGCATTCAGGAGCAAGGCTCATAGTAGGGTCAAACCTGAGGATGAGAGTAGCAGGAGTTCATAGTCATGTTCCAGAGTGGGGCTAATACCAAGGATCAGAGTTCAAGTCAGCTTTTGGGGTCCAGATCAGGACGTAAGGTCCAAATCAAGCTGCGTTCAAAACCAGGAGTTCAAGAACAGTCATGGCAGATACAGGAACACTACAGTTGCCTGGACTCTTCCTGGAATGCCCTAGCCCTTGGGTTTATATAAGGCAGGGAGCCAATCAGGAGCCCTGATGATGCTGCCTCTCAAATCCCTTAAGATGGGACTTCCCATGGTCTGTGTCCACAGCAAGTTGTGGAGTGCAAGCTAGTTACAGTTGCCACTGGGTGGCAGCTTGGAGGTGTTTGCTGCGGGTAGCTCTTCTGGCCTGGGTCCGAGACCCATTGAGCCTTACAGAGGGGGCCTTATGAATTGGAAGTGACAGAGGAGGAGAATGACCAATACACTCAGGTCTGTCACATGATGACAATGAGCCACCAATGTGATGTGTTTGTGAAAAAGGCAAGTGCCATCCTAGAATGTATCAAGTGAGGTGTATTTCCAGTGGAGATCGGGAAGTATTAATGTCACTGTCCAAGGTGCCAATAAAACCTCATCTGGAATGTTGTGTCTAACTCTGGTCACCTATGTTTAAGAAAGATGAATTTATACTAGGATGGTCCAGGGACTATCTTCTGAGAAGAGACTAAAAGAACTTGGCTTGTTTAGACTACTAACAAAGGCTGAAAGGGGATCTGATTGCTCTCTGTAAATACATTAGGGAGGGAGAAGAGTGATTAAAAGGAAAGCGTTCAGACTAGAACAAATGGGGATAAATCGGCCGGGATAGGCCGGAAATTAGACCATGGCTTCTAACCATCAGCGGAGTGAGGTTCTCAAACAGCCTCCCACCAACAACTTAACTAGAGTTAAGATGGAATCTGATAAATTTATGAAAAGGGGCACAGGATGGGATTGCTTGCGATAGCAGGTCCCTTCCAGTCCTATGTCTATATGACATATGCAAATTGTCCCATTGACTACAATAGAAGCCACTCTAAAAATCTATAGAATCAAACACAGAACAATGTCCTTTTTACAGCATTTTTGACCCAACATAGAGTTCTACAGCAGAAATATAGTTTTCTATTAATTTTTGCACTATGGTTCCAAAATCCTATCAAAAAGTTATAATTTTCCTCTTGAATTGTACAGGGCTTTTCCATGAGGGGTATATCATATGGTCATTTATTGTTCTTGTGTTTTACACAATGGAGTGGATACCAAGGACTCTGTCAGTTTCTAAAACTACTTTAGAAGAGTCCAGAAGATACAAAGGTAATGAAGATATTCAGCACACAAGTTTAATGTTTTTAGCACGAGTGTAAAGTATCTCCCATAAGTGAAAATCCAATCTTCACCAAGAGATGCAAGAGTCCCGCTACATATACCAGCAAGAAAATTACAGATCAAGCAAGCTGCAGATGACGGAACAGCTCTCTCATGCAGATAGATGTGCAGAATCTACAGGAACGCAGCTGTAAAATTGGTAGCATGAATAAATTTCCACATAATGCAAAAACCCTCTGAATTCCAAAAAGCTTAGCAGTGCCTAACAAGTGGACAACCCTTTTTCCTGATCACTTTTGATAGGTCCTAATTAAAGCCTCTCTGGCAACTTTCTGTGAAATCAAAAGAACTAAAGAGAGTCATCTCTCACATTTTCAGGCTTCTGAGCCCTTCCCTCTTCCCCATGTACCTCCACGAACACAGGAGATTAAATATAACAGTCCAGACAAGATGAAATGCAATGCTCCTGCAGTTTTATTTGAGTTATTAAAAGGAGAGAAGTAACCAAGGGAGAGTAAAATAGGCCAATGTTCTAGTTTGTTATAAAAAGCTAAAGGCATTGCTCTTGCTTTTTAACACATGCCGCTCATTGTAATGAGGAAAGTGAGATTTTAAGGCGCAATAAGTAGCAAACTGAAGGGATGAGGTGAATGGAGGGGACCACAGAAGGATGGCTCCTCATTGGCAAACAGAGTAGACAACAGCTCAGGGGCGGCCAACCTAAGCCTGAGAAGGAGCCAGAATGTACCAATGTACATTGCCAAAGAGCCACAGTAATATGTCAGCTGCTCCCCATCAGCTTCCCCACTGCTTCCAGCACCATCCACCCATCAGCAGCCCTGCCAATCATCACCTCCCCTTCCCTCCCCATCAGCTGTTTTGTGGCATGCAGGAGGCTCTGGGGGCAAGAGGGGAGGAGCGAGGGCATGGCAGGCTCTGCAGGGGAGGGGGCATGAAGGGGTGGAGTGGGGACAGGGCCTGTGGCACAGCCAGGGGTTGAGCAGTGAGCATCCTCCAGCATATTGAAAAGTTGGTGCCTGTAGTTCCAGCCCTGGAGTTGATACCTGTACAAGGAGCCGCATATTAAACTTCTGAAGAGCCACATGTGGCTCCGGAGCCACAGGACGGTCACCTCTGCTGTAGCTGAAAGGCACATAAATGGCATGACCAGGAGACAGTACAGCACATGCTGAGCGTAGCAGTTATAACAGCGGCAACAGCCATATTTACAGGATGAAGCACCATCCGTTACAGACTCTTCCATTAAGTTCCATAAAACAATGGACACTGGGAATGGTTTTCTCCTGAACATAATAAGGACATAAGGAAGTTACTGGACAAGAAAAGGTTATTCCCCACCCCCACCCCCCATCTCTCCAGCTTCAGCGTCTCCATCCCACTTCTCTAATTTGTCACTGTCCTTTAGTTCCATCTTTTTCCATAAAAATGTCTATTATCTCAAACCTCTCTTTGCTGTATGCTTCAGTGGCCTTATTAGTTGTACTACTCCAGCCATTCCCATCTGCAACCCCTCCAAAGAGTCTGTCCTCCCCACTGCCACTTAACAGACCAAGCTGCAGTCACTTCTGGTTTCCTTCCCACCCCCCTGTCTGGAATATTGTCATTTGCTTCTAATTGGACTCTCCTGGGAAATAACCCGGAAAGTGCAGCAGTTACAAGTGTCTCTTCCTAGCCACTTTTTGACATAGGAAGAGATCAGCCGTAATATGAGCTTTCTGTGATTCACGCAACTATGTGTCCAGGTGCAGGGCCGGTGCAAGGATGTTTCAAGCCCTAGGCAAAACTTCCACCTTGCGCCCTCCCCCCTACTCCCTGAGGCGGCTCCCCACCTCCACCCTGATGCGTGCCCCCATGGCAGCTCCCCATCCCTCACCCTCAGACACCCTCACCACCCCAGCTCACCCCTGCTCCGCCTCCACCCCGAGCACGCTGATGCTGTTTCACTTCTCCCCCCTCCCAGGCTTGCAGTGCCTAAGCTGATTAGCGCCGCAAGCCTGGGAGGCAGGAGAAGTGAAGCAGCCATGGCGTGCTCGGGGAGGAGGCGGGGCAGGGAATTCCTCTATGTGCCGCCCTCCCCCACTCTTACTTGCTGCAGGCAGCCTTCCCCGCGCTCCCGTGCCCCAGCTCCCTCCGCCTAAATGCCGATGGCGACCGGGTGGCTGAAGAGCCAGCCGCCACGGTCGCTGCCGAAGAAAATGTCACCCCCCAAATCTTAGCACCCCAGGCGACCGCCTAGGTCACCTAAATGGTTGCACCAGCCCTGTCTAAGTGCTTATCACATCCTAACACCTGGCAGAAAGGCATAATGAGATCCAATGGTTGAAGCTGAAGCTAGACAAACTTCAGGCTGGAATAAGACAACATTTTAAGACTGAGGGTAATTAGCCATCAGAACAACCTACCTCAGGAATGTGGTGGATTTGCCATCAATGAAAGCTTTAAATCAAGACTGGATTGCTACAGCCTGGCCTCATCCATCTTCCAGACAGTCACTAGTCTGTTGCAAGTGGATCCAACCACTAGATCTCAGGTGTGTCTAAGCTCCCTGGGTCTAGATAGAGTTCAGTCACTGTTTTTAGCTCTGGTCCTTAGGGCACCTGCCCAGGTACAGACTTCTTGTCTGGTCACTGTGATGATGCGGTTCTGGCGGGACCCAACCGAGAGTGCCAATTCAGGACCAATTGCTCAAACAGGGTAGTCACAGCCCAAGGCTGGGGTTTTTCCACCTCTAAGGCAAACCAAACCAGCCAGTCAAAGATGACTTTGGTTTCACCCTACTGGCTAACCACAAGTTACACAAGCAATTTCCTTAGACACTCCAGTCTCCAAGTGTCACCACCAGTGCCACCCATCCTGGGGATGAATGGTTATGAAAACCAACACCCCAGTAAAAGAAAAAGTTTCTCCCGATCCCAAAGGGCCAAGCCCCTGTCATAAACAGATAGCTAAGGGTTAATGTCTCTTTCACCTGTAAAGGGTTAACAAACAGTGACCTGCAACACCTGACCAGAGGACCAATCAGGAGACAAGATATTTTCAAACCTTGGTGGAGGGAAACCTTTGTTTGTGTTTTTGGGTTTGGCTTTGTTCTCTCCGAGTCCTGGATGGGACTAGAGGTGCAACCAGGTTTCTGCCAATCTCCCTGCTATAGTCTCTTTCTATTCAGAATAGTAAGTAAAAAGGCGGTTATAGTCTTTTAACTTGTTTTTCTTTATTTGTAGATGTGTACTTGCTGGAAGTAGCTTAAATTGTGTTTCTGCTGGAGAAAGCTTTTCTATTGTCTATAAGCTAGAAAGACCGTGTAATATTTCATCTTGATTACAGAGACAATTTTTATGTTTTTCCTTCTTTATTAAAGTTTTCCTTTTTTTGTTAGAATCTAATTGATTTTTGATTATCTTTTGTAAGACTCCAGGGAAGGGAGTTTGCACTCACCAGGGAATTGGTGGGAGAAAGGAAAGGGGGGAGGGAAAAAAACCTGCTCTCTGCATCTCTCTCTCTGGGGAAGAAGGGAGGGGGAAGGTAACATTCTTCTCGGTGTGGTGATTCAAGGAATTGAATCACGGTGGTCTCCTAGTGTACCCAGGGCGGGAAAGAGCTGGGAGGAAGAAAGGAGGGGGAAGGGAAATGGTTCATTCCCCTTTGTTGTGAGACTCAAGGAATCTGGGTCTTGGGGGTCCCCAGGGAAGGTTTTGGGGGGACCAGAGGGTATCATGTCCTGGAATTCCTGATTGGTGGCAGCACTACAGAATCTAAGCTGGTAATTAAGCTTAGAGGACTTAGGCTAGTACCCATATCCTGGACGCTAAGGTCCAGAGTTGGGAATTATACTATGACAGCCCCAGACCCAGGTCAATATACACATCAGATCTTACCCACAAATCATGCTGTTGCCAATCCTTTAGAATCTAAAATCTAAAGGTTTATTTGTAAAGGGAAAAAGGTAGAAATGAGAGCTAGAATTGGTTAAATGGAATCAATTACATACAGTAATGGCAAAGTTCTTAGTTCAGGCTTGTAGCAGTGATGGAGTAAACTGCAGGTTCAAATCAAGTCTCTGGAGAACATCCCCCGCTGGGATGGGTCATCAGTCCCATGTGTAGAGCTTCAGCTTGTAGCAAAGTCCCTCCAGAGGTAAGAAGCAGGATTGAAGACAAGATGGAGATGAGGCATCAGCCTTATATAGGCACTTCCAGGTGTAAGAACACTTCTTTGTTCTTACTGTGGAAAATTACAGCAAAATGAAGTTTGGAGTCACATGAGCCAGTTTCTGCACACCCTGCTGAGTCACAAGGCGTATCTGCCTCCTCTCAATGGGTCAATTGTGTAGCTGATGGTCCTTAATGGGCCATCAAGCAGGCTAAGCAGAGCTAACACTCACTTGTCTGGGATCTCCCAGTAACACAGCACAAGTTTGAAATATAGACAGTACACAGCCAATATTCATAACTTCAACTACAAAATGATACAGACATACAGACAGCATAATCATAATCAGTAACTCATAACTTGGTCTTAGACACCTTATATCACCCCCTTTACATAAGATCTGGTGCCACTACAGGACCTTGGTTGCAACCCATGTTCTATATGGTCCCAGTTTATATCAACAACATCACAGTCACTTCCTTGGGATGCAAGACTCCAAAGTCCAGTCATCCTAATCCTTGGAACCAATGTCTCAGACCTCCCAAGATCCCAGTTGCTCAAACTCGCTCCTCCAAATATCCACCTAGCTGTGGTTACTCTGGGTTCTAGCTTAACCCCTTCAGGTACCAAGTGACAGGCAAGCAAGGAACATGGGCTTAGCAAAGGAATTTCTTAAGCACGGTCACTTTACTCTTAAAAAAGGGTCTGGAGATGCACCCTCATGCTAGTCTGACCCCTCATGGTCCTTTCTGGTCTTAAAGTCTATTGTGATGATCCAGTTGACCTCCTGCACATTGCAGGCCACAGAACCTCATCCACCCACTCCTGTAATAGACGCCTAACCTCTGGCTGAGTTACCGAAGTCCTCAGATCATGATTTAAAGGCTTCAAGTTACAGAGAATCCACTATTTACACTAGTTTAAAACTGCAAGTGACTCATGCTGCAGAAGGAGGTGAAAACCTCCCAGTGTCTGTCAATCTGGCCTGGGGGAAAATTCCTTCCCAACCCCAAATATGGAGACCAGTTAGACCCTGAGCATGTGGGCAAGACCCACCAGCCAACACCTGGGAAAGAATTCTCTGTAGTAACTTGGAACCTTCCTCATCAAGGTGTCCCATCACCAGCCATTGGAGATATTTGCTGCTAGCAGTCACAGATCAGCTGCATGCTATTGTAGGCAGTCTCATCATACCATGCCCTCCATAAATTTATCAAGCTCAGTCTTGAAGCCAGTTAGTTTTTTTGCCCCCACTGCTCCCCTTGGAAGGCAGTTCCAGAACTTCACTCCTGTGATGGTTAGCGAGTTTATATCTGTATGTTCTTGTGTTCACACTGGAGCTTAGCTTAAATAACTCCTCTCCCTCCCTAGTATTTATCCCTCTGATGTATTTATAGAGAGAAATCATATCTCCCCTTGGCCTTCATTTGGTTAGACTAAGCAAGCCAAGCTCCGAGTCTCTTCTCATAAGATAGGTTTGCCAGTCTTGGGATCATCCTAGTAACCTCCTCTGCACCTATTCCACTTCGAATTCATCTTTCTTAAACATGGGAGACCATAATTGCACAGTGTTCCAGATGCTTTGTATAATAGAACTATCACTTCCGGAAATACCTCTCCTAGGACTACATTAGCTTTTTTCACCATAGGTGGCAGGTATGTATAATTTTTGGTGGTGCCCTCCCACCAGCTCCTGCCCTGTACGCCAATATAAAATGAAGCTACAACGCATCGGCACCACAAGATCACAAGGGTCAATTAAAAGTGGAAAGTCAGAAGCAGCACTTGCCTGCTTCAATATACGGTATTATATTTTGTTGCACCTGTTGTGACAAAGTGGGAATGTTCTTAATGTTCTCTCTGAATACTGTGAGGCACCCACACAGTTTCCCCTGCAAGGTGCCAACTGAAGGTATTGGGAACAAAGATCAGGTGGCCTCCTTGTCCAGAAGAGACACAAAGGCTAGAGGAGAGAGTGTCAGTTTGGAGCTGGCTGGGAAAATGGGGAGAGGCCCAGAACTTGGGTCTGGGCTCCCCACCTCCCCCCATGATGGACCTGACTGAGAAATCCTGTTTTCTGTACCTGCAAGCTCTGTTTTAGACTGTGATCCTGTCGTCTAATAAACCTTCTGTTTTACCGGCTGGCTGAGAGTCATGTCTGACTGCAGAGTTGGGGTGCAGGGACCTCTGGTTGCCCCAGGACCTGCCTGGGCAGACTCTCTGCAGAAAGTGCACGGTGTGGAAGGGCATGCTGAACGCTCTGAGGTCAGACCTAGGAAGGTGTAAGCTTCTTGCCCTGGAGACCGCACCGCATTTCAAGAAAGATGTGGAGAAATTGGAGAGGGTCCAGAGAAGAGCAACAAGAATGATTAAAGGTCTTGAGAACATGACCTATGAAGGAAGGCTGAAGGAACTGGGTTTGTTTAGTTTGGAAAAGAGAAGACTGAGAGGGGACATGATAGCAGTTTTCAGGTATCTAAAAGGGTGTCATCAGGAGGAGGGAGAACACTTGTTCACCTTAGCCTCCAATGATAGAACAAGAAACAATGAGCTTAAACTGCAGCAAGGGAGATTTAGGTTGGACATTAGGAAAAGTTCCTAACTGTCAGGGTAGTTAAAACACTGGAATAGATTGCCTAGGGAAGTTGTGGAATCTCCATCTTTGGAGATATTTAAGAGTAGGTTAGATAAATGTCTCTCTGGGATGGTCTAGACAGTATTTGGTCCTGCCATGAGGGCAGGGGACTGGACTTGATGACCTCTCGAGGTCCCTTCCAGTCCTAGAGTCTATGAGACAGTATGCTCAGAGAGAAGGCTCCTCCAAAGTCCTGTCTGGCTTTGTATGGAGTAGTTCCAAAGCATCCCAGCATCCCCTTCCACACCATGAGCTTCCCGGAAGTCCGCACAGGCACTGACACTCTCTCCTCTGGCCTTTGTCTCTTTTCCAGGCATTAGGAGGCCACCTGATCTTTGTTCTCAAACACCTTCAGTTGGCACCTTGCAGGAGAGTGGCTCAGGCCATCAGTTGCCCGGAGACAGGGTTTTGGCCATTCTCTGTGCAGACGGCATCACACTGGCCCTCTAGGGCTCTACAACAATCACACCCCCTTATCCCACCATCTAGATCCTTGAGAAATGCATAGGGGAACTGAGGCACCCACACAGTGTTCAGAGAAAACGTTAAGAACATTCCCACTTCGTAACACCTGTATACGACTAGTTATATACTTTAAAGGGTGTTAAATAATCAAGTATTGTGCTAAACACAATGACACTCCAAACTGACCACCAAATTTAAGTTGCACATTTTTCCCCTCAAGTGAGGGCTCTGGGATGAGGGGTTCACAGTGCAGGACAGTGCTCAGGGTTGGGGTGCTGGGGGTGCAGCTCTGAGGGGGGTAGGGCTGGGGATAAGGAACTTGGGATGCAGACAGGCTGCCCCAGGACTAGGGCCAGAGAAGACTCCCCCTCCCCTTACTGGCAGCAGCAAGCTCCAGGGGAGGGACTCCTCCTCTCCTCTCCTCCCGCCTCAGCACACTCACTCTGCACCACAGTCACTGCACATGCTCCTAGGGACTTCCTCAGGTCCAGAAAGCCCATTCACCTCCCCTATGGTGGGTACCAGGGGAGGGGGGATTGCCATCACTTGTGGCCTCCCCTGCTGCTGCCCCTCACCATAGGGTCACTGGGGATGGGGCTGCCCCTTGCCCAGCATGGGGCAGGAGTGGGGACTGGAGGGTGGTGGCTGGAGTGGGGGTAGAGAGTCACAAAATTCACCCAAGCCCCAGCTGCTCAGGTCTAGGAAGCCCCCCTCCTCCATCTCCCCTGTGGTGGGCGGGTGCTGGGGAGCAGGAGGATGGGGGGACTGCCAGCACATGTGGCTTCCTTCCTCCCCTGCTGCAGCCTGCTGCCCCTCACCCTAGCCTCACTGGGGATGGGGCTGTCCCTTGCCCAGCATTGGGCAGGAGTGGGGGCTGCAGGGGGAGGGGGTGGATCACAGGGTCAAACCTCACCGAAGCCACAGTAGCTGCTCAGGTGAGTGAGGTCCACCCCAGATGTCCATCTTCTGGCCAGAAGTCTCCTTGGCATTTCCTCCAGGTGGGTGCCGGGGGGCAGGGGAGAGAGCTCCCAAGCACGTGTGTGCCTCCCCCACCCCCTCCACTCCCCCTCTTCCCCTCCCCTGGTGCTCCAAGAGGCTGCCAGCCGCTGATCTCTATAGCTTTAGGCAGAAGCAGCACAAGCAAGGGAGAGAGGCACCAGCTGTTTTCTTTCAGGCAGAGAAGTTCCAAGGCGGGAGAGGAATCACTCCAGCAGGGCCAGGGGAGAAACCCAGCTCCATTGGTGGAGCACAGCCCTCAGCCTTGAATATTCCTGGTGCTCGAGCACCTTGAGCCCATATAACCTGCCGCCCCTGCTTTTCCATGGCAGCATCATATTGATGGCTCATAGACCTGGTTGATCACAGAATGACTTTCTCCTCCTCTGTCTCTTGCAATGGGCAAGTGCTGACCTTTTGGCAAAAATTATTATTAGTCCTTAAGTGCATGACCTTGCACTATTCAGTTTCATCCCATTTCTATTATACCAGTTTTCTGGGTCATCCAGATCTTGTATTATATTCTGGTCCTCCTCCATACTGGCAATACCTTCCAATGGTGTGCCTTCTGCATATTTTATTAGCACAGTCCCACTTTTTGACCTGTAATTATTTGACCTGGTGAACTCACCTGCCATGGGTATAACTGAGGGCCGTTTACTAGTACTTAGTTCTTTATATTGCAAAGCACTACCTTACCCCATTAATCCTCAGAACTCCCTGGAAGGTAGATAAACGTAGATGGGTTTGCATTCCTCGAGCACATCTCCCTTGTGCTATAGCATGCAGCTGGAATCCCCTACCTCAATTTCCCCAAAGGTTCCTGGGAATAGAATCATAGGATTAGAAGGGACCACGAGGGTCATCTAGTCTAACCCCCTTCCAAGATGCAGGATTTGCTGCGTCTAAATCATCCACGACAGATGGCTGTCCAGCCGCCTTTTGAAAGCCTCCAGCATAGGGAAGTTGTGGAAGCTCTTTGACACTGTTGCATTGTCCTACTGTTCTTACAGCGAGGACGTTTTCCCTGAGATTTAATTTAGTCCTAACCAGCACCAAGTAGAACAGTATAATCACCCCTTGCGACTTGCATGCTATGCCTCCATTAATGCAATCTAAAAATGCATTTGCTTTTTTTGCAACAGCATTGCATTGCTGACTCATGGTGAGGCTGTGATCCACCACAACTCCCAGATCCTTCTCAGCAGTGCTGCTGCCAAGCCAGTTATCCCCCATTCTGTATTTGTGCATTTGGTTTTTCTTCCCTAAGCGTAGCACCTTACATTTGTCTTTGCTGTTGTTGTCTATAGCCCTGTTCTCCAATTTATCAAGATCCTCCTGAATTTTAGCTGTATCTTCCAAAGTGTTGGCAATGACCCCTAAATTTGTATCATCTGCAAATTTAATCAGTGTGCTCTATTCCTACATCCAGGTAATCTAGTCCTAATCCAGTCACAACCAAGATCTTTGAAACAATATCCCCCTTCTCCTTGGATCTAAATTATTAAATATCACTCCACTCCCAAACAGCCTCTTTCCACTCACCCTTCAGCTGTAGGGATCACAGTCCCCCTTTCTGGGACTGTTTCCAGTCCTGGCCAGTAGAGACTCTGCTCAGGTTCAGGGTTTTCACAGCCCTGTTTCTTGGGGCAGCATCCTGCCTGAGTTCTGGCTCTCAGGAACACTAGCAGAAGCTCCTTTTTTAGTCACTCACCCCAGCCAACTAATCACGCTAGTGACCTCTGCAGGTGGGTCTAATAACTCCAAGCACCTGTCTCCGCTAGCTGGGAGAGTGGGGACACTTGCCCCCACCCATTCTCCAGGCTCCTGGTCCCAGGCCCTTAAAGGAACATGTTCTGGGTTTTCCTATACCTCATTCTCCTGGACAATATTCCCCAGGACCATCTTCTCTCCTGGCTTCAGTTATTTCTTTTAGCTTCTTTCACTTTCTCTAGACACACAACAACAGGTTATGTACCTTTTGTGCCCTTATCCCATTACAGTAAGCTATATTATCCCCATTTTATAGACAGGAAAGCTGAGATACAAACAGGTTAAATACCTTGCTTAAGGCCACTTTGCAAATTGGTGGTAGAGTTAGTATTAAACGTGAATAGTTGGTTAGCTATCCAGGGCCTAATCCTTCCTTGAGGTGCTAAGGTATGCTGCCCAGCAGCAAGAGAAGTTTGCACACTGCTTCTCCTTGGTCTGGGTGAGTTTTGCTACGAGCTAAGACTGAGGTCCCCAGACCTGTCAAGCCACCTTTAACTAAAACTGAATTGTAATAGAGCTGTTGCATTTTTCCTTGGTTAACTTTGTTCCTTTGATGTGCAAGGATTTAGTGACATGCTTAGTGATATTGTAGTGTGAGAGACACTGTATAAAATCAAGGCACTGCTTGTGCAGAAGCTTCCAGATTTAAAGGCTCACTTGCTACCACAGACATGTAGCTGCCTGACTGCAGGCATTTGGCCTGAGACTCAGGCTTTGGTGGGATTTCTCTGAACCCTTTGCAGCACCACAGCTGAAGGCACCAAGGCACATGCACCATGCTATGACAGTGAAACTGACATTGAATGGCCTTAAGGAGAAATATAGGGATAGCCAGTAACATCACTGCCTAAAAATGCCCTCTTGCACCTTCAGCTCAAGAGGAAACTTAATCCCTTCCTCCTGGATGAAGACCTGGGCACAGTGATCTAAGTATTTGTCACTGTCAGGCTGGATTACTGTTATTCACTGTCTCTGAAGATGAATGTGTAACCCTTCTGCCAGATGGAGCGGGCAGCAACAAGGATTGGGTTCAGTATCTAGGGGTTCCTTTTTAACAATACAGCACAAAACTGAATCAAGCCCCCACCCAGTAACTTGGGCAAATTACACACCACCCCCTGGGCACCTGTACACACATCCCCTCTCGCAAGCACTGAGTGTGTGTGTGTAGAAAAGAAACGTTTAATAAAAAGGAGACAGTAACCCAGCATTAACTTGGGAAAACACCATAAGCATGGTTCCATAAGCATAAGGCCCATAAGCAAAATACCCACCCCAGAGTAAGCTGGGCAGTGTCTTTTGCTTCAGGTTCTTAAGTCCAACAAACAAAAGTTCCTTTATACAGCCCTTCCCCTCTCCCTCCACTGCACCCCACTCACAGTTGTTGTCCTTGGTCAGTGAAGACTCAGAGTTCAGAGGTGCATTCACATGAGTTCACCTCCCACCTGGAGAGTGGGGGAATAAAAGCACCTTGCTTGCTCTACCATCAGCCACTCTGCTCCACTGCATGCTCTGGAATGTCTAAAGGTTCCATGGCTTTTGGTGAGTTCAGCTGTTACAGGGGGAGGCTCACTGCTAGTGCAGGCTGTGTGCCTTTTTCACCAGAAGCACTGTCCCAAAGTAGATCTAATGCTTAGGCCTGGATATCAGTTATTTCAACTCTATTGATCTGCAACAAAGGACACTCCATTGAGTCTTAATCAGCTCTGTCTTTACACAGAGGAAAGAGGAAGACTTTAGGCAGTATGCACACACACCACATACAAATCCTATCCCCATTCTCTCATCTCCACTGGCTTTGGGCATCCCTGCCCAGCAAGTGCTGTTCAGCTGCAGGTAAGTCATAGGCTTAGCTCTTTTATTATTATTGATTCTATCTCCTAGAACTGGAAAGGACCTTGAAAAGTCATCAAGTCCAGCCCCCTGCATTCACTAGCAGAAGCAAGTACTGATTCTTGCCCCAGATCCCTAGGTGTCCCCCTCAAGGATTGAGCTCACAACCCTGGGTTTAGCAGGCCAATGCTCAAACCACTGAGCTATTCCTCCCTCCCCCCCAATTGTAGAAGATTAGGGTTGGAAGAGACCTCAGGAGGTCATCTAGTCCAACCCCCTGCTCAAAGGATCAACATCAATTAAATCATCCCAGCCAGGACTTTGTCACGCCTGACCTTTAAAACCTCTAAGGATGGAGATTCCACCACCTCCCTTGGTAACCCATTCCAGTGCTTCACCATCCTCCTAGTGAAATAGTGTTTCCTAATATCCAGCCTAGACCTCCCTCACTGCAACTTGAGACCATTGTTTCTTGTTCTGTCATCTGCCACCACTGAGAACAGCCAAGCTCTATCCTCTTTGGAACCCCCCTTTAGGTAGTTGAAGGCTGCTATCAAATCCCCCCTCACTCTTCTCTGCTGCAGACTATATAAGCCCAGTTCCCTCAGCCTCTCCTTGTAAGTCATGTGCTCAGCCCCCTAATCATTTTCGTTGCCCTCCACTGGACTCTCTCCAATTTTTCCACATCCCTTCTGTAGTGGGGCACCCAAAACTGGACACCATACTCCAGATGTGGCCTCACCAGTGTTGAATAGAGGGGAATAGTCCTTCAATCAGGGCATGCCAAACGCAGTTCTGCTACCCTTTAGTCACAAAACAATGGTAATATACTTGGTTACCCCTGCACCACAATAATAAAGTGACTTGCAATACAACAGCAGCCAGAAGTGATCATTTGGGCAAAGCAGCCCCATCATGCTATGCACATAGGCATCGTGGGTGTGTCTATGCAAACAAGGTCTGCCTGAAGTCTTACTCCCCAGCTCATTACTAGATGTCAAGGGAGAGCTCATTCAGGCCCTGCTTACATCTGTGAAGAAAGTGGATGGGCTGCAGATGGTGGAGACTGCAGCTGCCTGCCTTCTCCATGCTCAAGACCCTGGCGGCGAGTCAGCTACCAATGTCAGTTTAAGGCTTTAGTCCTAATCTTCAAAGCAATTAATGGATCAAGCCCCAGCTACTTCAAAGACCAAATTGTGGCCTATGAACCCATACAACAGCTGTGCGCCTCTGGGAGAATACAAACCACAAAGCCCAAGATGGCAGCTGGGGACAAAGCATTCTCCATGATCTCAGTGGGAGTTAGCACCTACCCTGCTTAGGTATTTTTGAAAATCCTACTAGGTGCCTATCTGCAACTTCAGGTGCCTAAATACTTTTGAAAATCTGCCCCCTGGATACTATGATGATGGGTGGCAGTATAAAGCACTAAGCGGGACTGATAGTGTGCTATTCAGGCAGGCTGCAGAGCAGACAGTTCTGCATCCCTACAACCTTACAGGAGGCAGTATAGCGATTTAAGAATAACTCATTCTCACCTCCACATCCCAAATGGCAGAGGATATTGGCTGTGGGTTTGAGGAGCTAGAGCAGGTCAGCTGAGAGGAAAATGTCTCATTATAGTGCATCTCCTCACTAAAGCTCTGATCCTGCACCATTAATGCCAATGGGTGTTTTGACTTCAGTGAGCACAGTATCAAGCTCTAAAGCCCAAATCAGAGGATTTAGGCTCCTAATTTCCATTGACTTAAACAGAAGTTAGGAGCCTAAATACCTTTGAGCAGCAGGTCTCAACCTTTCCAGATTACTGTACCCCTTTCAAGAGTCTGATTTGTCTTGCATACCCACAAGTTTCACCTACTTAAAAACTACTTGCTTACAAAATCAGACATAAAAATATAGAAGTGTCACAGCCACACTATTACTGAAAAATTGCTGACTCTCTCATTTTAATCATGTTATAAAATAAATCAATTGGAATAAAAATATTGTACTTACATTTCAGTGTATAGTATATAGAGCAGTATAAAAAATCATTGGATGAAATTTTAGTTTGACTGACTTCGCTAGTGCTTTTTATGTAGCCTGTTGTAAAACTAGGAAAATATCTAGATGAGTTGATGTACCCCCTGGAAGACCTCTGCATACCCCAAGGGTACACATACCCCTGGTTGAAAACCACTGCCTTTGAGGAGCTGAGCTGTACAGTCTGCACTGAACTGAACACAAAATGGACAGCTGATTCCCTTGAGATTTAACGTTATAGTACACAGGAAAGAAAGGCATAAACATTACATAGCTACACCACAAACACTACAAGGAAAAAATGGTGACCCATAAGAAAAATGAAACCCATCCTTCAGCCTTGCAGTAGAGGAAAATGGTAAAATATTGCAAAATTGTAATATGATTTCAAATTTCTACTGTGCTCTTTTTTCCCCCCCACCACAAACAAAACACAGGATCTTATTCAAGTGCTGCAGCCCTAAAAATTGTTGGGGATTTAGCTTTTTTAATTTTATAATGAAAACCTTCCCTACAAAATATTACCCCCTAGTCTCCTATGAAACTCTGGGCGAATATGCATCACATTTCTTTTCCATAGTGTCTTGGGATTTTTTTTCCCCTTCTGTTTCATTATCACCACCAGACAGACCTCTACTGAGAGTATAGATCACATCACCTACATGGAGAATCTGTTCAGAGTGGGAACCTGAGCCCGAAAATACCTCTGCATGGGCAGGCCCCTCTGCCCATACAGAGCTCATGCCAAGATCAGGGCTTCGCTGAGCCCACTTTAATAACATTCCAGATGCAGGAATCAACTTGTTAATTTACTCTTGTTTCAAAACCCTAACTTTTTCATCCTTGTGATCTGCACCTGTTAAAGACATTCCTGATAAAGGAATAATTTGTAATTAAATAATATTTTTTAAAGCCCTTGTCTGACCACTTATCTAACTCCTCTCAATTACCTAGTCCATATAACACTGTGAAATAGTAATTACTGCAGGCACTAAAATCTATACATCTGCCTGTCTATCTAAGGTACTTACTGTAATATTTAGGCACTGATTCCTGATTACTACAGAAATCCCCCCTGAGGGCCATCTACTACTATAGTCCTCAGCCAGGATCAGGGCCCCCTACTGCTAGATAATGTAGATCTGCACGCAATGAGACACTGCCATTGCAGGAAAGAATTTGCAGTCTAAAGCGCTGATCCTGCAAATGCTTATGCCTATGAGCATTGCTACTGAGTTGAATGTGACTGCTCACATGCTTAACTATTCTGTTCTGTTTCTCTATAGGATCTTACACCACACTTACCAGCATAGTCTCTGAGCACCTTGCAGTAGTGCACTGAGCCATGGAAGAGAAGTGTGTGCATTGCAGTGTCTTGTTCTGATTTGGGGGTAGTGGTGGTTTTGATTTGAATTAGGTTTTTTGGGGGAGGGGATTGTTTGGTTGTTCGTGTTTTTTAAATATACATGTTGTTCTGTATTTATTTTGCAGAAGGCAGGTCAAAGAAATGTGCCTTGTTCTTGGAGCGGAAGTTGGTGAGGTCTGCTATGATCCTGGGGGGAAGTTCATTCTACAGACCAGCCCTCAAGAAAGTTCTGTCTCCCGCACAGTCGACCTTTCTTGTATTGTTCTATTGGGCCCAGAGGAGTGAAGCTGTCAATCACAGTCTTCATCCCAGAGCTTTAGGCGATCTCTTGAGTCAAGGCCTTGGGGACTAATTTAAGACAAGAATGCACCAAATAGGTATAATAAAGAGAAAAAAATGGAACAGGGAAGATGACGGTAACCGGGGCATGGCTACATAGACTAGCTCTGAGAACAAGCAGGCAGTTTTGAGTCAGTTACTATGTTTGTATATAAAATTTCTTCTTCTTGTATGCAGACATCAGAGCTCCATGTCCAAGTTCCAAAACCAGAGGACAGTCTCTGTATCAAGGGAGGCTAGGGATTGTAGATGTCTGGCTGGGCACTCTTCCAGCACATGAGTTATTGTCTGCAACATTGCCCCATGGTCACAGCATAGAGAGAAAGACGGGCCAATCCCGGGCATAGCTCTAGCAACTCTCTATGAGCCAGAGAGTAGCCTGTTGAGCCTGGCCCAGGATCTGCAATCAAGGAAATAGTGCATTGGCTGCAAGAGGTCAGCTGTCGTGTCACACCCTGGTCTGCATATTGGGATTCCTCCCCTGAATAAGAGCAGACTGTCAAGTTGGCGCTGTGTGTGGTTTCCTGTCTGAGAATGGGGCATCGGCCAGCTGGAGATATAATAGGTTGGTTCCATCTGTTGCAGCTCTCCAAGCAGACTTAATAGCATTGGCATCTCTTTGAAGGTCTGGCAGAGCTGCTAGCACATACAAACTGGAGGCTGATGTATAATTCAAGCAACCATGAATAATTTGAGTGCCTGAATTCACCTCCGTGTCAACAAGCTGAGTGTGGCAACTACACCCCCAAGCCACATTGCAAACTCCAGATGTACCGAAAGGCCTGCTCCCCACGAACTTCCAGATAGCTTTTGTATCTAGGAAGTACAGGAAGAGATCTTCATTTTCAGGTGTTCTAGTTGAGCCTAGTATGTCAGGCTCTGGTTGAACTTTACTGTTAAGTATGTGACAACTGTTTGGAATGGCAGTATGTGTTCTTGGACATGGATCAAGATGGGTCAATTGGTGAGACAATTGTTTAGATGGAAAGTAGTGGTCACTGCCTTGGTTACATTCAGAATTAGCTTCCATTACTGTAAATAAGGGTCAAAATGGGGAGCAAGTCTACTGCCTTCGCATGGAGCCCCTGTCAAGAGTGAAAGCAAAGCTAAAACAGACAAAATGCAAAATTGGAGCTCACGTTCTTGTCGTATATAACCCATAACAGAAATAAATAGCCATCCCAAATCCCTAAGGCAACGTTTAACATTTAACAAGATGTCAAAGCCATGAATTACTATGTCCTTGGCAGTATTTGTACCTTAAATGGTACGAATTTGAAATCAGAGTTTGGAGTTATTAGTGGGTGTAGTATTGGTGGGAGCTCTGCTGGCACCTACTGGATCAAGTGTAGAAGTGTGTAAAATAGGAAATGGAGAGAAGGTGACCAGGTGTGGATAAAGGGAAGGGTTTAATGTGAGAGCCGGGGACTGACGTTGGGAAGCAAAACACATTGTGCTGTGAACCACTAGAGTGGAATAAACTACCAGCAGTGAGAGAGGATCTCTGCCTTCACACCTTTGAGC